>NC_053155.1:37191504-37919477 GCF_016835505.1 Polypterus senegalus
AATATCAAATAAACATGTTCACAAAAGGTATAACAAAACAAGTGTGCTTTTATTCAAGTACATAACCGAAGGAAAAGAAATTGGGCTAGAGTACAAAGTAGATATGTCCACTTGGTTGGTGTAGCGGTAACAACCGCTGTCTCATAATCAAGAGGTTGTGGGTTTCATCCTGGGTCCTCCCAACATTTATCATTTTGAGTAGTGAGCTGCTATTTTTATTACTATTATATAATAAAAACATACATTTGATTTGAATCTGTAACAGCTGGTGTAAATTTATGGTATTTATAAAAGTTTGCTTTTTTTTTTTTTCAGTTTTAATCTCTCAGTCACAATCATGCTCCCATCCCCCGGTGTGACACTGTTAGTTTTCAAATAAAGAACTTAATTTGGAATACATTTTTTTTTTTCAAAGAAACTAACCTACTCCAGGTCTCTAAACTTCTCAAAGAAGCTGATAATGTAGATCCAGCAAAAGTCTTTCCACTTAACAGTGAATCATGTACTTGAGGACATCAGTGGAAATGAAGAGAAAGCGCATTTAGGACTGAAGCCAGGAAGAACTTCTTTGCTCAAAGAGTTGTAGGAATCTGGAACAAACTACTGAGACATGGAGTTGAAGCAGAAACACTGACAACTTTTAAAAAGAATGGATGTGATATTGGGACAGCTTAGCTATTAGGTAAACCATCGGGATTGGTGGACTGAATGGTCTCCTCTCATTTGACAAATGTCCTATGTAATGTAAGAAGCTCAAGATGAAGCCTTAGTCCAGCAAAAGACCCTTAGATATCAGTTTCTATGGCCTCTGCTTTTAGGGAGATGATTACATTCAACAAAAAGTAAAGTTGTCTGAACTAGGTTTGTGCTGTTAGTCAAATTAAGGAAGGCGTTTCTTTGAAAACACAAAGTACAGGGTGAGGCAGAAAGGACAGAAGCCTTTGAAATGGCTAGAACTCACCACTAGGTGGAATGACAGATGTGTGGTAGGTGGCATTAGGTTCGCGAAGTCTTAGCATTTTTTTATTTTCTTTTTAGTTAAAGCCATTGGGGCCTTGGACAATAGAACACCGCATTTTTGCGTACGACTGTTTTATCAAGAACAACCAATCTATTACCGCAGTTCAGTGTGAGTTTCGTTGCCTTTTCAATATCCAAAGAAATAAAGCTGTTCCCACTTGTAACACTATCCTACGTTGGGTTAAAGCACTTTGTACATGAGGTACACTAATGAACAAAAGACTGCTGGGGGCTACACGGACGGCACGTACCCCTGAAAATGTGGAAAGCGTACAACTAGCCCTGCTGCGTAGTCGAAGTTGATCTGCTCGGAAGCATTCTTCTGAACTTGGCCACAGTAATCGTTCGGTAAGGTGTATTTTGCATTTAGACCTGGATTTCCATCCCTACAAATTGTCAAATGCTATTTCAATATGAACTCAAATCTTTCAATAAATTTATTTGTAAGAAAAAATTAACAATTTTGTGATTTTGTAAAAAAGTCCGTCATGTCTGCCTCACCCTGTATTTTTTGAATAAGATCAAGTTGCTGGATGGCTTTTTTTCTTTTGCACACTTACGCCCTGTGGCATGGAGCCAGTCAATCAACTCATTTGATGCTGCAATTGGAGATTTCCAATACTCCTGGTTTTTCTGCCTTCCCCTTTCTGAACTCAGCTGTCCCAAAGCCTTGATAACATACAAATAAAATGTCTTCTTTAGACTGTTTACAAATTCCTTGATCTTAACTTCTGCTGATTATCATTTCTGTCATGACCCCTTTTTAAAAATGTCTAATAGAGTAAGCGAGGGATGTCAATATAGTTGTCATTCATAATTATCAGATCATTAAAAAGCCTGTTGATTAGTTACCTCTAAGTATTTTCATTGCCGCTATGGGGTAAAGTCAATGTCCTTTGCCATTAATTTTTTGACTGTGCTGCTGCTCTACCCAGGAGCAGGTGTTTCATTAAAGTGCTAAGCGGAGAATAAACCTTGTTTTTTCCACAGCACCAATAACTAGTAACCAGTAATGTAAACCCTTAAACAAAACACTTGTGTTTCTTGAATGAACTTGTATTTTTACGTTGTATTTTATCATGTTTATGGGAGAAATTGCTAGCCTGAAGTAAGACTTGTAGATTCAAGAAATTCTGCGTTAGACAGAATAAATTATAAAATTACAATAAACCACTACCATTAATAAGGACACAGCAAGATTATCTCTTAAATATGTTCAATGACTCAGCTTTTCAATCTTAAAAGTAGATGAGTTCAAGAGTTTAAGAAACAGATGTGTGAAATGAGCCAGTGGGTGGCTGATAAATAAATGCTTGAACAGTGTGCTAGTGGGTATTTGCTTAAAACTTAATAGCTAGCTTTTTTTTTAGTAGCACAGATGTCTGAATCTTCTGTTCACAATATGATCCATTCATTATGTCTGTTTTGTGGAAACATCTGATAAATGATGTTTTAATGCAAGGCAGCTAATCTGATGCTTCCAGCAGAAAACATGTTAAGTGAACCACTTTATTTTCATGTAGAAGAAAATATAGAAGACAAATATACATTTTTAAGTTGTAAACCCTAATAGTGACCATTTACAACTTTTTGAAGTTGCTCTATGTTTAGAGTGGCTCGTAAAGTCATACTTGCTAAAACTGACATGTTACAAAGTATATGTATGGCATAATATTCAGGCATATTCTGGGGCTTAATTAACTGTATTTAAACCATTTTTTAATCAGAGAAAGAGATATCACATTTCTGTTTCATAAATGTTTTTGTAACAATGAGCAATATTAAAAATAATTGATAAAAGAATATAGTTACATGTATTAGCAGAATGTTATAATGTCATGTAGTTAAAAATATACAAAAGTATATACGTATTAAAATGCTGTATGCTGTCTGCCTGAAAGCAGCACCCTGCTAACACAGGGAAAGTTGACATACATTTAAAAAAATGAAAAATAACCTTGTAAGAAAATAGGCATTCTTGCACTGTAACATTTAATCTGAAGTGTTACCATATGCTTTCATGATGATAAGTGTGATAAAACCCTATATTACCAATATGCAACAAGTAAAATATTGGTAACAATGAAGAAAGATTGAAATGTCGACTTTAATCTCGAAATTTCCACTTTAATCTCGTAATTTATCTTGTCATAAAGAACATCATAAACTTTATCCTAAAATAGATGTTTAATTTACTAGAGCTTTTCAGATCCCATCGTAACTAAAGTAGCCATTAAATGATTCATATTCTATTTGTACTGTATAAAATATATAAATGGGCTTTCCCTTTCAAAGACAGGAGCACTGATCTCCACGCAGAATACATTATATTCATGATATTACAACTCTCTGAACATTTTAGAATACTATATCATTTACATGATGAGTTACATTAAAACATGAATGAAACATGGGGGGGCACGATAATGCAGTGGTACCAGTGAGCTGGCATCCCATCCAGGGATTATTCTTGCCTCCCGCAAGATGCTTGCTGGGATGTGCGCAACACTCAATGAAATAATTTATTGCAGCAATAATGTTTCTGTCAAACATACCAACCCCCAATTCCTGTCCTTTCATTTTCTTTCTCCATGTAACCAATTGCCACAATATAAGCTCTGTAATACATGTCAAAACAGCTATAAGCTTAGGACACCTATTCTCTAAAACTTTTAAGTAACATCGAAAAATCTTTGTAATATGTGCTTAATTATTACATCCATCGATAAATTCAGGGTTGCATTAACAATATATATTATTTAAATGAAGTTAACAGTTTATCTGTATAATGTAATATTCATACTTTAATTCATTTCATCTTATAAATGATATCAAGTACACATCCTAGTATTGTAACAGCACAGAGCTCCAATGAGTATAGCTCTTGGAAATCTAAATCAACTTACAAGCCAGTCATCATCATCGGTAAATACGTGCTCTGTTCTTCTGAATTGAATTGAATTCCTTTATTGTCATTGTATGGTATAATGAGATTCAACATGCAAATCCTCCATAAACCTATTTTCCTATAAAATTATAAAATAACAACAATAATAATTATATTAATAATAGTATGATAAAAAAAAGAAAAATATATAGTATAAAAGCAAAAATATGATATATTGTACATGTACATATTGTGTAGATAGTACAAATGGTTCATAAAGTGGCTCAGGTTGGGCAGTATTACAGTTGTAGTGCAAGGGTACCATGAGGTAATTGTAATTATATGTACAAGCAGTTCTACCGGGAGCTATTGATGGACTGATTGAGTGTGTTTATAGCTCTTGGGATGAAGCTGTTTGTAAGCCTCAAGGTCGATGCAGGAAAGGCTGTGTTTGCCGAATAGGAGAAGTTGTAATGGACTGTGTGCATAGCTGAGTGGAGTCCATACAGATGCTGGTGGCTTTCCTGAGGCAACGTGATATAAATGTCCTACAGGGCTGGAAGCTGTATCCCAATAATCCTCTACACTCACAATACGCCATTGTGATTTCTAATCAGTTGCTTTAGAGCTGTGATTCCACACTCAGTTACAATTGGTTAAAATACTCTGAGTGGTGCACTGGGAATAACAACACTAAAGCAGCTGTGGTATTTGGAATAGCTTGGCCATTCTGTCCATCATTATATTGTTACAGGTTGTTTACAATCAAGTGCCTCAATTTATAAAGAATATGCGGTTAATTTCAGTGTATTTGATAAAGCCCTCGTCATGAATATGAATCTAAAAACAAAAGGAAACAACACAGGAACAGCAGTTTGACACTTTGACAGCTTTTAATAGCTTTGACGCTGGATGCTGCCACTTTGCAAAACTGAATACAAATATGCGTATGCAAGGTTGCTGCCATGAGAATACTCATAGTTTTATGGCGAGTTTAGTTTTTATACATTGTGATGTGAGCATGGAAACATTTTTATATGTATGCACCACTTATATATTAGACCCCAGATCTGAATCCAGTAAAACACTTTTGGAATGTAGTAGAACGGGGGATTCGTAGCATGAATGTGCAGCTGATAAACGTGCAGAAGGTGGGTGATGCAATCATGTCACCACAGACCAGAATCTCAAAGGAATGTTTCCAGCATTTTGTGGACTCCATGCTACATAGGATTTAGGTTCCTTTCAGAGCAAAAGGAGGCCCTACCCAGTATTAGTATAGTGTTCATAATAATCTAGAATCTAGAATAAGTCTATAAGGTGGGATGTTTTAAGTGCTTTTAGTTCTTATCAGTAACCAGTAAAGAAAACAAAGTAATGAAAATAAGTTTATGAAATCATAGCCTGTTTCCTTATTCATGTAAAGCATAACTGTGCAAGCTACTAACTTGTTTTTGGCTAATACTTTACACCTGGTTTATTGCAGCCGATGATGTTTTTATTAAATTTAACTGACAATTGATCTAATATTCTAATAACTTTTTTCCCCCTCCATTAAATTATTCAGTAATTGTAAGATTTGCTTAGTTTTGGACACTTTATCTGTTGATAGCATTGAGATTAGGGTCAAACTTCCATATGTTCACATTGACTTTAAAGATAAAGAAAAATGTAGGGGTTTCTTTCGATGGCACATCATTAGCACTTTATTCCTAAGAATCATGAGGGAAAATTGCAAGGTACTATATAAGCCAACTTAATATAACATAAACATCTTGAATTTATTATTGGTCACACTTAAATGTATTTGGGGTATAATTTTGTCAGCTGCACCAGAGTTCTGGCCTTCCTTTAAAAAGAAACAGCACACTGAATGTTGACAGGATTCCTGTGCATATTTTAAGTGTCCCCGGCTCTTGTCCTCAAGTCACAGCCACATAGCACAACGTAAAAGCTGAAGCCCTTACTCCACTAGTATAATTCCGAATAACACAAATCACTCAAGGTATTAAACTGAGAAAGTAAACAGTTATTCAACATCAGTCTGAAAAGGGAGGCTGCAAGGGCTGTCAGAATGAGATTTGATCTGACTAAACAAAACATTTCTGTGAGTAATATACCTCAAATGCCAGCTTTCTCCACAAGGAGAAACAGGCAGCCTCTTAGGTACTTGGATCCCAGCAAGTAATAACTAACTATAATTAGCAAATTACATTGACTGAATAAAAATCTCTCCTACTTTGAAGCCTTCTGGGGAGAACCTGATGCAACATGTCATCTGTCAAGTCAATCACTGTGAAAATTAGCTGCATAATAAAACTCTTTGTTTTATTATTATAGCTGCTGAAAGCACTTTTATGAGAAAAAAATGTTTAACTTTTTGTCAAGGGCTCACTGACTTATTTGCATTGTTTAAATACACATTTTGGTCAGAATACATTTATTTGCCTAGCAGACACTTGTATCCAGAGTGATTTACTAAAGAGGCCAGCATAATCAAGTAAACATCAGTCTTGGGAACTGTTTAGAAACAATGATTACATGACGTTGGTGCAAAATCAATCTCACAAGTGAAGAGTTCAGAACAAAGTATAAAATGAATACCAGCTAGACAGAAGTTCATCAAACAAGAGGGTCTTCAAGTACTTCTTAAACAGGGGTCCGAATTTTGAATTGAGTTGGAAATCTCGTTCCACCAGATGAAAGCTACACATGAAAAGAGTCTGGATTGAGATTTGATGTCACACAGAGGTGGCATCATCCAGATGCCGTTCATCAGCAGACCTGATTGGTTGAGAAGGAGTTTAGGACCTCACATATATAGATGTTGACCCATTGACTGCTTTTGAACTTAATTCATGCCACTACAGTCATTCAACATAGTTACAGAAAAAGAGGAGAACCTCTGACGTGCTGCTGCATTTTGAATCATCTTCAGTAGCTTGGTGACGCATGGCTGTTCTCCTACCAGCAGAGACTTGCAGTAGTCCAGACTTAAAAGACCAAATGCTGGGCCAGAAGATGTGCTGCAAGACGAAGAGAACTTTGCATCATGGTCGATAAAGGACAGCTGGTCATCGATCATAACCCCTTGACGAGTGTGTGAGCCGAATAGAGATGTGGTCAAGTGGATAGGTAGTGGGGTGATGAGAAATGAGACTGGAAATTACAGTAGTGGAGAGGGGAAAGGAAGAAGAGAATTTTTTGCTATTCCTGGAAGGGAGCCGACTAGCTGATAGGAGTGATGGGAATTTTCTCCTGATGAGTGTCACCCCTTCCTAAAAAAAAGTCATCAGCTGCAAAGTCATCAGCTGTCAAGGAGGTTGTGAGTGGAGGTGGTAGAGGATTGAGGAGAGAGGTGAAAGCAGAGAACAAGCTACAGATGTCAGAAATGTTGCTAATCTTGTTTTTGAAAGAAACTTAACTTAGTGTTGGTAGTAGGAGAAGAACATGTAGTAGAGATGCATAGTGTCATGATTATGGGTACTGGTGCAGCCGTATTGTTGTTGAAACCAATTCAGATGGAGGTGCACATCATTAAGCATCCAAGTTTTTTACGAGTGTGCTGTCTCTAATTCTTTCTTCGCACTAGATTGTTTGATCCCTAAGAATTATTTTGTGCAGTTTTTGCATGTGTTGCTTTTATTTATTTTTGTGTAAGGGCCTTCTGACTTTGTTTTTGGTTTTGTTGTTATGGCCCTGATGATTGGTTCTGGTTGCTTCTCAGATTTTTTGAACTTTGCCTATCTTTCGGCTACGATTCAGCATTTTCTTTTAGTTCATCTCCTAGCCATTTATTTGTCTCTAATCATTCCAGCCTTATGAAATTCCTAACCGTTAGTCGATAACACAGTTGTGAAATTCTCAGCTTTTTAAACCAGTAGCAGAAATTGAAAATTAATTTGATGTACATTAATGGCCATGAAAAAAGAACTGCAGTAATCCAGTGAAGAAGCAATCAAGGCATGGATTAGATGTCTTGAAGAAGAGTGCTGACAATAATGTGTCATGGATGGGTGGATGCCTTACGATGTGTAGGTGATGCTCTGAGTTTAGATACCCAGTTGTGGAAATAGCACCTGGAAAGTTTAGGGGTATAGTGCTCCAAGTGTCTAGCAGTGGACAGCATTGCACTAAGGACCTAGAACTTTCATGGTGACTCTTGATTTATTTTTCATACCAAAAAAGATAATAGCAAATAGTGATTTTAGCAACCTGTACCGTTTGTTTAATGACAATGAATCTGTTAACCATGAGTACATTTGTGAAAGTTACATTTCACACTAAAGCTGGATAGAAAGTGATTACTGAGCAGAAGGCTGCAAAAACAACTCAAAAAAGACAATTTTCAAAATCAGTAAATATTTTGGAAAATGCAGTAATGAGAAGTCGAGAAAAATGACACCTTTTATTGGCTAACTAAAAAGATTAAAACATGCAAGATTTCGACGCAACTCGGGTTCTTTCTTTAGTGAAAAGGTAAAAAACAGTTATAATTAAAAGAAGGGTTACACTAACCTATTGAAAGTAAATTTTGAAAAGGACTGAGTGTTTATTTTTGAAACATCATTCAAATTTTTTGTGGTTTGAAAATGTTTTGTTTTCACAGTTTATTCATTTTTTAAAATTATTTTCCTTACTTTGATTATTTACCATTATTATATGATTCTACCTTGTTTGCTGTTTTAAGTCTGGTGCAGCCGTATTGTTGTTGACACCTGCAGAGAAAAATAAAAAATCAGGAGTGGTCTGCCTTAGACTTTCTCATATACTCAGATATGGTGATAGATATTTGAGGAGTAAACCACAAGATAATGATTATATTTTTGTATTATGTACATTATAGATAATGTATTGGGCAATTATAAAAGTAAAATTGAATATGTTAGTGGAACTAGCCCAAAAGTTGATAGAAATCTACATTTTGTACCTAATACTTGTATGCAAAATTTTTATGACCTAAGTGAACGTGTACTCACGTTATTATGTTTGCATACACATACACACAGAAAGACACACAGACGTAATTCCAAAAATGGTATTTTCGGACACCAGGTTTCATCAAAATCTTGAAATGGAATTTTTTAATGATTATAATACTTTCCCTATACTTAAATTAAAGAAGATAGTTAATTGCACTGAAAAATACCACAGTAGTTTTCTGAAAACCACTGAAAAGGTTTGGCCAATTTTTCCAAAAGAATAAGCTACTATGACATGCAGCATGAGTTTTAAAAAGATGTTCCCCTTTGGTGCATAATGTAAGGTGCATTTAACATATACACCATTTCTTAAAAAGGTGTAGTGTGTATTGGTAAGTTTGTAACATTTAGTATTATGTTTCCATATAAGATTCCAATAGGAAGTGAAGTAAAATGACACTTTTTAATGACTAAGTTAGTAGATTACAATATGCAAGCTTAGGTCCCTTCTTCAGGCTTGCGTATTGTAATCTACTCAGGTAGCAACTAAAAGGTGTTATTTTGGTTCACTTCTCAAGAAAAAGGGAACTGGAAAATGTTTGCTTTTAAGAAGCTCAATGCTGATAATTGTAATGTCAAGTAGATAAGCGCTTTCATGGTGCGTGTGGTGCCCAAGAATTAATCAAATGAGGGACTTTGTAAAAAACCTCTTTTGATGTTACACTGATGACACGCACTGATGCTGTATTAATCTGAACACACATTTCATCTGAACAACTGACAAAATTGAACTAGTTCTGATTATCCTGTAACACCTGTTTATATGTTTTTTTTTCAGTTTATCAACACTTGTGTATTTAAGAGCGCAGCATAGCCACAAAAATTTTACTGTAGCTTGTTAATCGATATTCTGCTTTGCATAACATATTAAAAGTAGTTTGAGGTTTTTCAATTTACTTTTTTATGCTGGTTCTATACAGATTGTGCTTCCCTAATCCCAGTTTTGACTGCTAATGCAATTAATTTCCAAAAATGTTTCACTTTACTGGAGTCTTTGATATCTTAAATTATACTTATTATTATTATTATTATTAATAATAATAATAACAATAATAATAATAATACATTTTATTTATATAGCTTCCCTTTCTTCCTCAAAGTGATTCATTCAGAAAGAAAAACATGGCATATACAACATTGGATACAAATAGTATTTGCATAAAGCATTAAATAAAGATAAATACATGGTATACAAAGCATTGAAATAGAAAAAGAGACAATAAACTAGAATAAAATTTAAAAAAACACACTATGAGAAAACCCTGAAAAAACATCATAAATTGTGATACAAACACAAATAATCCCGAGTATCTGGCAAAAAGGGTAAACTGAAAGAAGGGTCAGACCGCCAGGGTAAGTGAAATGCCTGACCAGATGAGTTTTAAGTTGTTTTAAAATAATTAATTAAGTCAGCTGATCTAATTAATGAAGTGAGGTCATTCCAAAGTCTGGGTGCTATACAGCTAAAGGTTCTATCACCCACAGAGCTCAGGTTAGCTTGGGGCATGACAAGATTGCCAGAATCAGTGAGCCTTAGTGGGTGAACAGGAGCATAGTGATGGCAGAGATCACTGATGTGGTCCTGTGCAAGGGAAATTGGTCAGAAGTACAATATTATACTCAGTCCTGCAAGACACAGGGAGCCAGTGAAGATGGAGCAGGATGGCTTTTACGTGCTAGCTGTTGCAGGTTTGCTTAAGGACTATGACAGCAGTGTTTTGATCCATCAGGAGCTGTGATGACTGATTAGAAGGGACATCTAGCAGTTGGGAGTTACAGTAGAAGATGCAGGGTGTAATAAAAAGTAAAGGAGGGAATGATCTGACAATATGATATAAATGTAGTTACAATGATAACTACATTTTTGCATTGTCAGCAGATATTTAGAGATGATTTTGATTACTTGCTTACCATGCATTCATTCTCATGATATCATTTTTACATGTGTGCTATTAGTGGAATTGGCTGAGATGAGTATGGTCAGTAAAGTTTTAATAACAAAATGAATAATATATCAGCCTTATTGATTTAAAATTATAACTAATATAGTGCACATATGGTAAAAAAAAGAAAAAGGTTTACTTGTTTTTATAAGTTTAAATCTCATTCCAGGGAGGGAGAGTATGAAGCATTTTGAAGGGCCCATTTTCCTAGAAGAAGACAACTGTAAATTCAATTTGAAATCACTGTGGCTGCTGCACTGTTTACTTAGATTGTGGTTTTCAAATTAAAATGTTTTCATATTATAACATGTGAGTCCCTGTCTTGCACCCTAAAACATGAGGCTGAGTCTCAGTGGTTTAGCAAAACCATCTTTATTCAGCTTGAAACAGGAACAGCAGGGTTATTTATTGTAGCAGGATATACCACTCTCCTATACAGAGACACAGACGTCAGGATGGGTCGCAGCCAGGTTAGTGGTCAAGTAATTCTGTTTCCCTGCATTTGTAATGTTCCTTGCATCACCCATCAACGACAGGCACTTACAGTGTGAATGCGATCGACTTGAATTTCCTTTTGCTGCGAGCCACTACAGCGCTAGAAGCCTGTAGTTGCCCCGGCAACTAATAGGCTGTCTTCCACAGACTTGCTGATCACGCTTTGGGATGCTCTTCAGTGTGTTGTCCCGTTGGGGGAGTCCCAAAAGAGTTTAGAAAACTTACAACATGTTGAAATTCAGTAGAAATTCGCAAAAAGATGATGCTGGATCCTTCTGACATATTAAACGTTTGGAATTTTATCATTTACTCGGTTTTTGATATTTAAATAAAAAATTGAGAGTTGCAGTTTTGCATGTAAGGTTTTGTTATAAGTTAATCTACAGTACATGAATGATTTTTTTAAAATCAAAATCTAAATAAAGAACATAGCAGCCTTGTTGAATTCATATTTTAATTATCATTGTGAAATTCTAATAATAAAAATACGTGGTCTTCTTCCATAATTTTAAATCTCATTCAGGTAGAAGGTAGTACAATGTGCCTTGCAAATGATGATGAACCCCTGTTAATAGAACTGTGCAATAATAACTATAAGTCGAAATGAATAAGGATGCTGCATGCTTTATTTAGATTTTCTTAGATTTTTTTTTTGTATTTCATAGACATGTGCAGACTAAGTTTGTGTGGAAATGTAATTGCCATATAAAGTACAGTGCATCATTTGCTATACACACTATCTATCTATCTATCTATCTATCTATCTATCTATCTATCTATCTATCTATCTATCTATCTATCTATCTATCTATCTATCTATCTATCTGCTTCCTTCCTGTTTTGCTGTTACTGTGCTTGTCGGGACTTTGTGCTGAAGCGGATAGTCCTGGTGGGGCGTAGGGTGTGGTACATATTGTTTCTTTTAATTATTTCTCTCCTTTTCTTTTCTTTCATAATATTCCTACTTTGTAAGTGTTGGTAGAAAAGTCTGTTACATTCTTGTTCTGTGGCCTTCAGCCATGGCAATCACTACGGCTGCAAAAGTCCAGAATAAATAACTCGCTGCCAGAATATTATGTTGCTAATTTGATTTAGGGGAATATTAAAATGTTGCTAAACTGACAAATTTGTCAAAGGTTGGCCAGAAGCACTGCTGTGGTACTTGGAGACCAGGTCAGAATTAGTCCACCTTGACTTGAAGGAAGTTTTTTTTTCTTTGGTTATATTCTTGAATAAAAGAGCATGTGTTTATTTAATATTTGGAATACATTCTTCACACATTATTATTAGTATAACATGGAAAAAGTTTCTGTTTTAGGTATGTGTTCAGCGTTTCTTGCCTTGCATTTCCTGTCATCCTACATTTACCCAGATCCTTGTAGACACGGAACACACATGAAATGTATATATTCCAAATAACAATATATTATTTACTCTATACAACTCCAAGCACCTCACACCCAGATAAACAGACTTGAACTGGGAGAACTTTAGCTACGTCATCGGGGATATGGGATAGCAGGCTGCTTGTGCTGATCAACACATTTGCAAAACAAAAGACACTGATGGAGAGGTGCAAAGGAATTTAAAGTGGCCCAGGATTATGACTTTTTTCGTAGGCTTGAGGAATTCTAGTGTTAAAGCCCTTGTGAATTTCTTTCGGGATGGCATGCATTGTCTTAAACAAAACGTGTTTGCCACTGGATAAGGGTGGACAAGTAGTTATGGCTCTTGTAGACCGAGTTGCTACTTTTGGCTTACAAACAATACAAAAACTTATATTTTTTCCTTGACCAATAAGAAAGGTGAGGCTGGGGAAAGTGAGTCTTTTAAGGTATGCAGCAAACAGCTGGAAATGTTTTACAAATCTGTTTTAGCCAGTGTGTTGTTGTATGTGGTAGTCTCCTTGAGAAGCAACTTGAGTTCAAAAGATTCAAAATGCCTATACAAAATTAGGTTAGGTTAACCAGCTCGATCAAAGAACTGACCCTGGACACTATGGAGGCTGCTGTAGAAAAGAGGATGGTGGCAAAATTGGATGCCATCATGAACAATTCAGTCCTGCCCTTACAGGGGCTTTTTTCTTTGAGTACTTTTAGCCACAGGCTTATTCCTCTTTGGTGTAATAAAAAGCACTTTTTGGAATCTTTTCTGCCAGCTGCCATTAGGCAGTTCAACGTTTCCTACCAACATCCTGACTTCACTCCAGCCAGAAGCTATAGGAAGGTAGTACAGAATCAGTCTGTTACAGTTGTTTTAGCCTAATGTTTATTGTATTACATGTTTTTTTCTATTGTCTTATAATGTACTTTGAGGTGGTATCTTTGTATTTTGTGTTTTTGCTATGGTATGCATTTGAGTTTCACCTTGGAGATTAATATAGTATATTTTTATCTTATCTAATCTAATCTAAAAATATGGAAAATGATGGTCTGTCTGGCATTTATGACTTTTAGAGGTTAAATTAAGCTGTAGCCTAAACTTTGTGTCTTTGTGTCGCAAATTGGGAGGAAAATAAGCAAGCAGCGATCTGAGCTGCTGGCTTGCAAAAATGAGGGCAGTAGAACAAAGGCAGCTAGTGTTGTGTCATTGTGTTTTAGATTTAATTCTTAAATATGTTAAATTAACCTTGCTCAAGTACAAAACAAAAACTAGAGCAGCTGATGCAGAAACAGAGGGAGAAAAACACAAGGGTTAAATGTACTCTAAATTCAGAATAAACAACAGAAAACTTCTTAAAAATCTCTTAAGATGCACTGAAGACCCAGAGATATGCAGGCTGATTAATAGAAAGGAGTTGTATTTATATTTACAAGCAGAAAATAAGAAAGCAATAATTAAAGTGTCAAAATATGAGACAAGAAGGGTACCATAGGGATCATAGATGAGACCACTGAGTTTTGCAGGACTTGCACTGAAACAGTGTTGAGAGTAGTTAATATAAGCAGATGATTCAAAAGTGTCAGGTTTTCAGCCTCACGCACAGCCACATGATGTGTCTCCATGGAGGTTGTTGACTTTCTTACTCAATTCTGAATACTTTAAAAATGAATCTGGTAAATTATTGTTACACCCCAAACCAGAACAGTTTTGACTACTTAAATTGGGGCCTGTTACTTATTAATTTACCAAGATGTCGCTCTTGCTCTTTAACAAACTGTTTCAATGTGTTAGATATGACACTAGTTAAAGTATGCTGAGATTTATTATGAATTAATCATGTGATTAACAATAAGCAACAGGTGACAGTGATACAGCACATGATATGCAAATTTTTATGACTGCTTTTACTCAAATCTGTGTTAGGATATAGCGGGTTGGATAATGACTGACTGACTGTAAGTACATTAAGAGAATCTGAAAGAAGGCAATAATAATATAAATATAATGCATAACTTCTGATTAATCATTAAATAATGTCTGCTGAAACAATGAGTAATACTCAAGTTAGTTATTGTATAGCTACTAAAGAACATAACAGATTTTAACAATAATGTAAGCTGTAGTATCGTACAGTACAACAGTTTAGCGAATCTGTCACCAGTGATAAATCATGCCTTTCCAATTACTGTCAGTCCCATACAGACTCTAAGGCAGGTCTTACTATATTCAGTCGTCTGATCATATGCACCTAACTTGAAAGGTACCAACTAACTTCTTAGGTTCTTTTTTAAGGTAACAAATGCTAAAACCCGTTATGTACCTGTAAAATCTCACCTGTTTCACCCTTGGGATGTCTATGGCAGTCTGCTTCCTGATTTGGGCTGCATTTACTTTCAGTCCTTTATTTTTATCTAGTTTACCATCAGTAGTGGGCTTCTCAAAGCCATTCTCTTTGTGCCATTAGACAAGGAATTAATTAACTTCCTGGCCCACTAGTAGGACTCAGACAGAGACATTGGCTTTAAGGGTATAGTAAAAAGCAACGTTTATTTATATTAAAACTAATAAGAGCAAGTACAAAATGATACATACAATTATACTACCTGTACGGGTTAAGCCTTCATGCAGTCCCATTCCAAAGTGGCTAAGAGTCTTAGTTGCAGGTTATGATTACTCAATCTAAAATGAAAAAAGGATTTCTTTCCAAAGAAGAAATAAGATTTTCTGAAAAACTCAGTTTTTTAAAAGACAGCAACTCAATTTTTAGCGACTAAAGAAGGGATTTAAAAAAAAATTTTGGGGGGAGGGTATGGGCTGGATGTGGAATTGGAAGAGGATTTTTTTTCTCACAATGTCACAATCGAAGTGTGTTTGTCTGATCTGTCAATCTATCATTGCTATTCCAAAGAAGGAAAATGTGGAAAGGCATTTTCGAACTGTTCATAAAATCTATGAAATTGACTTCCTTCCGAAAAGGGATCTGAGAAAGAGAAAGAAGAGGGAACTAAAATCGCAGTTAATCGGACAGCTGTCATTTTTCACTCGGCTGAATTCAAAAGCAAAGGCAGACACAATGCACAATTGTTTCGGCTGAGTCACTCGATCATTAAGCATAAGAAGTCCTTCCAAGAGATACAGTACCTCCTTGACTGCATTATTCGGCTCTACTTATTTATGCGAGTCAGCCTTTTCCCACATGAAGATTATTAAATCCAAATACTGTAGTGACCATAAATTAATTGAATTGTTATTGTGCCATAAAGGTTATTCAGTTATGCAAGGTACGACAACACATATTTTATGTATAAAGTATACTCAGTATATATATATATATATATATATATATATATATATATATATATATATATATATATATTTAATTTTTAATGTAGGTATATTTTTAATTTTTAATGTAGGTAGATCATTTCAACCTAATCATTTTAAAAGTAGCTCGCAAGCCGAAAAAGTGTGGGCACCCCTGATCCACAGTGTTACCTTGGTGTATGCCTATCAGTAAAGTATTTTAGATTTTAGTTGCATAACAGCAAAAGGCTGCCCGACTATTTCTTTTGTACTAAGCAGACCAACTTTACCAGATGTAAAGTTACAACAGTGAATGTAAGAGGACAGAATATTTTTAATTTTATATATGATTAATAAATTTTAAATACCGTGTAAAAAGCAACAGAGAAGAGGGAGGTGCTCTAAGAACTAAGAACTGAACTGTTTTCAATTTTAAATTATTTGTTTTAATAAGAATAAAGCTTAAAAAACATAATAGAGTTTGATAAGACACAGCCCATAAGTTAACCAGCATACAGTACATTATATTATGTCAGAACCTTCTTTGAGTGTGTGTGTGTGCCTTTGCTTATGCTTACATGTATATTTAAACAAATTATGTATCTCAAAAGCAACTTGTCAAAAAAATTACAAATCAATAGGCCTGGCCCCATAAATGAAACTCCCAGTTAATGTTGGATATAGGTCAAACTGTTTTGGAAGGCTATGGGGATAAGTACTGGACCAAATCCAGTAGAGCTGAAGCCTGTAACAAAGCAAACACAATGCCACTTGTCCTGTGCCATTACAATTTGGCCCTTGTCAAAGTTGCTCAGTTCCTTATGCCTGCCCATTTTTCTTGCTTCAAGAACAGACTGTTCACTTGCTGCCTAATATATCCCCACCCTTCACTGGTGCCAATGTAATGAAATAACGAATGTTATTATACACTCCACCTGTCAGGGGTTTTGATGCTGTTGCTGACCAATGTATGTTTCTCACCGAAGAGGTGTTAACAAGTTGATTCCGTTTTAATTTTTTTAGAGAAGATTAAACATGTTCTGTACATACAGTATAATATGTTTTGAAGGACTGATAATTAGATTTTTTGTTAATTATTTTGCACCATTTTGCTATCTTGTTTTTATATGGGTGCTGAGTTTCGGTAACTTGACGCCATTCCCGATAACTAGAGGATGTGATCTTTGGTGTTGCTAGCGTGATAAGTTAAAAGGCCACCAATCACATACATTTTTCATCTCTCACTAAATATTTTTTGTTTCTGGTCTTTAAGCCCAGAATTTTTGATGATAATTTCTTGTCTTACATTTTTTTATGGTTACTGTATTTTTGACTTTATAATTCCAGCTTTACTTGGACTATGGCTGTTCTGCTGGTCCTATTTCTCCATCTCAAAGCACAACAGGAAGAGATTTTAGATAAGTCAGCAGGGGCTACAGTCTTCACGTCCTTAGGTGCAGCTTTGCTATTCAGGCAGGTTGAAAGCAACAAGCATTTAAAAGGCTGAACAAAGTGCTGGCTTCAGCACCGCTTTTAGCACAGCACAACCCAGTGAAGAAGATACCAATTTTGCAGACATAAGAAACTTTAGAATTGCAGGAGTCGTACTGTAGATACAAGGAAAGAAATGGAAACCAGATTCTTGTTATTCACAATAACTGACAGTGAAAAAAACAGGTTGGCACAAATAGAGAAAGAATGCTTGGTGGAAGTATTGTCTTGCAAGAAATTCTGAAAGTATATTGTGGGCTTTGATAGAGTCAGATGATACATTAGTGCCACTAATTAACGGCAAGATGTTAGGCACAGTGCCAATAAGATGTCAGAGACTATTAATACAACTGTTGTGGTTTAGTGCCAAGGCAGAATACAAATCATGCAAACAGTCTTACAGATGCATCAACACGAAGGTATGCATTCCAACAAAGACTGATATCACCTACCATATATATATATATATATATATATATATATATATATATATATATATATATATATATATATATATATATATATATATATATATATATAAAAGTTTTATCACAGAAGGTTGGTCAGAACATGCTAACAGTAGAAAGACTCACTTACATTGAGTAACTATGGTAAGAGTATAGTCGTTCCAAAATCTATGAAGCAAGGAATATACTGTATGACCATAATAATGGCAGACATTAAGTCTTGTCTAAATACAGTGAATTAGTCTGAGAGATTGCATGTTAGTAGAGAATACAAGCTGACATCAATACAAATTTGAAACATATCAGTTCTCCTTAATGAACATAAGGACAAGGTGCAAAGAGCCAATACAATATACTCCACTCCTGGAGTACCCATGGTAGCATTTTGCTAGAGACACTTTCAAAAATAAATGAATGTACTGTGTTGTGAGATCTGACTTTTATTTTGACTAATTAAAAAGAATGTTCCTTACAGTGCCTATCAGGAAAATATACAGGGTGAAGGGTTTGGGAGACATGCATAGCTGTAGTTCCCCCTTTAGCCTTGATGACTGAGAGCAAGTTGAAACCTCTGAACTACAACAATAACATTCATTTTGTACATTTTCATGCAACAATGCAGGTCAAATTACCTTGCAAGATGACAAAGAGAATGTTACAAGTAAAGCAAAACTATTAAAATAAGGTAGTAATATTAAAGAATAATTAACAAAAAAAGAAAGTAAGGTCATCTGGCTGGGAGGACAAAAAAACGAACCACAAAAAAAAAAAAAACTCCAGATAGGCTCAAGAAAAAAACAAAATCGGCAGGGGTTCTAAGGCCAAAAGACCCCCCAGCCTCCACTGGGCATTCTACTTAACATAAATGATCCTAAATTAGTCCCCTTTGTTTTAATACTTCATGTGACAGGATTTGATTAAATTAGTCTTGTGGGCAGCTAAGATACCAACCTTCATTCCATCCTCTCAAGGGGCTGCATGGTTGCCACCACGGAAGAACTGGCAAAGACAGCAGAGAATATTGGGGATTAGTACAGATTGTGGATCCCTGAAGAATATAATTCTACACCATTACAGTTCATTAGGAATGCAACTTAAATGTAGCTATTAAAAAGCCAAGTTAAAATAATGGGGGTTTTAGCAGTTTTTTTTTTTTAAATGATCCACTGTATTAGCTTGGCAAATTTCTGTTGGTAAAATATTCAGGATTTTAGGTGCATAATAGCAAAAGGCCGCCTCACCTTTTCTCTTAAGCTTGGCTCTTGGAATTATAAGCAGACCTCCAATCGAAGATTTAAGGTTATGACTTGGAGTGTAGGGGGACACGCAAAATATAGGATGGTGCAAGAATACTTAAGGCTTTATAAACCTAGTTAGTTTTGAATGACACAGGTAATCAATGTAACAACACGAAAACTGGTGAGATGTTTTCTCAGATTTTCTTTTTCTAGTTAAGATTCTGGCTGCTGCATTCTGCACCAATTGCAGTTGATTAATATATTTCTTAGATAGTCCTTTTGGAGTGCTTTGCAGTAATCTAGTCAACTAAAAACAAAAGCGTGAACTAATTTTTCAGCGTCTTGTAAAGGTTAGAAGTTTAACTTTTGCTATATTTCTTAAGTGAAAAAATGCTGTCTTATTAATCTAGCTAATATGCAATTTAAAGTTTAGGTCAAAGTCAATAATTACCACTAAATTCTGTATGTCCTTCATGTCTTTTAGGTTTGTTTCTAATGCCCTCACTGTATCCAAGTTTGCCAATCACTAAGATTTCTGTTTTTTCCTTATTTAATTTGAGAAAGTTTCTACTCATCCAATTGGAAATACTGCTAAGGCATTGGATCAGAGAGCCAAGAGCATCAGGATCACCAGATGCTATTGATAAATACAACTGTGTGTCGTCTGCATAGCTGTGGCAGCTCACCTTGTGCTTTGACATAATGTGACCCTAATGGAAGCATGGAGATTGTCAATAGCAGTGGACACAGGATGGATCCTTGTGGTACACCATATACAATATCATGTATCTTCGAAGTGTAATCACCATAACTAATAAAGAATTTTCTACCTGTTACGTAAGACTAAAACCAATTTAAGATATTGCTGTAAAGGCCCACTCATTGTTCAAGGCGATTTATAAGAATATTGTGGTCTACGGTGTCAAATACTGCACTCAAGTCTAAGAAAATTAGAACAGTTATACGCCCACTGTCCACATTAACCTGCAAATCATTCACTACTTTAATCAGTGCAGTTTCTGTACTATGGTTTGTTCTAAAACCTTACTGAAACTTATTAAGAATATAATGCTTATTCAAGTAATCATTAAGCTGCTTAATAGCTGTCTTTTCTAGAAATCACGACCTCCCATCCCACCACTTCATCTCCCTGTAAGCCTCTACTAAATAAGGACCATCATCGGTTGTGACATAGAGATAGACCACAGACACACCAACTTTCTAATCTGTGGTGTGCTGGGCTGGTAACAGCACTTCAAGAGGAGCCCAATGAATCAACAAGCTAATTAAAAGGGCACACTCATTTATGGGACACACTCTGGAACCCCTGGAGGTAGTAGTGGAGACAATGAAAACAAAACTGAATGCCATTATGAGCAATGCTGCACACAAACACTGAGGGCTTTCAGCCAACAAATTATTTAGCAGACATGTGTCAAGAAAAACAACTGGGGCTCCTTTATTGCAGAAGTACACATGCATAAGACCTCATTTGGACTGTGACTGCAAAGTCAGAGGTTTTCTTTATTTTAAAATTTTCTTTCTTTTTAGTCACTCTGGTGTGTGTCCAGACCATAGTGTGTGTGTGTGTGTGTGTGTGTGTGTGTGTGTGTGTACTAGTATATATATTTTTCTGCCTATTTATTTAAAGAGCTTCTGCAAAAAGCCAAATTTCCCCCTAAGGACAAATACATTTCTATCTATCTATCTATCTATCTATCTATCTATCTATCTATCTATCTATCTATCTATCTATCTATCTACAGTATGTGCACAAGGAAAGCTGTATAGCCAATCAAAACAAAATTATCACAAAAGTGCAGATATAGACTATTGGCTTACTCTTGTATAATATAACTTTCAAAACTGCTTTAACCAATTCAGCATAAAAAATGAAGGCAAGGACCAGCACTGAACTGAGCACCAGTCCACTGCACAAACTAGCATGTTATATTGTTACTTGGCATTACAGGGAAAGTAAAATAATAATTGCCATTCTCTCACTAGCAGCTTGATTGTAATATTACAATAGCTAAAATGTAACTTTAAACTTGATAAATTTATATGTCCTATAGAAAAACAGAAAACAAGAAAATAGTATTGATTGTGAAGGACAAAAATGAATGCATTAGAGAAAACTCCAAATATTCAGAGTACTACTACAATCAATTTGATGCTGTCCAGTCCAATATCATGATTATTTTAAACTGTTGTGACAGTGTAGTATATCAAAAAGCTCTCTTAGTCTTTTTTATTTTTTTTATTTTTACAGATGGCACTGCATTATAGTGGCATCTGAACAACAGGAGCTTATGGCTTGTTTACTGAAAATACAATTTCTTAACAGCTTTGGTTGTGTAAGCTTCACATTAGTGTAAAAATTACCTAACCTAATTTCAGCTGTGATGTCTTTTATCAAACTAACGTTTACCATGGGGATTGTTAGGTAATTTCATTATTTATTAGAAAATTAAAGGTTACATGGACCAATGGGGATACTTGAATGATCTTCTCTTTTGAGTGTCTGTTTTTTCTCTAAATGTTTGAATGTTTAAAAAAAAACAAAACCTAATTACAAAGGTTGTTTCTGCCAACATTAATAGAGATTTGATATTTTACAGTATTCTGTGTGTATGTTAGTGTTCAGCTGTTTTTGCCACTTATACAAAAGGAAAAAAGGAAGATTGAAGAAATTTCTTTAAAAATATATTTACATTGGAATGCGTAAAAGTGTACACAAAAATGCCCTACAAACTCATTTATAAAAGCAACAGGATAGGTCATTTTAATAACTAAAAATGGAAACAATACTGTCAATGGAATCTCTTCTCTGAACAGAACCTTCCACAACATTAATTGTTAAATATATTGTCTATGAAAAGTATTATCCCCTCTTGGAACTATTCACATTTTATTACTGTACAACTATGAATCACAGTGGATTTAATTTGGCTTTTCAGACATAGATAAACATAGTCCTTAAATTAGTACAGTATAGCAAGGGAACTGTTACAGATGAGTTTCTCTGCTCCTATGGCGGACATACCCAGGAACACAGGCTTCATGTGGATTACCATCCCCACAGGAAGGACACAGAGGCGGCGCAGGGATGGGAGACAGAAGCGGGGCTGCAGTGCTGGTGTCTGGACAAGCCTAGGGAGGCAACCACACAATCCCCCTCGTCTTAGTATTTTTCTCACTAACCGAAGGTTCCACACAAATAAGATTGATGAATTGAAGCCATAAGTTACAGCGAATAAGATTGTTAAGGACAGTTGCATTCTGCTAACTACAGAAATCTGGCTTTACTTACTCATTCCTGATACTGCTATCGAGTTAGCAGCCCTCACGGTACACCGGCAGGATAGAACTCAATACTCCAGTAGCAGAAAAGGGGGTGGATTATGCCTGTATGTCAATAACAGCTAAGACTGTACAGAGTCACTGTCCACCGGATTTGGAGTATGAGACTGTTAAATTCAGGCTTATATATCTTCCCCAGGAGTTTTCAGTAGCCATTGTATCTGTTGTGCATATTCGACCCTATGTAAATGCTAACTTGGCTCTAGGTTATTATAGAATTTTAGTCAAATATTTTTAATCAATACATGATCATTTTTATAATTTAATACTAATGCATATACTTAAATTAAGTTGTAACAATGGATTTTTAACACTAGAATCCCAGAAACCTACAAAAAACTCATAATCCTGGGCCACCCTAAATTCCCTTACACCTCCTCATCAGCGTCTTTTGTTTTGCAAATGTGTCGATCAGCATTTGCAGCAGGTAGCCTGCTATCCTATCCCCCACCAACACAGCTTTAGTCATACACCAAGTTCTCTCACCTCATATCTGTTTATCTAGATGTGACGTGGCAGGAGTTGTATAGGGTAAATAATATATCATTATTTGGAACACATACACAGTACAGTTTTTTCGTAGGCTTCATGGATTCTAGTGTTAAAAGCATAAGAAAAAGGAATGAAGGTAACTAAAGGGTTAACTAAATGCGGCCTAAAGCTTGGGCATGTGAGGCAAGGTAGTTGCTAAGGTTACAATGAAGCAGATGTGTAATGAACACCCCCTTAAAAAGTGAGAACATTACTAATGAGAAACACCCTTATTTTGAAACAGTGATAAGATCAATGGGTATACCCATAAGACACAACTATTACTGAAGCAGTGTTTAAAATAATGGAAGAATTGACATGTTTACAAAGTTACTGGTGGCTGTAGTCGATTGGCTAAATTCTGCATATTAAGAATCAGATGATGTGGTGTATTAGATAAGCTAATAGAAATAGAAAATTATAAAATGGAATGAATAATACTAATGATTGCTCATTCCTTGGACTAAGACATTTGTGCATATTTATGTGCAAATAAAGAATAGTTCTGCCTTTCCATCTCTTCGCCATGAATGACTTCTTAAAAACGAAGGAATGTTTTTTCCACAGCATTATTTATATAGGGCAGCACGGTGGCACAGTGGTAGCCTGCTGCATCGCAGTAATGAGACGTGGGTTTGCTTCCCAGGTCCTCCCTGCGTGGAGTTTGCATGTTCTCCCCGTGTCTGCGTGGGTTTCCTCCAGGTTCTCCGGTTTCCTCCCACAGTCCAAAGACATGCAGGTTAGGTGGATTGGTGATCCTAAATTGGCCCTAGTTGTTTGCTGGGTGTGTTTGTGTGTGTCCTGCGGTGGGTTGGCTCCCTGCCCGGGATTGGTTCCTGCCTTGTGCCCTGTGTTGGCTGGGATTGGCTCCAGCAGACCCCTGTGACCCTGTGTTCGGATTCAATGGGTTGGAGAATAGTTGGATGGATGGATTATTTATATAGCACCATTATCAGTCTTATTTTATTTTGTCTTCTGTGATAAATATAGGGAGGCACGGTGGCGCTGCTGCCTCGCAGTTAGGAGACCCGGGTTCACTTCCTGGGTCCTCCCTACGTGGAGTTTGCATGTTCTCCCCGTGTCTGCGTGGGTTTCCTCCGGGTGCTCCGGTTTCCTCCCACAGTCCAAAGACATGCAGGTTAGGTGGACTGGTGATTCTAAATTGTCCCTAGTGTGTGCTTGGTGTGTGGGTGTGGATGTGTGTGTCCTGCGATGGGTTGGCACCCTGCCCGGGATTGGTTCCTGCCTTGCGCCCTGTGTTGGCTGGGATTGGCTCCGGCAGACCCCTGTGACCCTGTATTCGGATTCAACGGGTTGGAAAATTGATGGATGGATGGATGATAAGTCTACTTATGAAATAAGAGGCTTCCACAAGTAAAAAGGTTTTGGTACGGTTCCCATATAATGTCTGTAGGACAAAGTGAAAGATGCAGACTTCTTTTGTGATCAAAAACATAAATCGTATTTGACATTGGTTACATGAAAACATGGCGTTTATATATGGACAAGCAAAATGAAGATGGCAAGTGAGTTGGCAGGAGATGACGTCGAAGTTATGGGATGGATGCAACCGGCGGACTGGTAGTGATGTGGAAATGGTAACGATGTCATCAGGAGGAGCCGGAAGTAACATACGAAACGACCGGAAGTGACGTCATCTGGGTTTGATGGACGTGATGTTTTTGCCAGCCATCTTTGGAATCCGTCAGAACGTAGTTATTTTTCTTCTCTTTCGTCTGATGGAAAGAAAGAGAGTGAGGCATCGTTACCACATATCAACCCCTCACGATATTGACTGCTTCCTAAGTGCATGTGTGTGACACTTCATTTTGTAGATCAGTCTACCATAACAACTCCTCTCAAATTGTCCATTCCACATACAAGGGCATTTAGACTTACAATCAACTAAAACCACAGTATCATGTGATTTCTAAAACCAAATGGCAACACCAGTGATGATTTAGGGATGAATACTTGTGCAATCAATTTTTTGTGTTTTATATGTGTATCTAATTTAGTAAAGACTGGTCAAATGGAGTTGAGTGAAATTGACATATCGAGAATGATAAGATGGGCAGGACATGTATGGTGCATGAAGGACTAAAGGACAGCAAGAAGAGTGGAAAGATGGTTTCCAGTAGGAAAGGGATGAGCAGTAAAGTGAAGAAAAACGTAGAAAGATATGGTGATAGAAGAAACAAGAGACAGACGGGCAAGGGGAAGAAACCAAGAAGAAATGACAAATGATAGAGAGAAGTGGAAGAAGCTTTATAACAGGTGGAGATGCAGCATTGACGATGATGGACTATCTATTTAATTTAAGCCACTTTGCAGATATATGTTTTTACTTCTACAGTAAAGAGTCCCATTGAAGTGTTTCATAATAATAAAATTCTAACACTTTAAAAGGCTGAACACTTTTTATAGGTACTGAAAATGCTCTTAAATCAAAAATAATGAATTTTAATTTAGCCAAATCCATCAGTAATTTAGTATTATCTTTGGCACAAATACCAACTATAGTCAGCACATTTCTGCACTTTTTAAGCTCTTCTTTCTGCAGCTTAGAAATACAAAAACACAAAGTTGGAAATATCTTAAAAACAGTTAACTGAAAACATTGCTCCGAGGCTCGTTTACTAGGACTAAGGAGTACGACTGTTTCAGTCCAGTTTTCAAAGCCTACCTGATCCAAGTCTTATTCTCACTTATAAGCTGTAATTGGTTTAGCTCTGCCTTTACACTATAGGCGTCATTAGCGCCCATACTTATGGGTATATGCATTGTGCCATCATGATTTTATAGGTAACCCAAACTATGAAATGAGATAAGTACTAATTATTAGAGAAGCCCCGTTTCTTCTCTCTCTCTTAGCATTTAAACCTAGGCTTGATTGCACAGCATACTCTTATTATAGTTGCTAATTGGCATCAGTTCTTGTATCGCATCAGTCAATCAGGAAGAACATTTTGGTCCTCACAATTCCTACAGAAACTCTTGCAGCTGAAAAATGCTTCTGTCTACTATAGCACTGGCAAATTATTGCACTAATAGATCTAAACTACAGCCAAGAATTTGTTGGCATGACAGAAATGGTTCCTTCCTATACACCTGCTACCCCTTACACCTCACAGTTTAATTGATTATCTTGAATTTTCTAGTTGTAGCTGCGTTTTCCCAAAATTACCAAAGTTCTGCAGCTTCAACTCAAAAAAATGGGATTCAACAAAAGCCTGACGCATAGAAATGATTCCACAGACAAAATATCTTGGTTTTTGAGAGTTTAGTTTTGAAGTAAAACAATTCACACAAAAAAAAAAATTAAAATAACAAAAAAGAAAAAGTTAAAGTTAAGAAAAGTTCAATTCTAAGCTTAATCTTGTTACATCACAAATCGTTACTTCTCACTTATCATTTCTGAACCATTTCAAAACGGTCAGAAAACTGTATGCTTATCCCATTCCTAAGCTTTAAAATGGATCTTTCAAGTCACTCTTTAATGAGACCTGTTCTAAACAAACTGAGCTTATTATCACACTGTTATTCAGTTATAGTAAGAAGGTTCTATCTCTTGTTAACTATAGGGGGAAAAGACTATACCATAAGCTATGACTATGAAAGACATTAATATTCTATTTAAATTAAGGAAACATCAATATGAGTTTAACTCAAAACTTTAACTTTCTAAGATTGGCTCTTACACTAGTTTTAGATGATTTAAATGACCTGTGTTACTTGTTTTAACTTGTAACACTGACACAAATTAGCAAATACAGTCGTTCAGAAAAAGATTTATACCATTTCACTTCCTGTATACTTTATTGTGATAAATTTGTCACTTTTGACCATCCATCTTCACTCAATAAACCATAATGACAAAGTGAAAGCATGTTTTCAGAAAGTTTGGCAAATCTATTAAAAATCAAAAACTGAAATCTCTTATTTATAATAGAAGTATTCAGCATCTTAACTGAGTACTTTGTAGAAGCCTCTGTAGCAGCAATTACAGCTTTGAGTCTTTTTGGATTAATCTCTACAAACCATAGTCTCTACAAGCTTTAAACACCTGGATTTGGGCAGCTTCTTTGCAGATCCCCTTAATGTCCGTTAAACTGGATGGGAAGGGTCTGTAAACTGTCATTTCGAGGTCTCTCCACAGATGTCCAAATGTGTTTAAGTGTAGACTTTGGCTCAAGGACAGAGACTTGCCCCATTAACTTGGCTGTATGCTTTTGGTGTGCTGAAAGGTAAACTGTTGCCCCAGTCTGAGGCTGCATGCACTTTGGAGCACGTTTTCTTAAAGGACCTCTCTGGATTTGTCTGCATTCATCCATCCCCCAATTCTGACCAGTCTCCCTGTTAGCATGATGATGCTTCACCATAAGGACAGAACTAGACATATCATAAGCAGTTTTTGGACTTCTGCCAAAAGAGTACAGTTTTTGTCTCATCACACCTGAGAACCTTTACCTTCAAAGAATTTGCAACAGCTTCTAAAATCCTTTTTTTTGCTTTATCATTCAGGGTCATTGAGTGTTGCTTGAAGAAGAGAAAAATGAATTAAAATGACTGTATCATAGGAATGCAACATAGCAAAATGGGAAAAAGGTGAAAGGGTCTGAGTAATTTCAAAATGCACAGTATTATTTTGCCCTGTCAGTCTGCTCTGGCACCTGGCTTTATGTCCTTTGCTGTCAGGACAAGCTTTGTTTTCTCTGGTTTCACTAATAATAAAGTTGTTGTACAAAAATTATATGTAAACAATTTCAAATACTGAATTACGAATTACAGTCATGTGAAAAAGTTTGGGAACCCCTCTTAATTCTTTGGATTTTTGTTTATCATTGGCTGAGCTTTCAAAGTAGCAACTTCCTTTTAATATATGACATGCGTTATGGAAACAGTAGTATGTCAGCAGTGACAAGTTTATTGGATTAACAGAAAATATGCAATATGCATCATAACAAAATTAGACAGGTGCATAAATGTGGGCACCCCAACAGAGATATTACATCAATACTTAATTGAGCCTCCTCTTGCAAATATAACAGCCTCTGGACTCCTCCTATAGCCTTTGATGAGTGTCTGGATTCTAAATGGAGGTATTTTTGACCATTCTTCCATACAAAATCTCTCCAGTTCAGTTCAATTTAATGGCTGCTGAACACAGACAGCCTGCTTCAAATCAACCCATAGATTTTCAATGATATTCAAGTCAGGGGACTGTGACGGCCATTCCAGAACATTGTACTTCTCCCTCTTCACGAATGCCTTTGTAGACTTCGAGCTGTGTTTTGGGTCACTGTCTTGTTGGAATACTCAACCCCTGCGTAACTTCAACTTTGTGTCTGATGCTTGAACATTATCCTGAAGCATTTGTTGATATAGGGTTGAATTCATCTGACCCTCGACTTTAACAAGGGCCCCAGTCTCTGAACTAGCCACACAGCCCCACAGCATGATGGAACCTCCATCAAATTTGATAGTGGGTAGCAGGTGTTTTTCTTGGAATGTGGTGTTCTTCTTCTGCCATGCAAAGCACTTTTTGTTATGACCAAATAACTCAATTTTTGTCTCATCATTCCAAAGCACTTTTCAAAATGAATCTGGCTTGTCTAAATGAGCATTTGCATACAACAAGCGACTCTGTTTCTGGCGTGAGTGCAGAAAGGACTTCTTCCTCATCACCCTGCCATACAGAGGTTTTATACAAATTGCGCTAAATTGTAGACCGATGTACAGACACACCATCTGCAGCAAGATGTTCTTGCAGGTCTTTGGAGGTGATTTGTGGGTTGTCTGTAACCATTCTCACAATCATGCGTATATGCACTCCTGTATTTTTCTTGGCCTGCCAGACCTGTTGGGTTTAACAGTAACTGTGCCTGTGGCCTTCCATTTCCTGATTACATTCCTTACATTTGAAACTGACAGTTTAAACCTCTGAGATAGCTTTTTGTAGCCTTCCCCTAAACCATGAGACTGAAAAATGTTTGTTTTCAGATCTTTTGAGAGTTGCTTTAAGGATCCCATGCTGTCACTCTTCAGAGGAGAATCAAATGGAAGCACAACTTGCAATTGACCACATTAAATACCTTTTCTCATGATTGAACACACCTATCTATGAAGTTCAAGGCTTAACGAGCTAATCCAACCAATTTGGTGTTGCAAGTAATCAGTATTGAGCAGTTACATGCATTCAAATCAGCAAAATTACAAGGGGACCCAAGGGGCCAGTTTTTCACATTCGATTTAATTTCATACAACTAAATACTGCTTCACTAAAAATCTTTGTTCAGAAAACACCCCAGTACTCGGATGCTCCTAGGAAATGAAAGACATACCACTATTATCTTTTTTGTTAAAAGTAGATTAAATTATTATGCAGGCTGAGAGGGGTTCCCAAACTTTTTCATATGACTGTATGGTAAAAGATGCATTTTAGATTAAAAATAAGGAACTTGTTTCCCCAACTTTTACTGAAAGTTCTAACTTCTATAAGTCTTTTCTTACACAATTATTAAACAGCAGAACAAATTATTGCTCTTGGAGAGTTAAAAAAAAGCCTCACTGATTTTATTACAAATGCTTTCAGAAACCAGCCGGTGTCCCAATGTCAAAGGGTATCCAGTCTAAACAAGCTAATGTAGTTTTATGGCTCACTGCCTCGTCTCGGGTCGAATAACAGAATTTCAACCAAGTCGACATTATCAACACCTGCTGTAATATAATTGTAAATTCCATTATCACAGTAGTCATGTTTTGATATGTATCCCTGTTGTTTATTGAAGATGTTAATTAGATTTTTTCCAAAACAATTCTTTTTGAATGACAGCTTCTAGTTTTATAAAATGGCATGATACATTTTGTATAATTATTCAGAACCATGGAGCAACCTATTTTTACAAAGTGGCTGTTTTATTTTTTTAAGAAACCAATTAGTAAGCAATAGTTTTATTAACGTTTACATAATGTTTTTTTATTTCAGTGTTATCTCAGAGAGCTGTGGTGGCAGTGTTTGTATATTCAATTATGAGAAGATGCAACAGCCAAGTCTAAAAGGCACACAAACTTAAAAGCTAATCAAGGAGATAAGCATCATCTTCAAAAAGGCACTACACAGTTTATCAAGCAGAAATCATTTGTGCAGCTGCAACTAAACTAGCATGACACTTAGATGGTTAAAGACTGAAATTCATCTCATCACAAGTCAACTAGAAAGACACTAATTCAGCAAGACAAATTGATAAATCACTCCACACTAACACTGATCATGTGGCTTGAGCCTTAGCATGCAGCATAATATAAAGACACTGAACCACAGAGGAGATTTGCTTATGTGCTTGCAGACCGGCCGTCGATTGTGTTACTGACATTACTAATGTTGGTGCTCTTGTCTTGTGCTCTAGGCATCTTGGCTTCTCTTAGTCCTGTTTGGTTTTTCTTAGAAAATTTGAATATAAAAATTCATTTTGATTTCAATTAAGTGGATGTGTGGTTTTTATAGGTCAATATATTTATGGTACTGATACAGTATACAGAGTTTTAATTTAATATACTTCATTTATTTATTAATTGTTTCACATTTATTACATCACATGACCTTAAGCTCGGACAGCCTAACAACATTAGACAAGTGGCAGGAAGCAGCCCTGAACCAGACACTACAACAACAACAACAACAACAACATTTATTTATATAGCACATTTTCATACAAAAAAATGTAGCTCACAGTGCTTTACATAATGAAGAATAGAAAAATAAAAGACACAGTAAGAAAATAAAATAAGTCAACATTAATTAACATAGAATAAGAGTAAGGTCTAATGGCCAGGGTGGACAGAAAAAACAAAAAAAAGCTACAGAGAAAAAAATAAGATCTGCAGGGATTCCAGACCATGAGACCACCCAGTCCCCTCTGGGCACTAGGCTGTTTTCATGATATACACTGACTCAGTAACACACTGCCAATTTTGGAATTATGTTTCACCTAATAGAACATTGTAGGAAAGAATGTGATTTATCGTGCAAATAAATTTAAGAAGTAGAAAGATTAATTTTAACTTGGTTAATTAATTAACAATCTTGCCTTCAGCAATGCCAGTAATCCTTAGATATAATTTGATACTATCCGTATGTATGGTGTTCGCGTAAATACCCCGTATGTATGGTGTTCGCATCAATACCTCGACTCAATACCAGTTAGAACCATGCAATGGGACTCTGCCTCTGTAGTTAGAACATAATGTGGCAAACACGGACACAGTATTGCATGATTGGCTAAGAATGTTCGAATGCTTCAGTGATGTCACTGGACGGCTGAGTATAGTAAGTCGGTGTTGATTCGAGCAGATAACAGCGAGTTCAGTTAGTTTTTGGAACATTGGTTTGGTGGGGCGTACTTTCCAGGACTAACATCATCAACTGACTTAAACCCTTCGACATCTCTGGAACCGTAAGTAATTTAGAACGTATTGCCATTTGCTTGATACGTCGAAAGCTGTCTTTGGGCAGTTCAGTTTTGGCATCCGTCCTTCTGACATCTATTGGCAAACTGAGTAATGATGGCTGGGTATTGACATTGTTTAAATTTTAGCTGATCTCAGATCTAAAATGACCACACCAACATAATTATTGCTCCGACTCTGATTAGAGCTGTAAAGTACGGTTTGTTTTGAAAATTTGTTTACTGGAAAAAATGAAATGAGGTGCACCAAAGAGCTGAGTTCATGTCTCGCAGCTCTGTTTAAACAGGAAGCTGTTCATTACATCGGCCGAAAATGTCTATTTTAAGCACAAATCAGTGCCATGATAACAAAATCATTTCAAGGACTTAATAAAACAAATAATTCTTTGCAGAGAAAGTATGGATTTCACAAACATAGAATTTGTAGCCCGATTCGATCGGGCTCCCAGTCGCTAGTTAATCAAATAATTCGGTAAGACTCCTACTTTTTATATTATCATTGTCTTGTTATAAGAGGCAGGTTTCCAGCCTTTACATATCAAGGTAATTGAGGCACATTTATTTAAAAAAAATCAATTTATTGATAAACGAAAGGATTATAGAAATTTGATGGCTTCATATATACATATTGTAAGGTTTTTACCACTCTTTTGGGACTCCCCCCAAAGGGATGACATGCCGAAGAGCATCCCGAAGTGCGATCGCATCATCTGTAGAAGACACTTCATTAGTTGTCGGGGCAACCACAGGCGGCCAACATGGAAGCGGCTTGCAGCTAAAGTAGATCTGAATCGATCACGGTCGCCTCTAAGCACTTGCCATCGATTGGTGATGCAAGGAACATTTTAAATGCAGGGAACAGGATTACTTGTCCATTTACCTGGTCACGAACCTGCCTGATTATTGTGTCTGTGTTTAGGAGAATTGTAGATCTTGCTGCATTAAATAACCTAGCTGTTCTTGTTTCAAGCTGAATAAAGTTGGTTTTGCTAAAGCACTGAGACTCAGCCTCATGTTTTGGAGTGCAAGACAGGGACTCACATGTCACAATATATTTACACTTAAGATAGATAGAGACAGACTATACAGACAAAAAATCTATATATATAATTCACTAAGGCAAGACACCCATGGAAAGCACGCCAGAAGGGGTATGGATTCACTAAGCCGCCGACAACTGAGACACCTATGGCGCACGCAGGAAGGAGCCACGCCCACCAACTCCAAGACCATTGGATACGACGACAACTCACAGAGCCACGTCCACCAACTCGGACGTGATGACACAGAAAAAACGGCGTCATTTATATTCGTCTGTCGTAGACTCCACATGCACCTCCAAGCCACGTTGACTGTTCATAGAGGCATGTTTCTCACGGAGGTGAATCGCCATATGCACCTTGTAAAATGGTTTGCGAGGGGTATCCCATGGGATCCTTAAAACAATCCTTTACATCTGAGGTTAAAACACAATGAAGTAAGCAGTCTTTAAAAATCGAGTTTTCGGTTATGACGCACGACCGCATGCACCATAGCAAACTGTTTTACACGCTACATACAGCAATTCGCATCCGCGACAAACATGCGTCTTCATTGCCATATGTTACTTACACTTGACTCACAATCCAAAATAAGGACCAAGGATGATATAGACAAATATGTTTGTGCTGAGCTTCCAAATCCTGAAATACACCCTCGACTTTTCCAAATTGTAACTAAATGCAAGTGCTGTGTGGTACGCTCAATGCCAAATCACCTTGCTTGAAGGACGGCGCATGTACCAAAAATTCCCGAAAGACTTCAACGCTGAGACTCAAGAAAACACACAAGGCTACCCCATATACCGCAGAAGTCAAGTGAGCACTGCCGTTGTTGGCTAATACGATATCGACAACTGTTGGATAGTTCCTTACAATCCGTGGCTTTCTCAGAAATTCAATGCTCATATTAACGTTGAAGTTTGCACGTCCATTCAATGTATCAAGTATCTTTATAAGTATATATACAAAGAACATGACGCTGCATCAATTGCATTCGCAGGGAGCCAGCCAGTGATATTTTTCAACATGACAAAATACAGACTTTTCTTGACGGTAGGTTTGTTAATGCTCCTGAGTAGGGATGTAAAGGTATTGTATATACTGTCGTACTGCAATAGCAAATTTTTTCGATACTACCGTGGTCGCATGACTCGATAAAATGATAGGTCTTCTAAGAAAAGTTTTCTCAGGCGAATGGAGCGAACGGGAGGTAGCAGGAACTACAATTCCCATCTGCCCAGGCGTGGCCATCATCCTTTGCGGTCTGTTGTCGCTACAGATCCAGTAATGCGGAAATGGCGGGTGCTGCTAGTAGGGCGAAGGAAAAGAGATGGAAATGGTCTAACCTAAAGCGGGTTTTAAATCGGATGTGTGGAAGCATTTCGGTTTCTCTCTGAAAAGAAACAAGAAAGGAGAAAAGGTGACATACAAAGAAAATACGGTATGCAGGCACTGCCAGACTGTGGTGAAATACAAGTCGGGGAATACGACTAACATGAGGAGCCATTTGTTAAATCATCACCCTGAAAAGTTACGTGAAGATACGAGGAGCCAATTTCAGTTGGGCCAAAAGACTATAAAAGAAGCATTTACAGCCTCACTCCCCCACAACAGTGCGAGAGCACAAGAAATCACAAGATGCATTGGTGAATATATAGCCAAAGACCTACGGCCCTTTTCGGTGGTGGATAATGAAGCTTTTAAGAGGTTAGTAAACATGCTGGAGCCAAAGTATAAAATCCCGTCGCGGCCACACTTTAGTCAAACTATTTTACCAGCTCTTTACAAAGAGACAAGGGTGAAAGTTGCACAGAGCCTCAAGCAAGCAGAGTGCATCTCATTCACCACAGATGGGTGAACTTCACGAGCTAATCAGAGCTATGTTACCATCACAGCACATGCTATGACAAGTGAATGGGAGATAAAAACTTTTGTCCTACAGACACGGGTACTCTTTGTGTCACACACTGGACACAACATAGGCGAGGTGTTAAAATCTGCTGTTTCAGAGTGGGAGCATGACATGATTTACAACAACAATCACCAGGGCATCGCTGTGGTTACTGACAACGCAAGAAACATGGGTGTAGCGGTGAAAGAGGCTGGTCTGTCCCCACATGTAAAGTGTTTTGCTCACACCTTAAACCTTGCGCCCCAGGCAGGTTTGAAGGTAAACCGTGTCAGTCGTCTGCTTGGCAGAGTGAGGCGTGTAGCAGCGTTTTTTTCACCGCAGTTCAACTGCAACAGCTGTGCTGACCTCCAAGCAGCAAATGTTAAACCTGCCAGTACATAAACTGATAATGGATGTAGTAACCACGTAGAACAGCTCACTTGACATGATTTAGCGCTACCTGGAGCAACAACAGGCAATTGCTGCAGCCCTACTGAGTTCTGAAGCCAGGAGCAATGCACGTGAAATAGACACTCTAGACGCAGCTGACATCGCAGATGCTGAGGACATCGTTAAACTTCTCACACCCTTGAAAAAAGTAACCACTGTGCTGTGCGACGAATCTCGACCAACAATCTCTCTTATCATGCCTCTCAAGCGCATGATTCAAGTAAGCATGGCACCGTGCGATGTAGACTCAAACACCATCTCTCAAATGAAGGAAGCAATACTGAATGATTTGGCAGACCGTTACCAAGGTGAGCAAGCAGAGTTTCTGTATGAGAGCAGTGCGTTGGACCCCGGTTCCGGGCCCTCCCCCATCTGAATAACAGCGAAAGGGATGACATTTTCAATAGATTCAAGTTAAAAGCAACACAGATGCAAAACCAGGTATTTCTTTAAAAATACTTTGTGTGTGTGACTTTTTACAAAAATTATGTGTGCGTGTCTAACATTTAAAATTTTTGTAACTCTGCTTGCTTCTGCAGAACCCTAGTGAAGAGGAAGGTGCAGCATCAGGCAGCCATGAACATGTAGCTAGACACTCAATAACTGACCTGCCACAAAAAGCACATGCTGTGGGAGGTGTCTCTCCTCCATCCAAAAAGACTGCTCTTGAAGATCTCCTTGGGGATTGTTTTAGTCAAGGAGACAGCAGAACACAGCACACTGCTCAGATTGATGCAGACATTGACTTGTACCGCAAAGAGACCTCTATCTCACTCATGGCTTGTCCTCTCGAGTGGTGGAAAGACAATGCACAACGTTACCCACTGCTGTCAACCTTGGCCAAGTCATATCTCTCTGTCCCAGCATCCTCAGTCCCAAGTGAGAGGGTTTTTTCTGTTGCAGGGGACATTGTAAATGCCCAGAGATCCCAGCTTTTACCAGATAATTTTGATATGCTAATTTTCCTTAAAAAAAACCTGTCTCTGTCTGAATAAGTGAGTGTGTGAGTGAATGAGGTGAGTGTTCTCAAATACTCATTCAGCACATGGGCCAGCTGCAATAAGTAGGCTGCTATTTTTATTTTTTCTGAGTTTTCAAGAATACTAAGTTGAAACAGTTCCTGTTTCAAAGTTTACAGATAGATGGCTAATTTGTATGCCATTGATATGTTCAGTGTTCATGTAAACTGTTTAATAAACACTTCTGGCACTTTTTTCGAGTCTCTTCATTAATTTTTGTTTTTCCTGTAAATGATTCAATAAATACAGTACCGTGCCATTCATACCGAGATTACCGTACCGTGAAGTTTTGGTACCGTTACATCCCTACTCCTGAGGCTATGTGGCGTTTGAAGGAGTACAGCCTATCAGAAAAATCTCACGCCATTACCCGACTACCAGTTCATTTGCCAGAACAACAACTCATCTTCTTTCATGAGGGTCAATAGAAAAGCAGCCAAAACCGCACAGAGCAATGAAAAGTCTACGTGAGTCACAGGTGCATCTGGACTGTGCAAAGAAGACAACGACTCAAGTGACGAGTTGGAGGTGGACAGAAGGAGCGATGGGGTCCGCCAGTTTTCAATCACAGACGATTGTGTGTTGGTTCGTTCCGTACATTGTTACAATGTTGCTTTTCTTGCTGATTTATTACATTACCAATTTTTCAAATGTTCATTTTCTCCCTGTGCTTAAAAATCATTAAAAAACCGGCCTGATTATGTGGCGTATGGTACGCCGCAGGTTGGCTAGTATAACATAAAAAGGCTGGCTGTTTACTGGTTATTTAGAATTCTAATTAAATCTTGCCACAGATAAATAGTTTTACAATACTGTCTTTAAAGGTGATGTCCAGTTTTGTACAGAGTTGTCTCTTTGTTGCTGCTCCGGTTTCAAGTGTAGTATTCTTTCCTCGTGTTTTGTCTTCTTGTGAGTAAACTCTTTCTCTTTGTGAAGAGATCCTTTGTCTGTGGTGAGCAGTGCTTTCCTCATTTAGGCCGTTTGCCATGTCTTCTGCAACTTCATAAGAAAAAGCATTACTCTTTCTGGCATAAGAGTTTAGATGCTAAAGTTCCATTATTGACTCAGCCTTCAAACTAGCTCATGAGTAGTTTGGCAAACTGAATCTCAGCTTTCTGGTTCAGAAAGAGAAAAACATTATTGATTTCAGCTCCATAAAAAAAGAAAGAATGGCTTTTAGTTGCAGAATGAGAGAGACTGTTTCAGAGACTTTCAATCATTTTTGAAGAGTGTGGTCAGTAGTGACCCTAGGCAAAGTATTACCCTGGGAGTTTTTCTCAGAGTTCTCTTGATAAAGCTACCTGAGAGAGCCAGAGAGAGCCCATAATTCCCTCAGAGTGCAACAAGTTTATAAAGAAACATGGAACCTCTCATTATTTTATTAAAGTTACTTCTGGTTACAAAATCAGTTTCTCTTCATAGGTGAGTTCTTCTGTCCATCAGAGTTGTCATTCATTGATTTACAGTTCTTTGTTTCTGCTTGTGTCCATTTGGCACCTTCTGGCTGAAGAAGTTGGGAGAGGGACCTTGGATGTCAGCTTAACATCTAATTTACATCATGGTTATCAGAGCAAGTCCAGGCAGATCCTGGTACAAGCTGGAGTTCAGTCATTTGGTTCTAGGATGTCATACTGTGTTAGCCATTATGGATATAATGAGAAGTCAAGGAAAATGACACCTTTTACTGGCTACCTTAAAAGATTACAATATGCAAGCTCCTCTTTACTCGATCACCTGCTGGCTTGCTGCTGCTGACATGCCACAAGATGTGCATCTCGCACTGCGCTTCAAACATTTAAAAGCCTGTACAGCAGCTATCCTTTTGTCTCACTGCCTTGTCTCTCTTCTCCCCCAAACATCCTCTGCTCCTGTTGGGGGTCCCGCTCCCGAGGCGTGCTCATATAAAGAGGAAGATTTTCTATTCTTTTAATTGAGAGATGGAACTGGTCCCCTCTGACTATACATGGAGCTCGATTCCTTCCTGAAAGAGACTTATGTTTATTTGAAGTGTCTGAATAATGTTTCTGTCTCTAAAATCTCATGTGTATCTGTCCAAATCTGTGACCCAAGCATGACAGCATATGTGGATTTCACTTTCACCAAACAACAGATCTTTTAATTCTCATGGATATTCCTCTTCATTGAGAAGAAACACTACTTTCCCTGATGGCAACACGAATTAGATGATCTATAAGTCTCCGACTTTTAGTTTAAATCCGAACAATATATTCGATCTCGGTTTGCTATTCCGTTATTTCACAGAGTAATAATTTATATATACGATTCACTAAGGGCATGCAAGACAGTGATCGCAAGATAGAGAGCCACACCCGCCAACTCACAGAGCCCTGCCCACCAACTCTAAGACCATGGGATACGCTTGACAGAGCCCCGCCCGCCAACTCTAACCCTCCTCCAGTGTCATGGGATACGCATGACAGAGCCCCGCCCACCAACTCTAACCCTCCTCTTGCATCCACCGTCGCACTCGAGGCATGTGCACTGCCTGCTCATGTGCCCAAATGCAACAACTCACCAAACACAGCCTCAGTCGCTTTCGTCTGTGCTACAGTACACATGAGAGAGACACACACACAGGCACGCGAGAAAGAGGCACACACACTGGCGCGCGAGACAGAGAGACACACACACAGGCACACGAGAGAGATGCACACACAGATGCGCGAGAGAGAGAGAGACACACACACACACACACACACACACAGGCGTGCGAGAGAGACACACACACATTCATGTTCATTTTTTTCCCTGTGCTTAAAACTCATTAAAAAAAAGTGTTTTTAGTGAGCAGTTTGTAGCGATATAACGCAAACTCTTGCAGTGTTAGTTTTCTTTATTGTTCAAGGTTTTCTGTGTTATTCAATGTTTTTACATTTAATTTACTATTACGCTGTGCATTCTATGGTATAATTAACTATATTTGTGCTTAAAATCTTAAAAAATATATATATTTACATACAGTTCATACGGTCTGGAATGGATTAATTGTATTTACATACAATCCTATGGGGGAAATTACTTCGGTTCATGACCAAATCGGTTTATGACCAGAGTTTTGGAACGCATTATGGTCGTGAACCGAGGTTCCACTGTGTATATAATCGACCAAGTTGCCCAACCATGGGGTACACATGACAGAGCCCTGACTGCCCACTCTAACCCTCCTGCCGTGTCATGGGGAACGCACGATGGAGCCCCGCCCACCAACTCTCACCCTCCTCCCACATCCACCCTCGCTCTCAAGGCATGCACACCGCTTGCTCATGTGCCCGCGCCCAACACGTCAGCAAACACATCCATCTGTGCTGCAGTCCATATGCAGCTGTGAGCCACGTTGACTGTTCACGTTGATAATGATTTGGCATATGCTACGCCGTGGGTTGGCTAGATTCCATTTGTTTGCGCTAATGCGATCTTTACCATCATTTTTTGGAGACTTTCAGATTTTCGTACTTCCATTATATCTAACCTGCTCTGCATGTGTTTCGCGCCAACATTTTTGAATTCTTTACGACGTTCTGCTTTGTCTTCTACTCTTTGTCTCGCGGGACGTGAAAGTGTCAATCTGAGAAAGTCACGTCTCGTCTCTCTTAAAAAGTCTTGTCTCATCCCAAGATTTTTTTATATAATAGATTGATCGATCAATGATTGATTGGATACATTATTTCTCCTGTGAGTTTGTATCCTTGTTTTTTATATTTTATAGAATTTTAATCAATATTTTGAATCAATGCATGATATTATTTTACAATGTAAAATAAGTATATACTTATCCAACAATCCCTTATCCAACCCACTATATCCTAAGTATAGGGTCATGGGGGTTTCTGCTGGAGCCAATCCCAGCCAACAGAGGGCACAAGGCAGGAAAAAAACCCCGGACAGGGCGCCAGCCCACCGCAGGCATATGCTTATATGAAGTTATAACAATGAAGAATTAAAAATAAGGATAGTATAACTAAAGGGTTAACTAAATGTTGTTTTAAGGCTAGACATGTGAGGCTTTTGCCATATCTCAAAGGAGCCACAAAGATAGCTGCTAAGCTTAAAATGAAGTAGATGAGTACAAAACACCCCTTTACAAAGTGGGAATAAACTAATGGGAAAGCCAAACATCCCTTCTATGAAGCTGTGATAAAATTAATAGAAGAGTCTACAGATCACCCCTATTTACAAGACAATATTCAGATTAATGGGAGTCAAAATGGGCCAGATAACACTGGTGGCACTCATTGAGTTGATGAAGCTCTGCATATTGTGCATAGAGTCAGATGATGTGATGTATTAGATGAGGTATTTTAACAGAAAAGCATAAAAGTAGATGAATTGTTGTATTGATTGCTCACTCCATGGACTGAGACATTTGTGCATAACTGTGTGCAAATAAAGAATCATTCTGCATTTTCATCTGTTCTCCGAGAATGAATTATTTGAAAGTAGAGGTACATTTTTCACAACAGTTGCTGCTGCTGTATGCATCTGATTTTCCCATGTGATTAATAAAGTTTATCTAATCTATTTACCAAACAAAACAGTTTGCAATGTCCATAGAGACTGAATCACTTCCATCCGTAAAATTACTAACACAACCATAAGTATCCCCTGTTATATATCCACCAATCCATTTTCTGAAATCACTTCTTTATGTGAGCTAGCTCCTATTTCAGCCACATTAGGTGCAATGCAGGTACCAACCAGGTCAGATGGGTCAGTTCCTTCCATCAGGCCAATTCAGACTTGCTAGTTACCCTTAAAGGTGGAAGGCAGAAATTCAGCTAGCTGGGAAAAAGTCCAAACAGACACAGAATGCTCAAAATTGGGTGTCAACACACCATCTTCCAAACACAGATCCCTGGAACTATGAGATAACATACTTGCATATATTATTATTATTAATTTATACAGTAGCTTACTTAAGTATGTGTATCTCTTGTAAAACATTTGGCTCTTAATTCTGCCTTTATCTCTCCAGCTGCTTTCCATCCTTTAAAACAGGCCAGTATATAAAATATTTATTTTAAAGTACTGTTCTGTGAATTTGTGCAACAAAGAAATAAACATTTCATGTTATATATTCTCAATTTGATTTAAAACTAGTGAGAGCAATTCTAATAAGCATACATAAGCAATATTTACAATAAAGTAAGATCCTTACTGCCCTTTAGGGCTTGTTCCTTTCTAATACCTAACTCACACTGTGTGATAAATATTGACTGTCTTGTTTAAAAGCTCAGTGTTTTGTATTAGCAGCATGACCTGGTGGACAGGCAACCAGGGAAATGCTGGTAAGTATTTTTTTTGACCTTGGATGCTTTTGTTTTTTCATTTTGCTTACTGCAATGTAAAACCTCACACTTTACATTAATGTATCGATAAAAGTGTTCCATATTTATTACTTGGGTTTGTTTCTAATTACAAGCAATTGTCAGTCCCAGGTGGCAGATGACATCTTAAAGACAGTGAAGTGTTCTTCATTCTCAAATCAAACGTGTGGTTGCAAAAAGACTGCCAATCATAGGACAGAGCAGATTAAATCTGAAGGATTACTGAATACTTTGGGATTCTGGGTTGATAATTCTCCCTTTATTCTTTCTGTATTCATGTCTGTGCATGCTACATATATGACATAATGGATCAAAAGAGATTTAATTCTAACACATACAGTATTAGGCTTGCTTCTTTCTGGTGGATGTAAGGACAAGGACTGGAAGTTAAATTAGGGCTGAGTGTGCTTTGCAACAACCTGGAAACATTTTAAATATATATGTAACCCTCTACACTTGTGTTCCATATGATGGAGATGAACAGATTCTGAGCTTACCCATGTTTCAGCTAAGAAATCTAAGGCTTATGTGTACAGTAATATTATCACAGATAAAGTAGGGTTTGAAAGTTGAAATTGCTATTTGTATGATCAACAAAGTGGTTTTTTGGAAGTTATGGAATCAGTGAATTCAGGGTATTATCTCAGTCCCTACTTACATTCTCTGAATCCAACTTTTGCTATAGGAGTCTATCTCAGAATAATCAGTTGCAAAGCAGGGTCCATAAATGCAGGAGATACAAGTCTATTACAGGACAAATGTCCCATTCACTCATGAACATCGGGCCAATTTAGAATTATCAGTAAAGTGAACAAGCTCAGCTTTGTCAATTTGGAGAAGACTGAAATACCCACGAAAACCATTCAGGAACACAAGCAGAACATTGTCAAAAATAAAGTAAGCAAAAATTAAATTGGTTAGTAGTCTTGCACTTCCTTAACCATGGACACTAAAAGGCAGTGCTGCTTAAAAACAACCGTAGTGAAGGTAATCAAGATTGACATGGGCTTAGATGTTCTTGACCCCTAAATTTCTAATGCCAAAGGTTGAATACACTAAGCCCTCCAATGCTGCCACCATGAGCCCCAACACACCCTGCTCCTTTGTTGAAGAAATAAATAATGAATAAGATCTAAAAAGTAAAATACAATATACAGTGGAACCTCAGTTTGTGAGCATAATTCATTCCGGAAACGTGCTTGCAGTCCAAAGCACTCGTACAGTATATCAAAGTGAATTTCCCCATAAGAAATAATGGAAACTCAGATGATTCGCTCCACAACCCAAAACTATTCATATAAAAATGATTAATACAAAATATAAAGTAAAAATACATAAAACAAATTAACCTGCACTTTACCTTTGAAAAGAATCATGGCTGGTGTGAGCAAGTTTCTAAACTCTTGTGGGATTCCACCCAACAGGACCACACGCGGAAGAGTGTCCCAAAGCCATCGCAGTCTCCCAGCACTATAGCAGTTTGCCATAAAGGCAAATCCGAAAAGATCATGGACATGCTATAAGCGCCTGCCGTCGATGGGTGATACAAGGAGCATTATAAATGTGCAGGGCACAGTACTACTTGGCAACGACACTGCCTGACTGCTGTGTCTGTGTATAGGAGAGTGGCAGACCCCGCTACAATAAATAACTGTGCTATTGCTGTTTCAAGATGAATAAAGCTGGTGTTGTTAAAGTACTGAGACTCAGCTTCGTGTTTTGGGGCTCAAGACAGGGACTTGCATGTCACAGCACACACGTGCACACACACACACACACACACGGTCACAATGCTGTAGTAAACAGTATACGCTCGTACAGATGTTGACTATATGAGTGAGGCACGCCAACTCAGACAGAGAATAGGAAACGATTCCCCTCAAGAGACAGAAACACACACACACACACATGTGCTTGAGAGAGAGAGAGAGAGCGAGAGAGACACACACATGCGCGTGAGAGAGAGAAAGAGAGAGAGAGACACACACACATAAACACACACGAGAGAGAGACAGAGACACACACAGACACACACGTGAGAGAGAGAGAAGAACCATCAGCTCAGTTGTGATCACATGACGCTCAGCAGACAAAGCGTATCCATACTACTCGTATTGCAAGACCTTGCTTGTTTATCAAGTAAAAATTTATTAAAAAGTTTAGCTTGTCTTGCAAAACACTTGTAAACCAAGTTACTCGCAAACCGAGGTTCCACTGTACTTATAAATATAAACTTTACTGACCCTAAAGGCAAAAGTTGAAGCAGCAATTACAGTAGATTCAGGCCCTTTCACTTTCTGCATAGTTTACTGTTCTGTGTTTGGCATTTTAGCCCATCAATCTACACTCAGTAACCATTGATGACAAAGTAAAAACATTTTTTCAGAAATGTTTGCTGTTTTCCTCTTCGGGGCGCTAGCTCCCTGGTTGGAATAAGTTCTTCTGTAATTGCGGTGTCTTAAGTAACCTGAACCTATGTAGATATAATATAAAAAGGCGATACCCCTCCCTTAGTGATACGATGGTAAGAAATCACGTGACGATTTACACAGCATAACAGACAGGAAGCCATGACAAGACCTTTGTGTAGAGTCTGCCATTTTCGTTGCTGTGCTGGAAGTATTTTCAGGATTGGATGATGTTATGTCCTATCCGTCCATAGGCCTCAAAGGTGTGCCAGTTAATGTTCCAAGGCTTTAAACTCTTTCTCCATGTGTAGGCCCTTCCTTAGGTAAATCATGCCATTCCAAACAAGAAAAAGAAGATCCAATGTCATGCTGACTCTGTCACACAGAAATAGTACAATGCCCATTTTTATATACGTCCATTTCTTGTCTTCTAATGCTTGCCTAGCAGTTCTAAATGATGAGCCCCTGTGTGCTAAATCTGGCCTTGTGTTAGCTGTACATGTGAGTGGATTTATACAAATATTTTTTGTATAGAGTACAGTAACATATTAAACATATAAACTTATTACATTTGCAAATGTATTAAGAATCATAAACTGAAATATCTCATTCATGTGGTAGTCAGATGCATCCTCTTTGCTTTATTTACCCTTGAGATGCGTCGAGAACACAATTGCAGTCCACCTTTGTTAAACTGAACTAACTGAACATCGTTTAGAAAGGCACACAATTCTCACTGTACGTCAGGACAAAAACCAAGCAATGAAGTACAAGGAACTCTCTGTAGACTTCCATGATTAAATTGTCCCGATTCATAGGTCAGGGAATGGGGATAAAACCATTTCTAAAGCTTTAAGTGTTCCCAGGAGCACAGTGGCCTCCATAATTGTGAAGCGGCAGAAGTCCAGAAACATCAGGACTCTTCTTAGAGTTAGCCATTCAGCCAAACTGAGTAACCAGGCAGAAGGGCCTTGGTAAGGCTCCGGATATACACTGTTGAGATGGAAGAACCTATTGGATGGTTGACCATCTTAGCAGCACTCCAACAATCAGGTACTTATGGTAAAGTGGCTGTATTGAAGCCATTCTTGAGCAAAAGGAATTTAAAAGACCGTGAGAGCATGAGGATAAAATATACTCTGGTCTGATCAGACCAAAACTGAACTGCTTGGGAAGAAGTCCAAACACAATGTCTTGCAAAGACCAGGCAACAGCTCATCACCTGCCTAATACTATTCCTACCGTTAACCACAGTGGTGGCAGCATCTTGCTATTGTGATGTATCTCAGAGGCAGGGATGGGGAAGGTAGAATTCAGCCAATTGCTGAAAAGTCCTTGAAGAAAACCTGCTCTATAGGGCACAAAACCTCTGTCTGGGGTGACGATTCACCTTTCAGCATAACAATGACCTAAACCATACATCCAATACAACGCTCGAGTGGCTTCAAGACAAGTTTATGACCGTCCTTGAGTGGCTCAGCCAAAGGCCAGACTTAAACAGAACATCTGTGGAGAGACCTGAACATGGCCATTTACAGATACCTCTTATCAAATCTAAAAGGAGCTTGAGACGCTCTACCTGGAAGAATGGGATAATCTGCCCAAACCAGATGTGCAAGGCATGTAGACACTTACCCAAGATGATTCAAAGCAGTAATTGCTGCCAAAGGGGCTTCTATAAAGTACTGAATTAAGGGACTGAATACTTGTATGAAAGAGAGATTTTAGCTTTTGATTTTCAATAAATTTGTAAACCTTTCTGAAAGTATTTTTTCAGTTTGTTATGTGTTATTGAATGTAGACTGATGGGCAAAAATAACACAGCGGTCTGAATACTTTCTGAATCCACTGTACATGACTCAGAACATTAACAAAACAGTGTCCATTAATATAAAGTACAAACAACATCTTAATACTGTTCAGAGAGTAAAAAGCCAACACCAGCCTGGCAGTAACTAGACATAACAAAATAAAAGTACTTAGTTCTCTCTATAGTTGATCTCTTAGTCTGTTAATGAAGATTTACATCCTTAATGGCATGGATAGGTGACTGTTAGGCCGGGTTTATACTTCATGCGACGCGAAACTTTGTGCTGTTTATACTTGCATGTGTACTTTATGTAAATCTGGAAGATTCCACCAGGTGACAGTGCAAGATATCATCACGGCGAAAAAACATTCGGCTTCCCTGTATTGTGAATTGCCTGAAATATCGATTAAATTCAAAGGACACCTTCCCATAATATCTCTGAAAAGGATGTTTAATGAATAAATTCATCAATCCCAGTTTGCTCCCATTCCAGCAAGCATTGAGTGTGAGACAGAAACAAAATACCTGGACAGGGCACCAGCTCAATGCAAGATGAACACAAGCATACGCATACGCTAGTGTCATCCCCAAACCTTCATGTCTTTGCCTGTTGAAATCTACCAGAAAATCATGCAAACTTTAGGCAGGGAACACAAGGGAGGTGACTCCCTACGAGACAGCAGCGCTACCGCTCTGTCACTGTGCCACCACAATATGTGTAATTATTATCAGTATTCATTATTTAAATGAAGTAATATACCTTATACAAACATAAACAAATGTAACAAATCTAAAGATTCTAAGTGTGCAGAGAGCTGGAATATCATAAATGTAATGTGTTCTGTGTGGTGATTGCTGCTGTCAATTCAGGAGGAAGCCCCAGAAGTGCGTAGCGATTGGGTAGGTTTTAAGATGATGTTTACGACGGTCTACTTTAATGATAAAGTAAACTATGAGGCTAAAGTGGACGTTTTGAGAATTAAAGCCGAATTTCCACTTTAATCACAAAATAGAAATTTTCACCGTCTGTGTATAAAAACACCATGAATGCATTTGTATGACAGCAGTTTACTTCACCACATCAAATCATTCATCAAACATCAAAGCAGGCACATCAATCCCGGATGACCCCCAAAGCGGCTTTCTGTCACATGTAGATAGTAAACAGAGACTCTGACGTCACATTCCAACTTTAATCACACTGTGTCCCCCGACTTTTTGCTGGTACTGCAACTCGTGTTAATTTCTGAGGACGTATTCAGAAGATGCATCAAATGAACGTTGGGAATGTGTGCGTGTACGCGTTCTGAGTGTGAAGAATAAATGAGCCCATACTGTTTTGTAATGGCCAACAGTTTTGGCCAAGTAAAAATGCAGCCTTGTGGACTGAATATATTTATATTTTGAATATTTAAGTGTTACATCACCTGCAATATGGTATTTGATACACAAGTGATTGTACGTTTTAAAATCATTGTTTTGGTTTACATGAACTGAAAATGTTTTGTTAACAACCATGACTCATGCTGACTTAAAAAAACAGATACAGGCAAGTAATATGCAGTATATATATATGGTATATCAACATTAGATATGAGAAGTTGCCAGTAATTATTTTAACTAATTTTCATTTTCCTGAGCAGATGCTCAAGAAGGTGCCAATAAATGCATATAAACATGTAATTTAGTAATATGTTTTAAAAACAATTCATGCAAACAGTATCATTTTGCCAACAGCTACTCTAAAAAATACATTCAGACATTGTCTTGCTGATTTGTACATAAAACATATGATACCTGAGGAGCAGGCGAACTCTTCTTCTGGCCATTATTGGTCTGGTACTGATGAAAATAAAAATGACAAACTGCACCTTACAGTAATTATGGCTCTGGCTTCCATACTAATAAATGTCCTCATTCACATCCTCCTCAGGCATTAGGCATCTAGTTAGAATATAACACCACAGATTAATTTTTCATTTATGCAAATTGCTGTGGAATTTGCTTGAAACATAAGCTTTAGTCTGAAAATGCATGAAGGTGAAATTGATAATTTTAAATGTTTTACTGTAGTGCGCCACAACTATGACTGCCATCCCAGCCACCTGTGACCCAAATGTTTATTAAAAGGCACACCTTGGTTCGTAGTTATGTGTTGATTTTTTCACAAGTAATTTTTCCTTACAGATGCTCTATTAGCACTTTTAGTTTTAGCACATTCTGATCCATCAAATTAAGCTCTTCAGACTGTGATCTGCATACTGTTTTTATGTGGCAATAGTTAAACTCAAGAAAGGAGTTTGTAGGAACTCATAGGAATTTTCAAATTATGATATTTGCAATTTCTGATAAAATCTGATTGCACCTGGTCACTCAAACCTAGAATCTGAAGTCAAGTTTAGTAAAGTAGGCTCTATTGTCATACCACCTATACACATGCCTTAGTACATTATACAGTGGTATGAAATTACATTTCCCAGGACGACAGTGCAATATTTAGACAATAAATATGACTAAACAGTAATACAAAGGGGTGGGTAATGTACTATATAATAAAACACTATTCTTTATATGTGTCTGGACCTTCTGAGCAATATGATTGGTCAGTTTGGCTTTGGTCTGATTGGTCAGTTTGTCTTTGTTCTTATTGGTTAGTTTGGCTTTGGTGACACAATCAAAAGAGGAAGTGCTGGGCAAGAGAGGCTGAGACAAAATGAGGATACCAAGTGAAGGCATAGGAGGCACACAGAGAGTTGCTATCAAAGATGGGAACTATAAAAGTGGACAGGAGGCATAAAGCCTGCATCTTAGACTCTTCACAGGAACATGCTTTAGAGCCTGGCAAGAGAGGTTCAGACACACAAGGAATGTTGAAGATGAACATAGGGCAAGAGATTTCAAAATCAAATTTATTTAAATGTGTCTTATTACCTATCTTTGACAAGTAACATGGCTAATTTTACATAAGCAGAAGTAGAACAAGGAACAGTATCTATACACATTTACCTCATATTCTCAAACACCAAGCGGTAAACCTATGATCAAGGTGCACACGCAAGAATAGAGGGGTAGCATTGAGTTCAGGAGTCTAACTGCATGTTGAGAAGAAGCTGTTGTTTAGTCTAGCAGTGCTAGTCTGCAGATTGGGATACCTTCTGTCGGATAGAAGCAGGGAAAAGAGATTGTGTTTCCCCCACCATGCTGGATGGCCTTACAGATACAGGGCTTTGTGAATGTGTCCATGATAGAAGGGAAAGAATTCCCAATGATGATCTACACAATGCACAGTTTCCATTGCATGAACTTGCGATTACAGATTACAGTTCCCATACCAGACAGTGATGCAGCTGGTCAGAATGCTTTCAATAGTGCCCTGTGGAATGTGGTGAGGATATGGTGTGGAAGGCTTGTCTTCTTCAGCCAGTTCAGAATTTGGAATTTCTGCAGTGCAGTGCTTTCTTGGTCAGCGAGGAGGTATTGATAGACCACGACAGGCCCCCTCTGCTAGGTGCACACCAAGGAATTTGCTGCTTTCCCACTCTTCCTGCCAGAGAACTCTTGATGTAAAGAGGAGTGTTGGCAGGGTGGGCCTAAAACTATTAATGAGTTGTGCAACAAGGGGGTGTAATAGGTGTAATAGAACCTGTTTTTATTAACTTATACAGTGCTATTTTGGAGTACATTCAAAAGTTGTTTACATCACCTTAAACAGTGTAGAAAGCATTAAATAGAGGTTTTGTAAACTAGTATTTTTAGACAATGATATGCAATGATAATAATTTCTTTGTCCTTGCTCTGTAGGCCTGCTCTGGGAGGAATTAACAGGTACAGAAAATGGCAGGCGGCCATTGCAAAGGAAAACAATTTCATTCATGTTGCCTAATTTAGTTAATGCTTTCTGGTAGACATGCACAGCTGCCAGCAGAAGCAGCTCTAGCTATATAAAAGTGTTTGCGTTAAGCCAGATAACACAAAATTTTGTTAGAGAGATCCATCTCAATATGTAGAACAGCCGCCCACGAAGCTGTGCAATTTCTGTGACTTAACTTACCTTGGCACATTGCTTCTTGTAAAAGGTAATGGTAGTTTCATACTGTCTTAAAAACCCACTGTGTTATAAACAGCAACAAACTCAGTAATTGAACCAAGTGTGTTTACACTGAAAAATTCTATTTACTATAAATAATGTAGCATGGTGAGAATTCATTTTTAACAGAATTTTTATAGTGTTTAATTGAGAAATTAGAGTTAATATGCTGTAGCCTTAACCAAAACGGAGCACATTGTGATTGAAAATTACAATTCAAGTCATGTTGATAACAATAACATTTACCTGCGTTACCTAATGTGAGAAGAGGATTATGAGCTGTCATGCAATTAATGTACAGCCATGCTTTAAGCCTGCTGGAGTTTGGATAGCATGTCAAAATTTCCAGCCATATTTAACACATAGATTATTGTTTGCCCTTTTAAGTCTTTGGTAATGCTTACACCAACCAAGTGAGAAGTCTTATTAAACTTGCATGAAGTTCCTTGAACATAAGTGCTAAATAATTCATAGACAATGAAAATGGTTTAAAAGATTGCACCGGTGTAATTTCTCATGTCCTAAAAAAAAAATCACTTTTTAAAATTGATTATACTTTTATACATTATAATCATCTTATTACTATTAAGACCTTTAACCCCTTATTTATTAAAAAAAAAAAAAAAGTCTTTAGAAAATCAGTGCTGTGAAAAAGATTTGCTTCTGTCAGGTTTTCTGTATTATTTCTTTCTTATCTTTTACAGTGAATGTTTCCAAATCTTCTTCCAAAACAGCTCTCCAGGAAAATATCAGAGAGGAAACTAATTAGGATCCATGCTTATTTTATTTATGCACTTTAATAAACCATCAAACAATGCTAAAACTTTTCTTTTTAGCGCCTGGCAAATCCAAATGAAGATCATACAGTTTTAAAATGATTTATAAATGTTTCTGATGGCACCATGACATCTACACTTTGATTTACTGAATTCTTAAAATACATCAAGTCCTTTGTAAAACAGCAAAATCTTATTTATTAATAGACTAAAAATGAAAGAAAAACTGATTCTATTCCAAATGAAGCAAATCCAAAAAGGGACAAAACAAAGAAACATCAAAAAATGCACTTCAAGACAAAAAATGAGGGAACAAAATAAAATATTTTTTCTTGCTCCTATTGAATATTCACTATAGTCTATTCCATAATACAAGGTATGAAAAAAATAATGTCTTGTTTTTTTACTCCTAAAAGTTATACTTTGAAACAAACAAATGGAGTTCTGAGTGAGTAATGGTGAAAAAGTAAACACATTATAATTATTATAATTATCTGTACATCAACAAATCTGATATTAAGTTGGCATTAATCATCCCTGGATTTTGATATCAATGGAACTCAGGTCTTTGGAGTTGGCAAGGCACCATGCCACACCTAATAAGAATATGCATATTTGAATTTAAAACACTGATTTCTGCAGTATGTATCATGAGAAGCTAACGGCTCATGCAGTCATAAAGGGACTATCTGGCTTTCAGGTAAGGTCTCTAAATTTAAGAATTGACTGTAATTGTACAATACTTTTATACAGAGCTTAATTTACAATGTTGTTAATTAAGCACACCCCCACAAAAATATGCTAGCTTTCAAAGAAGATAACTAAATCCAATTGCATTAGGCTGTCCCATTTCACATAGTGATATTGTACCAACCACCGTTTCACATAATTAACCTATTAAATATGATCACACTTAACTGTTCCTTACAAATGCAACGTCACATTCATACGTTTCCACATCACAGACGAGCTCTCGTGAATTTTCAATGCCTTTTTCTTGTTAAGTAGGCACTGTAAGAAATATGTATGGTAGTCTGATGGAAATGAATCAGTAACCAGACATCCTCAACAATATCTGCAGAAATACAGTGACAAGCATATTGTTCAGTTACATTTCAGTGATGGCTATATTGCTTATTCCTCTAAAACTGTGCAAAGGGAGCCCCACATCATTACTGGGGCTGCATATACATTACTCAAGGACATTTGCCAAAAAAGGAGTTTCAGATGAGAAATTGTATCATCATGAGTACCTCTTTCTTCTCTGCCAATGATTATTTATTTGTTCTTCTGCTTTGTAGGAAGTCCCAAATCTCTAGGTTTGTAAACAGTTTTTATTCTCGGACTGTAAAGCTGCTGATTTCGGTACATGTCTAATAATGAATTGTAAATTCTGTGTACAGTACATGCATTACTTAACTTCAAATTCGGAAATCCTGCTTGTAGTACAAATTGTTCACACTTTAATAGTTGGTTAAGGTTAAATAAGATCTTGTTCCTGCTTGTTATTACCATTCAAGTTTTTCAACATTTGAATTTTACACTGATGTATACATTCAAATACAGACACAACCAAATGTTTGCATAGAGATTTTAAGTAATGTCCTGTAAAAAGCAAAACACATAACTTTCAGCTTTACAGTGGAAACAGCTCTGGGTTAACTGTCAGTTCCATATTGGTACCTTATGAGTTAGCATGGACATCTTTGTGAGTGTATTCTATAATGGTAATGCATCCTGTCCAGGACTATTCATTTTTAAGTTGCCACCAAATTAGGTTTTAAAATTGGATTAACTTATGTAATTGGACATCCATCCAATCATTGTTAAGCCACTTTATTTGTTTTTGTAGTTGTGAAGCTCCTTACTGCCCTGCTCCTCTGCATAGCAGCTGGGATTTATTTTTTTCCTTCCAGTCAGAGGAGACTGTTCGTGAAATCTTGCAGTCAGCTGGCACAGCTGCATCCTCTGACTGGGGCTTCCTCTGTTTCAGTGCTCTCCCCCTGTGTGTCCCAACAACACTGGCTCTCTGTTAGACTCATTTTGAGGGCATGAGGGATTTGATTTGCATGCATTTAAGAGCATTGTCCGTGAGCAATTGTCTAGGTACTGAATTTACTTTTACTTTACTTCTATCCCTTTCTTACAGTATGTGTTATAATAATATTTATTTTGTATCATTTTATTGTTTGTGAGGATAAAAACATCTTTCAATTTTCCTTGGCATTGGTTTGTGCTGTATTTTGTAATTTAAACCCTTTACATTGCCAGAGTCCCTTAAGAAATCAGAACTGTTGCCCTCTGTCGCTATCCTGAAATGTTTTTAATTAGTTCATATGTCTGCCTTGCACCTGAAAAACTATTTATCTGAGAGTTTATAATGATTAGTTCTTAAGTACATCATTAGTATTTTATTAATTTCTCAATTCTGTATGTATTATCCTAATAACAGTGTTCTCAATTTCATGAGAAAAACACAATGGCTTGCAGAATGCAAGCTTTAATTATTTCTAGTATATATTATGGGTACTCATTCTAATGTAACTCTTAATTTAATTGTCCATCCATCCATTATCCAATCTGCTATATCCTAATTACAGGGTCATGGGGCTCTGCTGGAGCTAATCCCAGCCAACAATGCAAGGCAGGAAACAAACCCCGGGCAGGGTGCCAAACCACCGCAGGGTGCGCGCACACACACACACCAAGCACACACTAGGGACAATTTAGAAACACCAATACACCTAACCTGCATGTCTTTAGATTGTGGGAGGAAACCGGAGTACCCAAAAGAAAACCACGCAGACATGGGGAGAACATGCAAACTCCACACAGGGAGGACCAAGGAAACAAACCCGGGTCTCCTAACTGTGAGACAGCAGCACTACCCACTGCATCACCATGCCGCCCTAATTTAATTGTTTCTCAAGGAATTACAACATACCATATTTCTTACAAGTAAGGGTGCTGTAGTATCAAAGAGTCACTCAGACTCTGTTTCTAGCCTGTGTACTGTCAGTGCAAAGTTCTCAAATTCTCATTGTGTCTGCAGTGTTTTTTTCTACTTTCCTCTAAAAGACGTGTTAGTGGAAAGCAGACATTCTTGGGTTCTGCCTTGGGTTTAATGTTTTGGTGTCCAGCTTCCCATGACACTGTAAAGGAATAAGCATTTTTAGAAAAAAACAAAATGGCAAATAAAATTTGTTCTTAAGCAGTGCCAAACTCAAGACCCTGTTGTGTACTTCTGAAGTATTTTTAGTGCTAATTGACTCATTTCAGCACGGCAGATGGGCTCCTTAAATCATTTTAGACCTTCTGCAAAAAGCTACATTTACCACTTTGGGCAAATAAAATGCTATCTATCTATCTATCTATCTATCTATCTATCTATCTATCTATCTATCTATCTATCTATCTATCTATCTATCTATCTATCTATCTATCTATTTGTACACACAGTACTAAATATAGTTTTTAGCATTAAATATGTTATTTATTGTATATACCTTGATAGAAGCTACATTTTTATGCACCTTGAGATTCCCTCCATCTGCTACTGCTATCTATACAGGCAAAATTTTTCAGTTTCAGAATATACCCTCTAATTGAAAATCCATTAAATCCATGCTCATTAAATCAAGGGTTTACTAGATTTGCATATATCTAAAGCATCAGTAAAATGCTTAAGCATGTAAACATTCACCACTACAGGCAACTCAGTACTCCAAATCCATAAATAAGCTATTTTTGAATCTACTATGCTTTTTAAACAAGTCTTAATGTAAATCAGTTCCTTTTTTAATAATGTTACTGAATCACAGATATGTATTACTCTGTATGCTGTTTGTACTGCACTTGCCTACATCAGGAAACATGTAATTTATTGTCTTTATGTTCCATCTCCCACATTGAACACCATTGCTGTTTGATGCATAGCTAACTGTAATGTTTTCTCACACTCAGTGTATCATCAAGTTAAATATTTATTGTGGATGTGCCAGATAATTATTTTTCAGTTTGTTTTTTCTATTTACGTTTCTGTAAGTTTTACTATTTGTTTCTGGTACTATTAAATATGAAATGAAAATTTTTCCATACATCAGATAGACATTTCCCTAGAGCAGTCAAGTATCAAAGTGTTTTGAAATAAAGGTAAAAAATTCAGCCTCTTTGAATTTGAAGTTAGAAACTGTTTCTTAGGCAAATTAACAAGCAGAAGTACTATTTTTTGCATTATGCAGAGCAAATTGGTCACCATACACATTTATTTCACAGCAGAATGTGCAAAGAGTTTTCAAACAATTTTCCTTTAGTGTCTTGATGGTAAACTTCCTTAGGTTGTAATTAATTAGTCACGTTTAAAAGTTCTTTAATTAAAAAAAAAGTTGTTTGTAATTGCATCAGCACCACTGAAACCTATTACGCTGTTCACAAGGTACTGGCATTCCTAAAGTTCAGTTCTGGGCTCTAATATGGCCAAAAAAATGAAAGAGTTTTAATGATAAATAGTAATATATTTTATTTGTATAGCACCATTCATATGATGCTCAAAGCAATTCACAGAAATCCAGTAAGAACCAAAGGGCCTATACAACATTGAATTCAAATAATTTTTACATAAAATACTAAATAAAGATAAATATGGGATGTACAAAGCATTGCAACAGAATAATCTACCGTACTATATGCTAAGACACTAAGGTCTGTGTGTTCAGTCCTTCAGAGCATTTTTGGTCAGTTTGGCTTTGATATGATTCGTCAGTTTGGCTTTGGTGACAGAACAAAAGAGGAGGAGTAAAGGTGCATGCTGAGAGAGTCTCCTTCAGTGTTCGGAAAGTATAAAGAGGATAGAAGGTGAAAAAAGCATCTCGGAAATAATGACAGAGTCTGACTTGCAGGCTTTATGAGAACACGCTTCAGAGAAGGAGTGCCAGTGAAGAGAGGTTCAGACACATGAGAATACAGAGGAAAGGCACTGACGGTACATGCAGAGCAAGAAATATTTTTAAATTATTCTATCACCTATTCAACAGATTTTGTGGCTAGCAGACAATAAACCAGAAATAAAGTCAGAATGTTGGAGTAAGTTAATTGCTTTCACAAGTGAGTTTTTACAAGGACAAGGGAAACTATTAAAGGAGGGTTGATTTTTATTACTTGAATTATTTAGGTTTTTAATTTTATCATGCAAAAAGTTATTTTTTTTTCTTTATACAGTTTTCACTGGAAAAAAATAATCAGACTTTTTCAAGAAACATTAGAGCTTTTTTTGTTTTACTTAATGAAGGTTATTCCGTGAGACAGTTTGTCAAGAAATGCTAAGAAAGTAAAGATTTCATGCAATGGCTTCTATTACTGTCTTGAGAGAAGGGAGCAAACTGGATCGAACAAGGACAGAAAAATAAGGGAAGGCTCAGATGAACACCTGCATAAGAGGAAAACGACATTAGAGTCTGAAGATTGAGAGACAGACACCTTATGCTGAAAGTCCTCAGTTGGCTTCTTCTTTAAGTACATGCCAAATACCAGTGCTGTCTGCAACAGAGAAAAGATGTTTTCAGGTTGCTAACCATAAAATGCTTTCCCATTCATCTTCCTCTCTAATTTCTGAGTTCTTTGGCCTATTTTAATCTTTTCTTTTTATTTGTAAGTGCCAATATGTTTTTCTCTTTGAACCTCTGCCTCGTAAGCCTGACTAAGATGTAGTACTGACAGGGTAAGGAATCAAACCTAAGCTCCTGGAGCTGTGAAGAAGCAACAGTAGCCACCACCTGTTGAACACAATGCATCCTCTTTTAAGAAAGAAAAATATATATATCTCTATTATAAAAGAAAATCTTGAGACAAGACTATTGCCAAGAGATTTTTTCAAGTCCCGAGAGATGAGACTATTGGCAAGAGATTTTTTCAAGTCCTGCCCTCCTCTCAACCATTTCCGGTTAACTATCCATTCCCCTGGCCCTCTCACCTCTCATTCGTGTGAATGTTTTGTCAGATACAGTTCCTGCGCTCTCAATTCTTATAAATGTTTACGTTTTCCTCACTTAAAGTTTCAAATAAAAGACTTATTATGTCCAAATCTTATTGAAGAATTTCATCCCGAAGGAAGAAATGAGTACATGGGCAATCCTAGCACTGAGAAACATTGAAGTCAAACGAATTAACTCGAAAATTGTCAATCATTTACACGGCAAATTGGTTAAATGCATTTCAATAAACTATGCTGAAGCAGTTGGTGGTGATGGTGCGGAAGATGAAAACATCAGCTTACAATATCCAATAGAATATCTACAACCGGCTGAATTGCTGTTGAAAGAAGGATGTATTGTAATGTTATCGCGTAATTTATGTCTCAGTGATGGGCTATGCCATAGGACAAGATTAGCTGTAATTAAAATTGGTCAAACAATTCTGACATGTAAAATTTAAAATTTTAATCTGCGGATAAAATTAGACACCAAAGGAGATCTTGATATGCTATTCGTATTAAAAAGATTACGGTTTCCCATTAGAATAGCTTTTGCTATGACAATTAAATCATAGGGACAAACATTCGAAAAAGTTGGTTTATTTATTAGAGAGAAAGAAACGATATTCACTCACAGGCAGTTATACATTGCATTGTCATGATGTAATTCCAAACACGGAATAAAAATTCAAAGCGATACTGACAAAGTGTTAATTCCAAATGTTGTTTTTACTGATGTTTTAAAGTAAAAGTGTAAGTTTAAAAAGTATTTGCATGTTAATTTCAAAACCAAACAGAACGAAAACATATAAAACAACGAATACCTCTAATGCAACATGAAACATAATTTTCCTTCAATGTATTACATTTTACTTTTTTTTTACTATGGTTAATTACCCACTGTAATGTAAAATAGTTAGGTCTATTATGCATATGTAACAATTCCCATGAAAATAACAATGTTTAAATTGTGTAAAATAGTTAGGTCTATTATGCATATTTAACAATTCCCATGAAAATAACAATCTGTTTAAATTGTACATCCGCTTCCCCATACACGAGTGGTAGATCTGCAAAGTGGCTATCGTGTAGCACCCACCCAGGTGTTGGTGAGCGAAGTGAGCAGGGGGTATATATATATATATATATATATATATATATATATATATATATATATATATATATACTGTATCTATAGATAGTTAGCCTTGCTTCTATCATCTTAGACGCTGCGTCCCCACCTGTTATAGAGCTCCCTCAACTTCTCTCTATCCTGTACCACTTCCTGGTGTTTTTTTGCTTCTTGCTCCTCTGTCTGTTGTTTCCTCTATCAGCATATCTTTCCACTTCTTTCTTGGCCTCCATCCTCTTTAAACTCTTCTTGGTCCTTGGGTCTTCCAAGCACCATACATGTCCTGCCCATCTTATTCTCAATATGCCTTTACTGTCAATATGTATTTACTGTCAAATTCTTGTTACTAATTGTTGGTCTTGGACATCTTAATGTACCAAAACAAACCAAAACACAATCGCACATAAATGAGAAGCTACACAGCCACTTTTAGAATAAATTAAAACTGAATTATTAATTGAATCATAATGAGAACAATGTGAATTAATCAACAAATGTCAACACAGATGGTGAAACTGATGCATAAATACACTGTATGATCAAATCATCTCGATATGCCTGTTGAATTCGATTACATGAAGCTTTGCTCTGTTGTGGAAAGAACCTTCCTCTATATTCAAATTAATCATTCTCAAAGATCAGATGAAAATACAGAACAAATTTTATTTGCACATAAATATGCACAAATGTCTCAGTCCATGGAGTGAGCAATCAATAAAACAATTCGTCTGCTGTTATGCTTTTCTGTTACATTACCTAATCTAATGCAACCTGTCATCTGACTCTTAATATGTATAATATGAAAAGCTTCATCCAGTCAACAAGGTACACCAGTATTTTCTGGCCCATTTTTGGATTCTTCTATTGATTTTAGCACTGCTACATGGGAGGGGTGTTTGGGCTTTCATATTAATTTATTCCCATTTTCCAGAGGGGTGTTCATTGCTCATTTACTTCATATTATCCTTAGCAACTATCTTGGTGGCTCCTCTGAGATTAGGCAAAAGCTTCACATGCTTAAGCTTAAAACAATATTTAGTTATCCCTTTAGTTACTTTCAATTCTTATCTTTATGTTTTATAATTCATTGTTATAAATTCATATAAGTATATATTTGTATTATATTGTAAAATTATAGTATGTATTGATTAAAAATATAATATAGCTGTGGAGCACATACCTGTGTGGTAAAAAGGCAATATACCTGGTCAATTCGGTCACACAAAGCTTCACCAAGAGGCAAGTACCTGGGGGGCAAAAAGGAAAAATGTATTTATTTTAATGTATTTATTTTGACATTTTGGTATTTACATGTTTCTGTTACACATAATATCATTGTTTCTTGTTAAAAAAAATCTACATTTTTGGGTTGTTCTCTAGGGGTAAATACAACACTAGATAAGTTAAAGGAACATCATTCCAGTTCAGGATGCAATCAATGGAGTCAAATGAGTGTCATGTTATATCTATTATATCTGTGCAACATTATATTACTAAAAGTAAAAATATCAGGTATGGACAACAATCTCTATTTTTGCACTCTGCTCTTCTACTGAAGGGAACTCAAAATGCAAAAAGTGAGTTTATTATTTGAAGTGATACTTGGAGGTTATAGTATAAACACAGCAGGATTCAATTTCTCTTTGGACAAAGCATGAAAAGGCCTCAGAACACTCAGAGACAAAAAAAAAATATATGCAGATAGGCTAAAGGGTGTCTTAGCTGATCTGAGTAAGATTTAGAATTGTATGTCTTACTGATCCATAATGTACCCACGGTAAAGCAATTTTTAAAATAAAAAATAAAATTAAAAATACAAAGATAGAAGAAAACTTTTATAAAGAGAAATCTGATTAATAAAAAAACAGAACAAGAACCAATATCCAAAATATTATTATTCATAAAGTTATATATACAGTGTACATATTATTTCATTTTCCTGGCTTTGCAATCTATCTTTATTTGTACTCTCTTCTTAAGCAATCAATTTTTAGATTTAGCTTTTGCCCATATTTAGCTAACCTTAAACCACTCTGACAGAATGAAAAGGCATTCTCATTTCAACAATATAATAGAAAAAGACCTAAGCTAAATGGTAAAATGAATCCTTGATCGACCTGTGCTATATTAGTGCTCACAAATTCAGCCAGTAACCAGCCCTGAAAACAAATGTCCATACCTGTTATAGATTCAATTTATACACATCAGTTGTTTGCCTGAACAGGTCAATAAGGAGTTCTGGGTCACCTTGTAACATGCAAATGAGCTTCATTTTGGTTTTTCAAAGGACAGCCACTTAGTCTTATATGAAAAATGAATGAGTTGACTTTTACTAGTGATTGCATTTTCTTCATATAACTCTGAGTACCTGTTAAGTAAAACATCCTTTAAGATACTCTTATATTAAATTAGAGATTAGCTGTCCATCTTTCTGTGTTTATGTCTGTACTGAGCCTGTCCATGACATTTTCCAATGTTAGGGTAACAAAGACTTAGGGTCTATAGATTAAATTAGATCAGCAGAATCACACAAATGCTATGAACAAACCCTTCATAGGATTCAAGCCAATCCCAAAAGCAATCTTTAATGAACTTTCTGAAACAGCCATGCTTAGCCAAAAAGTCTATCATGCACCTCAGAGATGTGGGAATAAAATGAGAGTACTCTTAGAAATACCTACACAAACACAGGAGAAACATGCACATCTTACCCAGACAGTATTTAGAACATGATCCATCCATCTATCCATCAATCAAACTCATAATATTTGGTTTAGTGTGTGAGGGACACCTGGGTTCATTACCTGGCTGGGATGCAACAACAGGGAGAAATGGCTTATGAAGGGCATTATCTCCCCTGAGCTGCTATTTTGGAGCCCCCATGTGTTGCAATGGAACTTCAGATTTACACGGGGGGTGTGCTACCAGGGGGTGCTGCAGAAACTGCTGGACCCTTTTATATACAGTCATGGCCGAAATTATCAGCACCCCTGGAATTTTCCCAGAAAATGTACCATTTCTCCCAGAAAATTATTACAGTTACAAATGTTGGGTATACACATGTTTATTTCCTTTATTTGCTTTGGAACAACACAAAAAAACAGAGAAAAAAAGCCAAATCTGACATAATTTCAATCAAAACTCAAAAAGTGGGCTGGACAAAATTATTGGCACCCTCAACTTAATATTTGAATGCACGCCCTTTGTAAAAAATAACTGAAATCAAGCGCTTCCTATAACCGTCAACAACAAGCTTGTTACACCTCTCAGCTGGAATTTCCGATCACTCTTCTTTTGCAAACTGCTCAAGGTCTCTCAGATTTGAAGGACCCTTCGGCCAACAGCAATTTTGAGATCTCTCCATAAGTGTTCAATCGGATTTAGATCTGGACTCATTGCTGGCCACTTCAGAACTCTCCAGCGCTTTGTCTTCAACCATTTCTGGGTGCTTTTGGAGGTATGTTTGGGGTCATTGTCCTGCTGGAACACCCATGACCTCTAACCCAGACCCAGCTTTCTGACACTGGGACCTACATTGCGCCCCATTTTGGCAAACTCAAGTCTGGCTTTTTTATGTTTCTGAGTCCTGGCTCTCCTGCCATAGCGTTTCATTTCGTTCAGATGTCGACAGATAGTTCGAGCTGACACTGTTGCACCCTGAGTCTGCAGAACAACTTGAATATGTCTTGAAGTTGATTGGGGCCATTTATCCACTATTCAGACTATCTTTCGTTACAGTCTTTTATCAACTTTTCTCTACCGTCCACGTGGAGGGAGATTAGCTACAGTGCCATGTGTTGTGAACTTCTTGATTATGTTGCGCACAGTGGACAAAGGAACATGAAGATCTCTGGAGATGGACTTGTAGCTTTGAGTTTGTTGATATTTTTCCACAATTTTTGTTCTCAAGTCCTCAGACAATTCTCTGCTCTTCTTTCTGTTCTCCGTGCTTACTGTGGCACACTCATATGCACAATGGAAAGGCTGAGTCAACTTTTCTCCATTTTAACTGGCTTCAGGTGTAATAGCTATATTGCCAGTACCTGTTTCTTGCCACAGGTGAGTTCAAACGAGCATCATATGCTTGAAATAAAACGATTTACCCACAATTTAGAAAAGGTGCCAATAATTTTGTCCAGCCCATTTTTGGAGTTCTGTGTGACATGATGTCAGATTTGGCTTTTTTTCTCTGCTTTCTTGTGTTGCTCCAATGCACATAAAGGAAATAAACATGTGTACTGTATACCAAAACATTTGTAATTGCAACAATTTTCTAGGAGAAATGGTGCATTTTCTGTGAAAATTCCAGGGGTGCAGATAATTTCAGCCATGACTGTAGGTCCCCCACCTTACCCTGAAGTATTCCCGGTCCACAATCATGTGACACTAGCAGTCCTGGGGTTCTGAATAGAACAACCAGCCTGCCTTCATTCAGGAAGCCAGAGTCGGGAGGAAGAGGACAAAGGTTCCTGGAGGAGGAATGGAGGCAGAAGAGACTGAAGAGAAGAAAGAAGGCAGAGTGTTATATATTGTACTGTGCTTGTTGTAGGGGGAACAAAGGAAAAGTGTTTCCCTCTTGTAAATAAGATGTGTGTTGTGCTGCATGTGTGCCTATAATCTATTGTGTCGGGTGTTGGGGAGCTGTAGCACCTCTTGGTGGTCGCAAGTGTCAAGATGCTAGAGTTGGTCTTCCCTGTGATCCAATTACTGACAAAGGATGATTAGGGGGTCAGTATGACTAGGCCATGGTGGACAATTTAACCAACAAATTGGGGAACACCGTACTGCTTTCAAAAGATGCTTTTTTATGACCACAGGGAATCAGAAACTTAGTTTTATTTGAAAGATACAGCATCCCCTTCACTGCATTGGCGATCCACACACAGAATACAGGGTGAGTTCTTATGGTTTTTATTTGAGGCTCAATGTCTTCCATCACAATGTTCACATTGCATCTTGGGTATCTCCTATCGACATTAGATCACAGATGATCAAAGGCTTCAACAGAGTTGCCTGCCCTGGTTGGAAGACACCATCATGCAACACAAATGGCATCTACCTAGTCACATACTTTGTCATCCTGCACAATATAAACTAAAGTTTGCACTACAATGTCTGCCACAGAAAGGGAAGCATCATTAGGGTTGCCAAGAGTTGTCGGGCAACATTTCAAGATCTCAATTGGATTGAAATTCAAAATGACACTGTGGGCTGGGATAAATGGAAAATACTCATGTCCAATGTGTCAGATGATCTTGGAAGAACAAAGTGATGGCATTAATGTAATTTCTGTTATTCTTTTTTTTTTTATTATTTTGTTTTGTTGTACTGTATGTTCTGGTATTTCATGTGTTTTATAGATGGAATCTCAGGAGACAGGACCACCATGACAACACTGCTCCTGGGTCCACCCTTTGCCTTTATATTGGGATCAGAGAGAATGTCCCAGCAGAGGATCATTGAGTTTATGGAGTTTATTGTGAATATTGCTTTATTTCAAAATTTGCATTTTTGGATTGTTTCTTCTTTTAGTTATCTGATTTTGTATTGTGTATCGGGACTTTAAAGGCAAATCCTCTTTTGGCTTTTGTTTTATTTTTCTTCTTTTCTTTTTTTTTCAGGAAATTCTCAATTTATACATATTCTTGGGTTGGACTGTTTCTACAGGACAAAGGCTGTGATAACCTCCTCCTTGTAAGGCATTTTTAAAATACTTTTTGGAACTTTCATTACAATTTTTACTTTCATGGCAACTTCCCATTTTGGGACCTGCTTAATCATGAGCCGGCTGTTGGTAGTTGGGGACTGTTTTATTTGTGTGTAGCCTTGTATTGGGCAGACTGGTGAAGATACAGGCCTGCTTTGTGGCTCATATTGGTAGCCTTACACGCTTGCCCAGTATATGACTCAATCTCAAAACACCTTTCTTAAAGCTAGTTAGTATTTTCAGAATGATATCCTATTATTTTCTCCCTATTAAAATTCATAACGACTCAGCAGCCCATATTTTACCTTCTAATAAATGTAATATTACTCTCAAGGTCATAATATTATCAAATGGGAAGGATGCCCAGAGCCTGTCAATCCATTAGGCAACATTTGTGAACGTTAAGGGGTGCGTGATCCAGGACACTTGAGGGTTGTTGTCAAACTATGATGAAACTGAGTGAGTCCTGCTTCCTGTTGAACACCATTTATGAAAGTAACAGGGCACATGCTCTGTACACCAAGGGGTATACACTCCTTAAAGTCTGCAGTATACTGTAAGGTTTGTAAATTCTCGAAGAGCGTCCCGAAGTGCGATCATCGCGTCTGTGGAAAATAGCATATCGGTTGCCGGAGCAACTGCAGGGTCCCAGCGCTATGAAAGCTCGCTGCAAAAACAAATTCAAAAAGATCACGGTCACGCTATGAGCGCCTGTCGTCGATGGGTAATGCAAGGAACATTATAACTGCAGGGAGCAGTATTGGTCATTAACCTGGCCATGACTCTGCCTGATTGCTGTGATTGTGCATAGGAGAGTGGTTGATCCCACTACAACAAATAGCTGTGCTGTTCCTGTTTCAAACTGAATAAAGTTGGTTTTGCTAAAGTACTGAGACTCAGCCTCATGTTTTGGGGTACATGACAGGGACTCGCACATCACAATACACAAAAGGGGGGGCAGACACCAATTTCATCCCTTCCCCACAGGTCATTCCAGTCTAATAAATCCAAGTACCCACTATGGACAACAAGGGGCGACGGCCATCAACACTGCCTAGAGCTCCAAATGGGCTTTGACCAGCACTGGGCATGACTTAGGTCATTGATGGAAGCAAAAGATGACACCCAGCTCCTATTTTTGTATGTAAGGACACTGTTAAACAACCACTTGAAAAATTTTCTGTTTTATTTTATTAATATTTGAAATCACTGCTTTATATTATTAATTTTCAAAATTTCTGTAATTCTTTTTGTAGAATATACTAACATATGCCAGCTTTTTTGTGTTGATAGTCCAATTTCATGTGTAAATTCAATTCAAATTGTAAACTCTAACTTTATCTTTTTTGGACTTTCACAAGAAAAAAAACTTCTTGCGCTGGCTATAGACACAATGCATCCTGCAGTGACATTGACGAATATATTACCTGTGGTTTTAGGGAGGATTTGCATTCTGGGTCAAATCACTCACTGTCTTTGACCATTGTGTAAGAATAGTTGGGATTTTGACTTCTCAATTTCAGCAATAAATTGTGCCATAAGCAGAAAAGTGGCTATTGTGCAATGTGGCTTAGTCTTTATACAATTTAATAAAGACATTTTGTTTCCATATATAATAGAGACATACTGTTTTGGCAAGCTGACTGTATTACTGCTGGAGACCTCAGTGCAGTGCTGAGTGGAAATAATTACTCTGATTACTTTAACATTATCTTTTGGGAGTAACCATACATGAATGTTTGAAGGTTTAAACAATCCCTTGATCATTGACTATGACAGAAAATAAAAAGATAAAAACAAAGCTTTTCTTACTATATGCAGGCTACACGATGCATAGGGCCCCCCAAGCTGCAAGTTCAGCCTCATTATATTTAGGGAGTATTAAAATTAACTGTCTGTTTGTAGCCAGCTAAGCCCCATCATGTGTTTAATGAAGCATTTATATGCTTAAAAATTAAATGTAGGATATAAACAAAACTAAGCTGTAACGATATAGAAGCTTTAGCTTGTGTTTGTAGAGTAATCAGTTCAAAATCAATGATTGTCACTAGGTAGTCATGTTGTGCAATGAGTGACGTATACTGACAGGGATGATAGGATGACTCACTGACAGCCTCACATCATGTCAGGAAGAAAATAATGGTAGCCAAAGTCACATTGATACCTATCAATCTTATCCCTCTGGTGCTGAAAAATGTAAAAAGAAGAAAAATGTACACAGAATAAAGGTAAAGCATTTGTTAATGATGTTGCAATGGATCAAAGGTGGGAAGTAAAGAAGTAAAACAACTTGTTTACTGTTCTTAGGAAGAATTTTCGTGTAGGCTATCTGTATCTTTACTTGAGTATTTTATTTGTTTGAGACTTTTTATTTTAACTCATTGCATTTCAAAGGAAGAAATATGTGTACTCCCTACAATGAAAAAAAAAACATTCGTTACTATCTTGACAACAAGTTTCTGCGTCTGAAAAATAGGGGAAAATAGGTCAGATCATTTTATTTAATTACTTGCATATAAAGATGAAATTGAGGGACAATATATATTTATTTGCACATTTTATGTCTGATTTCTTCGTATACAAAACATTAAGCACCCGAGAAGAAGCAAAAAGAATAGCAGCAACGGTGGTAATTTAACAGTGAAGATATGGTCAAACCAATGTCAAGCAATGCTGGACTTATTAATGCAATCAAAGATACAAGTAGGTCAGAAAATATACCCCATACAAGTGATTGGCACAAAAATGATTCTTGGTGAATGTGTTGCTTTTTGTGCCAGCCATAAATACATGAGGTGATAGCATTCAAAATTCCCCATCTGATATTAAAAAACACATAGAGGTAAGCATGCCTACATGAACTTTGTTTGACTTGCCGTTTGGATATATTGATTATCAAAACAATAACTAAAATCAATTAAAATATACTATGAATATTAGAGAAATTTCAATTTCAATTACATTATTGGGAGAGGATACTAAGCTAATCTAAATATGGTGAGTGTGTGAGCGTGCAAAACAGATTTTGATTTACATTGATATAATTAAATAAAAAGGACACACACACACACACACACACACACACACACACACACACACAGAAGCTAATGTTAATAATGATATCAGATGGCAGAGATATGGGGAGATAATTGACTGGAATGGAAGGCTAAGAAATAAGATAAATTCAAACCCAATTAATTTTAATATTGTAGCGACCCGGCAGTCAGCGCTGCTGGAGTGATGCATTGTGGGAAGGTTGTATGTTCACTGCTTTTTATAATGTTTTTCCTGTTGTATTTATTAATGTCTTAACTTGTAAATAATTGTTGTGTTTGTGTTCAATTAGTTGAGTGGGTTTGGGTCATCGCCGTCCGGGGTTATTTATTTTGTAAAAAGTACCGGTTATGTGAAATGTGTCTTCGTGCATGACCTTGACAATGGCAGTGCAATAATGTCGAGCTTAGTTTACTGGCTATCTGTGAATAAAGAGATACAACAGGACAGAGCTGTTATTCATTGCTAAGATTTTATCTAAGCAATTAATGCCGAGACACTCGGAGTCGTGCGGTGTATGGGACACGAGTGCTCGTTACTTAAGAAGCTGGGTACAGCTGCGTGCTGCCGAGACACTCGTAGTCGTGCGGTGTATGGGACACGAGTGCTCGTTACTTAAAGAGCTGGGTACAGCTGCGTGTTTAACGCTGGCAATCCGCTAGCCGACAGCTTGGGAAAGGTGCACGGCAGCGATCGGCTTTAAAAACTTCATACTCATCTTTCTGTCCATCTGTCTCTTTCTCTCTTTCTTTCTCTCTTTCTATCTCTCTGATTGCTGATTGCTGTGACCATAATGATTCTTTTCCTCAATAGAGAAGAAGTCTGAAAGTGACAATTTTGAAATTGGGTGCAGGATTTAAAAGGACACTGTATATTACAATGTTTAATTATATTTATTTTAAAAACATTTATGCATTAGGGTGACATTATTGAAAATATGATATGAATATTTTCATTTAATTTTGCTTGGTATCCTAAGGAGCTTTGTAATTCCAGATACAATTTTGAAGTACATTGTAGCTCCAATCCAAGTACAGGGTTCTTCTGCCCCTCTTAAAAAACCTGCAAGATGAATGTCTTCACAATAGCCAGCTTTTGGTCAAACAATTTATCCAACTGACTGGCCATCAGTTTTATCCGATTCATTCAGGACAGTGGGAAGAGGGCCATTTCAGGTTAGCCTAGATTTCACATTTCCCAGAAGAGAAGATGCTAGAAGCTTCCATCATCAATACTTTTATAGAACATTAGTGAATGAGGAAAATGTAAAAAGGTATTGTAAAAGGTTATTCTCAAAGGAGTGTGATGGACTGGGTTAGCCCCACCACTACCTGGTCCATCTAGGGAGCATCTTGAACCCAAATAGTCGACTGTCATGACCAGGATTAGTCAACGGATGAGGACCCTCACACAAAGCAAGGGTATGGTGCAAAAGTGCTCAAGTGCTTTTATTATAAAAAAAACAGCGTTCAAAGAAATAGAAATGTTCAGTAAATAAATAAGTTATAAAACAGTGAATGATATGGAAGTTAAAATCCAATAAATAAACATTCCTTTAAAAACAGAGAGACAGTCTTTAAAAACTCACAAGCCCCAGTCCTTTACTCTAAAAACTGGCATCTCCACCACTTATCCTATCTGGTCATTGCAGTGCGAGGAGATGCCCGCTGACAGGTGCAGTCAACCTTTAAGTCTGGGCTCGGGTCCCCTCTGCCTTTCCTCAGTCAGCCCTGGGATGCTACGAAGAGTCACAATTGTCTCCAAGCTGCTCACACTCAGCCCTGGTGGGAGACATCACTGTTGGGCCATTCCTACTTCATTGGTGATCGCTTAATAGTAGCATCCCTTCTCCAACCCCGGCTCCTCACTCTGTGGCTCCAATTCTGACCACCTGCCTCCGTTCTGCTGCACGGGCTCTCACTCTCTCTCTGTCCAGTCTATTGTCTCCCTTCCTCTAATTTGCTTTCTTCCTCCCCTCTAGCACTTGCACTTACCTTTTAAAACAGGGACATGGCAGAGCTGCTGCAATCAGCAGCTCCCGCACCAATTAGGATCATGGGCGATCCTGCACGTGTGCAATAAGTGCAGGGCCATATGCTCCTGCATCGCGCACGGGAACAGCTCTTGCCACACTACCACGCTCCCACCCAAAGATGTGAGTGTGGCAATTATTTATTTAAAGTATGCCCACCAGTCTCAGAACTCACTTTATCAGAAGGAGCACAAATTAATGTCAGAGAGACTATCAAATTGGACAAACACAGGCATACTTCTGAAAAGTCGCAAAAGCAGTCCAGAGCACACAACCCACAAGGCATTGTGGAAAGATTTTGAACTGTGACTACAAATAGGAAGGACCATAGACCAAGCTGAAAGGACACTTTTAGAGACTAAGAAGAGTCCTGACCTTCTTGATCTCTATCATACAGTCTTTAGTTGAGAGAAATCTTGCATTGAAAGGTTCCACAAACACATTACAACAGCAAAATAATGGAAACTTCTTAAAAGTGGTAGAGCTTCTTGCAAAATTTGATCCTGTCATGAAGCAGCAGATTAAGTGTGTGGAGAGTGGCCAATTCAGTCATTCCAGCTATCTTAGAAATGTGATCCAAAATGAACTAATTTCTTCAATGTTGGGAAATCTTGGACATGTTGGATTGAGATTAAACAGTCCAAATATTGTTCAATCATTTTGGATTGTAAGCCATGAGAGTACAGTAGATGTTAGTTGTCATAAGGACTGTCAAAGTGGATGAAGCTCTGTAAATCAAGGAACACTTTATCGATTTCTTGTGGCTTCCCAAACAACAGTTCTTAGTTTGTCATCTTTGATTTTAGACAGGCTTAAGGAACTTAATATTGCATTTGATGACTGCAGGGGACAGTCATACGATAATGATGCCAACATGAATGGGAGGAACAGAGGGGTTCAAGCAAGGTTGCTTGAGAAAAATCCTTGTGCACTTTATTTTCCCTGTGGACCACATTCATTAAACTTGATGGTGGCTGATGCAGAATAAATATCGACAGCTACAGAAACTGTGCAAGCTTTTCTCAACAGCCTCACAAATATGGACAATCCTAAAGGAACATGTGACTATTGCATTGAAATCTTGGAGTGACAAATGGTGGGAGAGCCATATCAAAAGCATAGAGGCTGTGCGGTACCAGGTCCCTAACATAAGGGAGGCGTTGTTAGTGCTCAGGGACAAAGTGACAGATCCTTTAACCAAGGTTGAAGCACAAAGCTTGACAGAAATGTTGGTTCATACCACTTCCTCATTTGCACAGTGGTATGGTATGACATTCTTACCCACGTGAACTATGTAAGCAAGCTCCTCTTGTCAGGGCCTTCTTAACAGCATTATAGGCACCCGGGCAAAGCAGTGCATTAGGGCCACTACCTACACAACCACTTAGCAAGTCACAACATACATAGATTAGCATGGGGCCTTTATGCTCGCGGGGACCCCAGGCAACTGCCCAGTGCGCCCTTGCTTTAAGACAGCCCTGTCTGCACTCTCCCACAATGCAGTTTGATGTGTTAGTTGGGCTCCACATGAATGCAAAAACATTGCTGACTAGTTACAGAGACACTGGTTTTGCTTCAGCTCAGGCATCTGCTAAAGACATGTGTGAGGAAATGAATGTGGAGGTTGTGCTAAAAGAGAAGAGACTAAGAAGCACCAAAAACATTTTTCCTATGAAGTCAAAGACGAGCCTACGGTAGATGCCACAAAGAGGCTAGAAATTGCATTCTTTAATGTAGTTGTTGAAACAACCATTGAAACCTTAAAGGATAGGCATGAAACACTGAGTGAAGTGAGTGCCAGATTTGGACTGCTCCACAAGTTAAAAAAAACTAGATGGTGGAGAATTGTGCAACCTCTGTGACAAGTTCTGCAGCACGGTAAGTACTGAAAATGAATATGCATTGATGGAAAAGAACTGGCTCTAGAAATTAGCAATTTGCCAACTAGCCTGTCTTCTGATGACATAACTGCACTTGACCGTCTCTCTTTCATCCACAAAAAAGAGCTGAAGGAACTGTATCCCAGTCTGTGGATTGCCCTGCAAATCACCTGCACTCTTCTTGTGACTGTGGCCTGAGCATAAAGGAGCTTCTCAAAGCTGAAACTCATCAAGACTTACTGGTCACCAGTGGGACAGGTTTGCCTCACTGGTCTTGCGATAATCAGCATTATTCATATGATGACATGGTTACCGACTTTCCAGGAAGCAGACGTTTTGAGGATGATAGAGACTCGGATTACAGTTGCATGTGGTTCCTTTCAAACTACAACATAAGTGTTGTTTTTCTTGTGGTTTTTCTTTGTGTATTTGAACTTTAAAACAGATGCTTGTTTATTGTATTTTTATACTAGGTAATATGCTATTTTCTTTTCTTCGCATCTTGTCATTTGCAGGATGCTGGTTAAATTTTTATTCCTAGCAACTGGAATTGTTTAGTTTATTTATTTTTAATTTTTTCCATTTTTAATTTATTTTCTGATCTTCTGGAAAATTTCCTAGGAGAAAAAACAGCCCAAAGACTCCCTAGCAGTTTTACTATATTGATGAACTTGCAGAGGCGTCAGCTAAGTGGGTCGGGACAGGTTGTATCTTATCCGAGATGGACGTGTAGTCGAGTGCAGCAGTGGCACAAATTGAGTGGGACAGGCTGGAACCTGCCTCAGTCAAATGTATGGTAGCTCATTGTATGAAAGTACCACAATGCTGTATTTGTCTGTTTTGGTTGAATGAGAAGTAAGGTGCATGCAAGCGCCGAAAAAATTTTAAGTGCATGCATCTCACCAAGTGTAAGTCACACTTGTATATGCTTCTGCATCTATCATAGAATTCACAACAACTCCTGTGGCTGTGGTTGAGTGTGAGCAGAGTGGACTGCTCCATACACACACGCACACAGTATGTCTATTTGTTTTAGGTGGGAGGTTAGAGAATTTTTACGTTATTATGTTTCGTGTTGAAGAATTCTTTTTCATAAATTAAAAAAAAAAACATTTTGGAGGAAAATGCTGTATCTGTTGAATTTATTGATATAAAGGAGCCTTATTGTTCACCATTTATTATCATTTTCTGTAGGTATAAATTTCTTAGGTTAACTTGAGATTGTTAACTTGAATTTTAGATTCAAAAATCTAGACTATTTTCTTCTTAAAGTAAAACTGATTGATTGACTCCCCCCATAGTAGTTACTATATCTAAATCTGATTTCTGAAAGGGATCATTCTGTATGCAAATAAGAAAAGATTAATTTGCATAGACACCTGAAATGGGTACATCAATTGTAACAACACATCCAATCCAATGAAGACCGGGTGCAACCATAGACAACAAGAAAATGGGAAAGCCTTAGTCCTGGCAAATTGCAAAAAATACCAGATTAAAATAAATGTCTTTAGTCTTGATTTGAGTACTCTGTAATATTAGAACGTAGATTATTCCTAAGATTGTCACCCTATAGCTAAAGATTTAGCCTCCTATAACAGCTTTGTTAACCTCAAAATTTGAAGGAGGCCTTGCATCTTGAGATCATAATTTAGATTACACTAATAAATCATATTAGGGAATAACATTCACAATTTTTATATGCAAGAAAGAGGATTTTAAAATCATCTTTCAACTTTAAAGTCAGTGAAGTGATTTAAAAACTGTTGTACTGACATACTGCTTAATTCTAGTTATGCTTGTTGCTACTGTACTTTAAATAATCTCTAATAAGAGAAGAATTTGAGCAGCTGACCATAACGTATTACACCAATCAATTCTGCCTAAGACAAAAAAATGAAAATTAACAAGCTTTGCATGATACTTTAGCTTAACAATTTGCCTTAATGATGCTTAATTTCCAACATGGATAAAGCAGGTTTTAAAAAATGCAGAAAGACATAAATTAAAAGTCAGTGCCCAACATAATTCCTAAACCACCTAAACCAGAAAAATTCAGCAAACATTAATAGACACACACACATTATATAAACTCCTCAAAAAAATTAAAGGAACACTTTGAAAACACATCAGATCTCAATGGGAAAAAATCATTCTGGATATCTGTACTGATATGGACTGGGTAATGTGTTTGGAATGAAAGGGTGCCACATTGTTTGATGGAAATGGAAATCGGGCCAGGCATTGTTGTGCACCAGCAGGAACCCAGGACCCACTGCCCCAGCATAGGGTCTGACAATGGGTACAAGGATTTCATCCCGATACATAATGGCAGCCATGGTGCCGTTGTCTAGCCTGTAGAGGTCTGTATGTCCCAGCATGGATATGCCTCCCCAGACTATCACTGTCACTATCACCACCAAACCAGTCATGTTGAAAGATGTTACAGGCATAACGTTCTCGCTACGGCTTCTCCAGACCGTTTCACGTCCGTCACATGTGCTCAGGGTAAACCTGCTCTCTTCTGTGAAAAGCACATGGTGCCAGTGGTGGACCTGCCAATTCTGGTATTCTATGGCAAATGCCAATCAAGCTTCACGGTGCTGAGCAGTGAGTACAGGGCCCACTAGAGGATATCAGGCCAACCTCTTGAAGTCTGTTTCTGATTGTTTGGTCAGAGACATTCACACCAGTGGTCATTTTGTAGGGCTCTGCCAGTGCTCATCCTTTTCCTCCTTGCCCAAAGGAGCAGATACCGGTCCTGCTGATGGGTTAAGGACCTTCTACAGCTCTGCCCAGCTCTCCTATGGTAACTGCCTGTCTTCTGGAATCTCCTCCATGCAATTGAGACTGTGCTGGGAGACACAGCAAACCTTCTGGCAATGCACGTACTAATGTGCTATCCTGGAGAGGTTGGACTACCTGTATAACCTCTGTATGGTTCAGGTATCGCCTCATGCTACCAGCAGTGACACTGAACAGAAGCAAATGCAAAAGTAGTGAGTTTTAATAAAGTGTTTTGGTAAATAAAAATACATCTCCTTTTCTTCATTTCATCAAGTTTAATAAATTTTATATTATATTTACAAAATGTAAAATGCATACAATTCAAGTGAAAATGTATTATAATTTACGTATTTTGCTGACCTTTTACAAATTCTAGGAAAAATAAAAACATAACAAAAGCATAATAAATTGCACCTATCTAAGGGATTTCATTCAGGTAAGCTGCTGGGAGCCCATAAAAGTAACTGAGAACACAATTTCTTTTTATAGTAACTTTTAATAGGTTTCTGGGGAGCTGGTAGCCAATTTGTCCTAGCCACACATACAAACACAAGGATTTCAGTATGCAGTATGTTTGGTTTAATGCTTAAAACTTTCTACCTCTAGGTTACATCTGATGTAATAAGGAGTCATGTACTCTTTCTTATGTTTGTTTTCAAAACAAATCCCAAAATGTACAACAAATTTGCAGTCAAAATAAACTTGTAAAATCCTAAAGCTGAAGTGTTAAAGAAGCTGTTTGTTGATGATAAATAAATAAATCTTGGATGCTGCCCAAAGTGTGACACTGACTTAACTATTGTTGTTTTGATTACTTCATGTAATGTGACTTTCGAGTCACACCGCTAGCATCCAGCTTTCACATCATAGCAAAGGTAGCTCCAAATGGTGACAGTCATGAACAAACAAAATCATGTCATGGGAGAATTTAAAGTAAAACTACAAGCTATAAGAACTTTTAGAAAAACAGTAACTGTAGAAAATGTACATAATAATTAATTGAGACCAAAGGAAAAAGTAATATGGCTTGGAAAAATATAACAGAATAACATAAAAAGGTGCTCATTAATAACAGCGGACCATCTCATTGGACACAAATCATATACAGTATTCATCTAAATATTGTTGAGCAGTTTAAGCTTTTGTTACATGTTTGCCTGTTGATTATCTGCTCCTTTGTAAATTAATTTTCTTGTCTCATTTCTCTGATATCACTATTGATAGTTGACAGTTCCCTACTGCTTCGCTTCGGCATTTGTGCTAGTCGCTGTATATGGGGATTGGCCTTATGATGGCTCGGTTTGTGTTTCTACATTTAAAACAGTGTATAGGTACTCACCCTTTCTGGACCTTTTCCTTCAACTTTAGGAATTCTGTTTTTTGTGAGCTTTGTTTGTTTTAATTTTTTTTGGTTTGTTCCATATTTTCATCTGTATTTAGGATGCTATACTTTAATTGTGTGCTGACATCTCTGGTTTTATTTTATTTATTTTATTTTTTTATGTGTCTATACCATGATAGAGTTTTAGAAAAGACGAAAACTCTAGCAGGTTAAGTTTTAGCGAGTCCAATAGTTTCTTGTACAAAGGAATACTGTAAAAAAAAAATGTTATATGTTTTTTACCCTATGTAGATTGTAGTAATTGCTGAGAAAATAAATTAACGTCATGTTTTCATGCAGAACAAGAAAAACAAAGGCTGTGATATAACAGAACTCATTGGTGAACAGTGCACAAGAACAAATGATGTGGAAAATGCCCTAGGTAAAAGGAAAAAAAAAAGTCACATTATTTGTGTCGTATAATCCACATCTGTTATACAGTCACCAGTAATGGCGTACTGTACGATAACGTGCAGTGAATACACATTTTCATTCTCTTTCTCTGTACGTTTAGCATTCATTTGCTCAGAGGTTGATGCGCTTCCTGCTTCCTGAGCAGCTCTTCTTTTCACCACCCTAGCAGCCCGCTGCTTCTCTTCTTTTGTTGGCATCTTTTCGCGTTAAATCTGATTAAGTTAGTTTTTGTGTTGCAATTACATAATACAGTTTCTTTAATTTTTCACTTAAGCTACCCCTGTAAAGCATACTTAAATATATTGTGTATTTAACCAATCAGAGACAAAAGAGTTAAGCTCAAGATTACTGCTTCATCCACCTGAAGACTGGAAATGGGACTGTCAGAGCCAAGGTGGGACACAAGATTTGCTAAATGGATTATCCTATGGAAACTAAACCCTGGGCAAGAAAATAAATTACAGAACTACATTACCATAGCCAGTCATCAGCCTCAGTCCACAAACATCAAAGTATCAGTATTTTAATTCTGTAGCCTCATCTTTTTCCCTACAGTACATTTTACATATTATACAACAATACTGTGTCACTGTGGTCATGCCGTCCCATCATGTAGCTTAATGGAATTTCTGGATTTTATTTCAAAATGGAAAAGGCCAAATGTAGTCCCCACAAAAAAAGTCTCTACCTGTGTAATTAATTTGACATCAGGAAGTTGATTACTAGCTATAAGCCAGTATCTGTAAAAATGTGCTTTAGTGTGTCTTCAAAGCGTTTTTTTTAAAAAATCTTATAAAATGCAAGGATTAAACCTAATGAAAAAGTGCATTTCAGTTATATTGATGCTGTCTTACAGTGAACTCATCTGTGTCTTACTACTGAACCATAACATTAAAGCATTCTAATTAGCTGTCCTTTTTACTAATTAAGGCAACAATCTTTTTTGGAATTTTCATGCATGATGTTTCTAAGCAGCAGGGATGAATGCTTTAAATGTAATTGAACATATCATGGAACGGAATACCAAAGGAATAAAAATGAACACAGAGACCAAGGAAAACATTTATGGACAACCATACTGTATATACATTTCCTATATTTGTATATCATTCTATTCCTTAAGTGCTAACAGTCTTCTTTCACAGAGCTCTACTTTTTTTCCTGACATAGTATAGAATGATGAGAAGAGAGAAACAAACCTAACAAGATTTAATTATTCATATTTTTCAGATTATTATGCTTCATTTGTTTCAAATTCGGTCTACTAAACATGTGCAATATTTCACATGAGTTCTGAGCAGAAGGGAAAAGACAGAAAATCTGGTGCCTTCACTTAATAAATCAAGAAGGGTGTGACTGAAATATAAAGTAAACGTGTTACCAAAAGATTTAACTTATTCACCTTGAAAGTTAAAATTTGCTGGTGTTAACTTACTCAAATCCACTATGATACTTAGACTTCCACACACAATCATAAAACTGAATGATGCTACTCTGTGCATTTACGCATAAGTATTTCCAAAGTGCATGTACAGTTTTATATTGACTCTGTATCAAACACTGCAAGCCCTCACCATTTCATATTGGTGGTTAAAGTTTAGGAGTTTAGACTCTGAGGTTGTCAGTTCAAATCCTGCTACTGACACTGTATGACCACGAGCAAGTCAGTTCATCTGCCTGTGCTCCCATTGGAAAACCGAAAGAAATGGAACCATTTGTACATCATATGTTGAATTTTGATAAAGGCATCAGCCAAAAAAGAAATAATAATTAAATCACAGTGGATTTATTTTGGCTATTTTAACACAAAAAAATTATAAAACATAGCTATAAATATTGGTACCAATCCAGAATGTATCCAATCTATATACACTGTAGAGTGAGTACGAAAACTATTGTCTCCCTATTGGCCTACTATTGTGGATTTAATTTGTTTTTTAACAGAACAGAAAATGACTCTTTAATGTCAAAATGAAAACATATCTCCACAAAGAGGTCTAAATTGCAAATATTAAACATAAAATAATTGATCACATGCATATTCAACCCCTTCAAGTTGGTACTGAGAAGCTACTCCTTTGGCAGCCATGACAGCCTTCAGTCAGTGTGCACAGGTCTCTCTCCATCAGCTTTGTACGTCTCCACACAGCCATCTTTCCCCATTCTCCTTTGCAAAACTGTTCAAGGTCTTCCAGATTGCATGAGGAGTGAAATATCTTTTTGAAGTCCACCCAAAAGTCCTCAATTGGACTTGAGATCTGGACTTCTGATTAAAATCCACCATATTAATTCTCTTCATAATGAATTATTTCACGCATTTGTTTTCAGTCGACTAGATTACTGTAACGCACTTCTCTCAGGACTACCCAAAAAAGACATAAATCGATTGCAGCGAGTGCAGAATGCACTAGGAAAAGAAAATCTGAGCACATTTCTCCAGTTTTGATGTCACTACACTGGTTACCTGAGTCATTCAGATTTGACTTTAAAATACTGCTTATGGTTTACAAAGCCTTAAATAATCTCGCTCCATCTTATATATCGGAATGTCTGACACCTTATATTCCAAATCTTAACCTTAGATCTTCAAATGAGGGTCTGCTTAGAATTCCAAGAGCTAAACTTAAAAGAAGTGGTGAGGGGGCCTTCTGCTGTTATGCACCTAAAATCTGGAATAGTCTGCCAATAGGAATTCAGCAGGCTAATACAGTAGAGCAGTTTAAAAAAACTGCTGAAAACACATTACTTTAACATGGCCTTCTCATAACTTTATTTTGGTTTAATCCTGATGCTCTGCATAATCAGTTAATTATCATTACTATTCACGGTAGGTTCTAAAATCCGTACTAACCCCTACTCTCTCATCTGTTCTTTTTCTGGTTTTCTGTTGTGGCAATCTGCGCCACCACCATCTAATCAAAGCACTGTGATTTATTTTGTTTTTTCTGTCCTCCCTGGCCATCAAACCTTACTTTTATTCTATGTTAATTAGTATTCTCTTATTTTAATTCTTACTTTGTCTTTTTTTCTCTTTCTTCATCATGTAAAGCACTTTGAGCTACATTATTTGTATGAAAATGTGCTATTTAAATAAATGTTGTTGCTGTTAAACAATTCATATTTGCTTAAAGGAATACTCATGTAAATCAAATGTTTTTTTTTTCTTTGGTTATATTCCTGAATAAAAGTGCACGTGTTTATTTGATATTTGGACTAAGGTCTTAACACAATAAACATTTCACATCATTATTAGTGTAACATGGAAAATGTTTCTGATTTAGATATGTGTTCAGCATTTCTTGCATTTCTCATATTTCCTTTTATCCTACACTTACCCAGATCTTTGTAGACACGGAACACATATGAAATGCATGTGTTCCAAATAACGATATACTGTATTATTTACCCTATGCAATTCCAGGCACCTCACCTCACACGTAAATAAGGAGCCTTGGCTTGAACTGGGTGAGCTGAGCTCCGTCAAGGCGGGGGATGGGACAGCAGGCTGCTTGCTGTTTGTGCTGATCGACGCATTTACTAAACAAAAGATGCATGAAGGAGAGGTACAAAGGGATTTAAGGTGGGCCGGGATTAAGAGTTATTTTCTTAGGCTTCAAAGAATGCTAGTATTAATAATATGATACTTATGATATAGATAGATAGATAGATAGATAGATAGATAGATAGATAGATAGATAGATAGATAGATAGATAGATAGATAGATAGATAAGACACTATATAATAGATAGATAGATAGATAGATAGATAGATAGATAGATAGATAGATAGATAGATAGATAGATAGATGTTTCAAATAACTATTAAAACTATTTCAGAATTTAATCTGTGACATGGCCTGTCATAGCATGGCAAAAGTAATACATGATGTGGCTTCTGCCAAAAAAAGAGAGACACTGGTAAGGGCAGTTGTCCTGTTACAGATAGCTACTGACATGGAAATGAATTCATATGGGGCCCCAGAGTTAACAAAAAAAGTAAAAAAATGGGCTTAAGTCATAAGAGTCTTTTTTGTTTTCTTTGGTATGAACACTTATTTGAGGGTATTGCCTGAGGGTATTTATTTCTGGAACGTCTGCTAACTTTCATGGGCAAAGTCTGCATTCCCTTTATTGAAACTCCCACAGCAAGAGCAGTGGCTGTCTAAAAGGAGAAATGGAGGAAGCGTAACAAGGGACAGCATCAAGAGGAATGTAAATGAGGACACCAATTTGTACAAGAATAGACAGCACCGAGCATGATGCATTTCGCACATTGGCTTATTTATCCCATACTAGCTTATTTATTTATTTACTAAGCTTCTTTGAAATTATTATAAAAGTGCTTTGTTTAATTCTTGGTTCAGTGTTAACAGCACCCAATTATTCCAATACTTAAATATGTTTTCTTGGCTAGCTCTTGAAATTGTTTACAAAGGAATACAAATTAAACAACATACTTTAAGTTGTTCTTGAAATCTGGGAAATATAAAACCCCCTCCTTCCCTCCAAATGCTCACCTTTCTTTACTCCTGGAACAGAGTGCTGCCCTAAGGGATCATCAATTGTTGAACCTTAAATAATCCTCAACAAATGCCAGGTTCCTTTTGAGGCTTAAAGCAAAATCCTGGCACACACTGTTACAAATTATCTACACAAAATTAAAGATTATCTTTCATCTGTTTCTATGCTGTCATATTATTAATTGGATTAAAATGTAAAGAAAACCCCTTGGAAACTGCCAGTTGCAATCCCTTGCCTTGCCGGGGTTATTAATGCATGGTAATTCTACAGAGTAATTCAGTTAAACTGTGACATCCATATTTCACTTCAATACTCCCCCTTTAGTCCCCAGTCTGTTAACTCTTCCTAGCAAAAATCATTGTTTGTAGTTAAATATTTCACAAACTGCAAAGGTCTAACCATTGGTGCTTTTAAATCTGGACCTAAACATTTTCATTGATTGTATATACATTTTCAGTTTTCTCTCATGTATTGTTATTTATACATACACACCTTTATCCAGGGCAATTTACAAAGCAAGTTATAATACATACAAAAATGACAGAAAGGCACAAGCAACAAAAACAACAGAGGTAAAGATTAATAATGTAACAAGACAGAGTAGTATTACTACAATATAATTATGCTTGCATCTAAATTAAGACAAACATCAGTGTCCTAAATTCGTTATTAGTTCAACAGCAGTCATTCTGTGGAAGTGAAGCTGAGTAATGCCAAAATATTTTAAGAAAAAGTGCATTTTCAAGAGATGCCTAAGCATAACAATAGACACAGTCTGAAGCCTCGAACATATTCAATGACCTGAGACATTCTGAGGCACATAAGCTGATGCCCTTGACAGTGGCGTCTCTTTTGACTCCGCCCACTTTTCAGGAAACTCTCCCCTGTTTTGCCAGTGTACTGACGCCTACATTACACACCCCTCATGTTGATTTCAATTCCTTTCAGTTCTTGCTCTCAAACCAATGGATTTTAGAAGCCTGTGTATTTAGCATTTATTAAACTTCTAAACTATCCAGCTCTCTCAGTTCTGCATCTGAAACAAAACCACAGATTGTATTGTTATTGGTTATATATATATATATATATATATATATATATATATATATTGTAATGGACAGCCGGGTCCCATGTCCGGTCGGGACGACCATGCTGTATATGGTCCGGGGGAGCAGCCATGGACTTCTCAGTACCTCCCCCGGGACGCTTGGTGGCAGCCTCCCTAGTTGATGATGCCTCAGTTTCCCGCAGGGTTTCATGGGAAATGGAGTTCTCCCCAACCCTGTGGAGACCCAGGCTGGCCGCCAGGGGGTAAGGCAGAGATCATTAAGCCCAGCTGGTTTAATAATCGGGCCCAAACGGGAGTGCAATTGGGAAAAGGTGAACAAGGAATATATATATATTAGCTGTGTAAGCCCATGCTGTAAAAATCCCAGGCTTGTAGAAACCATGGATTCTGTCACTTCAATCAATCAATCACACCGTGTTGTGCATTAGCTGTTAAGCGAGGTTCTCTTTTCAGTGGTTTAATTTTTCTGACATGCTCACCTCGCTTGTGTATGAGCAGCTAAGCAACTTTCTTTCTTTTCTCAGTGGTTTCACTTTGGCGACAGAGACGCTTTCCTTGAGCTTCATGCTGTGGACTCGCACTTCCGGGCCAGACAGACAAACACACACACTTCCACACATAGGCGTTTATATATAAAGGGTATATATATATATATAGTCGCATTCGGCTGGGGGTGGAGCCCAGCCGGGACGCTCAGGAGGACCGGAGGAGGGCTTGTGCCTCCTCCAGATCACGAGGGGGCGACCCCCCTGGTTGTGTTGGGGGCCACAGGTAGAGGGCTTGGAAGCCCAACCCTGTAGGGGCCCGTGGCCACCGCCAGGTGGCACCCCGGTGCCCGAACAACCCTGGACCTCAGCACTTCCGCCACACCAGGAAGTGCTAGGGGGAAGAGGAGCAGGGACACCCGGAGGGCTTCCAGGTGCGCAGCCGGCACTTATGCCACACGGGGATGTGTCCGCAGAAGATTGCCGGGAAGCAGCTGGAGCCCATCCGGGTTCCTATATAAGGGGCTGCCTCCCTTCATTCAGTAGCAAGAGTCGGGTGGAAGAGAACGGAGCTCGAGAGAGGAGTGGAGGCGGCCAGAAGGAAAGGCATTTGAAAACTGTGAGGCCTGGACTTTGGGGGATCAGTGCTGGGGGCACTGGGATGTGCACTGACTTTGTTGTACATACAATTTATAAATAAACGTGTGTTGGGTGCAAAAACGATGTCCGCCTGTCTGTGTCCGGGTCCAGTTCCACAGTGGCGTAGTCGGCAGGGTGATCCGTCTGGTACAAGACGGGGACCTGAAGTAATAAAAAAACATTGTTCTGTGGACAGCCCGGCGCAGCAGCGGACCCCACACACTCGCCGCGGGAGCATCGCGTGCACAACCCCCCGGGAGCGGCTTTCCCCATGGACCGCCGCCGGTCCGCAGTATGGCCAAGCTCCCTGGTTGCAGAGGAGGGACAATGGGCGTTTCTGGAGTGCAGTGGACTCCCGCGAGCACGCCGCCGCAGAAGGCCATACCGGGGACGTTTCCCTGGACAGACAGGACCCAGGAGGTAAGTTTCCTGCTTACCAGCAACCGGCCCTGCGGGGCCACGTGTGTTTTGTGTTCAACAGGCAGGGGCTGCCTGGATCCTTGTCGGTGGCAGGTGCATGCCGGTCCGCGGTGCCTCTTGACGCAGCAGCAGCTGGGAGACACCGCAGCATGACGCCGCACTGGGAAGAATAGAGCCAAAATGGCCACGGACTGGAAGTCCCACTTGCTGGCAGGCACGGGATTGGGCGGTGTGTCTTGTGTGCCCGCCGATGATTGGTTGGAGGCAGGACTAAGGAATGTCGGCCAGAGAGAGACCCGATTGGGCCAGAGGGAGAGGCCCACAGGAGGCAGACGATGTGTGCGGCTGACAGACAGGTAAGCCCACCGACGCCTGTCTCCCTGTTTTTGCCGGTGGCTCTGCGCGAGCCGGAGGAGTCCCTTCGGCCCACAGAGTCGCCTTTGTTGCAGGTGCAATGTGCTCTCTCTGTGGAGCTACAGAAGCTGAGGGGAATGGCGATCACGTCATCAGGGACGCTGCGTGCTGCGGAGGAACAGCGCGACGCTGAAGCCTTTGGCCGGGAGAGCACGGCGGCGAAGGTGAGTACAGCCCTCCTCGTACAGCATGAGGGAGAATTCGCCAAATTCGGCCGTGATAGTAATGACTGGCAAGAAGTAGGCAATTCTCCAACAGCGGACGTGGCGGTGCAGGCTGCACGCGTCCAGTGAAGGGCCGTTCTCTGCAGAGGCAGAGGGAAACCCCTGGGCGGGTGGAGGAGCTGCCTGTGAGAGCGAAGGAAAGGCATTTGATAACTGTGAGGCCTGGACTTTGGGGGATTGGTGCTGGAGGCACTGGGACGTGCACTGACTTTGTTGTACATACAATTTGTAAATAAACGTGTGTTGGGTGCAAAAATGATGTCTGCCTGTCTGTGTCCGGGTCCAGTTCCACAATATATATTACAATGATCCCTTGCTGTATTGCGCTTTGACTTTCGCGGTTTTGCTCTATCGCGGATTTTATATGTAAGCATATGTAAATGTATATTGCGGATTTTTCGCTGATTCGCGGATTTCTGCGGACAATGGGTCTTTTAATTTATGGTACATGCTTCCTCAGTTTGTTTGCCCAGTTGATTTCATACAAGGGACGCTATTGGTGGATGGCTTAGAAGCTACCCAATCAGAGCACGTATTACACATTAACTAAAACTCCTCAATGCTATAAGATATGCCTCCTGCGCGGTGCTTGATTGTTTGCTTGTCTCTGCCTCTATCTCACCCTCTCTGACATTCTCTGCGCCTGACGGAGGGGGTGTGAGCAGAGGTGCTGTTTGCACAGAAGCTGTTTGCCTAGTGGATACGGACGCTCCTCTAAGAAATGCCGCTTTATCGAGGTGCGTCCAAAAGCACACTTATTGATTTTTTGATTGTTTGCTTTAATCTCGCGCTCTCTCGCTCTCTCTCTGACATTCTCTGCGCTTGACGGAGGAGATGTGAGCAGAGGGGCTTTTTGCACAGAGGCTGTTTGCTTAGAAGATACGGACGCTCCTGTAAAAAATGCTGAAAGGCTACCTTCGCATCGATCCCTTCATTGCCGCTGCTTTATCGCGGTGCTTGCATACTTAAAAGCGCAACAGCCCTATTGATTTTTCATTGTTTACTTTACTCTCTCTCTGACATTCTCCGCTCCTTACGTGCACTTTGAAGAGGAAGATATGTTTGCATTCTTTTAATTGTGAGAAAGAACTGTCATCTCTGTCTTGTCATGGAGCACAGTTTAAACTTTTGACTAAAGGGTGTTATTTCATGTCTAGAGGGCTCTAATAATGTTAAAAAACGTATTTAGAAGGTCGTAAACAGGTTTTCTATGCTCTAACTGCGAAAATATTAGATTTATAAATAAAGAATCCTACTTCGTGGAAATTCATTTATCTATCTGGAGCGGATTAACCGCGATAAACAAGGGTTTACTGTATAACTGTGCGGAGAATATTTATAAACAGTGTGGGAGAGTTTCTAAGGGCTTAAAATATATAAAAATAATCATACAAACATATGGTTTCTACTTCGCGGATTTTCACCTATCGCGGGGGGTTCTGGAACGCAACCCCCGCGATTGAGGAGGGATTACTGTATATATGTTTTTAGAAGTTTTTTGTGTGAAAAAAAATTAAATTCCTTAATTTTATAGGTAAAGCAACACATCAAATTAAAAGTGTCTACTGAATCCAATTAGTAAATTGTTTAATTGTACAGTTATACGAGAGGTAAAAATAAACATTGTCGTGTTTCTTACATGAATATAAACAGGTTCCAGGCCTCACAGTGTCTGAAATGCTTGGTTCTGTCGGAGGCCTAAAACTGTCCTGACTGCAGCTGGATACTTCTCAAACATGAGAGAACTGGGTGTTTGAATAGACAAAGGGAGACCATTCCACAGCTTTGGATGGATTTTCTAGTCTTGGCACATTATGGAAGACATCCAAGACAGAAGATATTGAGGAGCAGAACTATTCAGAGAACTGTAGGCTTTGGAGTTTTGAAAAGGATCCTTACAGCAACAGAAAGCCAGTGTACAGAGCAAAGCAGAGGAGTAGCAGAGGTGAAACGAGAATCAGAGAACAAAACAACAACATTTATTTATATAGCACATTCTCATACAAAAAGTAGCTCAAAGTGCTTTACATAACAAGTTGAACAGCTGCATGTAGAAGGAGCTTGAAAGGTCTGATAGCAGTTGAAGAAAGCCCTACCAGGAGAGAGCTACAATGGTGTGGCCGACAGAGAACCAGTGAGTCAACATAGAGTTGCATGACATAATTTGTAAGGAAAGGTGAATCTTTTGAATTTTATAAAGAAAGAATTGAAATGATTGGGTCATTGAAGATATATAGTTGTAACAAATAAAAATGAGTCCTGAGTCACGACAAGATTTCTGACCATGACTAATAGTGAAGGGATGTCATCTTCACGATAAATGCTTACAGACAAATCCAAGGAAGGAAAGTGAGAAGGCAAGAAAACTTTGAAATATTAGTTTTAAGTTGGTGAGCATTTATCCATGAGGGGATGACAGAGGGACAGCTGGGGATCAAGGTTGATTCCTCTGGGTTGTAAAAGGGAAATGAGAGGAATCTATGTGCAACATCAGCACAGAGATGGCTGGAGAAGCCATGGAAAGAAGTAACACTGCCTAAGTAGCGAATGTCAAAAAGAAAAGTGGATCTACCACTGATACTTGAGGCACACATCTAGAGAGTTTCTGTGGAAAAAACAAGGAATTAGACCAGTAGACATAAAAGGATTGGTTGGAAAGGTTGGACTTGAACCAATAGTCACAAATCTATTTCTGCAACTAGTGAAAGATACTTTCCTCAGTTATTCTTAACTCGCAGCGGAGAAAAAGTGTGTTAAAGAAGTTATGAAAAAGAAAAAGAAACATTTTAAAAATAACATAACATTTGCTTTCTATTTGTTTGCATAAATACAGTCCTTCACCAGCAATTACTTAATGTTAGCTCAGACCAGGCACTTAAAAGTTTCTCTCGCACTTTTGTTGAGTTTGTGCCAAACAGTATTCTATCTCTGACCATCTCATCTTCGTTTGCTTAAGCACAGTCCTTCACCAGCAATTTTAACTCAGTTACAAAGTAATCAAAAGTCTCGTTTATACCCTGCATCCTCTGCTTCTACAGCAATAACAAAGGTTTAAATCAGCAAAAGTCTTTGCTGTTGCTAGGAAATAACTCAGAAGCTGAAGCAGCGAGAAGCTTTTTTTCTTTTGTTGCTTAGGGGCCTGTTCTTTGTTAACTGTAAACTGTATCAACATCAGCAGTGATAACATAAAGAATCTCACTGTTTGCAAGTGCTATTTCCTTTTTAAACAGCAAAAAACACAACATCATGGTAAAACAGATTATGTTCTAGCAAAACTCAGTTGTTTATGAATGCACCAGAAGCAAACAATGCTATCTGGTCACAGAGGCTTTGTCCTGCTACTGGTCCAGACTTATAAAATGGCTCTCATACATCAGCTATAAAAGGATTAATCCACTCATCAGTCATTTGTCCTGGAATTTCCAGATTGTGACGTTTAGCAATTACTTAAACATTTCAAAACTTTTAAAAGATGCAACAACAGTAGCATAAACATGCTGTCTTATTTAAAAGAGACAGGAGCCAGTGGCTTTCTGTTCTAAATGTAAGCAGAAACATGGCACATTTCTTTCATTCAGGTGTATAAATGGCAAGAAGGTAATTCTCAAGCATCTGTAGCAAAGTTTGAACTGCAAAAGTAGGTTTTTCAAGTCAATGTAAGTAAATTAGTTATAACTGCACTATAAGCAACTTTTTTTTTAGTCACCACAATTTATAAAAATCAAAAAACATTTAAAAAAGAATTCATGGAATTGGTCAATAGCACAGGAGAAGGATGTAGTTATCAACTATGCCAATAGGTGTTGCCTGTCTAAAGTCATGCTAATAAGTCTACCGAATGGCTTTAGGCTGAGTCAATCGAGGCGTGCAATTCATGGCATTCATTTTACAACTAACTGTGCACGTGACTATAGGAGAATTTTTCTAACAAGCTGAGAAAAGCATGTCAACATAAAGACAGCAATGATCGCGTTTTTCGACATTAACGGACTTCCCCATAAAAGAACTGGTCTGCTAAGAAGCAGCATTACACTGAACTGTTAGAGGCGTTTATGGGAAAGCATCCAGGAAACAAACAAAAAAAAATTTGCACCTCGACAGTCCACTTGCACACACTGCTCTCAAGTTATTTTTCAGATATTTGGTTTTACTGTATCTGTTATGGATGTTGTATGTTGGGTATACTTTACACCAGGAGGACCATTTTCTTTATGCATTGGAACCATGGCTGGAGCTAAATCTGAGCAGGTTATGATAATAAATACAGAAAAACAAGTAGGAATGGCTTTCCAGTGTTTACAAATTTGCACCAACAGCTTCTCCTACACCAACACCACCATAAGAGTAGCAACAGGTTGGTGCGCACACTTGGGAAATTATGTTCAAATTAGCAATGGAACCAGATTACTGATGGCTGGATTAGTGATGAAAGACCTGTATCTGTATATTTCTACATACAGTGTGTATCGAAGAGTATTCCTTCATTGGAAGTTTTCACATTTTATTACTATACAACACTAAATCAGACTAAATTTGGCTTTTTGACACTGATTAACAGACCACTACAAAGTGGTCTAATTTGATTACAAATATAAAACACTATATAGTTCATCTCATAAGTATTCACCCTTTTAATATGATATCCCTAAATCATCAGTGTTACTGCCAATTGGGTTTAGAAGCCACATAATGAATTTAATGAGGATCACCATGTCTGGGGATTTAGTTGATTTGGAAGATCCAACTTGTGGTTAGTCAGAATGGTGGCCTGACCTATGTAAAGAAGATAAAAGAACACTCCAAGCGACTCTGTGAAAAGGTGATTGGAAAGCACAGATCCGGGGGTGGAGACAAAAAATGTTCAAGTCACTAAATATCCCAATCACTAAGAAACAGAAAGAGTATGGAAGCGCTGTAAATCTGCCTAGAGCAGGCTGTCCACAAAAAATGAGTGCTCGTGCAAGAAGAAGACTAGCGAGGGAGGCCACCAAGAGATGTATGGGAACTCTGAAGGTACAAGCTACAGAAGCTGAGATTGGAGAGGCTGTGCAGACATCAACTGTTATCTGGATGCTTCACCAGTCACACCTTTATGAGAGACTGGCAAAGAGAAGGCCACTGTTACAAAAACAGGCATGTGACATCTGGGATTATCTGGGATAACTAGAAGGCGCATGGGAGATGTTGAGTTCAGCTGAAAGAAGGTTCTGTATTCTGAGGAGACAAAAATTGAGCTTCAGACTAAACATTATGTTTGGTGTAGACCAAACCCTGCATATTATCAAAAAACAAAGTCTCCACTGTGAAGCATGGTGGTGGTAGACCCATGCTGTTGAGGTGCTTCACTGCTACAGGCCCAGGAAAGCTTGGGAGAATGAATGCAAAATCCACGGAAATCCTGGAGGAAAAACTTATGCAGCCTGCAAGAAACCTGTGACGTATGGGGAAGATTTGTTTCCCAGCAAGTCAACAGCTCCAAGCTACACAGGAATGCCTTAGAAACAACAATGTGAATGTTCTGGAGTAGCCAAGCCAGAATCCATATCTCAGTCAAATGAAATATTTATGCATGGGCTTAAGTAAGACTGTTCACTCACAATCCTCATACAACCTACCAGAGCTTGAGAAGATTTGCAAAAAAAGAAGGAGAAAAGTGGCCATGTGGAGAAGTGCAAAGCGGATAAAGAGAGACAGACCTGTGCACACTACTCAAGGCTGTCATGGCTGCCAAAGGTACATCTACTAAATACTCATTTTAGGGGGTGAATACTTATTAGATCAATCATTTTGTGTTTTATGCTTGCAATTAATTTAGACTACTTTGCAGAGGTATGCTTTTATTTTAACATTAAACAGTATTTTTCTGTTCACCAGTATCCAAAAAGCAGTTCAATGTTGTATAAAAATAAAGTGAATAAATTCCATCTGGTGAATTGTTTGTATGGCATTATATGTTGTTGTATAGTGTTCTGTATATACCAACATGTTATTTTCAGTTTTATTTTAATTTTCTACTCAGCTGAATATGTTTAAAGATATTTGAATAAATTGGAAAAGAAAAAGACAATTGAAAAAAGATGCAAATTGTATTATTTATTTACTTCTCCTTCACTTTTTATACTGCGTCACAATAACGACCAACGAACATTGAGAAGGTTCAGGGCAGCCACCCGTATAATTGATCCCGGCTGCAAAACTGATTTAAATAACAAAACATGTTCATCCAAATGAGTCCAAAACAGAACTGATCTTCAAGAGACAAGATGGCGGCTTTAAAGGCCAGCAAAGGAAGTAATGTCATCAGTACTGGAACTGGAAGTGAGGTCAGTAGCTTCCCCAAAGCCGGGCGGGATCTCCCTAGAATGGTCTGCAAAAGATCGAGAGGGGAAATTAATGCACTTCGCCACCCCCTGGTCTGGCATGGAATCACAAGTATTCAAGCCCTTTAGTTGTCTCCTAAACACACGTGTGTGACAACTGGTACATGTCCTGAATCAGACTGCATTTGTCTGAATCTTTCATTATAAAATTGGTCCTGTAGTAGATGCATGATGCAATAGTATTTTCTCATAACTTCTGCATCACCACACATCATCGACAAAATATTACTAGGAATTAGCACTAATGTCTTATACTCCTTGGATTGTGAAACACTGCAGCAGCACAATAGAAAATAATTAGGAGAAAGGTCAGACACATTTTACATGATTTCTTATATCATAAAATCTGCTATTTTAAGTTAAAACTAGTTGTAAATTGATTTAGTTCATTGTTAATACAGTAATCCCTCACTATATCGCGCTTCGACTTTCGCGGCTTCACTTTATCGTGGATTTTAAATGTAAGCACATCTAAATATCCCCAATCAGAGCATGAATTACATATTAACTAAAACTCCTCAATGATATAAGATATGCTACCCGAGTGCCGCTTGTTTGGTTTGCTTCTCTCTGTCTCTCTCACTCTCTCTGCCTGACGGAGGGGGTGTGAGCAGTGGGGGCTGTTTGCACAGAGGCTGTTTGCCTAGAAGATACGGACGCTCCTCTACAAAATGCCGCTTTATCGCGGTGCTTCTGCATACTTAAAAGCACGTATTGATTTTTTGATTGTTTGCTTTTCTTAGTGAGCGCTCTCTCTGACATTCTCTGCTCCTGAAGGCGCTCCTTTGAAGAGAAGATATGTTTGCATTCTTTTAATTGTGAGAAAGAACTGCCATCTCAGTCTTGTCATGGAGCACAGCTTAAACTTTTGACTAAAGGGTGTTATTTCATGTCTAGAGGGCTCTAATAATGTTAACAGTGTGGGAGAGTTTACAAGGGCTTAAAATATAAAAAAATAACCATACAAATATATGGTTTCTACTTCGCGGATTTTCACCTATCGCGGGGGGGTCTGGAATGCAACCCCCGCGATCGAGGAGGGATTATTGTACATACAATTGTATTCGGCACTATATCAAATGTGTATAGAAGATATATAATTTAGTTAAATGTTTCTTTTAATGCACAACTACAACAATAGACAATGCTCATTTATTTGATATTGCTATGGATTATTTTTATTTCATTGACATTTACAGATCTACCAAGCACATCACCGTTTAGTACTCTCATTTAGACTGTGGTATTTTAGTTCCAGACTAGTTTATAAAGCCTTGGTTGACACTGGATTAAGAAACCTGAATTATGTAATCATCATCATCATCATCATCATCTCTTTGTAAAAATAGACCTGAAGTGGTCAATGGTTGTAATGACCATAGGAATTTCCTTTTTTGTTACAAGATAAAGCCGGGGCACTTTATACCCATAACTTTCATATTTTCATTTGCCTGCTTTTACAGATAAATCAGGCATTTTACATTATGTATAACTATTCTGTAATTTCACACTTTAAAAACTGGTACATTGTAAGTAAAGTAAAGTAAGTAAATAGTCGACAAATAGCAGTTATTTTGTTTGAGTTTCATTTTTATTGCAAAGAAAGAGATCTGACGGGCGACTCTAAAGGCATTCTGAAGACATCTCGGTATATCTGTGTGAAGTGTGCTGCACGCTGTGTCGATGGCTTTTAGAGTATTTATACATGTTGCTAAGACAGCTAAGAGGCTGCATTTCTATGTGAAAGTGACTGAAGATGTTCTTTGACAACATCAAGCGGAGACTTGAAGGACCCTCTTGTGTCACTTTATGTTGCACAGATGAGCCGTGTTTTCCAGACTTTAATTTATTTTTTCCATAATAAAGCATCGGATGAAAAAATACCTTTTGCAACGTATTATTCCTTATGTCTGTTTTTATTTGTTTTTTCTTTTTTTTTTTACTTTAAAAGTATTTTTGTTGTCAGTAGAATTTGAAAACACTTTTATTTGTAGTGACAAAATTTCCAGGATTCATAATCAGCATATCACACCTCTGTCAGGCTATAATCTTTCATACATTGCTGCACCCACCCATTGACAAACCAACTCAGGATCCCAGATTAGGACTTGAGTGCAGCCGTGCAACGGGTGACACCTCGGCACTACACTAGTTTAGATGGAATGGACAGTGTGAAGTTATTTATGGTGGTCGGAGTGCCAATTCTGACACCAAAAACAGGTTTTTCCCTGCAGGTTGGATGGCCTACATGCAGGGCTGGATGCAGATTAACATCATACCCAGGACAGAGCAATTGCAGGTTAAGGACCTTGCTCAAGGGCCCAACGGAGTAGAGTCACTTTTGGCGTTTTACCTTCCGATTGCCAGTGCAAATCCTTAGCCTCAGAGCCACCACTCTGCACAATATAGGTATTCACTATATTTATAGCAAAAAGTAAATGCATTTTGCACATTGTGAGCATATGACTAGACTACTTGACATATGGATTATATACTGTACAAATAATATGAGATTTTTTCAAGGCCTTTTTTATATTGTTTGCTGTTGTCCAGCATTGATCACCATTGGCTTTTGTTCTATCAGAAACATTGTTTTATTCATTCTCCACGTAAATAGGAGATTAAATTTTTTTCTTGGCCATCACCACAAACTACTTGCTCTAAGCAACATATAAAATACATATTTATTTTGGGTGGAGTATTACTTTAGGAAATATTCAAAGTTAGGAGTGGAGAGTATGAATACCACTAGTTCAATAAATAATTAAATAAAACCCATTGAAAATTTTGGAAGTTTCTTAGAAAAAATAATTATATGAAAAACAAACCAAAAAAAAAAAGCTGCAACCAAAGGTATGCCCAGAAGCAAACAAAGCCAGTCCACAATCCAGAAATCAGAAATCAAAAATAAAGAGCAAGAAAAATTTGAAAAGCAGGAAAAATCAACAAAACAAAATACTCACAATGATATTACTTAAAAACGGAATACCGCTCTGGAGGGCCTGAGCTTCTGCCTGGACTGAAATAGGCAGAGGTTAGTTTTTCAGCAGTACGTTATGGTGGCTCCACTCCATGAAATGCAATGTTAAGGGGACAGGACACATAATTAAATAACAATAACACATAAATAACAAACAACAATATTTTAATGGAGCAAGATGCAGAGGACAGGAAGATATGGAAAAGATGATTTGCTCTGGTGACCCCTAATGGGAGCAGCCGAAAGAAGATGAATAAGAATAGAACAACAATATTCAATACATAACAACAAAATAACAACAATATATAATCAATGACATAATATAAACCACAACAATATTTAAAGAAATAAAATCTTGCCTGAAGAAGAGGCCTGAGTTGCCTCGAAATTTTGCATATTGTAATCTTTTTAGTTTGCCAATAAAAGGTGTCATTTTGCTTGGCTTTTCTCTAAAGAAATAAAGAAATGAAACTGTACTTGAACAGCAGACCCTGGCAAAAACATGAGTTTTTGAATGTTTCACCTATTCATATGAATTCTTCTTTTATTTTGAATTTCGAGTTTTTAGTTTACTTCTTTCTTTCTGATTTCCTGGCTCCAGCCTGTTAATAAGATTCTGAATTTGCCAGCTCCCAGTGACACCTCCACAGCTTGGGGTCAAATTCATAAAACTTGAGTATGCATTGAAAAGCCCAAAATGTTCATTCTTAGCTTTCCATGCAAATGTTGGGACTTATTAAAAAAAAAAACTTACGTATATTTAGGGCTGGGAGGCACTGTGGGGCAGTGGTAGCGCTGCTGCCTCACAGTTAGGAGACCTGCGTTCGCTTCCTGGTTTCTCCTTGCGTGGATTTTGCATGTTCTCCCTGTGTCTGCGTGGGTTTCCTCCGGGTAATCTGGTTTCCTCCCACAGTCCAAAGACACGCAAGTTAGGTGCATTGACGATCCTAAATTGTCCCTAGTGTGTGTGTGTGTGTGTGTGCCCTGCGGTGTGCTTGGCGCCCTGCCCAGGCTTTGTTTCCTGCCTTGCACCCTGTGTTGGCTGGGATTGGCTCCAGCAAACCCCCGTGACCCTGTAGTTAGGATATAGCGGGTTGAATAATGGATGAATGGATATTTAGGGCTACTCTGAACTATGCATACGTAACATTTGTGAGAAAGTGGGAAATGACAACACCCTTGATCAAGCAGGGAAATGCAGCCAAAACAGGCTAAATGACGACTGACACATATAACAATTCATATCACTGAACCATTATTATAATGTGAGTTGATGTGACAAACATATTAAACTTCAAAAGTGGTGAAAATTATGTGCAGACTCGATTTTAGTTCCACTTTAAGAGTTCCAATGCTGCATACTTGCACTGAACAACTTTTTTAGTTTATTTAAGGTACCTATTGTCTCTTCTCAGCTGATAGATCATGAATATTTGAGCCGATATTCAGATTCATCATGCCCTCTATGCTGGAAACCATTAACTAGCTGATGAGGCACTACTTGCAGTTTCCATGCTGTGTGGGTGTACATACTGTACATAAAACATAACATGTTATTTGCCAACATAAAAAATGGGCAACCATTTCCAAGTCAAAGTGAACTTTATTGTCATCTCAACCATATACAAGTATACAAATAGATGAATTGCGAAGCTCAGGGCCCACAGTGTAACAACATGACATGCAAATAATAAATTAAAAATAGAATTTAATTTTAAAATTAAAACACAAACAAGACAAGACATTGTGCAAAGACAAGACAAAGAAGAAGCAACAATATTGATGTGTAGTTAGCCAATAGGAACATTGATGCAATGTATGGTATTTGCAATCTAGATACATAAATATAGTCAATAGATATATGATATAATAAATAAATAATAAATAATAGATATAGATAATACAGAAATTATCAGTGTATGATAATAGTTGTTTAAGACATGTTGTAAACAATGACAGGTCAGAATGTTTCACAGCAGAAGGATATCAAGAGTGTCAAAATACTTAAAGGTCAGTATGAGATTTTCAGTTCTTTTTCTACATGCGCATTCGTCTTTGCAGGAAAGTGGCTTGCATGTATAAAAGTTTTGTTTTTAGAGGTGGTTGAGGCAGTGTGGAAGATCCCAGGGGGCAGCAGGAGTCTGACAGCTTGGGGGTAAAAACTATCCTGCAGCCTGGCAGATCTAGCTTTGATGCTGTAGTATCTTATATTGGATGTCAGAAGTGTGAAAAGTCCATGTGAGGGGTGTAAGGGGTATTTCACAATGCTGCAGGCCTTGCGGACACTGCATTTCTAAAATATGTCATGTAGTGAAGGGAGAGGCACCCCAATAATGTTCTCTGCTGTCTTCACTATCCTTTGCAGGCGCTTGCGGTTGGACATGTTGCAGCTGCCATACCAGACAGTGATGCAGCTGGTCAGAACACTCTCAATGGTGACTCTTGTGGACAAAGGTTCAAACAAATAGCAGGCAGACACCAATTCTAATAAGCAGAATCTTTTATTTCTGACTTCTTGGTGAGCAGAGTGGCTTTTCCTTACAGAGAGAAAATGCAAGTAAAAGCCCCCGACAAGGGGGGTTCAGCTGCATTTATAACAAAATCTTCAAAGAGAATGATTAGAAAAAAAATAGAGCAGTACCATTCAAGGCCATTAGGACATTCTTTACAAAATTTGCTGATTACAGAGGAAAGCGTAAATTCTAGTCTTATATTTGGAAAGAAGCTTATCAGAAAACTTGTCATATGTTTGGCATCTTACTTGGACAATAAACAGACACTGCTTGAGACAAGCCGGGGAGTGGCTGAGAGCTGCATTCCACAGCTGGAAGCACACTTCTGTAAATAATAATACCTAGCCACACAGAGAACATGCAGATTTTCATACAGAAGCTAGCAATAGATTTTAAATTCCATTCCACATTCCCCCCTTTTTAAACTTAAAAGTTTAAATAATAAAGAGAGTTAAGCTAAACAGTCCAGGTCGAAAGAAGACTGGGAAGAGAATTGGGCCTGGGAAAGAAGATGCATGCGTTCTGTGTGGAGAAAATAAGCTTTAGTTATTGAGGCAGTGAGGAACTTCTGGATAAAATAACGGATTAATGGAATAAGACAACAGCAAATCAAAAGAATAACAGTTAAAGCAACTAAAAGGGAAACAAAAATGGATTAGAACCATTGGCCCCAAGAGCCAAAAGTTGATATAAACCATTCATAGAAAACCTTTGTTTTTAAATTATGTTCCTGGGCTTCCCACGGATTATACCCCCAGTCCTGGTCGCCAGTGTTTGCAAACACATCACTCCAGCTTGAACATTCAGATAGACTGGAGGAGGGATTTAAATCAGTCCATTTGTCTTGTCCACTGGACCCACAGGGAACAATGGAACAAAAGTCAATCTGGAACGAGGCAGTTTTCCCTATTTGGAAAGTTAACGTGGGAAAATCCCATGTATTTGCTTCAATTGGTGAGTCCTATGGTCACCACCTGTTTGTCCTTGTCCTAAAGTCAGATGGATAGAAAAGATTAGGACTAGCAAAGCTATGAATGCCATTTTTTGCAATGCGACACGTGAATCCAGGCGGAAAGTCCTTCGACTTTAACGGCGTGAGGTGTGGATAGCAGCACTTGGAATGGTCCCCTCCAGCGAGGTTGATGCCAGTGCTTCCTTCGGGTGTCTCTGACCAGTATCCAGGTTCCCAAGGGAATCTGTGACTCCGTTGGTGGAGGACTAGTTCGCCAAGCCTGGTTAACCTGCTCGTGGACCTCCTTCAGGGATGCTCGGAGACCTGTAAGACTGGAAAGAAGATCATTGTCCACAGTATGCAGATTGACATTGCCAATGACCATGCCAACAGGCATGGGCCGTCCAGTCAGAATTTCAAAAGGCGACAGTCCCAACTGCCGGTGTGTCCTCCCTCTCAATCCCATTAAGGCCAGAGGTAAAGCGTCAGGCCAGGTTAAATTCGTCTGCTCACAGATCTTAGCCAATTTAGATTTCAGGGTGCCATTGCACCTTTCTACTATACCTCCGCTTTGAGGGTGGTACTTGCAATAGTGATGCACATTTATCTGGAGCCAAGTGGTCAATTCATTTATTACAGAGTTCACAAAATGGGTACCATTATCAGTCTGCAATTTTGTGGTATTCCCCATCTTGGAATGATTTCTTTTATCAAGGCTTTTGCCACAGTTTTTGCATCTGCATGTTTGGAAGGGAAAGCTTCCACCCATCGGGAGAACACATCGACAATTACCAAGCAGTATTGGTACCCTTTAGATGGTGTTAGTTCAATGAAGTCCATTTGAAGATGTTCGAATGGACCCATTGGGTTAGGTGTGATGGCGGACTTACCTGAGTACCTTTACCTACGTTAAATTTTTGACATAGTGCACAGCGTCTGCAGAATTGCTCTGCATACGTAGAGAAGCCTACGGCTTCCCAATGTCTCTCGACATCTTGAATCATGGCATCCTTTCTGGCATGGTCCAGGCCATGTGTGATTTTTGCCATACCTGGAAAAGAAGCTTTTGGAAGGAAAGGTTTGTTATTTTGCTTGTGAGTCCAGACCCCATCAGAGAGGGATCCTTCTTTGGACCATTTTCTCTTTTCTCTGTCCGTGGCTGCACTCTGTAAAGAGATTATTTGATTATCAGCGTCTTTGTCATCTTTCTGTTGAAATAAAAAAATTGGTGTGTTATTGTAGGCAGCCTGTTTAGCAAAGTAATCAGCCAGGTTGTTTCCTTTGCTGACAGGATCTTGTTTCCCAGTGTGGGCCTGGCATTTAACTATTGCCAGTCTTGATGGTTTTATTATAGCTTCGAGGAGGGATTCGACTAATTTCTGATGTTGGATGGGCTTACCAGTACTGGTTTTAAATCCCTTAATTTCCACAATGCTCCATGATCATGGCAGACTCCAAAAGCATACCTGGAATCTGTATAAATGGTTCAATACATTAGACAAGTACAGAGTTGAATGGTTCAATTGTGACATTAGACAAGTACAGAGTACGTTTTGATAGTGTATTGCCCTAGCAGTAGTGAGATGTGAAGTTTTGGCCTGTACTAAAATGGAGTGTACAGCGTGAGGCACCTTTACTGTTAGGGGGCTCATGAGCACTATATCTGTACTGGCTAGCACGGCTTCTGTTGTGGCTGCTACTGCTCTGAGACAGGTTGGAAGTCCCTTAGCCACTGGATCCAATTTTTTCGAAAAATAGGCTATTGGCCTTTGTTTTTCTCCATGGAGCTGTGTTAGTACTGAACTCATATATCTCCCCTTTTCGTCCACGAACAAAGTGAATGGACGAGAATAGTCAAGGAGCTCTAACGCTGGCGCAGAGAATAATGCACTTTTTAAATCACACAGAGCCTTCTCAGCCTGCTCATTCCACTGTATGCGGCCAGAAAGAGGAAGGTCAGCAGTGTTAGCTAGACTTTGCAAAGGCTGTGCTCTTTCAGAAAAATTTAAAATCCATTGTCGACAGTAACCTAAAATGCCCAATACAGACATAACCTGTTGTTTTGTGACCGGTCTGGGCAGGTTTTGAATAGTGGTTATGCGGTCTTTTGACAGAGCTCTGGTACCACAAGTGATGTCATGCCCCAAATATTTGACAGTGGTTTGAACTAGCTGCAGCTTGGCCTTAGAAACCTTGTGCCCATTTTCTGCAAGATACTTGAGCAATAATTTTGTATCTTGTGTGCATGCCTTCTCTGTTTCGCTACAGAGTAATAAATCGTCGACGTACTGTATCAATGCACTTCCCCTGTCAGGCCAGAAGCCTTCCAGGTTTTGAGCAAGCGTTTGGCCGTATACACAAGGAGCCTCTGTATAACCTTGTGGCATAATGGTCCATGTCCAACGGCGGTTTTGAAAAGTAAAAGCAAACCAAAATTGAGAATCAGAATGTACAGGAATAGAAAAGAAAGCATTTGCTAAGTCAATAACTGAGAAATAACGTGCAGATGGAGGGATTGTAGACAGAATAGTGGAAGGATTAGGCACGATCGGTGCTCTAGGAAAGATAGCAGAATTGACTTGTCTGAGGTCTTGGACAAAGCGCCAAGAGCCATCAGCTTTCTTTACTGGCAAGATAGGAGAGTTTACAGGAGAATATTTAATAGGAATTATAGCCCCCTTTTAACGAGCTCTTTATGTACAGCAGCAATTCCGAGTTCAGTCTCGGGAGAGAGAGGATATTGCGCACGGCGAGGATGGAAGGAGGATTTTGGAAAGATTACTAGAGGTTCACAATTTGCTATTCTGCCAAAATCATTTTTCCCTTGAGACCACAGTGTATCAGGAATCGAAGAGAGCCATGGAATGCTATCAGTTTGCAATGAACATAAAGAGAGAGACGGGTGACACAGGGAACGAACAACTGGCAGATCAATCTGAATTAGTACTTTAGTAACTAGATGGTCTGAGGTGTCAAAAATACCTAGTGTAACGTACAGCCAATCAGTTCTATTTAGACATTTTTCAACCCAGTCCCCAATTTCAACCCAGTGAATGGTGTCAGATTTAGATAGAGAGACATGGGGCACTGAACCACCTAGATAGAAAATACTTTGTGAATATGTGAGTTGAACTGACGCAGCAGCTATAGTAGATAAAACAAAAATACATGGAATGTGCAAAGTTTCAGGGCATGTGCTGGAGGAAAGAAAAGATTCTAACCAAGGAGTGTCTACTTCAGCCGGGAAATATTGGGCAGTACAATGCAGGGTGTCTGGGACTTGTAAATGGGGAAATAGGCATGAGGGGAAAGAATGAAGGGCTTTCAAGAGGAGGGTGTGCGGTGAGATGTCAAGGGTCCATGCAGCAAAAGAGGGCTTGGGGTGTGTAGTTTGGCATAGGAGCTTAGGAATGGAGCAGTAAAATCCTTGTTTAGTTAAAGAAATTGAGACTGACAACTTAGTCATAAGATCCCTTGCAAGCAAATTCACAGGGCACAAATGATTTAACAGGAAGCGATGAGTTAATGGAGAGCTGTCGGTGCTGAGTTGCACTTGCAGAGGCTTTGAAATTAGTAGCGTGTGTGGTTGTCCTGAAGCAGTGAGAACCTTCACAGTGTCTTTCGAGGCAGGGACCTCCAACAGCGATAAAGTGGAGCGCGTGGCTCCTGTGTCCACAAGAAAGACAGTTTCTTTGCCGTTTACTATTAAAGTCAATAAAGGATCAGTATCGGCATGACGAGTAAGCAAAGGAAACTGGAAAAAATGGCTGGTGGTCCCTGCTAATTCCTAGGACCAAGGAATGTCATTGGGCTCAGGGAGAGGGGGTGGCGGAGGGCACTTGTGTGGGCAGTTGCGTCTGAAATGTCCAAGTTCACCGCAGCCGTAACAGGCATATGACGCTGGCGTCTGCTCTGAAGGGTCAGGCATCTGAGCGATAGGATTATTAGGGCTTGATAATTGGAACCCTCGTCCTCTCCCGCGCCCTCGCCTTCCAAAGAAATTTCTGCGTCCTCTCCCCCTAGCCGGATCAGTTCCACCAGTATAGTAATTTATTTGTGCAGCCAAGTTTGGTCTGTGTGTCTGACTCTTTTAATTTAGTCTGTCTCTCAGCATGCTCTGCATGACGCTTGACTTCCTCGAACGTAGCGCTTTCCCAGCCTAATGCAAGACAAGCAAACTTAGTCTTGAATGTCACTTCTCAGTCCCGAGACAAAAGGAGGCACTGCAGCACGAATTCTATCGTTTTCATTGTCTAGCCCAGAGTGATTAGCCATCAGATCTTGCATCCGGTGAGCCCATTCATCCACTGTCTCGTCTTTTTTCTGCTTAGCGGCTGAAATTTGTGACCAGTCTGTGCCCTTTTTATATTTTTCTGCTAGGGCTCCTTTCAAAGGCTTCATTCCAACGCCAAGGGGCACCGTTATGATCACCATGATTTACAGTTGCCCACGTGGTGCCCAGCTTTCGACGGACCTGTGTCCACTCTGCAGCATTTGGTTTATACATGTCGTCAAGCTACTATAACTGTTGCACAAATTTCAGTTCACCGACCGTTTTGGGGTCGGGCAGTTCAGACACCACATCCTTTAATTCTTGAATGTCCCAATTTTGGTGAATCATTACGGCAGTGGGATTATTATTGCCTGGGGGTTGTGCGGGATCATGTTAGGGGTTGGGGACTTCAATGAGGGGGCAAGAGAATGTTGGGCCAGAAGGTTTAGGGGAGCCGAAGGGGGAAGTAAAACCGCCCATAGGTCTAGAGCGGAGGGTCTGACTTCTCGTGCGCTGGGAGACAGATGACTCTTCTGGCTTCTGCCATTGCAACCCAGTAGCACCTTGTGAATGATCTGAATCATCTTCCTCAGGGTCAATATGTGAGGACGGGTCATAATGATATTGTTCATCATAAAAACTTGCTCCAGATGGTTCGTCTGTTAACAGGGGTGAGGTTGGAGGAGGGGGTGCAGGAGGTGGAATCGGGGAGTTTGGTAAGGAGGGGGTGGACAGATTACGGGGTATAGGGGGTCTTTCTTTTCGTTCTTCTTTCTTTTACATAATATTTTCCTTATTTCTTGTATTTCTGATATGTCCCCAGTCCCGTCTATCGGCCATCTGCCACCACTCTGTTTATTCCATTTTTTACATGCTTTCTTAAAGTCTAATCCGGTTTTCTTTTCTATTAGTTTCCTAGGTGAACCCCCTTTCGGACCCGAGTGAAAGCTCGTGTCCGAGACACTTTCCAAAAATAATCCTTCTAACAGAGACTTTTGATTTCCCAAGGGAGTCTCTTTGACCGGTTTACTATTTTGCTTTCCCATAATGAATGGCACTGGACCACAGTAGAACAATTCAGCCCCGCGGCTTTCTGCTCCCAGTCCTGTCCCACTCCCGGATTAGTACTCAAATGGTTTCGTGTCCGTTGTTTAGCAGAATCGTACAACAATATTCAGCGTGGTGTCCGGAATACAAGATGTGCTTAACACCAATTCCTTCGTCAGACGCCTCCTATGTGCCAAACTGCTAGTGCATGTCTCCACCACAGAGCAACCCGTAGAAGCAGGATTATGACCAGACGTTAGAAACAGAAAACTCGTCCACCCACTCAGTGTTATTCCCAGACACTCAATTCATATACTATGCTTTTCTTACTCCCATTCCTCTATTTAATAGGAGTGTGCCACTCACCCCTTTCTATCCCGCTCCCAGGGAGTAACTTACTAACGTACTTGTAGTATCTTACACTGTCCCCCGAGGGACCCAAGTATTATTCCCTATTTTCCAGTTACCATCCACTACGTTAGTGATACAGTATTTATTTTCCTTAACTTCCCGTAAACCGGTCAAATCCCTGAGCTACTTCATTCACTCAATCGGACTCCCTCGGTCTACTCACCAAGAAATTCGTGACCTGCTAGGGAAATCCCAGTTGGTTCGACCTTCGTATTCGGTCAGAGGAGGCCAGGGACTTCTCACGCAGGATACGCCCGAGGCAGGCCAGTCCTAACTTTTGCCGGAGCTGGTCCTTCCGACCCGGCCGGAGTCGGTCCTTTTACCGGTCCTCTGGACGATCCCGCTCGAGAAGTCACCTGTCCGTCTCCGCTCCACGTTCGGGCGCCAGAAAACTGTGGACGAAGGTTCAAACAAATAGCAGGCAGACACCAATTCTAATAAGCAGAATCTTTTATTTCTGACTTCTTGGTGAGCAGAGTGGCTTTTCCTTACAGAGAGAAAATGCAAGTAAAAGCCCCCGACAAGGGGGGTTCAGCTGCATTTATAACAAAATCTTCAAAGAGAATGATTAGAAAAAAAATAGAGCAGTACCATTCAAGGCCATTAGGACATTCTTTACAAAATTTGCTGATTACAGAGGAAAGCGTAAATTCTAGTCTTATATTTGGAAAGAAGCTTATCAGAAAACTTGTCATATGTTTGGCATCTTACTTGGACAATAAACAGACACTGCTTGAGACAAGCCGGGGAGTGGCTGAGAGCTGCATTCCACAGCTGGAAGCACACTTCTGTTAATAATAATACCTAGCCACACAGAGAACATGCAGATTTTCATACAGAAGCTAGCAATAGATTTTAAATTCCATTCCACACTCTGTAGAACATGGTGAGGATGGAAGGGGGAAGACGTGCTCGCTTCAGCTGCCTCAGGAAGTGTAGTCTCTGCTGGGCTTTCTTGATTAGTGTTGAGGTGTTATGTGTTCACGTAAGTTCCTCAGTTATGTGCACACCAAGGAACTTGGTAGGATACTCCTAACAATCTGAACATCTAAACTGTTGATGCTGAGTGGGATGTGGGCAGGATGTGATTTTCTGAAGTCCACGATTATCTCTTTTGTCTTGTCAACATTGAGAGATAGATTGTTGTCTTCACACCATGCAGACAGCCATTACACCTCATCTCTGTTTGCTGTTTCATCATCCCTGCTTATCAGTCCCAGCACCGTCGTATCATCTGCAAAATTGATGATGTGGTTGGTGTTGTGCGTGGCTGTGCAGTCGTGAGTCAGCAGGGTGAACAGCAGTGGACTAAGCATGCAGTCCTATGGCACTCCAGTGCTCAGTGTGATGTTGCTGGAGGTGTTGCAGCCTATCCAAACTGACTGGGGCCTCTCTGTCAAGACATCCAGGATCCAATTGCAGAGGGTGGTGTTCAGGCCCAACCTGCTCAGTTTTACAACCAGCTTTTGAGGGATGATTGTGTTGAAGGCAGAGCTAAAGTCTATGAATAGCGTCCTGACATATGTGTCTATGTGTCTTTTGTATCCTTTCGAAGCAAAGGCATTTTGCAGCACTGTTTTCCAAAAGTAATCAGCGTAATTCACTGCACTTATATTGCAGTTAGCATAACTAACAAGAATGACACTGCTTTTTAAAAAATAAGCAGTGACATTCTGTTGTCACAAAAGTCATATGTGATGCAAAATTGAGACTGACAAACATTGTGGCCAGGTAGGCTGTATCAACCCATGATTCATTTATTTTGAGGAAAGTAGCAATGGAAGACAACTTGCTGATAGTGCTGTATGTGATGGCTGGGATGTTGGAATCGTAACTGGCTAGAGATTTAGTTTATCATATGGTCTATACTATTCACTGTAACAGCTGAGGGGGAAGGTGGGATATATTGGACTGTGCTTGCACTTTCTAGAGCTATGGAAAAAACAAATTTTCACTCAGACAGAAGACATTCACAGTGGTCATGCAAAAACATCACCTCTCATAGTAAACAACTATCAGAGTTGAGTTGATTTATCAATGTTTAAGTGTCTAATATAAGCAGTTCTTCCCTATTTTAGGGTTCTTTTGTCTTTTAGACCCATCTCCAACCTGCCCTTCTTAAGTAAAATTCTAGAGAAGGCAGTCATTTTGCAATTAAATGACCACCTCAATAAACATGCTATTTTTGATAAATTTCAGTCAGGTTTCAGAACAAATCACAGCACAGAAACTGTACTCGTTAAAGTAGTAAATGACTTGCGGGTAAATGCAGACAGAGGCCATTTATCTGTTCTCATCCTCTTAGATCTGAGTGCTGCATTTGACACCATAGATCATAATATTCTTAGAAATCGCCTTAGTCAATGGGTGGGCCTCTCTGGCAGTGTCTTAAATTGGTTTGAATCCTACCTGGCAGGTAGAAAATTCTTTGTGAGTTGTGGTAATCAAATCTCAAAGACACGTGATATCCGATATGGTGTTCCACAAGGCTCTATCCTGGGTCCGCTGCTCTTCTCAATCTACATGCTTCCGTTAGGTCAGATTATCTCAGGTTACAACGTGAGTTACCACAGCTATGCTGATGACACACAGCTGTATTTATCAATAGCACCTGATGACTCCGACTCTCTCGGCTCACTAACACAATGTCTTACTGGTATTTCTGAATGGATAAATAGTAATTTTCTCAAACTAAATAAAGAGAAAACTGAAATCTTAGTAATTGGCAATAATGGATTCAATGAGGTTATCAGAAATAAACTTGATGCACTAGGATTAAAAGTTAAGACGGAAGTAAAAAACTTAAGGGTAACCGTTGACTGTAATCTGAATTTTAAATCGCATATTCATCAACCACTAGGACAGCATTTTTTCACTTAAGAAACATAGCAAAAGTTAGACCTCTTATATCATTGAAAGATGCTGAGAAATTAGTTCACGCTTTTGTTTTCAGTAGACTAGATTACTGTAACTCACTTCTCTCAGGACTACCCAAAAAAGACATAAATCGTTTGTAATGAGAGCAGAATGCAGCTGCTAGAATCCTAACTGGGAAAAGAAAATCCAAACACATTTCTCCAGTTTTGATGTCACTACACTGGTTGCCTGTGTCATTCAGGATTGACTTTAAAATACTGCTTATGGTTTATAAAGCCTTAAATAATCGTGCTCCATCTTATATATCGGAATGCCTGACACATTATATTCCAAATCATAACCTTAGATCCTCAAATGAGTGTTTCCTTAGCATTCCAAAAGCTAAACTTAAAAGAAGTGGTGAGGCGGCCTTCTGCTGTTATGCACCTAAAATCTGGAATAGCCTGCCAATAGGAATTCGCCAGGCAAATACAGTAGAGCACTTTAAAACACTGCTGAAAACATATTCCTTTAACATGGCCTTTTTATAACTTCACTTTAACTTAATACTGCTACTCTGTATGTTCAATTCTTCATAATAACTATTCATAGTGGCTCAAAAATCTGTACTGACCCCAACTCTCTCTTCTGTTTCTTTTTCTGGTTTCTTTGTGGTGGTGGCCTGCACCACCACCACCTACTCAAAGCATCATGATGCTCCAACATTGATGGACTGAAAGCCAGAAGTCTACGTGACCATCATCATCAGGTCCTTCCATGAAAATCCTAAATACAAAGAGGACTGTTTGACTTAGGTTAGGTAGATTGCCCAGAGGGGACTGGGCGGTCTCGTGGTCTGGAACCACTACAGATTTTATTTTTTTTCTCCAGCTCTTGGAGTTTTTTTTTTGTTTTTTTCTGTCCACCCTGGCCATCGGACCTTACTTATTCTATGTTAATTAATGTTGACTTATGTTTATTTTTTATTGTGTCTTCTATTTTTCTATTCATTTTGTAAAGCACTTTGAGCTACATTTTTTTGTATGAATATGTGCTATATAAATAAATGTTGATTGATTGATTGATTACAGACCACTCATGGAGCTTGTGGCCCCCTGTAACTAAACAGCTCTGAAGACAATTCCTTAGAATTGTTTTAATTCTAGGAATACAAAAACTGAGTCAAACACCTCTTTACCATAGTGAAGTTTGCCGTTTCACTTGTGCAACTCTGAATCCCAAACACTGACAATACCTCCTTTTCAATACTTGTGAATGACAGTATTAAAAGCACTAAAATCAAAGAAGGCATTCTGGAGACAAAACAATCACCTCACAACACTAAAATATTAAAAAACGAAATGATGTAATTCATTTTTTCTGTTGAAAATGCTTCTTTAAAAACAGTTGAAAAATGCTGGAAAACACTTGAAAAACAGTTGAAAAATGCTTGAGAGATATGTCATTAAAAAGGTTGAACAACAGTCTAAAAATTCTTAAAAAATATTTCATCAAAAAGCTTAAAAAATGCCAATGAAACACTGGGAATTTATAACAACAACAACAACAACAACAAACATTTATTTATATAGCACATTTTCCTACAAACCGTAGCTCAAAGTGCTTTACATAATAAAAGAATAGAAAAATAAAAGACACAATAAGAAAAACAAAATAAATCAACATTAATTAACATCGAATAAGAGTAAGGTCCAATGGCCTGGGGGGACAGAAAAAACAAAAAAAACTCCAGACGGCTGGAGAAAAAAATAAAATCTGTAGGGATTCCAGACCATGAGACCGCCAAGTCCCGTCTGGGCATTCTACCTAACATAAATGAAACAGTCCTCTTTGGATTTAGGGTTCTCACGGAAGGACTTGATGATGATGGTCACGTAGACTTCTGCCTTTTAATCCATCCATCATTTTTGGAGCATCATGAAGCTTTGAATAGGTGGAGGTGGCGCAGGCTACCACCACAAAAAAAACGGAAAAAGAAACAAAAAAAGAGAGTAGGGGTCAGTACGGATTTTAGAGCCACCATGAGTAGTTATTATGAGGAAATTGAACATACAGAGTATCAGGATTAAGTTAAATTAAGTTAAATTGAAGTTATAAAAGGCCATGTTAAAATAATGTGTTTTCAGCAGTGTTTTAAAGTGCTCTACTGTATTAGCCTGGCGAATTCCTATTGGCAGGCTATTCCAGATTTTAGGTGGATAGCAGCAGAAGGCCGCCTCATCACTTCTTTTAAGTTTTGTTCTTGGAATTCTAATGAGACACTCATTTGAGGATCTATGGTTACGATTTGGAATATAAGGTGTCAGACATTCCGATATATAAGATGGGGCGAGATTATTTAAGGCTTTATAAACCATAAGCACAATTTTAAAGTCAATCCTGAATGACACAGGCAACCAGTGTAGTGACATCAAAACTGGAGTAATGTCTTCAGATTTTCTTTTCCTAGTTAGGATTCTAACAGCTGCACTCTACACTCGTTGCAAACGATTTACGTTTTTTGGGTAGTCCTGAGAGGAGTGCGTTACAGTAATCTAGTCGACTGAAAACAAATGCGTGAACTAATTTCTCAGCATCTTTCAGTGATATAAGAGGTCTAACTTTACTTATGTTTCTTAAGTGAAAAAATGCTGTCCTAGTGATCTGATTAATATGCGATTTAAAATTCAGATTACAGTCAACAATTACCCCTAAGCTTTTTACCTCCGTCTTGACTTTTAATCCTAATGTATCCAGTTTATTTCTAATAGCCTCATTGTATCCATTATTGCTAATCACTAAGATTTCAGTTTTCTCTTTATTTAACTTGAGAAAGTTACTATTCATCCATTCTGAGATACCAGTCAGACATTGTGTTAGTGAATCAAGAGAATCGGGGTCATCAGGTGCTATTGATAAGTACAGCTGTGTGTCATCAGCATAGCTGTGGTAGCTCACGTTGTGCCCTGAGATAATCTGACCTAACGGAAGCATGTAGATTGAGAAGAGCAGCGGACCCAGGATAGAGCCTTGTGGAACACCATATCGTATATCATGTGTCTTCGAGTTGTAATTCCCACAACTAACAAAGATTATTCTCCCTGTCAGTTAGGATTCAAACCTATTTAAGACACTGCCAGAGAGGCCCACCCATTGATTAAGGCAATTTCTAAGAATATTATGATCAATGGTGTCAAATGCAGCACTCAGATCTAAGAGGATGAGAACAGATAAATGGCCTCTGTCTGCATTTACCCGCAAGTCATTTACTACTTTAACGAGAGTTTCTGTGCTGTGATTTGTTCTAAAACCCGACTGAAATTTATCAAGAATAGCATGTTTATTTAGGTGGTCATTTAACTGCATAATGGCTGGCTTCTCCAGAACTTTACTTAAGTCTAAAATTTTCAAGAGCCGAGGGATCAAGATTATGTTTCTTAAGAAGGGGTTTAACTACAGCAGTCTTAAGACAGTCTGGAAAGAGCCCCATGTCTAATGACGAATTTACTATGTCCAGAACATTATCAATTAGAACGCCTGATACTTCTTTGAAAAACCTTGTTGGTATTGGGTCAAGGACGCAGGTGCAGGATTTTAAGATAGTATTTTTTGTAAATCAGGTAAATCTATCCTAGTCAAAGAGTTTAATTTTTTTATAACAAGATGCTGGGTTTAGGAAGATCCTTAGTGGTGGAGGGATATACTATGTTATTTCTAATATCATTAATTTTTTGATTGAAAAATACAGCGATAGCCTCACTGGTTTTACTGGAAGTTACCTGGGTTTAGTAGGTGATATATTGTAGAAAATAAGAATCTGGGATTACTAGCATTGTTATTTATAATCTTGAAGAAATAGCAGCGCCTCTCAAGACGGACAGTGTTATTGTATTCTGTTATTTTAACTTTTAATATTTCATAGTGGATAGTAAGTTTAGTTTTCCTCCATTTACGCTCAGCTCTGTGGCATGTTCTCTTTAAATCCGACACTCTTTGGGTCTTATAACAATGCTAGAAGATTTTTTCACTGTCTTTTCAGGTGCAACTATGTCAACAGCAGCTCTCACTTTAGTATTAAATCTTTCCACCTTACTATTTACATTATCCTCGCTATTATAGTTGGCACTAACGCTCACATTTGAATGGGTCCTTAGAGTTCCAGCTGTCAAGCCACATTACATGGTAACAAAACAGCTTTGAAAATTCTGTTTTGATGTCTCAACTAATGAAATTCTACCTTACATGCACAATTCCATAAATGGCAATTCCTAGTGTGGGGCAATACTTAGCACCGTCTTGGGCTCAAGTCATTGTCGAGGTTGCACCTGCACCTTCCACCTGGATAATATTGGATTTTCTTCCTGGTATTTTGTTTTTTTGCTGACATGGTTACAGAGGTCCTTAGGTTACCTGGTAGCTCTAAGTTGGTCCTGTGTTGGTGTGAGCAAGACTGTGTGTGAGTACACAATGTTCAGAGCTTGTTCCTGCTTTACACCTAGTGCTGCCTGTTTAGACTGCAGTCACTCGCACCCTGAACTAAATTTAGACAGTTATGTTATTCTGTGTTATAAATGGTAATTAATACATCATATCGGTTGAAAAGAAATTAATAAATGATTTCATCCTCTTTCTATGGCTCTTCATTAACATTTTTGTTTGTTTCAAAGTCACACTCTAATTTTCAAATGACTTATCTATGAATATTTATGTCATTATAGCAAGAATTTTAAGCATTCAGTGCATAAAGAAGTTTGATTTTCTAGAGTATTCACTTAATTTAGAGCTTTTTATTATGGATTAACTCTTTCATTTTGAATGAAGTCTGAATTTTAATAATGCAGCTTTGTAATCCTTCATCCTATGTTGACCTGTCCATTTAAGGGTCATGGTGATTATAGTATTATAAATAACAATATTCTAAAACTAGATTATGGCTTTGAAGCCTATGCCAACAGAGTCAAACCAAATAAAGGGCCCAGTCCTGGAGAGAACATATGACCATCACAGGTTCCTCTCTCATACACACCCAATTAGAATTTCCAATTACCCTAAAATACCTGTGTTTGGAGATATGGGAGGAAAATTAGAGTAAACTGAGAAAAACCTGAGCACACATTAGGAGAATCTGCTACCTCCACACAAACAATGATGATGAACAGGATTCAAAATACAATGCATAAGTATATAATGAACTAGTAAGACTATATCTGGAGTACTGTGTGCAGTTCAGGTTACCAAAGTAGAAGAAAAACTTAGCATCATTTGAAACTGTGCAGAGGAGATTAACCAAGTACAGCCCAGGACTTAAGGACATGTCCTACTTTGAGAGACTGAAAGAATTAAACCTGTTTAGTCTCAAGCAGAGCAGACTCATGAGGACCTAATCCAGGTCTTCAATATCCTCAAATGCACTAATAAAGTAAACTAGCAACTTTCTTTCAGCTTAAGGGTAAATCACGTATTTGAGGACATCAATGGAAGTTAGTTTTGTGACTCTGGAACAAACTATCGAGATATGGAGTTGAAGCAGAAATATTGGCAACCTTTGAGTCAACCTGCATGAGATATCGTGACAGCTTAGCTATTAGCTAAACAAACAGGTTTGATGGACTGAATGGTCTCCTCTCGCTTGTCACATTTCTGATGTACAACATGTCCCGCTGCTACAAACTAATAGCTCTCTGCCTGACCAGCTGAACAATTTTCATTGTAGGTTTGAAAAGCCACCCTTCTCCACTCAGGATATCCAACTGATTTCTCTCTCTTTTGGTCCAACTTTACCTTCACCCCCTACTCATTTGTAAGCATGAAGTCCAATTAGCAGTTCCACAGACAGAAATATTGTAAAGCTACTAGTCCAGACAATGTCTCTCCATCCACAAGATACTGTGCTAGACAGTTAGCTCCTGTTTTTATAGAAATCTTTACTCAGTCTTTGGCTCAATGAAAAGTTCTTGCTTGTTTTAAACAATCAATTATCATATGTGTGCCTAATAAGGAACATATTACCTATGCAAATGATTACAGGCTTGTGGCTCTGACCTCTGTAATAATGAAAAAATCTTCACCATCACAAATCTGTTACTAATTTTCTAGTTAACCCAATACAGTTTCCTTACTGTGCCAACAATTCACCAGATGGTGTAGTTACCATGGCTTTCCACTATGCCTGGCAGCATTTTGACACTTCATCTACCTACTGTATGTCATATTTTATCTTATTTGTGGATTTTAGTTCTGCAGTTAACAAAATTATACCAGAGTTTCTACATAACAAACTTCTCAATATGAATGTGGACTATGTCACATGAAGATCTTCTTCATTGGGAGGCCTGTGTTCCTTTAAAGGGTGTAATAACATCCTTCACATCTTCTATAACTCTGTGATGGGCAGTGCATTTTTCTATGCTGTGTTGTGCTGGACTGGTAACCTCACTTCAAAAGAGGCCCACCGATTGAACAAGCAAATTAAAAGGACAGTCTCAGTTATGGGACACACTCTGGAACCTGTGAGGTCCATAGTGAAAGAGAGAATTTAAACAAAACTGAGTGCCAATATGAAAAATGCTGTACATCCTCTCTCTGACACATTAACACTGATGACTTTCAGACAATTTATTCAGCAGAAATGTGTGAAGAAACACAACTGGGGCTTATTTATACCAACAGCAAGATGCCTGCTTAAGGCTTTACTGTGAAAGGGACTGCCAAATCAGAAGTTTTCCTTCTTTTTAATTTTCTTGCTTTTTAGTCATTCTGGTGTGTGTTCAAACCACAGTATGGGTATTTATTTACTTATTTATGTATCTACCTATTCATGAATTTGTTTATTTAAAGAGCTTCTATAAAAAGCCACATTCGCCATGGAGACTGTATCAGTGCATGCTCCCAACCACCACCACCACCACATATACAGATCTATCTATCTATCTATCTATCTATCTATCTATCTATCTATCTAACTATCTATCTAACTATCTATCTTATGGATCACACTGCAGTAGTGATTACAAATTGGCTACTTTGAGCAGATGTTTAAAGCTGATTCTCCGACTAGGACCTTGGACATCTCTGGGTCGACGGTTCTTGAGGCTAATCCACCGATTGGCTGAGAACCACCCAATCTCAGTGAGATTGCACAGGTGGTGAACCAGCTGAGGGTAGGGAAGGTCTGCAGGGATCTGTGGTATCCACTGTAAACTTCTCCAGGCTGGTGGTAAAGCTGTTCTCCTGGCACTGCAAGCAATCTTTGCTTCCATTTGGGAGGCTGGCCTCATCCCAACTGACTGGAAAATGGGACTTGTCGTCCCTATCTGGAAAGGGAAGGGTGATCGCCTGGATCTACAGGGGGATAACACTGCTCTTGGTGCCAGTTAAGGTCCTTGCTAGGGTCATCCTCAATAGGATCTCTAATCACTTGCTCACCTACCAGCGACTGGAGCAGTCTGGTTTTACGCCTAAGAAGTCTACCATTGACCGCATCCTGGCACTGAGAGTTCTCACGTGCAAACGCGAATATCGGCAGAGTTTCTTTGCAGCCTTTGTAGATTTTCATAAAGCGTTCGACTCAGTCGATCAAGCTGCCCTGTGGGACATCCTGAGGGATTGCGGGATCCTCTCAAGGTTGCTAGATATCTTGGCTGGCCTGTACACTGGTACTGTGTGTGCTGTGCAGAGTGGAAGCAGAACCTTTGTGTTTTTCCCAGTTGATTTTGAGGTTTGTCCGGGGTGTGTTCTTGCTCCAGTACTGTTCAATGCTTGCACAGACTGGATGTTAGGCAAGGTTGTGGGGTCCAGCACCTGTGGGGCATCTGTTGGTGAAGTAAGATTCACGGATTTTGACTTTTGTGACGATGCTGTGATCTGCACGGAGTCAATGGAGGCTCTGATCGGGGCTCTCGAGTGACTGAGCGAGGAGTCTGAGTGTCTGAGCTTGCGAGTGTCCTGGATAAAAACCAAGATCCAGGCCTTTAATGACCTCTTGGGTACAGCCATCAGCAGTGTGTCTGTCTGTGGAGAGAATGTTGACCTTGTCGAGATGTTTACTTACCTCGGCAGTGACATTCATGTCTCTGGTGACTCTTCCTATGAAGTCAGTAGACGGAGCATGGGAAAGGGGTGTGTGGCACTCCCGATATCTATGCAAAAGGACAAAGGTCCAAGGGCCTCATGCATAACACCATGCGTAGAATTCACACTATAACATGACATAAGCACAAAAGCCAAAATGTGCTTACGCACAGAAAAATTCAGATGCAGGAATCTGAGCGTACTCCAACTTCTACGTTCTTCCGCTACATAAATCCCGGTCAGCGTGAAAAGTAAAGCACGTGCACACGCCTGCTGTCCTGCCCCAATTCCTCCCAGAATTACGCCTCTTTGAATATGCAAATCAATATAAATAGCCCTTAAGCTCAGCGTTCTGTGAAAAGACAATGGGAAAAGCGAATTGGAAAAAGAAATTCAGTGAATACCAAGTGGAGGCAAAGGAAAAACAAACTATTTGTTGATTTAAACAGAGATATAAACAACAAAAGGAAGTTGATCAAGTGACATAGCATGTTGGAGAAACTTGAAAGCTGAAGTTCACAAAGTCGCACGGTGCCAAAATAAAAAAGAAGTTACATATGAAAGTCGCCGTGAAAAGGCGAGTTGTAGCCCACCGTCTGAGTGTCATATGAAAGCTTATTAGGGTACAGACAAAATGTCAACTTTAATCTCGAAATTTCCACTTTAATCACGTAGTCTATTTTGTCATTAAAGTAGAACATCATAAACTTCATCTTAAAATCATTTAATTTACTAGTTTCTCAAATCCCATCGTAACTAAAGTAGCATGTTAAATACTTTGTTTTGTATTTGATCTTCTATGTGCACTATGTGTGTGAATCACTACGTGCTTCCGTTCTTTCTCTTTCTCCGAGAGGACACAGAACCCATTACGTTCGTGATATTACAGCTCTCTGAATAATTAAAATTCTAAGATGTATACGTGATATCATTTTCATGATGATTGGAATGAAAGCATGTTATTAAACATGGGAACACAATGGCGCAGTGATTGGTCATGTCTCACACAAGATGCTGCTGCGCCATGTGCGACCTTTGATGAAATACTTTATTGCAGCAGTACTGTCTCTTTCAGACATACTAACCTCCAATCCCTGTCCTTACTTTTGTTTCTCCAAATACCCAATTGCCCAATTGTAATAGATGTAGTGCAGTGGGGTAATTGTACTTACAAGTAGAAACAGTTCTACAAGGAGCAATTGATTGAGTGCATTTATAGTTCTTGGGATGAAACTGTTTCTGAACCGCGAGGTCCATACAGGAAAGGCTTTGAAACGTTTTGCCATGGCTGAGGCAGAGTGTACTTGATGCTGCATACCGATAATTCTCTTTCCGATCAGCTGCTGCAGTGATTTCCCACTCAGATACAGTGATATAAATACTCTGAGTGGTGCAGTGAGAGTAATATGGAAAAAGATGATCCGCTGTGGCAACCCTTAAAGGGAGCAGCTGAAAGAAGAAAAAGAAGAAGAAGAAAATGGTGCAGTGAGTAACAACGCTAAAGCAGTTATGGTATTTGGAATACTATGGCTATTCCCTGGACCATTATATTGTCACAGGTTAATTACAATCGGATGCATTACGCTAATAAACAATATGCGGTTAGCAATTTATAAAGCCGTGTCAGGAATGTGGATCTAAGAAATAAAGGGTAACCACACAGGAACAGTAGCACTGCTTTGACGCTGGGTGCCGCCAGTCTGCAAAACCGAGTGCAGAACTTGTGTACGACAGGGTATGAGATACAGTGGAAATGTGCGTGGCTTTATGCCAACTTTAGGTTTTATACATAGTGATTTGAACATGGAAACGTTCTTACACAACATTTCTGTGCGTACACATGGTTTATACATGAGGCCCCAAGTCTTTAGAGTCCTTGGGCCTCATGTATAAATGGTTCATACACACAAAAATGTTGCGTACACCTGTTTCCACGCTCACATCGTGATGTATAAAAACTAAACTTGGCGGAAAGCCACACGCATTCTCACTCCAACTCAAAACACTGCGTATGCAAGTTTTTAGCTTGGTTTTGCAAACTGGCGGCACTCAGCATCAAAGCAGTGCTATTGTGCCTGTGTGGTTTCCCTTTATTTTTTAGATTCACATCACTGACTCAGCTTTGTCAAATACACTGAAATTAACCACGTATCGTTTTTTAGTTTAAGGCATCTGACTGTAATCATTCTGTAGCCATATAGTGGTGCACAGAATGGCCAAACCAGTCCAAATACTATAGACACTTTTAACGTTGTTACTATCAGTGTACGACTCAGAGTATTTTAACCCACTGTATCTTACTGTGGAATCACAGCTATACAGCCGCTGATCGGAAAGCTCTACGGCAGATTGTGTCAAGAGCTGGGAGAAATATTGGGATACAGCTTCTAGCACACGCTGCCTCAGTCATTGGCACAGTCTATTTGAACTTCCCCCATTCGGCAAACGCTTCAGATCCTTTCCTGTACGAACCTTGCGGTTCATCCCAAGATCTGTAAACACACTCAATCAGTCCATCAAGTGCTCCTGGTAGAACTGTTTGTACTTATATGTACAATTGCCCTCACTGTAATCCTTTTTGAAGAATCTGCGTTCTAAGCTTACAGATGGCTTGACATTTATTAAAGAGCTGATTGTGTGGCAATTGGTTACTTGGAGAAAGAAAAGGAATGACAGGAATCGGGGGTTAGTACGTTTGAAAGAGACAGTACTGCTGCAATAAATTATTTTATTGAGGGTTGCGCACGGTGCAGCAAGCATCTTGTGGGAGGCAGTAACAATCTCTGGAAGGGGTGCCAGCTCTTTGCTACCACTGCACCTCAATGTTTTATACATGCTTTAATTCCAATAATCATGAAAATTATATCAAGTAAACATCTTAGTGTTTAAATTGTTCAGAGAGCTGTAATATCATGAATGTAATGTATTCGGTGTCCTGTCTGCATAAGAGAAAGCCCATTTAAGAAGCATGTAGTGATTCACACACAGAGATTACATAGAAGAACACATAGAATACGAAGCATTTAACGTGCTACTTTAGTTAAGATGGGATTTGAGGAACTAGGAAGATGAAGTTTATGGCATTCTCTTTAATGACAAAATAAACTATGTAATTAAAGTGGAGATTTCAAAGTTTTTTTCCCTGTTTTTTTGTCTATACCCGAATATGCTTCCATATGACACTTAGACGGTGCGACTTTCTTGCATGACTTTCTTAGCTTGAACTTTCAAGTTTCTCCACCATACTCTGTCAGTCAATCAACTTCCTTTTGTTGTTTATACCACTGCTTAAACCAACAAATAGTATATTTTTCCTTGCCTCTACTTGATATTCGCTGAAATTCGTCTTTTGTCCCGGTGCTTTTGCCATTGTCTTTTCACAGAACACAAAACATAAGATGCTATTTATATTGATTTGCATATTCAAAGAGGCATAATTCTGGGAAGATTCAGGGTGGGGAGGCAGGTGCGTGCATGTGCATTACATTTCACGCTGACTGGGATTTATGTAGCAAAAGAACGTGGAAGCTAGTGTACACATAGATTAACGCATCTGGATTTTTTTGTGCGTATGAACATTTCAGTTTATGTGCGTATGCCATGTTTTAGTGTGAATTCTACACACGGTGTTATGCATGAGGACCCTGGTGCTTCCTGTCTTGCTATATGGTTGCGAGACATGGACATTGTCCAGTGACCTGAGACGAAGACTGGACTCCTTTGGTACTGTGTCTCTTCGGAGAATCCTTGGGTACCACTGGTTTGACTTTGTGTCGAATGAGCGGTTGCTCATGGAGTCCCAAATGAGGCACATTGCCTACATTGATGGGGAGCGACAGTTACATGTGGCGCAATTCCCTGAGGTTGATCCAGCTTTCAGGATCCTCATTGTTGAGGACCCGAGTGGCTGGACCAGGCCAAGGGTCATTTCCGGAGGGTGGGACTGGACCACGTGTCTGTCTGGGGGGGTTGCCAACCAGGATCCCGAGCTGTTTTGTCGTGTGGTGGGTGCAGCAACGTAATGTATCAGTGCATGCTCCCCAACCTGACCTGACCTGATGTTATAAAAATAGAAATAACTCGCAATCACTATGTAGGTAGTCAAAGCCCACAGCACCAACAGCCATAGTCATTTAAACTGGACCAATTTCACGTTTTTAGCCATTTCAATTGAATGTTTTTTGGCATGTAGCAGAGACCTTATGTTAGCACTTGGAAAACATGCAAACAATACATAGAAGGTTCTATAAGAGATTATCAAACTAGGGTTAAAATGTTCTGAAATGGTAATACAATATAGTGGCAAGAATATGCCACTGAGCATTGAAGTTAAACAGGTAAATTGAAATTCTTCCCTGGTGCTTAGATTTATACAAAGGTTTAGGATTCTATTTGTGTAAAAATATACTTTCATATAAATTATATAAATGGGTGAAAATATGAAAAATTAAGTTAAAATTAAGCTTCTAAAATATAGTCTTTCTTATATTATTGTGAGTTAAGCAATGGAAAGTAATGGAAATACTAAATTGTTAGAATGAAAACTTTATTGGCTCAATAAGTATAAATTAAAGCATTCTATAAGAGGGCTCTTTTCATTTCAGAAGTTGTAGAACACGTTTGATGTTTTGCTCTGTCTTATAATGTTTAATGTCACAGTAAACACTACACATTAAAGTTCAACTTTGTTTTGTTGCTTAATTGCATCTATCTCGACTGACAGATAATGCTTCCATTTGCCCTGGTGCATCTCTCATCTGTTTTATTTTTAATTGGTTTTTAATTAAATGATATTTTTACTTCGGGCATGTGGGGAATCACAAGGAATTAAAGATAGATGCCAGATGCCATGGTGCAGAGCTTTAGAATAACATCATTTCTTCTGGCATTTAATTAAGAAGCTTTGGGGAAATTTCGCCAAAGAAAACGATAAATGAGAGGGAAATGATGTGATAACTTCTCGGCCAAAGGTAAAAAATAGGAGGTTGAAGAAGCAATATGATGCAAAATGCTTTAATTCCATTATTTTAATGTATCTGCAGTGTATTTATCGACTGCCTCCTGAGACGCAGTCTTAGAATCCATTTAAGTGATGAATCACCTATTTTTTGCTTCAGAATCATGATCTTAAAACAAGAAAAAAGCTGAGCTCATTGCCAAATGTTAACATTGCAGTATTCCTTTAAGAAAGTTAAAAAAATAATAATATAAATAAGGGTTCACATGTGATACATGCTAAGTAAAAATGGAAAGTACATTTTAGAAATATTTTCTCACAATAAAGATTGAGGAGTAGATTGACATTTTTAATTTAATATATAATTTACATAATGCTGTAAATTAATTAGATTCTTCTCAGAAGAAGTATAAAATGTACACATTGTGAAAAAATAGAGTAGATTTTGATGTAATCAAAAACAATGACTGGAGAAAAATTAAACATTTTATGAAAGTGCTTACAAATCTTAAAAAATGAACTTGTTCATAAAAATACTGGTCTGAGTATATTGTCATGCATGTGAACGCTGGGAGTGTGTTATGCATGTTGCTTTGTTTAAAAATGCAGAGAAGGTTTTTTGGTGCACCTTCACCATTAACACAATTTCCGCTTGGAGAAAAACACCCTACATCAGTAGTCCCAAACCTTTCACCTCCTCATCTATACAGCTTTTCACTTTCTGGTCCTCCCTTCCCAAGAAGACACAACCTTCTTTGAACTGAAACACCCTGTCAGCTGGAGGAGTTGTCCTTTACACCCTGAACCTGGTTTGGCACCTATTTTTGGTTTCCTTTCATTTTTAGAACCTGGAAATTAAATGGGGTGCCCCCCGGAGCCCCAAATCTTTTTTCTTGCTTATCTCTTTATTTTCAAAATGTGTATATATATATATACACTCACCTAAAGGATTATTAGGAACACCATACTAATACGGTGTTTGACCCCCTTTCGCCTTCAGAACTGCCTTAATTCTACGTGGCATTGATTCAACAAGGTGCTGAAAGCATTCTTTAGAAATGTTGGCCCATATTGATAGGATAGCATCTTGCAGTTGATGGAGATTTGTGGGATGAACATTCAGGGCACGAAGCTCCCGTTCCACCACATCCCAAAGATGCTCTATTGGGTTGAGATCTGGTGACTGTGGGGGCCATTTTAGTACAGTGAACTCATTGTCATGTTCAAGAAACCAATTTGAAATGATTCGAGCTGTGTGACATGGTGCATTATCCTGCTGGAAGTAGCCATCAGAGGATGAGTACATGGTGGTCATGAAGGGATGGACATTGTCAGAAACAATGCTCAGGTAGCCCGTGGCATTTAAACGATGCCCAACTGGCACTAAGGGGCCTAAAGTGTGCAAAGAAAACATCCCCCACACCATTACACCACCACCAAAAGCCTGCACAGTGGTAACAAGGCATGATGGATCCATGTTCTCATTTTGTTTACGCCAAATTCTGACTCTACCATTTGAATGTCTCAACAGAAATCGAGACTCATCAGACCAGGCAACATTTTTCCAGTCTTCAACTGTCCAATTTTGTAGTGGAGATGAGTTGTACCCGGTGGGGTCTTCTGCTGTTGTAGCCCATCCGCTCCAAGGTTGTGCGTGTTGTGGCTTCACAAATGCTTTGCTGCATACTTCGGTTGTAACGAGAGGTTATTTCAGTCAAAGTTTCTCTTCTATCAGCTTGAATCAGATGGCCCATTCTCCTCTGACCTCTAGCATCAACAAGGCATTTTCGCCCACAGGACTGCCGCATACTGGATGTTTTTCCCTTTCACACCATTCTATGTAAACCCTAGAAATGGTTGTGTGTGAAAATCCCAGTAACTGAGCAGATTGTGAAATACTCAGACCGGCCCGTCTGGCACCAACAACCATGCCACGCTCAGAATTGCTTAAATCACCTTTCTTTCCCATTCTGACATTCAGTTTGCAGTTCAGGAGATTGTCTTGACCAGGACCACACCCCTAAATGCATTGAAGCAACTGCCATGTGATTGGTTGATTAGATAACTGCGAGGAGGTTAACCCATGATATGCATTTAACTAGGTATTAACAGTTTCCTTTTTAAAATGATATAAAACAATAACAATGACAGCATATTTCAGGTGTTGATTATTTGTTAATATTAATTTATTACAAAAAGTAAGCCAAAATACAAAAGCAGAAACTTAACAAATTTGCAAACTTTTCTGACAACCTCTTTTCACTTTGTCATTATAAATTGTTGAGTGTAGAATGATGGGCAAAAATGGTAAATGTATCAATTTAAAATGAAATAAAATGTGCAGAATGCAAAGGACTCTAATTTCTGAATCTACTGTATACAGTGTATTAGAATTATATAAGAAGTTTAACAAATGTGTGGGCGCCATTCAGTCTGTCAAGCTTGTTAATAACAATAGTAGCTAACAACTAAGATTTTCCAATATGTCATCCAGAGACTTTTCTATAACTTCAAGGTTATTGCTGTACTTGCATGACTCCATTGTTTGTTCTAGATTCCCATGACGCTAATATAAAGTAGTGCTTACTGACATCACTCTTAAGTTGCTTTACAGTTAATTTCCAATGAGGGCGTAATTCACTATTTAAATGAAAGAATTCTTCTGGGTCAGCTTAATCAATGTCTTTGGAAATTTTGAGGATACAGATTAGGTTCTCATGCAGCTTTCTATGCTTAAGAATAAGATTTTTAATTTTTTTTAGCCTGTCAGAGAAGCACAACCCAATTAATCCCAGGATTCACTTTTTAGTTCTTCTCTGCACTTTAATCCAACTCCCAATGCTCTGGTCAATCAATTGGGTATTCTGTTTCCATAGGTGTGATTCTGAAGCAGAGGTGCACTTGTATTGTTTTGAATTTCTCATTAATAAGTGAAGCCCCCAGCAAAGTTTAAGAATGAAGCAGTCATCCTGTTCTATTTTAAGTAGGGTGAGCCAAAATGAAGTACCACATTTCTTAAGGTCAATGCATGAGGTAGAGGCAGCTGAGTGGGTTGGGGTTGATTGGCGGTACCTTGTGGTTTTCAGTCAGCAACATGCCTTAGTCTGGTGTGCAATGTGCTTTCGCTGTCACAGTGTTCTTCAAAACAATGAATCCATCATCACTATGCAATGCGCCTTCCAAATGCTCTTCAGCATTCCTCCTAATTGTGACATCCCAAATTGGAAAACAATTTTTCAGTGGGTGGCTAAATTTAGACAGGCAGGTACAACATTGAACAGAAAATTTCCAAGCCATCCTCGGACTGTACGAAAGCGTGAAAATATCCAAGCTGTAAGGGCATCAATTTCTCTGTCTCCTAGATGTTCAGCACACAAACATGCTGCTGCCTTAGGCATTTCCAACACATCTTTGAGGAGGATTTTGCATGAAGACCTTAATTTCTATCCATACAAAATGATGGTAGTGCAGGAACCCACTGGGAGAGTTGTAGAGAGTTGTGCGCGAACATTCTGCAGACCGTTCATCGAGATGCCATTGTCATGTGCAGCGTCAAGGTATATTTCCATTTGAATGGTTGCATAAATAAGCAAAACCTTCACTACTGGGCTGAAACTAACCCTCGTGAACTTCATCAGAGACCTCTGCACAGTAAGCGTGTTACAGTTTGGTGTACTGTTGGAGAATTTGGCATTGTAGGCCCTTACTTTTCTGAGGAAGGGGGGAGTCACTTCAGAATGTTACATTGAAATGCTAGAGAACTTTCTGAGGTGCCAACTACTAGAAATGGATGTGGTGGATGCCTGGTTTCAACAGGATGGAACAACAACTAATATGGTGTAGAGATCCATGCAAGTTTTGTGGGAGATGTTTCTGGGGAAGCTGATCTCCCTGTGTGGTGATGTCAGGTGGCCTTCGCATTCATCTGATCTCACTCTGTGCGATTGCTTCTTGTGGGGCAATCTAAAGTCGAACGCATCCACACACTGACCTCAAAACCTTGTAGACCCCAAGGATGCTATTCACCACAAAATCACTGCTATTCCCCTTGAAATGACCAAATGAGTCCTGCGAGTGTTCAGAAATTGCCTAGAAGAGTGAACACAGTGAAAAAAAAAAATCTGTTTTGTATACCCTTCCTTGTGTTGTAGTGAATTATTTTTATCTTCTAGTGTTTTTGTAGAATAAACGTTTGAAATGTGGTACTTCTTTTTTAGCTTACCCTGTATTAGGGGCAAACACAAAGACCTGTACCTGCATACTTGTAGACTTACTGGATCTTTCTCATGGTGTAAGCAGGGTGGTGACAGTTCCTGTTGACCAGACACTTACTGATGTCTTGAATCTATTTGGAAATTGATATTTCTGCAGAATTTTCAGAGTTCAACACACTCACACATGCATATGTGACCCCCTGAGTAACTTTGCTTGCTTATGTTCCAACTGGAAATAATATTTTCTGAGATTTTTCATGTAAGGAAGGCAGACATTTTAAGTTAAGGTAGTTTTATTCACTAGTCATGCTGACATGTTGCAATCTGATTAAAACATTAAAGTATGAATTTTACTGTTCTCTGTATGTTTAATATTACTGACCATGCATAACTATAAAATTGTCTCTTACTCTTAACTTTCTCTACTATTCCTTTACTCTGAATGTCTGTGTGACAACTGCTTGCTGTCCCTTCAACTTAATGACATATAATAAAGACGCAAAAATTGGGAAAATTCAACTTTTCCAGTAAATTAATCTGAACAGTGGAAGACTAATATGGTATTCAACTTGCAATCAGCAAATACAGATCTACATTTAAGGAGGAATTCATTTAGCAAAGGGACATGACACCTCCTGTTATGTTAATGAAAATTTGTGTAACCAAGATGAGATTTGCCCTTACTGCCCACCGTGATTCTTTGGTTAGACAAAATATAAACGTCCTTTGTGTTTTCAGCTCTTCTGCACAGTTCATGGCCATGTGACTTTTATTAGCTGGATTAATGAAGGACTTCTTTAGTCTGGGAGTTTATACCACTCTGAGTGGACAAAGGTGCTCGAGTCTCAAGGGGAACTAAATATAAGAAGGAGGTTCAGCTTAGCTTTGTTTGGTGTTCTAGTGCTGGTTGATTTAATATGCAATAGCTCTGCTAGTTTACTATATACTATATGTAAAACATACAAGTACATTTGAATGATTAGATCATTACCATACAACATAAAAATAACATGACACACAATGCAATATACTGTAAAATAATACATAGCAGTTACATAGTTTCTATATTTTTGAGTAAACACAATCAGAAATGGTGCATTTTACAGCATTATAAAAAAAAATCAGGGAGCAAAACAAAAAAATGTCAAAAAATCAAATGAAATGTCTCATAAATTATCTGATGTTAGCATATCACATAAAATGAATTAAGACAAAACACAAACGAGAAACTTTTTTAGATGTGCTAAACTTGGGTACATTGCATGACTGGAACTTTTAGTCTGTATATACAGTTTATAAACGTGATCAAAAACATTTGTTTTTGTGTGAATCATTTTTAAACATTAAATTTATGTCTTATATGCTAGAACACATTTTATATTTACTCAGTTAAATAGGGTTGAAAAATTGGTTTGGAATCATCAACAGAAATATAAATCTAGCCCATAAACTACAGAACCTTTTCAAAAAATCAAAATAATAAAAATTCATATTGCATCTTCATCTAATCAAATATAAAAAAGTAATAATAATAATAAGTAGCACCATTTGACGTAAGATTTATCACAATATTTGTGAGTCTTGGGCTGCTTTTTATATATATACAGTATATATACCAAGTGGTAAAAAATAAATAGGAAAAACAAAAGGCCTGAAAAAACTGAATCCTAAAACTGAAATGTGTCTAAAAAAGGTAGTATTTAAACTAGGATGATGATGTAGAAGTTAAAGATAGAATGATGAACAGCATCAAATGTAAAACTAATCACCCCAAAAATAAGAATATGCCACTCATCCTTGCCTATCTTTAAAGAAATGCCTTTGCTATGATTAAAATGAAACCCAGACTGAAATATTTCAGTTAAGAACAGCAGAGTAGTGAGTACCACAGCAAGGGGTTTATCCTCCTGTCTGAGTGCTGGTTTGTAACACTGACTATGTAGGAAGCGAAGGAGCCATCTGGGAGTTGGGAAAGACCATAACCTGAAAAGAATGTCAAGAAGTCATCCAGGGATTGAAGCAGGTCACACTCAGGACAGGACACTTAAGGCAGCTAATGGAGTCCAGGCTTAGCCCTCCCAGCCTGTTGGAAACAATAGGGGACTGCCACTGTACTCTGGCCACAGTTACTCAAACAGCTCCTTGACCACCAATAGCGTTTCAGCAACCTAGAAGTACTTTTAGCTGGTTGGCCAGTTCCCTTGAAGTCTTTCAGGGTCTCTCATTAATAGAACCTCCAATCTTTTGGCAAGAAGTTGGAAAGAGAGACCAGAGATCTGGAGCAAGGCAATTGGTAGACCCCAAAAAGCTCACACTTTTGTTGTTTTTGTAATACAAATTATATCCAATCCTTCTATTATATCCTTGTGGCCTACTTAAATATGTTAATACATTTCTGTTTTGTAACTGAATTGAGTTTTGCATGGAATGTCATTCTGGGTTGAAAGTCACTTAGATGTATCCCCTGCAGGTCACAATAAATTCATAAATTTATTCATCTGACCAAACATAACTTTCTCTAAAATCATGCACATATTAAGCTTACAGACTGAATGAAAATTAAACATTCAGACAGACAGGATCTGAATTATTATCATTATTATGGTTAATATTGAACAAATCAGAGCACTTTTAAAATTTGAGGGCACTGACTCTGATGATAATGTAATATTAATAAAATTGAATATTTATATTGCTATTAACAACATCAAATGAAATACTGTGAAGGACATCTTTAAAGTCCTCTCAGTAGAATTTCTAAACTAAATAAGATAAAATAGAATTTAAAGATGTTTCATTAAATCTTTGGAAAAGGAAGGTAGCAACATATCAGATTTTTGGATTTGGGGCAATCTGATTTCTGATGTTAACAATTTTACTCCATAAAAAGTTGTAAAATTTTTCACACTGGTTTTAAAATAATTTGTTTCATATTGTGCACTTATAAGTTGAACCTCAGGCCACACATCATCAGTGAGCTATTAAGCCAAAGCTTCAATTTAAAAAAAAACAACAATACACAGCAGAAAAGAGCACAACAATATAAAATCCATTAACAGTAGATTGGAGATATGGCCGCTTGACATCGGAAAACAGGGAAACAAAAACTCCAGGCCGCAGCATTCCTAGAAAGAAGAAACTTTTGAGAGATCCAAAATTAATACAAACCCACAGTTCTAATGAGCTGTGCCAACAGCTGACCTACTCAATTCTGAACATTCCACAGTGTCATAAGTAAATGTCAGACAATGTAAAAGAAGACAAAATCCTTTGGTTGTTCAATCCCAAGGCTATCATTGTGTCAGGTGTCAGTTCCCATTGGTAAGACTAGTAGACTGTTAATGTAATACTAAACTACTAAACCACTAAACTAGCCACATAATGTACTTAGGCACCGCTGCGAGTGGCAGCCATTCCAGCAGCTCCGTGTATGACTTTATCTTTCTACCTTTTTTCTCTATTTTTCTCTATTTCACTGTTAACTCCTACCACTTTCTTTTATGCAGACTCATTCCCTGGACACTTTTTACTACTTGGACATGGATTTTTATACGCTGAGACTCGTCTATTCAAGTAGTCAACTTCAAGTGTTGAGAACAAATGCCCGCGCTGGTGTGGTTCCCTATTTACCTGACGAGGTAAGAAGGCGGTATCGTGGCAGCAGAGCTGCCAAGCGTCTAGCGAGAAAATGGCGCTACAAACCTTCGGTGCCTTCTGTGATCCTGGGAAATGTGAACTCACTACCAAATAAGATCAACAAACTGGCCGCGCTGGTGAAAAATGTCAGGACCTACAGAGAATGCAGTTTGTTGTGTTTTAGTGAAACATGGCTAACAACTAACATCCCAGATGTTAATGTGGAGCTCCCCGTTTTAGCACAGTTAGAGCAGACAGAGACGCAAGTACCTGCAGGAAGCAGAAAAGAAGAGGACTCGCTCTCTATGTCAATACAAGGTGGTGCAACTCTGGACGTGTAAACGTTAAAATCTCCACTTGCTGCAGGGACATCGAACTGTCAGCAGTATGTTTGTGTCCCTATTACTTGCCCAGAGAGTTTGGACACGTCATTGTTGTTATTGTTTACATCCCTCCTCGGGCGGACGTGGAGATAGCAGGTGACATCATCCATTCTGCTGTTGCTAAAGTACAAACGCAGCACCCTGAGGCACTTGTGCTAACTGCTGGAGGCTTTAACCATATGATGCTGGACAAAACATTACCTGCCTTCTCCCAGTATGTGGACTGAAACACCCGGGGAAATAGGACTATCAACCTACTGTATGCAAATGTTAAAGATGCATACAGCGCCACCCCGCTGCCTGTGCTTGGGAAAGAAGATCATAAACTGGTTCTGCTTCAGCCTCACTACAAACCAAGAGTGAGGGAGCTATCTACAACCACACGCTCATTCAGGAAGTGGTCCCCTGAGGCAGAGCAGGAACTACGGACTGGGATATCCTGCAGGGATCTTATAGTGAGAACATTGAAGAGGTTGTTGACTGCACTACTGACTACATCAACTTCTGTATGGACATTGTGGTTCCAGTAAGAATAGTACGCTGCTATGCTAACAACAAGCCATGGATTACTAGTGACATCAAGGGCCTTTTGATCCAGAAGAAAAGGGCTTTTAAAGGCAGTGATCAGCAGGAGCTCAAACACGTGCAGAAGGGACTCTGAGTCCAGCTCAGGAGCAGTACAGGAGAAAGCTGGAGCAGAAGTTGCAGAATAACAGCATGAAGGAAGTGTGGGATGGGATGAAGATCATCACTGGCTGCAGCTCGAAGCGGGGTGCCACCATCGAGAGAGCAAACCAGATGAACAACTTCTTCAGAAGGTTTGACCACCCTAACCCACTCTTACCTCAGAGTACTGCACCCTCCACACATCCTTTTGCTGATACCAGCATAGGAGAGAGTTTCCCCCAACCCACAATTACAGAAGCCCAGGTAAGCAGAGAGCTGAGGAGACTTTGTGCCAGCAAAGCAGCGGGTCCAGATGGAGTATCACCACAATTGCTGAAGGCCTGCGTGTTGTAGCTGGGGAGTCTTCTATAGTGCATCTTCAACCTGAACCTGGAACAGGGGAGAGTCCCGAGGCTTTGGAAAACATCTTGCATCACCCCAGTCCCAAAGGTATCACGTCCTGGTGAGTTGAGCAACTTCTGGCCTGTTGCTCTGACGTCACATGTGATGAAGGTCATGGAGCGGCTGCTGCTTCACCACCTGAGGCCACAGGCCCGCCACACCCTCGATCCTCTGCAGTTTTCATACCAAGAAAGGTGAGAGCGGAGGATGCCATCATCTATATGCCACATCAATCTCTCTTCCACTTGGACAGAGGCAGTGGTGCTGTAAGAATTATGTTTCTAGACTTCTCTAGTGCCTTCAACACCATCCAGCCTCTGCTCCTTAGGAACAAGCTGACAGAGATGGGAATAGATTCATACCTGGTAGCATGGATCATGGATTATCTTAAAGACAGACCTCAGTATTTGCGTCTCGGGTACTGCAGGTCTGACATTCTGGTTAGCAACACAGGAGCGCTGGTCCTGTTCAGCCTATATACATAGGACTTCCAATACAACTCCTGCCACATGCAAAAGTTTGCTGACGACACAGCTATCGTGGGCTACATCAGGAGTGGGCAGGAGGAGGAGTATAGGAACCTATTCAAGGACTTTGTTAAATGGTGCGACTCAAACTACCTACAACTGAACACCAGCAAAACCAAGGAGCTGGTGGTAGATTTTAGGAAGACCACGCCACTTATGGACCCCGTGATCATCAGATGTGACTGTGTGCAGAGGGTGCAGGATGATAAATTAGACTGGACTACTAATACTGATGCTTTGTGTAAGAAAGGACAGAGCCGACTATACTTCCTTAGAAGGCTGGCGTCCTTCAACACCTGCAATAAGATGCTGCAGATGTTCTATCAGACGGTTGTGGTGAGCGCCCTCTTCTACACGGTGGTGTGTTGGGGAGGCAGCATAAAGAAGAGGGACACCTTACGCCTGGACAAACTGATGAGGAAGGCAGGTTCTATTGTAGGCACGGAGCTGGACAGTTTGACATCTGTGCCAGAGCGACTGGCACTGAGCAGGCTCCTGTCAATAATGGAGAATCCACTGCATCAACATAACAGTATCATCTCCAGACAGAGGAGCAGCTTCAGCAACAGACTGCTGTCACTGTCCTGCTCCACTGACAGACTGAGGAGATCATTCCTCCCCCACACTATACGACTCTTCAATTCCATCCTGGGAGGTAAATGTTAACATTATACAAAGTAATTGTCTGTCTGTTATACCTTCATTGTTATCACTCTTTAACACTAGAATTACCAGAGCCTACGAAAAAACACGTAATTCCGTCCCACCTTAAATCGCTTCTTAAAATCGTTCACAGCTCTCCACCAGCGTCTTTTGTCATCTAAATGTGCTGATAAAAATCAGGCTGCAAGCAGCCGGCTATTCCATCCCCCCACCGACTTAGAACGTGCACAAACTTCTCTCAGCTCATGCCTTGATTGAGTATCTGGGAGTGAAGTGGAGTTTTAGAGTGGAAATAATAGATCATTATTTGGAACACACACATTTCATGTGTTCCGTTTCTACAGTAATCCGTGTAAACACATTTTTAAAACAGAAACGTTTTTCATATTGTAGTAGTAAATGACAAAATGTAAGCATAAACTATATAATGTATGAAGCCTGAAGTCCAAATATCAAACACTTTCACAAAGGTACAAATATAACAGAACAAGTATGCTTTTATTCAAAAATATAACTGCAGAAAAAAGCCGCCTTAGCATGCCACATTGACACATATTTACTACAGCTGCCATGGTAATGGTATCAGCCGCTGACTAGTATCCAAAAGGTCATGAGTTCGATCCCATGTGGTTCAGTTTTGAGAAGTAAACTGCTCTTATTCTTACTATTTTAGAATAAAAACATGCATTTGATTTTAGTGTGTAACAGCCAGTGCAATTTATGATACTTGTAAAGGTTAGTTTGTTTTTTTTTATTCACTTTTCATTCTCTCAGTCGTGTTCAGGATCCTTCCCTACCCCCCATCTGAGAATGCTGTTTTCACATAAAGATGCGCTGTAGCTCTGCAGCGTACTTGTGACTGCATTCTCGTACCAATGCTTGCGAACTGAAGTACCTGCGTGCACTTTTCGTGGCATTACACTTCTATTTTTTTGAGCATGCCCGTGTCGCTCAAACATAGGAACATATGTTGGTGTACAAGAATAAAAAACAAGTGCACTTTTATTCTAGACTATAAGTGAAGAAAAAATAAAGCAAGTTACAGTAGGCGGTTGATACGACAGCTTGCGTGGTGCAATGCTAAGAACTGCTGATTTCCGATCCGTGCTATATAAAATCATCACATTCAAATATTAACAATTCCCACACACCCTTCCTACATTCACGACAAGTGTACTTGTTGCAGTGTACACATCTCTCTGTGCTATGGTTCCTACTACACTGAATGAGCACCTGACATTGTACTTTCTTCCCTATATAAATAACATTCGAGTATAGCGCAGGGGGGTAGGGAAGGATCCTGAACACGACTGAGACTGAGAATGAAAAGTGAATAAAAAAAAAAACTAACCTTTACAAGTATCATAAATTACTGGCTGTTACACACTGAAATCAAATGCATGTTTTTATTCTAAAATAGTAAGAATAAGAGCAGTTTACTTCTCAAAACTGAACCACATGGGATCGAACTCATGACCTTTTGGATACTAGTCAGCAGCTGATACCATTACCGTGGCAGCTGTAGTAAATATGTGTCAATGTGGCATGCGAAGGCGGCTTTTTTCTGAAGTTATATTTTTGAATAAAAGCACTTTCACTTTTGTGAAAGTGTTTGATATTTGGACTTCAGGCTTCATACATTATATAGTTTATGCTTACATTTTGTCATTTACTACTACAATATGAAAACGTTTCTGTTTTAAAAATGTGTTTACACGGATTACTGTAGAAACGGAACACACGTGAAATGCGTGTGTTCCAAATAATGATGTATTATTTCCACTCTAAAACTCCACTTCACTCCCAGATAATCAATCAAGGCATGAGCTGGGAGAAGTTTGTGCACGTTCTAAGTCGGTGGGGGGATGGAATAGCCGGCTGCTTGCAGCCTGATTTTTATCAGCACATTTAGATGACAAAAGACGCTGGTGGAGAGCTGTGAACAATTTTAAGAAGCAATTTAAGGTGGGACGGAATTACGCGTTTTTTCGTAGGCTCTGGTAATTCTAGTGTTAATTTAATATTGTTCTTTATCAGTATGCTGCTGCTGGAGTATGTGAATTTCCCTTTGGGATTAATAAAGTATCTATCTATCTATCTATCTATCTATCTATCTAAACCCTAACTAGGTCATGAGTGAGTTTCATATTTATTTTTCCTATTTTTGTTTTTATTCTTTTTAAATTTTTCTTTTACCCATTAGGGGTTTTGAACATTGCAGAATTTCATGTTTGCCCTTTAATTTCACATGAGAATAATATTTTGTTGATTCGCGTTTGTGTATTTTCCAACTCCATCTTGTTTTTCAAAGGTGCTGCCATTTTCCAAGTCCTTTGTATACTGTTGCTAGTGTGGTTTGCCACGTCATCAGGTCAAGATCAGTACTTCTCACTTCCAAAATTGGATGAAAACAAAATATCTTTCTTTGGTATGTGCTTTCATGTTTGAATTTCTGGGTCCAAGACTTCTTGCTTTTTTTTTCTGACTTTGATTTTTGATTGCAATTCTTGGCTTTGTTAAAAGATAGGATGGACTTTTTATTATCGAAATTACCATTTTCATCTTCTGGTCGCTTTTTTCCTCTCCATCTGGTTCACCACAGATGCAGTGGTAAACACTTAACTAGAAGAATTATGTAGTCATATTTCCTTGTTCTAGTGACGATCCTTGTTGCATCGTTTTGAATTAACTGAAGGGTACAAAGAGAATAATGTAAGCAGACTGTGAATAACTCATTGAAGTGGTCAATTCTACTACAAATGAACCCATGCATTATCTCCTCTGGATCCTGCAGAGTAAGAAAAAAATATTCAAGTTTTTAGTAAGAAAAAGTAGAGTTCAGATAGTACTATAATATGTGTGATGAAAATAGGTTTCTTGCAAATTCTGTAATATTAATGCCTACTAGGGATGAAATGTGACTGTTTCTTGTTGCTGTCTTTATTATTCCCATGAATAACTTTTCTCTTTCTTCTATAGTCAAAGACAAGTAGTTTTAATTAATCCAGTTTTTTAACGCGATGAAAAAATTAAGGACAGAATAGTACAAATATTATGTGGTCTGAAGGAAAATTACTACAATATACTTACAAGTGAAAGTGAATATTAAGCTTTTTAATTAAACCTCCCAGAAGAAGCACAAGTACTGAGCCCTAGGAGACACTGTATATAACTTCAGAATGTAGAATTATCACATTTCTGTAATGGTGGAGCCACACTAGTAAGAAAGCAACAGATATTGAAACCAGGAAAGAAAATCAGGTCGAAAAAGAAAATAAAATTCTTTACCAGGAGCAAAGAGAAATCGAAGGTGACTAAGCTGAAATGTAAAACAAGCTGAAAGTCAAAAGGACATGCCAGAAAAACTATTATCAGAAAAACAGAATAATGAAGCGTGATACGAATCTAAGCTTGTTTCTTTGTTTATCCATTGCGCCAGTATATAACGTGTTGCTCTGAGGACATTATATGTCATGTTATGAAGGCACTCCCCTGACAACCCACTGGTGTCTAGACAACTGGCAACCAAAAGGGTGTGATATGCATCAAACAACACAATAGCGACACACATAAAGCTGTAATTAAGGTATAATGACAAAAATTTCTACACATACTGATGTTGATTTGATAAGTACAAGCGGAACCATGCAAGTAGTACCTGACAGCTTAAAATAAGTTTCAACTCTGTGTCACTAAATGAAGTGATGTAAAATAATTGTAGAACTTCCTTCATCTAAAGACCTTGTCATTAATGCTATTTCTGTACTGTCATCAATGTGAATAAAACATTTTTCAGGTAGGCTATGAAGTAGTACTGGAAATTTAAGACTGCAACCTTTTCAAGAACTTTAAAAGGAAAACATCCAATTTGAAATTAGTATATTCAGTTTAGCTCTACTTTTTTAAATAAAGGCCTGACAACAGACACTCTAAGGACTATGCTATTAAATAAGGATCTATTTACAATGTCAAGAACTGGTACCTCCAAAAGGAACAGGACCACTTTTATTCACACCAGTGGATCCCATCTGATGATGGTATTATGTTACTGTGACTAGTCTGTGGGAGACAAGCAAGGAGTAATTTCACTTAACCATGTAAAACATAACAATACACTTGAACTTAAATTGGTTGGGACTGGGTCTAAGGAAAAGTTATTTTTGTTTTAGGAATTCTAGTTATGATATGCTGTTCAGTTATTAAAATCTGTTATTGTAAGATGGCTCTAAAATATGGCATCCTATATTAAGCATTTTCTCATTAAAAAATCCCATGTGTCAAATTAATAAATGTTGTATATAAAACACTACATTATTTCTGTTTGTATCTGTTAATATCGAATTTATTTCAGAACCAGTCAGGATTTTAGCCTTTTTACATCTTTTAACATGGTCCCAGCCTTTTGGAAGACCTGTAATTTTGTTGCTCTTTATTTATGGTTTAGTTTTCAGTTTTCAGGTTTAGAGTGTGAGTGCATTTATTTCCCTGTACTCTAATCATTTTTGTCTTGAGAGAAACTACTGTATATATATGTATAGTTATATGTCACCTTGTTTCTGTTTTTCTCCAGAAGTAAGTTTGTGTTTATCATTTATATGTATTGATTTTTATAAAGTGTTTTCAGGTAACATTGTTACTGTGTTAATCTGGACTTGTACTTTTAAGGATGAGAACAAGTTAAATGTAATAAGTAGTAATCAGAGATAATATAATTTTTCGGAGTAGTAATAGCATTTTGAATTTCCACACTGTAAGTAATAATTAGATATACTGTACAAGTGTTAGTAAGAGCTGAAGCTTTAATAATCTGCTAATTTCAGTAGGTGTTTAAAATATTTTCTAAGCGCTTCCACGTTTATGTGAATATTAAAATCACCCATTAGTAGTACATGATAGTGATTTATAATGAGGTCAGATACTGTATATATATATCCACCTTAATAAAAGGATAAGTGTCTGTCTGGTTGCCATTTCTCTGTCAATCCAAAAAGATGGTGCATCACAAACATTTTTGGTAATAAAATGCATTTTATTTGTCATTCCAATATATAGCATATTCTGAACATTAACACTAACAATAACATTAACACTGCTCTTACAAATCCTATATGAACTGGCGTATAACATGGCGTGCTACAAACATTAATTATGAGGTCTATGTTAATTACTTAGATTTTAACTCATCTTAGATGGTGTCACACATGCGCATAGGAAGCAGTTTAAGGGTGTAGGTGGGAGTAAAGTACAGAGTCTGGGGTTGATTCTTTGCACTTACGCCTTTTCTCCCTCTTCCACAGACTTCCAGAAGGTTTGTCCACCTAAACATCCTCCCACTTCCGGCAGCATTTCACACCCCAACTGGCTTCACTTCTCCACTTCCTCCCCTTCAACTATAAAACCTGAGCATTCCTCTTCTTTAGTAGTCTTTGTTAGTCTTTGTTTGTTTTGTTGGAGAAACCTACACTATACGGGGTGGAATCCCCAAATCTTCATCTTTTTTGTCTCTTATTACAATGGGTAGTATAATTAGTATATATTTCTAGTAGAATTGACTACTACAATGCAGTGTTCATTAGATGTTCAAACTGTTCTCTATAAAGCCTCCAGTTAATCCAAAATACTGCTGCAAGAATTATTACAAGAACAAGAAAATACAAACACATAACTCAAGTTCTTAAATCCCTACACTGACTCCCAATTAAGTTTAGAGCAGATTTCAAAATCTTCCTTGCAACATATAAAGCATTAAATGGCCAAGGTCCGGCTTACTTGTCTGAACTTATCATGACTTACAAACCAGAGTGCACATTAAGATCTCAAGATGCCAGTCTGCTTATGATTCGAAGGATTACTAAAATGACAGTGGGAGATCGAGCATTTAGTTAGAGGGCCCCTAAACTGTGGAGTGGTCTGCCTGCTACTATAAGAGATGTCCCTATGGTCTCAGCTTTTAAATCCCGGCTGAAGACTCACTACTTCAGTTTAGCATACCATGACTAGAGCTGCTGATTAACTATACAAACTGTATCTTTGTTGTTAGTCATTAGCACTAAAACATAAGTAACATGTGTGATCTTTGGCCGGCTTGTCATCCCGGCCAATACCCTCAGGCCGCCAGATGGAGCCCTCCCTGCAGTATGGAGGTGCCCCGAAGACCAGCAAGGAGTCATGGACTTTGTAGTTTTTATCCTCAGCCCTGCTGGATACCACAGGGGCCGCAAGAGGGAGCTGCAGGGAGGACCGAAGATTCCTTTGTGCCCTATAACCCGGAAGTGCGTCAGCGGAAGAGCGACGTGCTTCCGGGGCGAGAAGAAAAGGACTTGTACCTGACCCGGAAGTGATTGAGAGTCACATGGACTGGGGATTGGAACACTTCCGGGTCAGGATAAATAAAAGGACTGTGAGAGCTCCCAGACGGCGAGCTGAGCTGGGTGGAAGGGTGGCAACGCGTCTGGGAGTTGGAGGATTGTATTATTGTGATTATTGTGTTTGTATGAGTATAGTGAAGGAGAGGGTGCTTTGTGCACTGTGGCACTTTAATAAAGTCAACGATTGGACTTTTACCTGGTGTCTGGAGTATTGGACAGGGGTTCAAGGGAGCGATAGCGCCCCCTATCTGTCACACCTGTCACCCATTCTGTTTCTCTTCTCTGTACTCAAATATGGCACTTGGTGCCACGGCTCACCTGCCAAGTTGTTTTGCTTGCCTAACGTAAAGTCATCCCTGATGGAGGATCGCAGGAATCGTGGGGTAGAGAGGTCCTTTCATCCGATTGGCTGGCCCAGCACTGTTTCCTCCTCCAAATGGTGGAGGCAGTTTGATGGCTGAGGTCTCCAGGACTCATACAGTATTATGTGATATCATCTACTGTTAAATTCTACTCCGTACTTGTAAATTTTTATTTTTATACTGTATTGTGGATTTGTTCTGTTCTGTGTATTGTATTGTATTGACCCCCTTTTTTACACCCACTGCACGCCCTACCTACCTGGAAAGGGGTCTCTCTTTGAACTGCCTTTCCAAAGGATTCTTCCATTTTTTTTCCTACAAGAGTTTTTTTGGGAGTTTTTTCTTGTCTTCTTAGAGAGTCAAGGCTGGGGGACTGTCAAGAGGCACGGCCTCTTAAAGCCAATTGCAGCACTTCTTGTGTGATTTTGGGCTATACAAAAATAAATTGTATCATATTGTATATACATATATGTATACTTGCATATATCCATCTTCTGTTATCCTTATGTTATAAATAAATTGCATCTTTTTGTTTATTTCAATAAGTGTTCATGGGTCATTTGTGGAAATAAGTCTATCGCAACTTCAAACCACAACAGAAAAAAGGAAAGTATTAATGCAGACGTTCACTGATTTCAGGCATCTGGCCCAAAAGGTGAAACAGAGATCCCTCACATTTCCTACAACATGGACCAATAAGGTGGGTACTTTGGCAGTAGCTAGGAACAATTTAGTTTTAATATGAAAAATCATGTCATCTGACTAGTATCTCACTTTAACTGCTATGTTTACATTGTTTGGAATTCAAGCATTTTGCATTATAAAGGCACCCTTGATGAACACCTTATTATTATCTGAATCAACAGTTCTAAAGCTGAGTAATAAGTACTAGTTTTGAATATAAAGTGGTGACCTACATGACAAGGAACTTAACTTTGCTTTCTTTGAATTTCTGTTTCAATGTTACCCAATCACTATGTTGTTTTTGACTTTGCATTTACTACAGATATAATAGTGGCACAGTTAGTGCAGTTAGCTCTGCTGCTTTACAGTAAGAAGACCAGGGTTCATGTCCCGGGTCCTCACTCTGTGGAGTTCGCATGGACTCTGTGTGTGCATGGGTTTCCTCCCACAGCTCAAAGACATGCAGGTTGAGTGAATTGGTGACAGAAAATTGGCCCTAGTGTGTGTTTGGTGTGTGTGTGCACCCTGCAATGGACTGGTGCCCAGTTTGTACCTGCCTTGCACCATATGCCAGATGAGGTGAGCTCTATCCCCCCAAGCCGATCCTGAACTGGATTAAGCAGGTTTGTAAACGACATAAGGATAAAATGAGGAAACATACACTACATGAAATGAAATCTAAGCAAGTGTAAAGGTTTTATATCACGCCATTAAATTTTATTTTCCTTATTGTAAGATATATTGACTTTTAAAGAAATTTCTATTTAAGATTGTTTAGCTTATTTTATGAAGTTACTCACCCCATTGGTAAATGTTTTTGCTCAATAAAAGCAAAACAACTTCTGCTGCAAGCTTTTTTTTCTAGTTTTTGCATATGTATTTTTTTCAGTTTAGAAAGGCTGAAGTGAAACAAGAATTGGCCAAATTATCTCAATAAATCAAACCACTTCAGTTTTCAGTTTGTCTAATAGCAATCAGGTTCAAAATTCATTTTACAGAGAATTGCCATAATGTAAATGACACAAAAGTTCAAGGCCATGCCACATATTAAACAAATTTCATGGATATCAGGTCTTTTCAATGAGTCGCAGTGGAGTATCACTTGCTGGATTTTATTGTTGCAAGATGCTCACATATTCAGGCTCGGATTTTACTTCAGGCTGTCGGACTGAATGCTCTCTAGTTGTTACTTTCAACTACTTGGCTGTCAGTTTAGCTTGGTCTTTTTATCCAATGGCTGCTCACTCAGCTTGGCACAAATTTCTGCTCCAGGAATTTATATAAGTAGTCGCTAAATACTTGTGAACAGTCACTTCTTTAATCATAAGATGCTTTTGTGCTTCCACTTTGATTAAAGACTCAATAATTTTATTTTTGCATAGACATAGCACTCAATCAAAGGTATTAAAGTGATATTTACAATATTACTAATAATATATCTATAAAACAATTTTATAGGTTTTTCATAACAGCATTAAATACTTTTAAGAGCTTTGACCTTATGATCATCATATACCCTGGATGTGATAATTGCCACTCCTTACATTTATTCTGAATTAATAAAAGCTGACTGTTTTTAATGCTGGATTAACTATCCATCCATCCATCCATTTTCCAACCCGCTGAATCCAAACACAGGGTCACGGGGGTCTGCTGGAGCCAATCCCAGCCAACACAGGGCACAAGGCAGGAACCAATCCTGAGCAGAGTGCCAACCCACCGTAGTGCTGGATTAACTATATAATTTTTTTCCACCAAATTATATGTATATGTATAATAGTTATTTATATTTATTCAATAACTTTTCAATTTTATTTTAAACTTATTATTTTAAAAAAAGTTATTTCAAAAAGCGTAAATTTTAAAAATTAAAAAAAGATCATTTTTATTTACACCAAAGGTTAAAACTAGGTAGGTATTATGACTATACTGTCACACTGCCACACAAACATACTACTCAATATTAACATTTAAAATTTCTAGTGATACTGTGTAATATCGAAAACATCATCTATGTGTAGATATATTTCTATATTATTATTTGTGAATGGAATTCAGAAAGCTCTGGAATATGAATTTTGGAGTACCATTAACACTAGAATTACCAAAACCTACAAAAAAAATCTTGTAATTCTGGCCCACCAAAAATCCCTTCGCACTTCTCCATCAGCATCCTTTGTCTTGTAAATTTGTCGATCAACACAAACAGAAAGCAGCTTAAAAGGGAAAAAAGTTCTCCCAACTCAAGCCTTGATTATCTTGTAGTGAGATACCGCAAGCTGTATAGGGTAAATAATATATTGTTAGTTGGAACACATGCATTTCCTGTGTGTAAACACTTTGTTAAAACAGAAACGTTTTTCATGTTTTAGTAACAAATGCCAAAATGCAGACATGAACTGTATAATGTGTGAAGGCTAAAGTCCAAATATCAAATAAACAATTTCTCAAAAGGTGCAAGGTTAATATGGCAGCTTCCATGGTGCAGTGGTAAGAACTGCTTATTTGTAATCAAGATGTCTCCAGTTCGATATTGGCTTTCTTGCCAATTTACCGTTTTGAGTAGTGAGCTGCTCTTATTGTTAATATTATACAATAAAAACATACATTTCATTTGTGTCTGTAACAGCCGATGTAAATGTATAATACTTGTAAAAGTTATTTGTTTCACTTTTATTCTCTCAGTCACGATCACGATACAACCACCTCAGATCTAACACTGTTAGTTTTTATTTGAAACTGGGAATAACTGTAGATGTGAGTGGTGTTTGAGACAATGGAACTGGAAATTCTCTGATCTGGAGGGATAAAAGCTGATACACAAACACTGGTGAATCTGTCTTCTTGATATCTCATTGTCACTTGAGTTTTTTTTTATTAAGTTTTATTGATTGTTCCTGCTCACATTGAATTAGTGTGCACCTTATGGTCCATGATGTCAAAGCCACACTGACAAAAAACAGAGACATAGGTATATATGATATTTGGAATTTTTCATTTTATGACCTATATAGTACATTTCGGAAAACATTGTGGCACTGATGCAACATTATTCATATTATTCATATTCATTAGCATACCTATTTGTGGTTATAATCAGTCCAGTCTCCACATTTTGGTGCATGGTGGTGTTTCTTTTGTACTCTGGGACATGCTCAGGAAAGAATAGCACAGAGAGGTCAGTTCCCCACTATATGAAATAATCATATTGAAATGTTAACAGTTCCCACACACTGAAGGACCATCCTTCCTACATTTACGACATGTGTACCTGTTGCAATGTACGCACTTCTCTCTATGCTGTGGTTCCTGTTAGGGCTCGTTTATACTTCACGCTCAGAACGTGGATGCATCATGGCTGCCTCGCGTTCCCAGCATTCATTTTACACATCCTCTGAGCAGGGGCCTCATGCATAAACGGTGCGTACACACAGAAATGTTGCATAAGAATGTTTCCACGTTCAAATCATGATGTTTAAAACCTACACTTGGCATAAAGCCACACACTTTTCCACGGTACCTCATACCCTGTCGTACGCAAGTTCTTTGCTCAGTTTTGCAGACTGGCAGCACCCAGCGTCAAAGCACTGCTACTGTTCCTGTGTGGTTACCCTTTATTTCTTAGAACCACATTTCTGATGCTGCTTTATAAATACACTGAAACTAACCACATATTGTTTATTAGTGTAATGCATTTGATTGTAAATTACCTGTAACAATATAATGGCCAAGGGAATAGCCATAGTATTGCAAATACCATAAATGCTTTAGCGTTGTTACTCTCACTGCACCTTTATTTTCTTCTTTCAGCTGCTCTCGTTAGGAGTTGCCACAGTGGATCATCTTTTTCCATATTATTCTCACTGCACCACTGTATCTGTGTGGGGAATCACAGCAGCAGCTGATCGTAAAGAGAATTATCGGTATACAGCATCAAGCACACCCTGCCTACGCCACGGCAAAACTTTTCAAAACCTTTCCTGTACGGACCTCGCGGTTCAGAAACAGTTTCATCCCAAGAACATTAAACAGTCAATCAGTCCATCAAGTGCTCCTTGTAGAACTGTTTGTGCTTATAAGTACAATTACCTCACTGTAAACTTGCACTACAGTTATAATATTGCACAAGCTGTGCCACTTTATAAAGCGTGTATTTACAAATGATGACGATATCATTTTTAAGATGAAATGCATCAAAATATGTTGATTATATTATATAGATAAAACTTTAACTTCATTTAAATAATCTTTATAATGTTAATAATTAAACATGTGAGGACACGGTTCCGCCGCACTAACTAGTTCACGGATTGATCCTACCTTGTGCTGTATTCTTTCTGGGGCTGACGCGACACTGGAAGGATAGATGGATAGAATAATTAAAATTGTACTATGAAGATATTTTAATGTTCCTTTAAAGTTTTCAAGAATCGTCGTTGTAAGCTTACAGATGGGTTAATGTCTATTACAGAGCTGATTGTGTGGCGATTGGGTATGTGGAGAAAGAAAAGTAAGCATAGGAATTGGAGATTAGTACGTTTGAAAGAGGCAGTACTGCTACAATAATTTCATTGAAGGTTGCACACAATCATGCATCTTATTCCCCTGTTTAATAACATGCTTTAACTCCTATTATCATGAAAAAGATATCCCATATACATCTCAGTATTTTAATTATTCAGAGAGCTGTAATATCATGAATGTAATGGATTCTGTGTCGTAGAAACAGAAAACGGAAGCACATAATGATTCACACACACAGAGCAAAAGATCAAATACCTGTACAAAACAAAGCATTTAACGTGCTACTTTAATTACGATGTGATTTGAGAAACTGGTTAATTAAAACGATTTTAAGATGAAGTTTATGATGTTCTACTTTAATGTCAAAATAAACTACGTAATTAAACTGGAAATTTCAAGACTGAAGTTGACATTTCGTGCCTTTTTCTTACTGTGTGCTTTTTTTTTCTCTATACCCTAATAAGCTTTCATATGACACTCAGATGGTGGGCTACAACTCGCCTTTTCATGGTGACTTTGATATGTGACAACTTCTTTTTTATTTTGGGCACTGTGCGACTATGTCAGGTGATCAGCTTCCTTTTGTTGTTTATACCACTGTTTAAAGCAACAAATAGTACATTTTTCTTTGCCTCCACTTGGTATTCGCTGAAATTCTTCCATTTTCCCTCTTGCTTTTTCCATTATCTTTTCACAGAGGCTGAGCTTAAGGGCGATTTACTGTATATTGATTTGCATATTCATAGAGGTGTAATTCTGGTAGGAGTTGGGGCGGGATAGAAGGCGCATGCACGAGCATTACTTTTCACGCTGACTGGGAATTATGGAGCGGAAGAACGTGGAAGTTAGAGTACGCACAGATTCCTGCATCTAGATTTTTCTGTGCGTAAGCACATTTCGGCTTTTGTGCTTACGTCATGTTATAGTAGTGTGAATTCTACGCACAGCGTTATGCATGAGGCCCCAGGTCCTCAGAAATTAACATGACGTGTGCGAGTTGCAGTACCAGCAAAAAGTTGGGGGGGTGCAGTGTGCGTTGATCGCTGCCAGGTCAAGCTTGTTGTAGAATAAGGAACCGGCCACCCGCATGCTCCTGCTCGCACTGAATAAGCTCACGCCTTTTGGTGCATGATGTCAACGCAACACCGAGAAAAAAAAAGAGACAAATGTATGAGACATTTTGAAGAAATCATTTTATGACCTGAATAGTATCAATCAGAAAACATCATTGCATTAATGCAATAATATTTTAAAACAAACAGAGTCAGATCGAGTGTAAATTTATGCTGACACTGTTAGTTAGGGTCAGATCAGGAAGGGGGAGGGAGATCGTGAACGTGACTGAGAGAATAAAATTGAAAAAAAAAAAGCTAATTTTTACAAGTACCATACATTTACACTCAATGTCATCTCCCGCGGATAAGTTGAGACTTGATTTTATCATATAATTTCTGGCATTTAATAATGACGGTCGTATAAGTCGAATGCGGAAAACTCACGCTATTGGTCCAAGAGATTATGATATGCTAATGCCTACCTGAGAGAGTAACCATGGAGCACATTGCCTTTTTTTTCTATGTGGGTGTGGCAATGCTCTGTATCAGCGTGTGCTCCTAACCTCTCTCTCTCTGTCTCTCTATTGTGCCTATGTGACCACATGGTAATACCCAAACTATTCCGAAGCAACGTTTGCACTGATTTGTGTTTTTTGCATCTCACACCCTCATACACCTTTATCATAAGAGCATCCCTTATCTACGATGGAGCATTCGATTAGAAGAAAATATGAAGCTGGTTTTAAATTAAATGTTGTTGAAGTACCAAAAGAAATTGGTAACTGCGCTGCTACAACAAAATTTGATGCGTCTGAGAAACTGATGCAAGATTGGTCTCATTTTTGAATGGGCGTATAAGTCGGGGTCTGATTTAATGATCGACTTTTCAGGTTTCAAGACCTGACTTATACATAATTATATATGGTACCTATGTGTCTGTTTTTTTCTCAGTACGGCTTTGACATCATGGACGATAAGGTGAATACTAATTCAGCATGAGCAGAAACACTCTATAAAACTGAATAAAAAAAATTCAAGTGACAATGACATACCAAGAAGGCATGATTTACCAGCAGTTGTGTGTCATCTTTTGTCCCTCTAGATCAGAGAATCTACAGTTATTCCCAGTTTCAAATAAAAACTAAAAGCGTCAGATCTGGGGTGTGGGGTGGGGGGTGACTGTATCGTGATTATGACTGAGAGAATAAAAGTGAAAAGAAATGTTAAGTTTTACAAGTAATGAATGGATGGATGGAAGTACTATAAACTTACACTGGCTTTTACAGACATAAATTAAATGTATGTTTTTATTGTATAATATTAACAATAAGAGCAGCTCACTACTAAAAATGGTAAATTTGAGAGGCAGTAAAGAATCAAACCGGTGGCCTCTTGATTACAAGTCAGCAGTTCTTACCACTGCACCATGGAAGCTGCCATATTAACCTTGCACCTTTTGTGAAAGTGTTTGTTTGATATTTGGACTTCAGCAATCACACATTATACAGTTCATGTCTGGATTTTGTCATTTGTTACTAAAACATGAAAAACATTTCTGCTTTAACGATGTGTTTACATAGATTGTTGTAGACACAGAACACACAGGAAATGCATATGTTCCAAATAACAATATATTATTTACCCTATACAGCTCGAGGTATCTCACTCCCAGATAATCAAGGCTTGAGTTGGGACAACATTTTGCCCTTTTAGGCTGCTTTCTGCTTGCTTTGATCGACACATTTACAAGACATGAAAAACATTTCTGTTTTAACAATGTGTTTACATAGATTGTTGTAGACATGGAACACACAGGAAATGTATATGTTCCAAATAACGATATATTATCTACTCTATACAGAACACACAGGAAATGTATATGTTCCAAATAACGATATATTATTTACTCTATACAGCTCAAGGTATCTCACTCCCAGATAATCATGGCTTGAGCTAGAACTTTTTGCCCTTTCTGCAGCCGTGGGGGGATGTGATAGCCCGCTGCTTGTGTTGATCGACACATTTACAAGACAAAAGACTGATGGACAGGTGCCAAAGGGATTTAAGATGGTTTGAATTACGAGTTTTTTCTTACACTTTGGTAATTCTAGTGTTAACTAACGTAAAAACATTAATTGACATTTCCATCAACACATATAAGAGAAGTTTAAAGGAATACTCATACACATAACATTGGTGGCCTTTTGGTACCATTCTGTAAGTGTTATGTGCTTTATCCAAGAAAACGCGTGAATGAGTCAAAATGATGGGTTGGGGTGTTAGCTTTCCACGTTTATTTGAGAAACAATAATTAAACAGCGCTCAATGGCATGAGTACAAACAAAAATATTGCACTCTGGCATTTGATGAAATAAAGATGCTTCCTGTTTGCTCTCCAGTCAACAAGTGACTTCTCCTTCTGGGCAGCTGGGCTTTTAAGGTGTTGAGACCGGAAGGGGCAGAGTCAATTACCCCTTGCATTCAATTTTTTTTCCTTTGGTTATATTCTTGAATAAAAGTGCACATGTTTATTTGATATTTGGACTAAAGTCTTCATACATTACACACTTCTCATAATTAGTATTCTGTTTTAGGTATGTGTTCAACATTTCTTGTGTTTCTCGCATTTCCTTTCATCCTACACTTACTCAGATCTTTGCAGACACGGAACACACATGAAATGCATGTATTCCAAATAACGATATACTGTATTATCTACCCTATACAACTCCAGGCACCCCACACGCAGATAAGGAGCCCTGGCTTGAGCTGGGAGACCTTTTTGCCTGTGAGCTGAGCTCCGTCAAGGTGATGTGACAGCAGGCTGCTTGCTGCTTGTGCTTATCGACGCATTTACAAAACAAAAGACGTTGATGGTAGAGGTGTGAAGGGATTTAAGGTGGGCCGGGATTACACATTTTTTGTAGGCTTCAGGAATTCTAGTGTTAAAAGGAATTGATGTAATATGATGAACTTGCCCAAAAATTCTATTATACTTTTTAAAAAGCATCTCATTATAGCAAACAACAAGAGGAGAGATTAATGTAGGGACAACCCAACTTTCACAAAGTTGTAATTTGCTTAATGGTTTGCTAATGTTTTGAAAACATTAGGATGATACAGGTGTATCTATCGAGTGCAAGCTCCTGTTATCAAATGAGACGATCTGGTGCTCCCGAACAGGATATTTTCTTTTAATTTGTGTATGAAGCATCATGAAATCTTTCATAAAGATCTCTAGCAATAGTGAATACTGACTTCTAATTTTTTATCAAAACCTTTTACAATTTAATATCTCAGTTGTGAATGCTTCAGATGCCTGGAGAGTGAGTGAAACTTAGTTTTGAATGATGGAATTTCCAATAAATATAAAACTCTTCTAGTGGCCAGATATAAAGAAGTAAAAATTCATAACCTCTTGTTTTCATTGCAGTAGAAAATGACACATGGAAAACATGTTGGGAAATGAGCAGAACAATTTACACCATAGGAAAGAAAAGATACTAGAGATGTTAAAGCTAGACTGCATCACTACTGCCAGTAGCAGGAATATTACCATTTGTTACTCGTAATGAAAATTAAAAGTACATTCATCCACCCTCCTAAATGGGTACATTCATCCAAACCTACTTAATCCAATTATTGGCTCACCATGAATTAGGGTCTATGCCATCAGTAGTGGGTGCAAGGCAGGGCCGAACCATTGATATTGTGTTGAGATAGTGAAAAAAAAAATACACACCACACATAGAAGACAAAATAAATCTCTCTTATACACATAATTATAATTATGTAATATTATCTTTATATATGTGCTTCCCACTGACAAACACTTAAAATTATGCATTCAAGCAAACAGAGCTTACTTCCAAACACAGATATTTGACTTTATCTTTATCAGAATGTGTAAAAAAAATAAAATAAATTACACTGCCGCCTGTTATACAGTCTTACCAACCTTGTAAAAATGTGGTTAGATATGAGCATGAGCATTAACGATGGAATAAATATGGTTTTAGACCAGGAGCGCGAGTATGGTTTCTACTTATCATTATTCCTCAGCACTCTTATTAATAACTGTATTCACTTATACATGCTAAGATAAAGCACCATTTCCACGACCTAGATTATGCTCAAAGTAAATATGACATATCATTTTTCAGCACACATATTAATTAATATGTTTGTTACACCTGGCTGCAGATTTTATGTGCATAGGCAATAAATGCAGTTATTAATATGGGTACTGAAAAGCAAAGCTCTTTTTCCTGGTTGCTTCTGTATTCAGTTCAAGCTCTCATAGAGTATGTCTTTTGTCTACTTTGAGTATCATATTTGCTCATATGTGTATTAAATATAGAGTCACAGAAAATACAATTTATATCCACCAATAAGGTTTAGTCAGAAGTTAGATGTTAATTGCTGTCAAGTACCTATTTAATTTATGGATGGCATAGTGGTGCAGTGGTTAGTGCTATTGGCACAAAGCTCAATCAGTTTAGGTCCTACACCAGTCATTATACAGTATGTGTGGAATTTATCTGTTTCCCTCATGTTTATGATTTTTTCTCCATGCATTTTACTTTTCCTCCTACACCCCAAAAATGCAACATTAGATTAATTAACAAGTATATACTGTCTTTCAATAAGTTTGGATGTGAATGTGTACACACACATTATATATATATATATATATGAGGTAGATACATTAGATTACATATATATATTGTGGTGTATGGCCGGCAGTCCATCCTGGCTAATACCCCCAAGCCGCCAGATGGAGCCCTCCCTGCGACGTGGAGATTCCCCAAATTCCAGTAGGGCATCATGGTATGTGGAGTTTTAATGCACAGCCCTACTGGATAATGTCGGGGCCACCAGTGGACGCTGCAGGGAGGCCCAGAGACTTATATTTTCAATACAGCCTGGGTGTACGTCACAGTCATGGGGACAGAAGAAATGACATACTTCCGGGTTGAAGAAAAGGAGTTTTCACATGGACTGAGGGATCAGAAGCACTTCCGGGTCAAGGACTATAAAGGACTGTGGGAGATCCCAGATGGGTGAGATGCGTTGGGAGGAAGGGAACAATGTGTCTGGGAGAGGAGGATTATTGTATTGATTAGATTATTGTATTGATTTATGAGTATAGTGGAGTGGAGGGTGCTTTGTGCACATTGTTATTATAATAAAGTCAAGAATTGGACTTTCATCTTGTGTCTGGCGTCTGATCTGAGGGTTAAAGAAGACGACAGCGCCCCCTATCTGTCACAGTGGCGTAGTCGGCAGGATTCTCTGGCTGTCGGTTTGGCAGAGGACCTGAGAAAAAATTCTGTGGACAGAATACCCCAAGAAGGCAGCGTCAAGAAATGCAGAAAAATCCCCACAAACCATATTACCAAGTCCGTTATGGGGAAGAAAAAAGCCAAGCAGAGCGACAACACCAGCGGAGGTTCCATGTTCATCATGGATGACGCTCGGGATGAGCTGAAGAGTGGCTGCACGAGTTGGGAGAGGCCTCCGGAGAAGAATGACTACCACGAGGTATGTGCCGGGGATTTAATTAACAACATCTTTAAAATAACCCATTTTGTACCGTGCACATACCTCAAAGAAGATCATCCGGAGACCCTGTGGGATGCAGATGGAAAACCCAACGCATGTGCTACGCTCTTGATCCAGCCGATGAGCCAGAAGGATTTCTGCATGTTGGGTGCTGGTGAGGGACATCTGACCCAACCCGAAGGATTGTGGGAAGGAGGAGGTCCATGTCCTACGGCTTACGGCTACGCCCTAGAAAAAAACGGACTTGGACTTTTTGGAGGGGAAGGGGAGGCGAGCGAAGCACCGCTCACCCCACAAAAAGGTAAGGATGGCCGGGAAATGACTGATAGATCTGCCGACAAATTAATACAGGCGGGTCGCAGTCCACCAAAGATGGCAACCCGGTCCTCTGAGAAAAAGAACTCCAAATCCCAGTCACCCTTTGCAAAGCCCATCAGAACATGTGCCAGGAGTGGGCGTACTCATTGGCTCCCAGCCGGAGGGTAAGGCTAGTGATTGCCTGAGCATACCGCCGGCTGAATTAAATAATGTTATTGACTTACGGGAGCTGGAAAAACTAGTCCAGCCCATGAACAGTTTCTTATAGGTCCTGTCGAACATTAAGCAGATCGTTAGGGAGCTGGGAGAAGTGGTCAAAGCGCCCTTAAGAAAAGTGGACGATTATCTGCGGCAGTTTGGTCAAGAGCCTCCCGTCTTAATTGATTCGGTGGTACAGGTAAGAGTTACCGGTACCGTAAATAATAAAGGGACGCAGAGTGAAACGGGCCCACGATTAATTAGTAGCGGGTGCCAATTCTCTGCAAGCCCTACAAGGGAGTCGGGAACAATGACCAAGGGGTCGGGGGAAGCATCGATCAAGCCAGAGTAGCTGAATAGTGCTGTCTCCCGGAGCAATGCGGTGCTGAAGATGCCGCCACCAGTCATTTGCAAATTAAAGGGGGTGCAGACAGTTAAAGGGCTTTCTCATACACACAGAGAGACCCAAGCTGTGGATAAACCCCAGATTAAACAGGAGATCCCAAAAGAGAAATGGGGGTCTCCTGACAAAGTAGAAAAGGGAGCTGAAAGCTCAAGGGTGGCTGTGGAACCTTTCTTAGCAGGAAAAGGGGTGGAGCCAGCATTTCCTGAATGTTTTCAGTTCCACCGAGGGAGGAATAGCAGGAGGATGGAGGCAGTGCTATGGATACCAACGGCTGGGCCACATTTGGCGAAATTGTCCTTGAAGAACAGGGGATAAAATGTCTCACTGGATTAATATTCCCCCTAGGTTCTCCAGGGAATGCAATGCAAGAATTAGCCAAGGTCCAACCAGAAACTCCTCCTGGAGGAAGACGACCCTTGCGGGACCGGACGCGTCGAACCATGGTTCTACGCTGAGGGGGGAATATTGTGATATACGGCCGGCAGTCCATCCCGGCCAATATCCCAAGCCGGCAGATGGAGCCCACCCTGCGACGTGGAGATGCCCTGAATTCCAGCAGGGCATCATGGTATGTGGAGTTTTAATGCACAGCCCTGCTGTCGGGGCCTCCAGGGGATGCTGAAGGGAGGCCCAGAGACTTATATTTTCAATACAGTTCAATAAGTATGCCATAGTCACGGGGACAGAAGAAACAACATACTTCCGGGTTGAAGAAAAGGAGTTTTCACCTGACCCGGAAGTGCTGGATAATCACATGGACTGAGGGATCAGAAGCACTTCCGGGTCAAGGACTATAAAGGATTGTGGGAGATCCCAGACAGGCGAGCTGAGTTGGGAGAAAGGCAACAACATGTCTGGGAGAGGAGGATTATTGTATTGATTGGATTATTGTATTGATTTATGAGTATAGTGGAGTGGAGGGTGCTTTGTGCACATTATCATTATAATAAAGTCAAGAATTGGACTTTTATCTGGTGTCTGATTTGAGGGTTAAAGGGGACGACAGTGCCCCCTATCTGTCACTATATATATATATATATATATATATATATATATATATATATATATATATATATATATATATATATATATATATATATATATATATATATAGTCACACCTATGTGCCAGATGGTAACCTTCCGGGCTCATTAAAAGTTAGCACTACCTCACCATGACACAAGGGGGTGTTGCCCCTGACAAAATTGTTTCTTTTTTGCCTACACTTCAGAGAAGCAGCCCAGTGAGGGCAACTAAATTTGCTTCTTCTCATCTAGCTACTAGAAAACAGTGATGCTCATAGCAGGAGTCGCCTTATTCTAGGAAGGGCAGACTGCTGGATGGAACTCCAAACTGATGTTGTGACCACTCTACAGAGCCTTGCTTCAATCCTAAACCTTACCAGGCAGTACTGATTTTTTGTTTCTGTTGTTTTCACTATCACACACCTGTTTACTTTGTGGTATTCATTAGTTATTAAAAGGGGTGACCCATATAGCCCCATTATTCCTTTGGTGGACGTGTATGCTTCCTTCATCACTCCTCATAAAATCTGTACACATTTAATCATTTCCAAGTGTTTGCAACACTATCATCCTCAGCATTTACAATAAAATGTCAGATTGATTACTTGTGGAAAATGGCGGATGCCAGACTACACTCTAGGTGTCTAGTATGTGGGACAGAGTGTGACCAGGATGGTGGTGTAAGACAGGGAGACACAAACACAAAAGGGTTGGGTTTTGCAAAAATAAAGTGAGGTTTTATTTACAGGTGCAAATAAAATAAAAAAATAATGTGCTGTGTAATATATATACTGTATGTGTATGTATACATATATATATATATATATATATATATATATATATATATATATATATAGTCCAACACTGCAAAGGACACACAAAAACAGTTAAAAAATGGAGCCCAAAACAATGATGTATATACAGTACTTACAATGCTGAATGAAAGTCCCAAATGAAAAAGAAAAATGCACATAAAACCCATATATACACAAAAACCACAAATAAAGCTGTCTTCCTGTACAGTAATCCAAGTCAGGAAGCGGCTCCTCCAAACAGTGTATTGTACAGAGTTCAGAAACAAAAATTTTCAAAATACAGAAAAAGAAAAAAAAATGTGTATATAAAAAAATAAACATTGTACCATTAATCACAATCCAATAAACTCCTCCACCAAAGCTAATCGAGAGATATACAAATTTCATTATGGGATCCCTTAATATGCCTCAGCAAACTGATACTAAGACGCTTCACACTTTCTCTTACTCTTCCAGTGCTACAAGGTCGCAGGAGGCACACACATGAGAGACAGACAATGCCATTCGATGATTCTTAAATCTTTCATCTGTTTCTGCTCCTCTCGGAAAACCTCTTGTAGATGTACGGGGATCCTACAGTATGCTGTCCTAACAGGACCTGGGGAGGTAAGGCGAATATCATATTTTATCAAGAGGAGTCTTACCAGGCAAAGATCCAAACAGACCCTCAGGAATCAACTGTTGTACTTCTGCTCTTTTAGTCTCTTTCAGATGTTCCAACGATGGTCCCACTTGGATCTCCCTGCATGATGGTGAGTACTGCTCTTCTGATTCCTCTTCCTCCGGAATCAAAAGCCGACTGAAAGGGTTAATATACTCCTGCCATGGCTTCAGCATATTAATATGAAAAGTCTGCCTTGATTTTCTAGGGTGATCAGGAATGTCAATCTCATAAGAGGCAGGACCTTTTTTGAGCCAAAACGGTGTAAGGCCCTTGCCACTTGGCTAAAAGACTGCTCTCTGAAGTAGGCAACAATAATTGTATCTTCTGTCCAATAGTATCTTTTCAGTTTCTGACTGAAAATTAAGTGCATTTGGCAGCAAAAGAAAATTATACACCAGAATGTACTTCAGAATTCTGTGTATGCACATTTATGTGCATATATATATTGCACATTTAGAAATCAAAGAAAGCTGTAGCTTCTGTTGTTAGTGTGATGCCCCAATGCCTCTCCTGTCAATTAGTTTGCCCTCATCAGAATGTCAGATTCCACTGGACATTCACATTAATGTCATTTAAAAAGACTGCATTGATGCCATCCACTCTCTAATTATCTTAGCGGTGCTGTTATTCGCACACTGGTGAGGTCTATTGCTCCAATGACATTTGGGAAACCTAAATAATATTATCTGTGACTGATATGACTTTGGAAAAATACATTTTGCATAGAATCACCCCAAAAAAAGAAAAAAGTCAAATCAATGAAAACGGTTTGAACAGTGGTCAGGCATTTGCTGTGGAAAATTGCCTCAGCAATATCTGGCTTCAATTAATTACATGTAAAGTTGGTTGTTGCAGTGCTGTACAAGTCAGGAAATGTCAAGGTGGCTGGGCTTTGCTTTAACTATTTGTTACAGATAATCATTTATTGGATTTTCAAAGAATTAATTTTAATGTACCATGGATGATCCCACAGGGTTGTTGAAAGTAATCATCCTTTTCAGTCATTGAATGTAACCACAAATATCTGAATGAAAATCATCATCACAAGTACCTGACCAGACTTCACAAATTTTATAATGAATGTTTCTGTTTTACTTGCATATCCTCAATTAAATCAAATCAAATTTGATTTATCACATACAAATTATACATATATTACAATATCCAGTGAAATACTTACTTGTGCGATTCCTTATTCCAATCACAGAATATTTTGTATTTTCAATAATTTACTAGTGGGAAAAACACAATATAGGCAATTATAAAATAATAAAGAGATTGAATGCATTTAATTATTAAAGTATGCAATTGATTTTATCAAAATATGTTACTCTTTATTATTTTACAATGTACATACAAGCAGTGCCATAACATAAATCATAAACTAGCCAAAGTACCTGTTGTTGCACAGGTATATTTGTAGAATGGGTTAAGAAAAGAAAGCAAAGGTTTATGTGTTTTTTAAATGGTGACCCTGTTATTATTGCTAGCTGTCCCATTCATCATCCACATGGCCTCTCCATCAATGCCTTTACTCTTGTGAGTTGAGAATTTGTTCTTTTTGGATATCACAATTGAGGTAACTCATTTCTGGGTTCTAACCATGAACACAACCATGTCTGACTCTTCCTTTTAGGTCAAGGTAGAAAGTTCATAGTGTTGTGAATTAAGAGACTTTCCACAAGAAAAGAGTTGGGGAATGACCCCGTATATTATCCAGCGGACAAAGCAAAGAAAATTATCTAAATACTTCAGAAAAGCAATTGACAAATGGAAACAAAAAGAATGGCATTATTATACAGATAAAAGATGGCTGGAGGAAATGATGTGGCAGGAGATGATGTTATAATTGGTAGACGGAAGTGAGATCATCATCAGGAGACTGGAAGTGACGTTTTCATCTGACACTGAGTGTGGAAGTGACGTTGGGTGGCCATCTTGGGAATCCGGAAGTTGGTGTGGTGAGTAAATTGGATTATTTGTTTTCTTTTGGTCTGATGAACAAGAGAGAGATGTGTTAATACCATAAATCAACCCTTCATCTTGCGATGTTTCACTCACCTCAGGGCTTGTTGACTGCCTCCTAAGCGCATGTGTTTGACAATAGTTCTTAAAATATGAAGAGAAGTTGACAACAGACCTTTGATTTTCCTTTGTGTTGCACTGAACTTCCACTCTTGATCAAGCCTCACCCAGCACTCTCCTGCAAAAGCTCAAGATACTCCTTTTTACATTTTTTATATCACAGTAGATATTTTTCACAGTGATGTTGAATCAAATATTGGCAAAGATAAATCATGTTGTACATGAAAACCAATGTGGATTCAGAATGGATTGTCAATGTCAAGATCAAGTATTCACAATCATTCAAATTATAGAGAAGTCGGTGGAGTTTACACAAAAGCTTTATATGTGCTGCATAGATTTTAAAGAGGATTTGGCATAGAGAGAGGGACTGTGGGTGATAATGAGAAGAAATGGTTTACTAGAGATGATCATTAAGATGTTAATCAAAATGTATGAGAACAAAGAGGCAAGCATGAGAATTGAAAAAGAGAGGTTTTAGGGGTTTGGAGCCAGGACAGGAGTAAGACAATGGAGCCAGGACAGGAGTAAGACAATAATGTATTCTTTGTTCAACTTGGCATTGGACCATGTACTGAGAGACGTTAATGAAACAGATAATAGTGGTAGACTAGATACCAGCAGAGCACCGATGAGAGATCTTGAATACATGGGTGATAGAACACTTCTGGCAGTGAGTCTAACAGCATTAGCAGAGCTGTTGAAAGCATTTTGATTAGATCAGCTAGGATTAAATATAAGCATAACCAAAACAAAATGGATGAAGATAGTTGAGCAAGAAGAATCAAACAGGTTCTTTCAAGAGCTGGAAAGAGTAGAGAGATTCACATATTTGAGAGACAAGGTAAAGGTGAAAGATGGCTAGGAGATGGACAATGGTGAAAAAATTAGGTTTGGCAGGAGCAAACTAAAGTAGCCTGTCTTGTCAGTATGGTCCTAGAGAGCAACTATGCAGAATTTGGCAAATATAAGTCAAAGGATGTAGGGTTGTAATACTTGCTCTGACCCAGCAGGTGGCACTGGTGTGCAAACTGTAACACACAGGAAAAAAAACCCACTGGGACCCCCAGGGTCAAAATTTTGAATTCCAAAGTAGTCTATTGACTGTATTGTCCTAGAGATCAACTATGCCAAATTTTTTTCAGATCAGTCAATGGGTGTACGATTGTAAAAGGAACATACTTTAGTGACCCCACCGTGACACATTTGAAAAGGAAAAAAACACAGCAGGACAAAGAAGAGCTTCCTGAACAGTCAAAAAAAAGATACAGAAATGTAAAAGCTTAACAAACAAGTTTGAACTTGTCAGTGCTGCTGCCTCGCAGTTAGGAGACCCGGGTTCACTTCCTGGGTCCTCCCTACGTGGAGTTTGCATGTTCTCCCCGTGTCTGCGTGGGTTTCCTCCGGGTGCTCTGGTTTCCTCCCACAGTCCAAAGACATGGCCACCACCACAAAGAAACCGGAAAAAGAAACAGAAAAGAGAGTAGGGGTCAGTACCGATTTTAGAGCCACCATGAATAGTTATTATGATGAATTGAACATACAGAGTATCAGGATTAAGTTAAATTACGATTAAAATGAAGTTATAAAAAGGCCATGTTAAAGTAATGTGTTTTCAGCAGTGTTTTAAAGTGCTCTACTGTATCAGCCTGGCGAATTCCTATTGGCAGGCTATTCTAGATTTTAGGTGCATAACAGCAGAAGGCCGCCTCACCACTTCTTTTAAGTTTTGTTCTTGGAATTCTAAGGAGACACTCATTTGAGGATCTGAGGTTACGATTTGGAATATAAGGTGTCAGACATTCCGATATATAAGATGGGGCGAGATTATTTAAGGCTTTATAAACCATAAGCAGAATTTTAAAGTCAATTCTGAATGACACAGGTAACCAGTGTAGTGACATTAAAACTGGAAAAATGTGTTCTGATTTTCTTTTCCTAGTTAGGATTCTAGCAGCTGCATTCTGCACTAGCTGCAAACGATTTATATCTTTTTGGGTAGTCCAGAGAGGAGTGCATTACAGTAATCTAGTCGACTGAAAACAAACGCGTGAACTAATTTCTCAGCATCTTTCAGTGATATAAGAGGTCTAACTTTACTTATGTTTCTTAAGTGAAAAAATGCTGTCCTAATGATCTGATTAATATGTGATTTAAAATTCAGATTACAGTCAACAATCACCCCTAAGCTTTTTACCTCCGTCTTGACTTTTAATCCTAATGTATCCAGTTTATTTCTAATAGCCTCATTGTATCCATTATTGCTGATCACTAAAATTTCAGTTTTCTCTTTATTTAACTTGAGAAAATTACTATTCATCCATTCTGAGATACTAGTCAGACATTGTGTTAGTGAATCAATAGAATCAGGGTCATCAGGTGCTATTGATAAGTACAGCTGTGTGTCATCAGCATAGCTGTGGTAGCTCACGTTGTGCCCTGAGATAATCTGACCTAACGGAAGCATGTAGATTGAGAATAACAGCGGACCCAGGATAGAGCCTTGTGGAACACCATATTGGATATCATGTGTCTTCGAGTTGTAATTCCCACAACTAACAAAATATTTTCTCCCTGTCAGGTAGGATTCAAACCAATTTAAGACACTGCCAGAGAGGCCCACCCATTGACTAAGGCGATTTCTAAGAATGTTGTGATCAATGGTGTCAAATGCAGCACTCAGATCTAAGAGGATGAGAACAGATAAATGGCCTCTGTCTGCATTTACCCAAAGTCATTTACTACTTTAACGAGTGCAGTTTCTGTGCTGTGATTTGTTCTAAAACCTGACTGAAATTTATCAAGAATAGCATGTTTATTTAGGTGGTCATTTAACTGCATAATGACTGCCTTCTCAGAACTTTACTTAAGAAGGCAGGTTAGAGATGGGTCTAAAATTTTCAAGAGCTGAGGGTCAAGATTATGTTTCTTAAGTAGGGGTTTAACTACAGCAGTCTTAAGACAGTCTGGGAAGACCCCAGTATCTAGTGACAATTTACTATGTCAAGAACATTATCAATTAGCACGCCTGATACTTCTTTGAAAAACCTTGTTGGTATCGGGTCAAGGACAGGTGGAGGGTTTTAATTGAGAGATTATTTTTTTAAATCAGGTAAATCTATCCTAGTGAAAGAGTTTAATTTGTTTATAACAGGATGCTGGGGTTTAGGAGGATCCTTAGTGTTGGGGAGATATACTATGTTATTTCTAATATCATTAATTTTTGATTGAAGAATACAGCGACAGCCTCACAGGTTTCACTGGAAGCACTTAGGAGGCATTCCTTTGAGCTACCTGGGTTTAGTAGGCGATCAATTGTTGAAAATAAGACTCTGGGATTACTAGCATTGTTATTTATAATCTTGAGAAATAGCAGCGTCTCTCAAGACGGACAGTGTTATTGTATTCTGTTATTTTGACTTTTAATATTTCGTGGTGGATAGTAAGTTTAGTCTTCCTCCATTGACGCTCAGCTCTACGGCATGTTCTCTTTAAATCAGACACTCTTTGGGTCTTCCATGGTATACAATGCTAGAAGATTTTTTCACTGTCTTTTCAGGTGCAACTATGTCAACAGCAGCTCTCACTTTAGAATTAAATCTTTCCACCTTACTATTTACATTGTCCTCGCTATTATAGCTGGCACTATAAACGGACTGATTGCTTAAAATGTTTGTAAGTTTTAAAGCTGCTGCGAATCAAAGAAGCGTTTTTAACAATATGCTTCTCATGAGTGTTTTTATCATTATTTCTATATTAAAAGTAGAAGAAAATGGTCTGATAGACCAATATCAATGATCTGTTTTATATCAACTTTCAGTCCTTTAGTAATCACTAAGTCTAATGTATGACCTGCTTTATGTGTAGGCTGATTTATGAGTTGTCTCAAATCAAAAGAATCCAGGAGGTTCATAAATTCTTTTACTTTTAGATCACACTGATTATCTATATGAAAATTAAAGTCGCCAACTATTAGGAGTGTGTCATAGTTAGTAATTAAAATTGACATTAAGTCAGAGAATTCCTCAAAAACGCGCGTTATATTTAGGAGGTCTATACACGGATAGTACTAGAACTTGAGAATCTCCATGAATAACAACGGCGAGATACTCAAAGGACTTGAACTTACCAAAACTGACATCTTTACATTTTAATCGCTCGAGTAAATGTTAGCCAATCCGCCCCTTTTCCCTGGCGGTTTGCATGAGTAAAACTGTAATCCGGAGGCGCAGATTCGATTAAAACTGCTGCGGCATCTGAATTCAGCCATGTTTCATTTAGTGCAATAAGATCTATTTTTATCACTAATAAGATCGTTGATAAAAACGTTTTGTTAGTTAAAGCTCTAACATTTAATAGTGCCATATTTAATGTTTCGAGGTGCAGAGATGAGTACTATGTGCGTTATTGTTATTTGGAATAGGAACTAAATTATTATTATTAGCGCTCTGTGTATTTTTTGTTTAATCTGTGATCTGTTTTTATAGTTTTAATACATTGTTCCTCTAAAATAGTGATTTTAATTAGATTATTGGAGTTTATGCCGTATTTCCTAGGTTTTCTACGTGCATTGAGATTGCTTATTACAGTATTAATGGTGTGCACTTTAACGGAAGACTCTATTAAACATTCATCATGTCCTGGCACAGCAGTATTATTTCGGAAGGGGTTAAGAGCAGAGATAGATAGTCAAGAAAAAGAATTACCTTCGATATGTTTTCGGAGAGGACCCGGCGCAAACTGTTCGGATGCAGGCCATCACGCTTGAAGAGACGCGCCTTTCCAAAAGAGATTCCAATTGTTGATGAAACCGACATCCTTCTTCTTGCAGAAACCCTGTAGCCAGTTGTTCAACCCTAGCAGACGACTGTAGTACTCGTTGGATCGTCTGACGAGAGGTAGTGGACCCGAAACGAAGATCTTTGCCGATGGGGTCCTCTCCTTCGTGTCTTTAATCAAAGCTGCGAAGTCAGCCTTCAGGATTTCTGATTGTCGGTGCCTTATATCGTTTACGCCGGCATGCAAGACGATTGATCCAACTGCCCTCTCCTTGTGTTTCTCGTAGACTGCTGGCGCACGTTTCATTACATCTCGGACACGAGCACCGGGAAAACAAGAAACAAACGATTTTGCATTAGGGCATGCGACATTAAGGTTTCTAACGATAGAATCACCTACCACTAATACATCACCAGGTGCTGAAGGCGAAATGGGGACGCGGAGAGGGTCAAACCGGTTCTGAGATAAAATGCTCGCCTGTGCCGATGGAGGTGCTCTGGCCTTGAACCCCCGCCTGCATAGCTGAAATCCACCGAGGTCAGCAGCGCGCTCGCTCCTGAGACGCGGGGTGAGGTCGGCACAACGCGGGGTTGATGTTTCGCCGGTTTCAGATGGCAAGGACGGTTTATCCAACAGCCGGGCCTTCAGATTTCTCAGGTTTTTCCGTCGGGACAGGAGTTTATGAATCTGTTCATCAAGTGCTTGGAGTTCCTCAATTACGATTTCAACGCGAGTTACCCCACTGTCGGCCATTTTCTACTTCATGCCCTAGGAGAAATGAGAGAGAGAGAGATTAGGAAGAGCTAAGGTTATGACCAGAAATGCTAGGGGATAGGCAAATTCAGACAAACAAACAAACTGCATATGGACCATGAAAGGAGTCCTTGAGGGAAACAGATGGGAACATAGGGACACATTCAAACTCTAATAGTATAAGTAATAAGTATCATTGCTGGCAGTTATAACAGTCAAATTGCTGCTGGTTATAGAGAATAAATGAATACCAGTACATGGAAGAAATGCTAAACAGTGTAATGTATATAAAGTTAAAAACTAAGCTAGCTTTTAGAAAATTCCATATTTTGTACAGTTAAAGGAATCTTCTAATGTTACCTTATTGTCATGTTATTTTTAATTATGCTTTACTATAATTTTACTCGTCTTTGGTTGTATAGTATTCCCAATAGTATACATTTTGGAGCATTGCTTCTCTTGAATAGTGCAAAATCATTTAAACCAAATCACTTAGAGAGGAGGTGAGTTAAGCAACATCTAAAATATGTATATAAATGTATGGTTTATAGCATTATACTTGAACACTTATGCAAGTGCTCTGAGCCTGCACTCAGTGGCATCTGCTATTTAACACTAGAATTACCAGAGCCTACGAAAAAACTCGTAATTCCATCCCACCTTAAACTGCTTCTTAAATCCCCTCACACCTCTCCGCCAGCGTCCTTTGTTCTCTAAATGTGCTGATAAAGAGAAGCTAGGAGCAGCCGGCTATTCCATCCCCCACCAATTTAGAACGTGCACGAACTTCTCCCAGCTCATGCCTTGATTGAGTATCTGGGAGTGAAGTGGAGTTTTAGAGTGGAAATAATAGATCGTTGTTTGGAACACACGCATTTCATGTCTGTTCCGTTTCTACAGTAATCTGTGTCAACACATTGTTAAAACAGAAACTTTTTTTATATTCTAGTAGTAGATGACAAAATGTAGGCATAAACTATATAATGTATGAAGCCTGAAGTCCAAATAGCAAAGAAACATTTTCACAAGAATAACACAATTGCACTTTTATTCAAATATATAACTGCAGAAACAAAAAGCCGCCTTAACATGCGACATTGACACCACTTTACTGTAATTGACTCCGTGGTTCAATAGATTCAGCCCCCGCTTGCGAATCAAGGGGTGACGGGTTCGATCCTGCGCCCCTCTGTTTTGAGAAGTAAACTGCTCTTAGTCTTACTGTTTTAGAATAAAAGCATACATTTGATTTCAGTCTGTAACAGCCGGTGCAATTTATGATCTTTGTAAAGGTTAGCTTTTTTTTTATTCACTTTTCACTCTCTCAGTCGCGTTCAGAATCAATTCATACAACCCCATCTGACACGGCTGTTTTCACTAAAGACGCGCTATAGCTCTGCAGTGTACCACGATGCATACTAACGCTACCCCCAACCCCCCATCCCCCCCGGTTCTGACACACAAACGCTGGCGAAGCTGCCTTCTTCGTGTCTCACCGTCACTTGCTTTTCTTTTTATTCAGTTTTATTGAGTGTTCCTTCCAGTCCCCGCATGTTGCTGTATGCTTTTTCTTTTGTACTCCAGGACAGGCAGAGGAAAGAATGGTAAAGACCAGTAACTTCGGCGCTATATGCAATCATCAGACACTCCCCATCTGCCCGTGTCGTTCAAACACAGGAACATATATTGGTGTCAAAGTATAACAAAAGTGCACTTTTATTCAAGTGCACTTTTTCCATCGCCTTTTCCTGTAAGAAGCAGTGTACACACTTCTCTCTATGCTGTGGTTTCTATTACACACCTGAAAGAAAGAGACAGTACATATGAACATATCCAGCATACAGCAACATGCGGGGACTGGCAGGAACACTCAATGAAACTGAATAAAAAGAAAATCAAGTGACGGTGAGATACGAAGAAGGCAGCTTCGCCAGCGTCTGTGTGTCAGAACCGTGGGGCGTTAGTATGCATCGTGGTACAACGCAGAGCTATAGCGCGTCTGTATTCTGTTTCTTTTGTACTCCAGGGCACGCAGAGGAGAGAATAATAAAGAGCAGTAAGTTCGGCGCTATATGCAATCATCAGACACTCCCCATCTGCCCGTTGTTTTGTTATACTTTTCAATACTTTTTATACTGCTCAAACGGGCATGCTCAAAAAATACACGTGTAATGCCACGAAAAGTGCACGCAGACACTTCATTTGCAAACAAAACAAGTGCACTTTTATTCAAAACTACCTGTATAACCGAAGAAAAAAGAAAGCAAGATACAGTAGGCGATTGATACGACATCTTGCATGGTGCAATGCTAAGAAGTGCAGATTTTCATTCCGTGCTATATGAAATCATCACATTCAAATATTAACAGTTCCCACACACCCAAGGACCGTCCTTCCTACATTTACGACACGTGTACTTGTTGCCGTGTACACACCTCTCTGTGCTATGGTTTCTATTACACTGAATGAGCACCTGACACTGTACTTTCTTCCCTGGGGGAAGGTCCGCATCAGAGAATTTCCAGTTCCTGCATAAATTCACACCCGATCTGACGCTGTTCGTTTTCAAATAATATTGCATTAGTGCGATTATATTTTCACATATATTGTCTCTTTCTTTCAGGTGTGTAATAGAAACCACAGCATAGAGAGAAGTGTGTACATTGCTTCTTACAGGAAAAGGCGATGGAAAAAGTGCACTTGAATAAAAGTGCACTTTTGTTATACTTTTACACCAACATATGTTCCTGTGTTTGAACGACACGGGCAGATGGGGAGTGTCTGATGATTGCATATAGCGCCGAAGTTACTGGTCTTTACCATTCTTTCCTCTGCCTGTCCTGGAGTAAAAAGAAAAAGCATACAGCAACATGCGGGGACTGGCAGGAACACTCAATAAAACTGAATAAAAAGAAAAGCAAGTGACGGTGAGACACGAAGAAGGCAGCTTCGCCAGCGTTTGTGTGTCAGAACCGGGGGGGCGTTAGTATGCATCGTGGTACACTGCAGAGCTATAGCGCGTCTTTAGTGAAAACAGCCGTGTCAGATGGGGTTGTATGAATTGATTCTGAACGCGACTGAGAGAGTGAAAAGTGAATAAAAAAAAAAAAAGCTAACCTTTACAAAGATCATAAATTGCACCGCTGTTACAGACTGAAATCAAATGTATGCTTTTATTCTAAAACAGTAAGACTAAGAGCAGTTTACTTCTCAAAACAGAGGGGCGCAGGATCGAACCCGTCACCTCTTGATTCGCAAGCAGGGGCTGAATCTATTGAACCACGGAGTCAGTTACAGTAAAGTGGTGTCAATGTCGCATGTTAAGGCGGCTTTTTGTTTCTGCAGTTATATGTTTGAATAAAAGTGCAATTGTGTTATTCTTGTGAAAATGTTTCTTTGCTATTTGGACTTCAGGCTTCATACATTATATAGTTTATGCCTACATTTTGTCATCTACTACTAGAATATAAAAAAAGTTTCTGTTTTAACAATGTGTTGACACAGATTACTGTAGAAACGGAACAGACATGAAATGCGTGTGTTCCAAACAACGATCTATTATTTCACTCTAAAACTCCACTTCACTCCCAGATACTCAATCAAGGCATGAGCTGAGAGAAGTTCATGCACGTTCTAAATTGGTGGGGGATGGAATAGCCGGCTGCTCTTTATCAGCACATTTAGAAGACAAAGGGCGCTGGCGGAGAGGTGTGAAGGGATTTAAGAAGCAGTTTAAGGTGGCACGGAATTACGAGTTTTTTCGTAGGCTCTGGTAATTCTAGTGTTAAAGATAAATTGACATGAACTGTACTGAAGTTGTTCCCGATTTTATAATGAGGCAAATTTGAGATTTGAACCTTAATTTCAGTTCATCTCCGTAGGCCTTACTCTATATCATGCTGAGTTAGAAATTCAAAAAATTTTCATAACTTATTTTTTTTAACTTCACCAAAAATAGGTATTACATTTTAATTCTGATATCAACATTGCTCATAAATAATGCTAAACACATAAAAACTTTCAGTAATGGCAGATGATTTAAAACATACTTTAACTGCCATGTCACATTTCCTGTGGTTTGCTGATAAATAAGTGGGGCTGGCAAATCTAATAAGTGGACACAGGGAGAAGTCAATTAAACCATTAAAAGATTTTCTCTTTTTTACCATGCTGTGAAGGAAAGAATTTAATTTCACATTTTAAAGAAGGTTGCAGATGGAACTGCTAAAGTGAACAAGTTATCATTCAGAGTTATCAGCATATGTAAATATCCAATGAGTAGCCCATCTTCTCCTTACTGATATTGGGTATTTCATGTTTTACTAAACCACCATCATTAAATTTCCCCAGAATTAATCTGCATTGATAAATAACTCGTGGTATATATCTGAAATTGAATTCTTTTTCACATTATCCAAATTGCTGTCATTGCTTTTCATTTTTATACATCTGCAGTGATTGAAATAGGCTGGTTTTAACAGTAAGTAGAAAAGACTAATCCGGAGATAGCAGTGCAAGTATTGAATTCATTCCTTCTGTCTTCATTTAAAGTGCTTCCAGGAAAGTACTGGGATAGATTGCCTCTGTATGTGGTAATTTTGTTGATAAAAAGTGCAGATATTATGAGCAAATCCATTCCAAGGTGCTTTACAACTGCACAGCTACAGTGGAGTCAGAAAGTATTCAGATTACTTCACATTCTGCTATGTTTCCGGTTTGAGTTAAATCATTTGAATTACATTTTTCATCATTAAATAACAATCAATATCCCAGAATACAAATCAAAAATAGAATTATAGAATTTTTTTGCAAATTTATTGAAAATAGAAAAGTGAAATATCACATTAACACAAGTATTCGGACACTTTACTGTAACACTTGAAATCACAACTCGGGGCATCCCATTCCATTGGCTTCTACAGTTTGTTTGGAGTCCACCTGTGGTCAATTCAATTGATTGGGCATAATTTGGAAGGGCAGAGACCTGTCTATAGAAGGGTCCACAGTTAACAATGAGGTTGAAGGAATTGCCTGTAGAGCATGTAGATTGGATTGTGTTCAGGCTGAGCTCTAGGGAAGTCTACAAAAAAAAAAAAAATCCTGCAGCCCTTAAGGTTCTTAAGAGCACAGTTGCCTTCACAATTCGTAAATAGAAGAAGTCTGGAACATCCCCATCTTTTTCTAGAGATGGTCACCTGTACAAACCAAGCAATTGTGGGACAAGGGCCATGGTAAAAGTGGTGACCAAATATCCAATCCTCATTCCAGCTGAGCTCCAGATAACCTGTTTGGACACTGGTGAGAGGACAACCATGGCTGCAATACTCTTGAAGAGAGGCCAGACTGAAGTCTCTCCTGGATGTGTGCTTGGAGCTAGCAAAAAGGTACCTAAAGGATGCTCAAAATAAAAAAAAAACTTTTAGTTTAGTACTTTTAGTCTACTTTTCTTGTTCTGCAGAAACCAAGATTACCATCATGTCTACTCCTATGTTACTGACATTTTCCAAGAATTTTTGGCTCCTACCTTGTGATACATGAGTACTAAATAAAACTTACAAAACAACTTATTTTTCTATAGCATCTTTCTGTACGTGCAGGCACAGAACACTGTGAACAATTCTCAGTTAAAATACAAGCCTAGAATATACTAAATATTAAGTACAGAACTAGTACACAGAAAATCTAGATTTGATGAAAAATACTGAAATCAAGGTAGAAAGTGGTTAAACATAAATGGAAACCAACAATATCTACCGGTATCCATTAATTAACTGATGAACTGTGGCCAGTTGACAATTGAGGAGATTAAAACATGATGGAAAAAGTTATAAACAAAGTCAGATATGGTGAAAGTCCTGGAGGCCTCAGCCAACTAGCCACCTAAACTCTTTCCTGGACTAACTTTCAGCAGCTCTAGTCAGGGTATGTTTTTGTCTTGAAGGAAAATCTCATTCATAACAAGTATTCGGCCCTTAGGAAGGTTAACAGAATGTTGGTTTATATAACATGATGTGCAGAATACAAGTCAAAGGAGTTTATGCTTACAATTTATGATACACTAGTTAGGCCTCACTGTTTGTAATGTGCAAGGTTTTGGTCTCTGGGCTACAAAAAAGATGCAGCAGCACTAGTGAAAGTCCAAAGGAGAGTGATCAGGCTGATTTCAGGAGGGTATGTTTTGTACGTGGATTACTCGTTTAGCCAGATGTAATTGTTGACGATTTGGCATGATCCTGGACCTGTCGGTTTTTCGAAACTCTTGCTGGATGTATTGTCATAGCAGCACATCCAAATCCTCAAACCTACTCAGAGCAGGTTTGTTCTATGTAAACAAGGATTAGCTCATACACTTAATCAGTGTCTTTGCATGGAATTCATTCAATCATGGCTTCGCCGTTCATGAATGAGCGACCAATTGATATTGGTGCACAAATTATAAGAAGAGAATTTCATATAGAAGGGGTTTTGCGCGATCGGCAAGATCCTTTCTAGCCCTTTTCGAAAGATACCGCTTTAGCCGAGAAGGAATATTGTACCTCAAAGATTTATTAGCACCTTATATTTGAAGTCAAACTTGGCGAAGTCGGCCTCTCACAACCAGACAGACAGTATGCATTGATTTGAGGTTTTTTGCAAGCTGCACTTTTTTATATACTGTAGGCGATGCTGAAAATCTATCTAAAAGTGCAGTTTGCCAGGCAATTTGTAAAGTCTGGTTGGCTCTGAAATATTTCCTTCGGGTTTTCATAATGTTTCCTGGACACCTGCATGTTCAGACAATAAAAGAAGTGTTTCATGCCATTGCAGGTAGGTAATACACAGGCAAAAACACCCACAGTTCCATAAAGAATCTCACAATCAGCCTAACATTCTCATTACCCAGGATTTCCAAATGTGATTAGGGGAACTGGATTATACACAGATTCAAATAAAGGGCCCATCAGGTCCAAATGAGCCAGATTGCATAAACAGAATAGGCTTCCACAGTATTAACGTGAAGGTAATGTAACTTTTTGTAAGAGTTGAAAATAGCCAATAGGTGTGTTGACATACAGTAAAATTGTTTGACATAAATTCTCAGATGATGCATCCTACCTTGTATCAAATGAGGAGGCTAAATGGCCAGGGTCTGTTCATGACTCAAGAATTTTTAAGGCGTCATACCTGTATCGGACATTTGAACAAGGTAATAATGTAATTATAAATCATGGGGATGTGTGTATTGTATTTACAATATTTACATATTCCACAGGTCATTATGATGGAATCCTGCTTTGGGACAGGGGATATGCCTGTAGGCATTTTCTAATGACCCTGCTTCCTAACCCCCAACCCTGGGCCACAAACTCGATATAATACAGGTCTGTCTAGGACAAGGGCACGAATTGGCTACCTGAAGGAGAGATTTCAATGTCTAAAAAGGTTGAGGGTTGCACCTGAAAGAACATGTGACATAATTGTTGCATGCTCTGTCTTACACAACATAGTGACCATCAGAAAAGAGAGAGTCCCTGAGGTTTTGGTGCAACCTGATGATGACCTTGACCCAGTGAACCTTAAGCAAACCAGTGGCAGAGCTGCCTATGACAGAATTGTGGCCCAAAATTTTTCAATGAAAAAGACAAAAGTGGTTTCACACAAAAGTTATTTATTGAATATTACGGCCCTTCAGCCTGTAAGGAGGAGAACATAATTAAAGATACACTCATGCATACACGTATACATATGGGAAAGAGATAAGAGAATTTTGTTACCAGTTGTTTTTCTAGTATTTGTATCTGCAGCTTCATTTTGGTTGTCCTCAGTTCATGAAGTTCCATGTCCTGCTGTATTTTTCTCATTTTCAGTTTTCTGTATGCGATTTTCTGTTGAAGATATCTCTTGTATAGAGCCCTCACATTTTTCTGCAAATAAATATGCAATTACAAATGCTTTTTTTCCTCTATATTGTATACACAATGCATCATCATTATTGTGTATAATGTACAACAAATGGCTCAACCAACCTCACCATCTCCTTTTTTTGATGTGGACTTTATTCCAAAAGGGACATGTGTGCTGGCTACAGGCTTCTGCAAAACAGCTAAATCACAATTAGCACATGGGACTGGTCAGAGTGGAGTTTGTTCAAACATTATTTGGAAAATTTACCTTTCCTCCTGATGAATAATCAAACACAGTGTCTTCATCAAATATTGACAAATATTTGACCTTCATCAATATCTCGTTGGTCAGACACAGGTTCTAGGGATATGACATTCCCTGCAACTGACCCAACAAAAAAGAGGGTTATATGGAACATGCCTACTGTATGGCACACATTGAGGACAAATATATGCAATGACCATCCTTTACCTGAAATGAAGAGACCACTGCATCCTGCCACTGGAATGCCCTCAGAAACAGGGCGATGGGCATTTTGCTGGAGAGCCAACTCTTCTGCAGGGGTTAGGTCTGGACTGCGTGGACCTCCACCTGTTTTTTGCTTGTCTGCCTTCTTCTTATTAGCTTTAAAATTAATGTTTTTTATATTATGTATGATTCTTTATGTCAACAATTCTTTAAATAGTTATATACCAATATTTACCAGTTTGAAGTATATTCTTGTACTTCACTTTAACCTGTTCCCATGTTCTCCTTGTGCTCACGTTTGATTTGGAATTATGACATATTAAATAATAATTAATCTGTCACATAGGAAATGAAATGTTGCATTCAGTAAGTCCAATGCACACTACTTACGCGTTTAATTTGTCGGCCACTTTTTGCCAGCCATCTTTTCTGGTTTGGGCTGCTTTTGCAGTGTTACCCCTTGTGCATATTAAATCTTGAAATCCTTCATATCCTTCGAGTAAAAGGTCCTGCTCCGCTTGTGTGAAAAAATGCTCCTGTTCTTTCGTCATTTTGCTGCAGCCTATCAAAGGCTTGCTGATCATGTTTGTAGAAGATGAGTTATGAGGAAATATTAAAGGAGTTGGCCCTTTTCAATTTAAACAAAAGAAGATAATGAAGTGACATGTTAAGCTTGACTTGATTGTATGGGGGAAAAAAAGAAGTGACATCACTGAAGTGTTCAAAATTCTGAATTAGTACAACCGATCAAGATGGCTGCTTTAAAATGAGAACACAGGGATACAGTTGGAAACTTGTTAAGGGTAAATTTCAAACAAATGTTAGGAAGTTTTTATTCACACAAGAACTTATGGAATAAATTAAAAAGTAATGTAGTAGTGTGGTATAGCGGGTCCACAGCTCGCTCAGCAAAGGCCAGCAGTTTTTAAATAAATAATCACCGCGCTCGCGGCGGCTTAGTGAGGGGGCGTGGTGGCTGTAGCATGATCTCGGGGCGATCTGCGGTGTGGGCGTTTCTCACCTAGTGCACAGGTGAGGGACTGCCCACATCGGTGATTGTTCCTGGGATTAATGTGTTGCAGCTGCTATGGCCCACCCTTAATATAAGAAGCGCGAGTTGGTTAATAGGGGGAATCACGGAAAAAAACAATCAAAACGAAAAGAAAAGGACGGAGGTTACAGGAAGCGAGGGAGCAAGTCAGTGCAGGAGAGAGAGAGAGAGAGAGAGAGAGAGAGAGAGAGAGAGAGAGACACGGTGCGTGTGGGCGAGCGAGTGCACGCGGGCAGCTGCGAGGAAGCCTGGGTGTTACGCCGACACCCAGGAGTTGAAGTAGAAGTCGCTCCCGCTGAGCGTTCATGTAGCGGGAGCGACCAAAGAAGGAGCAACTGGCCGCAGAAGACCGGTGTGGGCGTCCTGGAAACCAAGGAGTCCAAGTCTCAGGCCTGGGATGAGTGCCAGACCGAAGCCAGGATCGGGAGGTCTCCAGACCTGTGTGTGTGAGTAGGAAAAGGGCAGCTGCAGAGAGCGTCTCGCCTGTTGCAAAGCCCAACCGGGAGAAGAAGGTGAGACGCTAGCGGAGAAGAGCACCGGGCTGATTGATTTTAAGAATGCTTCCTAAAGAACTTATTAACCTCAGGTTTTAAAGAATTGTTTCTTCTATTTTTACCTCCACGTTTTTCTTATATTGGATTATTTATTTATTGAACAACTTTGAAGAACTGCACTTATTTAATTGAACACTTTGTTTTTTGTTTAACTATTTTAAATAAAAGTACTTTTGCACTTTTTACATCATCCCCTTGCTTTGTTATTGCCTCCACTGTCTAGCTCATCTCGGTGACATTATCGACAGTTGGGTTCAAGGGCTCCCGAACAGCGATGGGAGGATGGAGCTGAACCCTCATCGTCACAGTAGACAGTAGGACTTAAGGGAACTTCAAAATTTGACTTGATGTTACAGTATTTTGGAAGAATTAAGTGAAAAATAGCCAGTGTGAGCTGAACTGCCTTTTAACTTTATTTTTCTAATGTACTTATACCTAAGTATGTGCACTGACATAATACAATTTAAAGTAATATGCAAGGCTGTTCATTAGGAATAATATGCTGTTATTAAAATGGATCCTTCCACGATTGTGCGAATTGCAAGACTGCATAGAACTATATTAAAAGAGTTAATAAATATGAGAGTGATGAGTATGGCACCATACTGTCTGCATAAAAAGATACTTTTTGTTCAGGTATTTCCCTATAATTTGCGGAATCCCTGGTTGTCTATGGAAATAGATAGCAAATATTCAATGTCAATGACAAGTAAAATTGCTATAGTTAGGGATATACTGTATGTTTGAATGCAGTCTTAATACAGTGATGCAACACTAGATGGATTTGCCTGTACAACAGAATTGGCTAAACTTACCAATGCTAGCAACATTTACATGTTTTTTCAGCTGTATTTCAGTAAAAGGCCAATCCTTTTTCCTAGTCCTTTATAAGAATACACTTCTGCAAAGTCTTTTACCTTTTCTGTGTTTAATCTCTTCAGCACTGTATCATGGCTATTCCAGCTTCACTCAGCCAATAGTAGCAGCTGCCTTTTGGAACTCTATAATCTGATCATTGAAGAATGAATAATAGCATTCCAGCCCCTGAGATGTGCTGGATTTTACAGGAGTCATATATTCTGTAAAAAAAAAAAAAAAAGTTTCATCTGAAACTCTCACAGTTGGGAAGTGGTTTTTAGTGAAAACAAAAACTGATGCACCTCAGGCAGTGAAAGACAAAACACTTAAACTTTAGGAAAAAATAGCACTGGACTCAACATTTAATGCTGGTATTGAAATAAACATCTGTTAAGGCACTGGAAAAAAAGACTTCAGTACAATAAACATTGTTAGTGCAATAGAGTGTGCAAGTTTCTTTTCTGTGACTAAAGTCTTATATATATATATATATATATATATAGACATCTGAAAGTTCTAAAGTCTGGTTATTTGAGTTCCAACATATCGCAATTACATGTTTAACCACTGTGATACTACAGTACTGTAACACTGGAAGTGAGAAAGCAAGCTGTCATTTTATTTAAATAATATTCACAACATTTGTCCAATTTATGGTACAATTCCCTACATGTCCCTTGTTTCCTCTCAATCAGTGTGTAACTCCATTCCAACAATGTCATTGTAAAGTAAAAGATATTATGCCTGGCAATCAACTCTCATTTTGTTTTCTAGCTTGTTTCACAGCATAATAAAAGCTAAAATACTTTAATCTGAGCGAATACTAAAGTTAAATCTTTATGCTAATATGTAAACAGATTAGCAGTAAAAGTACATATATGGCTGCACAACGTCTTATGTTACAGCCAGGGTTTACTCTCTGTCTTTTAAGTTACTTTTAATTGTTGTTTTTGTTGTTTTTTATGTTTTTGTGTAATTTCTGTTAGGTTTGCTTACTTTTTAGTGTTCTTTCATTCTTTGTGTTTTGTGGGTGGTTCCCCACGAGGCAGGGCCACCATGATGCCAGTGCTGAAGGACCATTATATATGAGGCTGAGGAGATGGTCGTTGACTGTTGTAGGAGCTGAGTCTTGTAAGTATTGTTTTCTTTGCTTGTTTTTTTTTTTTCATTTTGTGGACGTTTTGCTTCTCTTGGATTTCTCCTTTTGGATTTGATATTGGTAATTGTTTGCTTGGGATTGTCTTTTGGGGCAAGTCCTTTTTGCCTTTTTTCATTTTAGTAAAAAAACTTGTGTATACTTATCAAGCTAAAGGTTCGATAGTTCCTGTCTCTTATATCTTGTATATATTTCTGGAAAATGTATAGTAATTTTGAACTTTTAAAACTAGCCTCCTATTTTTGGCCTTGTACAGGCCACAGTCTACCTGTGACATTAGTGGCTGGCTGCCTAGGAGTGAGGCTACATCTAGGCAGGTTCATGAAAGTCCTGACCTGCTTTGTGAGACCTTTTAGAAGGCCTCACACCCATCCACAACCATAACAATTTGTTAGCTATTTAAAGCATCACAGTGAGATTCTAATTACTTGGTATACTGTATATGTTGTACACTACATGTCAAACATGATTGTACAGCTGCTCACAATAAATGTGCTGGATCAACTTTGTCACAAAAAGATGCATTGGAGCAAGATGTATTAGACATTTCACAGATGATGTTCAACCATGAATAACTTTCATGTTGATGTGGGTACCACAAATAGACACCAAGGGTAGCAATTCCTATACATAAATAACAGTAACACAACAACAGAAGAGAGGCTATAGAGAACAGCTTTCCATTTAAGATAAATCCACCTGTTGTTGACTGTTCAGGTGTCAGGGTTTGCCTAGGAAAAAAGGGATAGTTGGGAATTAGACATGACCCAACACGGCAGAGGAAAGCATACAAAAACAGGGGAGATACTTGTCGTAATGGCATTGCAAAAGTACTGCTGTATGATTTATGAATGTACTGGTAGCCCTAGAGGAGCAAAAGGCTGATTTAGGCCTCTAACTACTTAAGGGTAAAGTTGGGAGCAAATTTGGGGAAAATACTCAATAGTAGAAAGAAGAAAGGCCAAGAAGGATAAAGAGTATTGCAAAGAATGGGAGACAAAGTAAGAAAGACAGAAAGAGCAATAGATACAGTGAGAGATCTGAATGGCTTTTTTATTTAAAATAATTCTAGTGGTATAAGACATTACGGGTATGCTCAGATCAGAGGCGAATTCTTACTTTGTTTGTGTTCTTACTGCATTCAGCCCTCTCATGTGTGCTATGTATGTCATATAGTTTTGTACATTTATTTTTTAATTTAGGCAGTAAGAGTAACTTTCTCTTTATTGCACCATCCACCCACTTTTCAGAAAAATGCATGTGGCATGAGTCAGAAACACACTGAGAATCTGCAGATTTAATTCAGACAATTCTTGAAGGTCTCTATGAAAGAACACAGTGGTCAATAATGTCAAACTCAGGAATGAAGCCAAGAAGAATAGACACGTAGTAATTAACATGACAATGCAGAAAGAGAACTTGTGGGATATTAAATAATAATAATAATAATAGTACAGTGGCAATGCTGAGCTTTTCGACATGCACAGGGTTATTATAGTCACTGTGACTTTGCTTTATTTCACATATTCTTGGAGGTCATTCAAGCATTTCAAGCATGGAATAAAATATTACTGTTATAATTACTTACTAAATATATATTTAAAGAATTGACATAATATAAAGATCTACCTTTTGAGTTTCAAAAACTATATTAAATAAGGAGGCAGAATAACTGAAACTTAATAAAAATAAAATGCATGCTTTTGAAGGTTATGTTTTGAATTGCAGATCCTCACAATGTGTATTCCTTATATACAGTGTATTCAGAAATTATTCAGACCCCTTCACTTTTTGTTTGATTGCAGCATTGTGCTAAAATCATTTGAATTAATTTTTTCTCCACATCAACCAACACTCAATACCCCAGAATGAGAAAATGAAAGCAGAACTTTAGGAGTTTTTGCACATTTATTAAATTAAAAAAAACTGAAATGTTCCATTGACTCAAGTATTCAGACCCTTTCATCTGTACTTAATTGAAGCCCCTTAACACTAGAATTACCAGAGCCTACGAAAAAACTCGTAATTCCGTCCCACCTTAAATCGCTTCTTAAATCCCTTCACACCTCTCCGCCAGCGTCCTTTGTCCTCTAAATGTGCTGTGATAAAGAGAAGCTAGGAGCAGCCGGCTATTCCATCCCCCCACCGACTTAGAATGTGCACGAACTTCTCCCAGCTCATGCCTTGATTGAGTATCTGGGAGTTAAGTGGAGTTTTAGAGTGGAAATAATAGATCGTTATTTGGAACACACGCATTTCATGTCTGTTCCGTTTCTACAGTAATCTGTGTACACACATTGTTAAAACAGAAACGTTTTTTATATTCTAGTAGTAGATGACAAAATGTAGGCATAAACTGTATAATGTATGAAGCCTGAAGTCCAAATATCAAAGAAACATTTTCACAAGAGGTACAAATATAACACAATAATTGCGCTTTTATTCAAAAATATAACTGCAGAAACAAAAAGCCGCCTTAACATGCGACATTGACAACTGACACCCATTTATTGTAACTGCCTCTGTGGTGCAATAGAATCAGTTCCCGCCTGGGAATCAAAAGGTTCCGAGTTCGATCCTGCACCACTCTGTTTTGAGAAGTAAACTGCTCTTAGTCTTACTATTTTAGAATAAAAGCATACATTTGATTTCACTCTGTAACAGCCGGTGTAATTTATGATCCTTATAAAGGTTAGCTTTGGTTTTTTTTTTTAATTCACTTTTCATTCTCTCAGTCGCGTTCAGAATCAATCCATACAACCCCATCTGACACGGCTGTTTTCACATAAAGACGCGCTATAGCTCTGCAGTGTACCACGATGCATACTAACACCCCCAGGGTTCTGACACACAAACGCTGGCGAAGCTGCCTTCTTCGTATCTCACTGTCACTTGATTTTCTTTTTATTCAGTTTTATTGATTGTTCCTGCCAGGCGGAGAGGTGTGAAGGTATTTAAGAAGCGATTTAAGGTGGGACGGAATTACGAGTTTTTTCGTAGGCTCTGGTAATTCTAGTGTTAAGCAGCATTTCCACCCTGGAGTTTTCTTAGATAGGAGTCAAGCTTTGCACACCAAGATTTAGGGATTATCTGCCGTTCTTCTATTCAGATCTTCTCAAGGTCAGTCAGTTTGGAAGGAGACCACCGGCAGACAGCTGACAGAGGTGTTCAATTTTCAATCCTGGGCTCAAGCTAAAAAACTCAAAACCATTTCTAGAGTTGTCCCTAAGCCATTTCTGGGTTGTCTCTGCTTTGTACATAGGGTCACTGTCCTGTAGGAAGTTGAACCTTTGATCTAAACAAGCACATTTTCATTAAGGATATCTCTCTACTTTGTTTCTTTAAGTTTTCTCTCAACCCTGCCCAGTCTTCCAATTCTTGCTACTGTAAAATAACTCACAGAATGACGCTGCCAACACAATGCATCACCATTAGAATGGTTTTGTGCAGGTAATGAAGGGTGCATGGCTTTCTCCAGACACAAGACTAATCTTGGTTTCAAGAGACCAGATAATCTAGTTTCTCACAGTCATAGAATCATTTATGTGCCTTTTTGTAAACTCCTACCAGGCATCCATGTCTCTTATACTGAGAAGAGGTTTCTGTCTGGCCTCTCTCTCATAAAATAAGATTGGTGTAGTGTTACAGTAATTGTTCTCCTTCTGAAAATTTATTCCAACTCTGGTTCTCTGAAACCTTAGTGACCATAGGGTTCTTGGTCACCTCTGTTACCAAAGCCCTTCTGCCACAATTGTTCACTTTGGTGAACTGGCCAGCTCTAGGAGTAGCTGTTTCTGTCCTATACCTCCTTCATTTAAGAGTTATGAAGGTAACTGTGCTCCAGAGAACCCCCAGTGCAGTTTTTATTTTTATTTTTGTATCCTTCCCTAGATGTGTGTGCCTCTCATTATCTGATCTCTAGGCACTTCAGACAGTTCCTTCTACCTCATGGCTTGATTTTTGCTCATCCATGGCCCTTTTATATACAGGTGTGTGCCTTTCCTAATCATGTCCTATCAACTGAATTTACCAAACAATGGGCAGATAAACCTTAATGATCAATAGAATAGGATGCACTGAAGCCAGATTTTTGTATTTAATAAACTTGCAAAACATTAATAAAACATTTCGCTTTTCATTCTAGAGTACTGAGAGTTGTGGATCATTGCAGTGCTGTGCTATCAGGATTATCTAAAAAAGACTTAATTTGGACTAACTAAATTTTAGTTTGCTCAAAATGCAGCAGCAGGAATCATAATAACAGATCTCACTAGTCTTATTCTGGCTAACTGTGTCCTTTTGAATTGATTTTATTTTTTAAACATATATATGGTACACTGCAAAATGATATAAAGTTAATACATGCTTTTGTTTTTAGCCATCTAGATTTTTGCAGTGAGCTCCAAATCAGGATTACCTAAAAATAAATAACTTGGCTGCAATTAGTCCAAAAAGCAGCAACAAGAATTATAACTAAGAAGAGAAAATCTTGGCATATGTCACCAGTTGGCATCCTTTAAGATTGAATTTAAAATACTTTTAATTGTATGCAAGGCACTAAGCAATTTAGCACTGTCTTATATTTTGTAGTGGTCATCCCCCTACATTCCTAATCATAATCTTTGATACACTCGTTTGTTGAGTAATTAGTGAATAAAACATAAAAGAACTGATGAAGCGACATTCTGTTTCTACACATCAAAAATCTGGAATGCCTTACCATTAGAGATATGCAAGACCAGTACATCTGACCACTTTCAATAAATATTGAAACTGTTCATTTATTTTTTTACCTCCCATTGGAGGAAGTGTTGATTGGCTCTTATCAAAAAATGTAGTTTTATTTGTTGTAGTATGCCCTGCTCAATGATCTCTACTTTTTTGTGTTTTTTTTCTGGTATTAACTACTGAGACCTACTGAAAATTTCTTGCAGCCACCTGTTATGTTGGGAAAATGCAAAAACCTCCACATGAGCATCCACATAACAGTGGCACATGTATGTACTGCACAATACTCAGAAATGAGTGTTCGATCTTTTTGAATTTTGGAACCCCTAGAGTTTTTTGTACAGCAACAAGCCCAGAGGAGTTTTTGTTTTTGTGTCCACCCTGGCCAAATGACCATAGATTTTTTTATTAAACTGGGCATTTTCTTTCTCATTTTTGTCTGAAATAACCTTTTATAAATAATTGTTATTTAGTTTTTCATTCTCTTTATGTAATTCTTTTTATTTAGTATTATTGGTGTATATTCAGCACAGTGAAAAAACATGTTTGGGTGTTGAATCCATGTAGAATTAAATAAATCAATGACATATTGTATGTAAAATTCAGAGTAGTTTGGATCACTTAAAACATTAATAATTTAAAAAAACTCAGGCCCTGAAGATAACCACAAAATTACATTTTCTTCTAAGAAGGTTCAGTAGTCTTCATTTATGAGAAACTCATGACATTTAAAAGTCATTGGTTCTGTTGCTGAGGATACAACAGAATTAAAATAAAAATCTGTTTTAGGCGAGATATTGCGGTAAGGTCTAGTTTTTATCTAAAAGTGTGCCAAACTTGTTATCAACAAAAAGTCAAAATTCTTACTAACTAACTCTTTTTTGTCTTGATCATGTCAATTTTAGTAGATAAATCGTATTTTAAATGTATTGTAGAATATCCTTATTTGACATTTTTGTTCCTGCCTTGTGCCCTGTGTTGGCTGGGATTGGCTCCAGCAGACCCCCGTGACCCTGTATTCGGATTCAGCGGGTTAGAAAATGGATGGATGGCTGGATGTATTACTCAAATTATTTGAACGGTTTAAAAGTTTTAAGGTCTGTCTCAGCATAAAACATAATTGACCATCTTTATTACATGAAAGCACAGACATTTTGTGAAGGAATATAAATACATGCATTTAACACAATACACCTACTGTATTATCTAATTCATTCTTTTAATCCATTCTTTCATTTTCTTAACATGTTCTTCCTATTTACTTACTGTACACCAGCCCCAGAATCTATTTTGGCTGTCAAGCATAGATCTGATAGCTGTCTACCACAGAGCTCAATCATACATTTACACAGGTGGTGAAATGTAAAATTTGGATTAAGGGAGGAAATGTTTTTTTTTTATTTTTACTGGTGCCCTATGAATAATGAGTGTGGAAATACTGTATACAGTAGTTCCTATTAAAAGTATTCCCCCTTTGAAGTTTTCACATTATTATTGTGCAACATTTTATCAAAGTTGATTTAATATGGCTTTTTTTACACTGAACAATGGAAAAAGACTCTGTAATGTTAAAGTGAAAACAGATCTTTGCAAAGTGCTCTAAATTAATTTACAGTCTAAAACACAAACATTTGATTGAATAAATGTTCAAGTCATTATTTAGTAGATGGATCTTTGGCAGCCATGACAGACTTCAGTGTGCACAGGTCTCACTCTATCTGCTTTGCATGTTTCCACTGTGCCATTTATCCTGTGATGGGCTGCCACGGCCATTACCCAGCCAGGACGCCAATAGAATGGAAGGACAGGGGGAGTAAGCATTGGTGACACATTACCTGTCCTGGGACGCTAGAGGGAAACCCTCCTTGGTGGCTGTGGCACCATGAATTCCCGCATGGCATGCTGGGAGATGGAGTTTGGTACAGCACTGTTGGGTTCCATGGGGGCTGCCAGGGGAAGCTGCAGATCAAGTCAAGTTGGGGAGCATGCACTGGTACAGTTTGTTGCTACACCCACTACACAACGAAACAACTCAGGATCCCAGTTTACAACCCCCATGGTCCAGTCGCACCCTCCGGAAATGACCCCCTATCTGTCGCAGCCAGGTGTTACGTGGGCAACCCCTTGGCCTGGTCCAGCCACTCAGGTCCCAAACAATGAGGATCTTACGAGCCAGATCACCCTCAGGGAAATGCGCCAAATGGCCGTAGTGCTGTAACTGATACTCCCTCACAATGCAGGTAAGGTGCCTCCTTCGGGACTCCATGAGCAACCGCTCATTCGACACAAAGTCAAACCAACGGTACCCAAGGATTTTCCAGAGAGACTCAGTAGTCCAGTCTTTGTCTCAAGTCACTGGATAGCATCTATGTCTTGCAACCATATAGCAAGGCAGGAAGCACCAGGACTCTAAAGACTTGGACCTTCGTCCTTTTTCATAGATATCGGGAGCACCACACACCCCTTTCCAGCGACCTGTTGACCCCCCATGCTCTCCCAATCCATTTACTGACTTCATAGGAAGAGTCACAAGAGACATGAATGTCACTACCAAGGTAAGTAAACCGCTCAACAAGGTCAACATTCCCTCCACAAACAGACACACTGTTGATGGCTGTACCCAAGAGGTCATTAAAGGCCTGGATCTTGGTTTAATTCCAGGACATTCGCAAGCCCAGACACTCGGACTCCTCGCTCAGTCTCCCCAGTGCCCCAATCAGAGTCTCCATTGAAGATCACAGCATCATCAGCAAAATTAAGATCCGTGAATCTTTCTTCACCAGCAGATGCCCCACAGCTGCTGGACTCCACAACCTTGCACAACACCCAGTTCATACAAGCATTGAACAGACTAGGAGCAAGAACACACACCTGACAAACCCCAGAATCAACTGGGAAAAATACAGAGGTCCTGCCTCCACTCTGCACAGCACTCACAGTACCAGTGTACAGGTCGGCCATGATATCCAGCAACCTTGAAGGGATCCCGCGAATGCTTTGCGAAAACTGACAAACTATCCCCATGTAGTTGCTGCAGTCCAGACGATCACCCTTCCCTTTCCAGATAGGGATGATAAGTCCCATTTTCCAGTCAATTAGGATGATGCCAGTCTCCCAAATGGAAGTAAAGATTGCTTGCAATAACAGGAGGACAACCATACCACCAGCCTGGAGAAGTTCACCCCGGATACCACAGATCCAAGATACCACCAATCTAAGCTGCAGATCCCTATAGTGGATTTCCATCACACCTGGGAGTGAGTCCAGGTAACACTGATGAACCACCTGGAGCACTCCCAGGAGCTGAATGAAAGGGGCCACCTTACTCCATTCGAGAAGCCTGAGACAGGAGGAGGTGGAGAAAGCTTGCCTGGAGGAGTGAAGGCAGAAGGAAGGATTGAGAGAGAGAGAGAAGAAGAGAAGAAAAGGACTGGGCTTTGTATTTTGGTGCTGTGTTTAATCAACTGCTAACACAGAAGGGAAAAATCTGCACAGACACAGAAAGAAGATGCAATCTTTACATCCACAATAAGTATCCTGGGAATAAAGCCTGTTTTTCTGGAGCTGAGAAGCAGCAGTCCAAAGCACTGTGTCACTTTACCAACTCACTACACCTATTGACTTGTAGTTTAGGTCTTACTAGGCTTATGGTGCCATTACTGTCACATGCACAGAGTAAAGTGAAATTCATATGAGAGATGTAGCGTGGGTTGTGTGAACTGTGCACCCACACCAGGCACCGATCTTCGAAAGGTGCAAATCAACGATGTGGTTGTTTCGGGTTAAAATGAAGAAAAAAAAATAATGAAAACATTAATATCACTGAAAATTAGTAAAACTTTTATAGATATTTCCATTTACTTTTTATAATTTTGTAAACAACTTGCACATTGAAATGTGTTTATATTGTCTTATACAATCACAGCTGAATTATTGGAAAAAAAGTGCAGTTCTAAGTAAAATAACAATGAGAATGACGCACTGCTTGAAAAGTATCACGCCACTAATATGTAAACACACTACAGAGTGGTGCGCGCCTTTATTGTCGAAACCGCGATGTACAACCAGTTATAACACTCTCATAGTGATCATCTGTCTACTTGTATCTCTAATCTCTCAGTGTGTTTCTGCTGTTATTTAAGGTAAGTTAATTTTGCGTAGTAAATTAGTTTATATCGTTTTAAAGATTTGGCTAAAAAAATTGAAAAAAACAAAGGAAATATGATTGAATGTTTTTATATATTCTACTAATTAATGTTTAATAAAATAGCAAATCAAATTATTTTTATTTTGGAACTATCATACTTACGTATTCCTATTCAATTCATGACAGAAAATGCATCCAAAAAAGAAGTTGGGAGCATAAAATCTGAAAGAAAAAAAGAAATACATACCAAAAGGCAACATGAGTACTCAAATACTTTAAAACAATGGATTTCAACCGGAAGTAAAAACTTAAGTGAGGAAAGCAATGAAAATGATGTAAATATTCCTAATGTAAGACGGTACAATGAATTTGTTTTATCCATTTTGATCGAAGAAGGGAGCTTATTTTCCCTTTTGGCACCAGGCGTCATTTTGCCACGCTACAGCTCTAATTTATAATTGCATGTGCAAATCAGCATGTAATACACCACTTTATTTTTTAAGAATGTATGCAAAGGAACCTGACACAGGAAGTCTAGACTACACCATTTGTGTGGATAGCTGAAGAATTGCATACCCCAGAGAGTTTTACTTCTCAACTTTCTTGATGGAGAGACTCCCATTAATTTGTCTGAGAAATATTTCATAGTCTTATTTAAGATGACTAGGATCAAAACTGAACAGAGCTCTTTGTTCCGTCAGATATGCTGAATACAGGCATTGTTTGAGTTGTGACTTTGGGTTTCCGAAACCACTTCATTCTCATATTGTACACGGTGACACAATTCTAGACCTAGTCACTTCAGAATAGATTTTTTCTACATTTGATCACAAAAGCCCTCATCAGTAATCCAAGGTGCATATTCTAGGCCACTCAGATTATTGTGCTACTAATGACATGGAGTAGTGAGACTCAGTGTGCGCTTTTGTTGGAGATGTCAAGTTCACATTTCTTGCTGCCTGCCATTGTTTGAAAATAGAAGAGGAAAATGACTGATGTAACTAAACAAAAACACTTTAATAGCTTAATAGCTTGTTCGCTCCTGTAGTGTATAACAAAATTCTCTCAAAACTGTGTCTTTATGTGTATTTAGACATTTATAAAATGTACTGTATTTTTGCATTTTAACTGATGTCACAACACTCTGCACTTGCATTTAATGAAGAGAGTAATATAATAATAAACTAATTTCAATTCAGTTGAATAGGCTACTGTGGTGGATGGCTAGAGCTCTTGCCCAGCTGGAACACCTTTATTATGGAAAGACCGGAAAAGAAGCAATACCTCCCTTGGAACATGAGAGGGCAGCCCCTCTAGATTACATTAAGGCCACTGCCAGGGGGCGCCTGGCCAGTATCTGAGTTCTGGAATACAGCACTTCCGCCACACTCGCAAGTGCTGCCAGAAGAGGATCCGGGTACACCTGGAGTACTTCAGGGTAACCATGCAGCACTTCCACCACATCTACGAGTGCTGCTGGAAGTTAATTAAGGAGCATTTGGAGCACGTCCAGATGCAATATAAAAGAGACCGCCTCACTCCATTAGGGGAGCCAGAGTCAGGAGGTGGAGGACAAAGCTTGCGGGAGAGGAGTGGAGTTGGCAAAAGAGAAACAGAAGAATAGAGAGAGAAAAGAGGAAGAGAGTGAGCCATTGTTGAGGGTAATTCGTGTACTGTGTTGTGTAAGGGAAGAAGAAAATAAATCCTATGTGCTTTGGGACTTGTGTCATTATGCCCGTCTGTGTCAGGGGGCTGGTTTTCCACACTACCTTTTCAATGAAAAAAGCATGTTAAAACTGTCTAATCCAATCTGGTTCTGAGAATCGAACTGTGAAAATACCAGTACTCAGTGTCAAGTACAAACGGATTTATCTGAGTGACATTTCCTAAAAGACCTGAAACAAGTGAATGCTTTTTAGTGCCTATATCTTTAGAGGGAGTAATCGTTAAGAACTAATGTCAAATGTCAAGTTGTTACTTATATTGATTTGAAGTTTTGGACAGTGGTTTCCATTTGGATCCCTTTGGCTGCAGATTTTTATTCCAAAAAGTTTATCTAATTGAGCTCATTGTTTAATAAATTAGCTGGTCTTTTTTTCTTTTCTTAACTCTGCATTTGGAAAAGTTCAGCAGTGTAAGATTTACATTCCTGATAAATCTAGAGATGGGAACATTTTTCAAGCCTTAAATATTTCCTTCTGGAATAATTGACACATGGCATTAACAGGTAATGCAAGTTGAATAGGATTGCAAAGCTACTAATAAATTGAAGGATTCTTGACCAATGAATGAATTCAGTTAAAGAGCTCAATCCCATGTGACTTGTGTTTCTTGTTTATGCCCTTTGCTAGATCTATTTAGACCCCCACCCCCCCATTCTATAATAAACTGTATTATTTATGTTCCCCATGAAAACATGAGATTAAACATTAACTTGTCATCACTACAAAACACATGGGGTAAGTAACATATAAAAAATATAACTCTTGGGTGGAGTGATCATTTATGTCCCTATTGTCTTGTTTATAAGTGTAGGTGCACATTTTGCAGCTCCCTACCCTTGGCAGTTTTGAATTTTCTTGCCTCCAATTTTCTTGCATTTGCCTGTGAAGCAAGGACAATTTTACACTATCATAAAGTAGTTTGTGTCCTCTGATTGAACACAAATTAACCTTTCTAGACACGTCTGTCATTACCAAAATAAAATGCAATACTGTGGCAGAACTTTGACATATAATGGATGAAACAGTGTACAAAATTAAAATAAAAAGATGGAAATTAATTTTGTTATTTTAAAAACAGAAAAAATGAAGGAAAAAAAAAGGAAAATGAAAGGATTTTTGAAGTTACAAATGTTACTGAAAGTCTATATAAAAAGCTCATGCTGAACGGGAGTGCAGTGTATTCTGGGAAAGCTGAAAGGCAAAACAGGATTTGGAGTATTTTGCTTAGTTAGAAAGTGCAGTCTTTATATTTCAAGGGGATCATTGCATTATAATGATTTAGTAACTGTCTCCTCTGTTAGCGGAAAGAAAGCCAGGTGTGTGTATGTTTATTTGGGCTTGAAGAAGAGACAAGAGAATAACTGCCTTTTTGTTAGATTGTTGTTTCAAAAAGAGTTCTGTGAGTTTAGATTAGCTTAGTTCAGATAGTGCTTTGTTGTGAAAATGGAGCATTTAATTCTATTGCTTTGAACACTTTTGTAAAGAGCTCAGCTAAGCTGAATATGAACATATAAGTGGAGCTTTCTATTTGCTTAGCTGCTGGACAGTTTTCAAGGAGAACTGACTCTGACAAAAATCTTTCTTTTCATTTTTCAATTAAGGATATATAATAATGATATATAATAGTATACTAAGGAACTGGGCCAAATGGGACACGTTATCTTGGGCTGAACGAAGACAGCATGAACCCAACCAAGTGGTATAATTCTTTTTATTGATTATGTTTGCTACTATTGCTTATTATGCTAATAAATATGATTTTAAGTAAAAGATTGAAGTCTCTGTCTAATTGATGACTAGTGAGCTGAATGCTAAAATTGATCATTACTTGTCTAACTGCTGTCTCTTACGTGCACAAAGGATGCTTTGAAAAATTCATTGGTAGTGAATTGGGTTTACATAAAGGAGTGAAAATAAAAGACTGTCCCAGTCAGTGAAGTGGCCTGCCTTAGAGGTCCCCATGGTTGGAGTACAATATGAACAGTAAGGGTTTGCAGGTAACAGGCATATAACTGGTTTTGACATTTGTTCCTATCTCAAATTAAGAAAAGAATCTAAGGCCGGGTTTATACTTCACCTGATGTCACGCGTGTGCCTGTGGACGCTACTGCTACGCAAGCAATGTACTATTTATACTTGTGTGCTTACTTTACGTAAATCTGGAAGATTCCAACAGGTGGCAGTGCAAGATATCATAACGGAGAAAATGTTCAGCTTCGCTGTGTTGTGAATTGCCTGAAACATTCATTAAATTCCAAGGACACCTTGCCACAATATGTGTGAATAGGATAAAGGTTTAATGATTACATCCATCAATCCAGGGATGTACCCATTCCAGCTAGCATTGGGCATGAAGCAGAAACAATCCCTGGATGAGGCATCAGCTCATAGCAAGATGAATACAAACACTCACATACATTAGCATCATTTTAGCATCACCAAATCTCCAAACCTTCATGTCTTTGGAAGGAAACCGGAGCACACTATGGATTCACACCTAGAAAACATACAAACTCTAGGCAGGGAACACCAGGCATGCGACTCCCTACTCCGAGGGAGCAGAGCTACCCCTCCGCCACCATGCTGCCCCCAAATGTGCAATTATTAACAGTGTTCATTATTTAAATGAAGTTAACAATTTATCTGAGTGACAGATTGGGGGAGCTATCGCTCCCTTGGACCCTTAGACAATACATCAGACACCAGATAAAAGTCCAAAAGTTGACTTTATTATTATTTTACAGTGCACAAAGCACCCTCCTTTCCACAATACTCATTAAATACACTACAATAATCACAATAAACCAATCCTCCACTCCCAGACGCGTTGCCACCCTTTAATCCAGCTCAGCTCGACGTCTGGGATTTCCCATCGTCTTTTTATAGTCCCTGACCCGGAAGTGTTTCCAATCCCCAGTCCATGTGATCTCCTATCACTTCTGGGACAGATAAAAATGTCCTTTTCTTCACCCCGGAAGTACGTCATCTCTCCTGTCGCTGTGCCTAAGACACACTTCCCGGTTATAGGGCACAAACGACTCTCTGGGCCTCCTGCAGCATTCTCTGTTTGCCCCTGTGGTATCCAGCAGGGCTATAGAGGAAAACACCATTGTCCATGATTCCCTGCTGGTATTCAGGGCACCTCCATGCTCCAGGGAGAGCTCCATCTGGCGGCCTGGCGGTATTGGCCGGGATGAAAAGCCGGCCATGGACTACATCTGTAAAATGTAATATACATACTTTAATGCATTTCATCATGAAAGCGATATCGCGTATAAATCTACAGATTCTAAATGTGCCGAGAGCTGGAATATCATAAACGTAATGTGTTCTGTGTGGCAAGTGCTGCTTGCCACTTCTGTCAGTTCAGTAGGAAGACCCAGAAGCAGGTAGCAATTAAAAACTGGCTCGGTTTTAAGATGATGATTATGACAGTCTACTACAATCATAAAATATACTACAGGGTCAAAGCTGACATTTCCAGATTTAAGCTGAAATTTCACTGCACCCCTAACTTTTCTCTCTGTGGCTCAAATATGGTGTCGTACCTTCTAATGCTGTTGTAAAGGTGTAAAGAAAAAAAAAGTGGCACAGAAGACATATGCAAGACTTTTAAAATGTATTGAGTCATTACGTTGGGGAATATGCGACTCTTGAATATAAAAACACCACAAATGCATTTGTATATCGACATTTAGATTCACCACTTCACCACCATTCATTAAATATCAAAGCATGCACATCGATCCAATAGGATCCGTAAAGCGTCTCTCTATCACATGTAGATAGTAAAAAGTGACTCTGATGTCACTTAATTACACTGTACCCCCCAACTTTTTGCTGGTACTGCAACTCGAGCACACGTCATGTTAATTTCGGAGGATGTGCTTAGAGAACGTATCAAATGAATGCTGGGAATGTGTGGCAGCCAAGATGTGTCCTGAGCGTGAAGTATAAACCAGCTCTTAGAGGTTATATTAGTATATTATGTGTTACATGCAAGTCATAGGTAACCTGACAGCATGATAAAAAAATATGTGTTGCCCGATTAACTACTGTACCATAACAGGCTCCCAATGCTAATTCTCTACAGGTATGTGCATGGTAAAATGTTTTCTCCACCATGGTTATTTGATTTTTTTTCTCATCTTCTAAAAGATTTTAACACATAAGAAAGTTTGTGTTAGTAGGAGTTGATATCTATTCCAGCTAGCATTAACTAAGAGGAAGCAGAAATCCAAGGCATAAACTCATACTTTAAATCAAACACACGCAATGAGGTAGAGAGTCCCCCCTTTAAGCATCCCCAGACAACAGAAGAAACAGCTATTCCAGATATAATGTTAGGAAAATAAATTGAGGCAGGTTAACCAAGTAATATAGCGTCAATGGAATGTGTTCATTTTTTTATGCTTAGAATAAGACAAAGAAAAAAGGGTGATGTTCTGCATATAATGCAAAAAAGCTAGGATAGGACTGACAGTTTGTACTCTCTTCATAGCTGGTCTACTGAAATTGAATGATAAAACGGCATAAATTTGACTTATAAGGTAATCTAAAAACTCCTGTTCTTGTGCTGCACTGATTAGGGTGGCTATCCCACTTAATATTTAGGTAATCAAATTATCCTTTAATTACAATATTCCCTTGTAACTTGGCTTTTTAATGTTATTTAAAAATGTGAACTGAAACTTGGCAGCCAATATATTCTGAATGTAAAGTCTTGATCCTAATGCTTTGTAGTCATATCCAGACATCTTCACTAAGATGTAGCTCACCACCTAATTGAAGAGCACATGCATGAATGGCAACTCAACCACCTTTTCAGTTACGCCTGTCTTTCCAACCTACCATGTACTGTACCATTCTATGCTAAACTCATCCCAGTCTTTATCAATTTGCCAGGTTTCTCTTATTCCTATTTAACCATAATTAGCTGTGTTTTTTGTCTAAGTTGGGATGAAATCTAACTAATCAATGTAGACCTCAGCATTAACTTTTGCAGTACACCAACTATTAGAATCTAATTTGTAATGTAGTATTAAATTTGCATAGCATTTTTCATTCCAACAATTAGCCGATCACAAACCTTAACACTTAACACTGCTTTTATGAATAACATACCAAAGGGCATATATGAAAGATATATAACGACAAACACACAGAAACACACATAACACACACACACACACACACACAAACACGTGCTTTTAATAAGGTAGATTATGTGCAGCTACATATAAATCTAACTCACTTATTTTACTGTTGATACTCCAAGCAGGGCGGCAGTGGCACAGTGGTAGTGATGCTGCCTCGCAGTTACAACACCCGGGTTCACTTCCCGGGTGCTCCCTGTGTAGATTTTGCATGTTCTCCCCGTGTCTGCATGGGTTTCCTCCCAGAGTCCAAAAACATTTAGATTAGGTGGACTAGCAATCCTAAATTGTCCCTAGTGTGTGCTTGGTGAGTGTGTGTGTGCCCTGCGGTTGGCTAGCACCCTGCCCGGGGTTTGTTTCCTGCCTTGCACCCTGTGTTGGCTCCAGAAGACCCCTGTGACCCTGTAGTTAGGATATAGCGGATTGGATGATGGATGGATGGATGGATGGATACTCCAAGAAATAAAGTAAGCAATTTAAATTAATGCATCACTAACTTTACTTTGGTTTTTAACAGTGGACTAGGACTTTGAAAGTTATCTTGTATGTTTGTGTTTATACTACTGCCTGCGCATTTATTGAGGTTATAAACCTGGCATGTCCTAAACTCCATGTATTCCCTTGTTTAAACAATCCTCGTCTACCCTACTCACACACTTACCATACACTGATGCCCCTTCTGTTCAAATATAATCCCTGTGGTGGATGGCCAGAGTCTTTACCTGGCTGGTAAGTCTTAATAAAGGAAGGAACAGGGGAGACAATAAGAGAATAGGCACAGGGCATTATCTCCCCTGTAGTGCTAGATGGCAACACCCCCCAAAGAGTTGAATCATTTCACACTGAAATTTTTCAAAGATTCCACATGAAAGAGTATTATTTACGGGTAAAAAATTAAAAAGTGACAATTTAGAGGGTAAAGCAGACTAAAAAATAAAGTCCCTAATATGATCTTTTCCATATTTCTACTTGAACATATTAGTGTGAGTACCAAGACAAATGGACTAAGGAACACAATGAATCTTGCTTCAGGCCAAGTAACGGACTTATTTATTAAACAATAATGGAAAGCGACACCATACTCTAAGAGCATTAACAAGGCTGATTACTTCACGTTTCTGCTATTGTTAGCCATGTAAAAATGCATTCAAAGGAGAAAATGGTGAAAAAGCTTAGCTATCCTCCTGCAACCCCACTGGACGTGAATGGTAATGATGGATCAGCAATCCCGAACAATAAAACACTGTAATTTAACACTTTAATGTAAACACACAGATAAGGAAAACAATTTGTTTATTTAGTACCTTAGAAGTTTCTGGTAAGATAGTAATATATTTTATATTACATTTACTTATTTGGCTGACACCTTTATCCAAGGTCACTTGCAACATTTATTATACAATTGGTTACATTTCTTTTGGTTTTCCAACTGGGTCACAAAAATCCTTAACCACTACACCAGACAGTCTGCTAATTCAACCTGTTGATGTCAGGAAACCATCTATTAGGAGATGTCATTGATTATTCAAAGTGTCCCATTCTGGGTTATACAAATTCTCCTTTGAGTAAGGCTGAACAGGTTCAGCAGGACACTGTGGTGCCCGCTCCCAAAATATTCTAATAAAAATAGAAACTTGGTCCAGGCTTCATAATCTTTTCATTTAAATAATGTGAAAATCCCTAATCTGCCTGGATTCTACAATTAGTTTGTAACGATTTTTTCCGCTTCACTTTACTAAGTTTAACTGAAGATTGCAGGACAACCTCAAACTGCCTTTAACCCCTTCCCACAGCACCGAAAGGTGATTTAAAATAGTACAAACGATATTAACAAACCCGCACAGCGAAAAAAATGCAAAAACAAAAAATCATAATTAATACACTTTTAAAACATCCCCAGTTCCAATATATACTATGAACACAACGCATGAAATTATATTTCCAAGACTTTCCCCTTCGTCCTTTTGATTTAGTGTGTTTCTTGTTTTACTATTTCTCCATTGTCCAGTTCATCAGGCATGCCAATCCCAGAATAAAAACATTTACCGCTCACACTGTTTTCGATCCTTTTCCTGGTATCCTCAGTATATCCGGAAACTTCGAGGTGGCCACCCCAGACTGCAGTTGACTTGTGGTGCTCCCCGAAAACAAATCTTTGTCCTGTACTTAGAATGGTCATGTTCTTTCCTCCTTTGCCATAAAACTCGGGCTGTCTTTTCTTTCTTTCCCTCCTGCCTTTTCCCACCTCTATTTAAATAGTACGTCTGTTTCCATGGCAGTCCCGGAAATTGTAAATAACAGCCCTGTACCTCCTCGAGTTCTCCGCTCGGTTTTGCAGACTAGCGGCACCCAGCGTCAAAGAAGTGCTACTGTTCCTGTATGGTCACTCTTTATTTTCCTGACGCGGCTTTATAAATACACTGAAACTAATCACATATTGTTTATTAGTGTAATGCATCTGATTGTAATTAATTTGATAAGCGGAAGAGGACGAATGGAATAGCCATAGTATTCCAAATACCATAATTGCTTTAGCGTTGTTACTCTCACTGCACCTTCTTCTTCTTCATCTTCTTCTTTCAGCTGCTCCCGTTAGGAGTTGCCACAGCGGATCATCTTTTTCCATATTACTCTCACTGCACCACTCAGAGTATTTATATCACTGTATCTGAGTGTGAATCACAGCAGCAGTTGATCGAAAAGAGAATTATCGGTATACAGCTTCAAGGACACGCTGTCTCAGCCACGGCAAAAACGTTTCAAAGCCTTTCTTGTATGGACCTCACGGTTCAGAAACAGTTTCATCCCAAGAACTATAAACGCACTCAATCAGTTGCTCCTTGTAGAACTGTTTGTACTTATAAGTACAATCACACCACTGTAAACATGCACTACAGTTATAATATCGCACAACCTGAGCCACTTTATAAAGCGCGTATTTACATATGATGACGATATCCTTTTTAAGGTGAAATGCAGCAAAATATGTTTATTATATTATACAGATAAAACTCTAACTTCATTTAAAAAATCTATATTCTTCACTGGGAGTGTCGTGAAGGATAGAATAATTAAACATGTACTTCGAAGATATTTCAATGTTCCTTAAACGTTTTGAAGAATCGGCACTCTAAGCTTACAGATGGCTTAACTTCTATTACAGAGCTGATTGTGTGGTGATTGGGTATTTGGGGAAAGAAAAGCAAGGACTTCAGTGGCGGCTACACCAATATATATTAAATATAAAACAGAAAGAGAAAATAACAACACAGCTAAAAACGCAGCAACAAATTTCGGCAAAAGTTAAATGCTTGTGTCATTAGCACAAGGCGGCAATGCAGTGTCTGCAACGGACGTTGCCATCCACCGTGCATAAGATACCTTACTGACATTGGCAGGCGAAGGAGCCACCGATTCTTCCTCTGCTCAGTGCCACCACAAGCCTAGAGCCACCCCTGAGTACTGTACTGCTGCAATAAATTATTTCATCGAAGGTCGCACACAATCAGTACGCTGTGAAACTCTTGTTTAATAACGTGCTTTAACTCCTATCATCATAAAAATGATATCACGTATACATCTCAGTATTTTAGTTATTCAGAGGGCTGTAATATCACGAATGTCATGGATTCTGTGTCCAGTTGGAGGAAGAGAGCTGGTTTAAGAAGCAAGTAGTGATTCACACACATAGAGCACATAGAAGATCAAATGTGATTTTAGAAACTGGTTAATTAAACGATTTTAAGATAAAGTTTATGATGTTCTACTTTAATGACAAAATAAACTACGTGATTAAAGTGGAAATGTCGAGATTGAAGTTGACATTTCGTGCTTTTTCCCCACTGTGTGCCTTTTTTTCTCTGTACCCTAATAAGCTTTCATATGACACTCAGACAGTGGGCTACAACTCGCCTTTTCACAGCTACTTTGATATGTGGCTTCTTTTTTATTTCCGGCACTGTACGAGGTTGTAAACATGAGCTTTCAAGTTTCTCCAACACGCTATGTCACTCGATCAACTTCTTTTTGTTGATTATACCATGGTTTATTTGAACAAATAGTATGTTTTTCCTTTGCCTCCACTTGTTATTCGCTGAAATTCTTATATTTCCCCCCGTGCTTTTCCCATTGTCTTTTCACATAAGGCTGAGCTTAAGGGCAATTTATATTCATTTGCTTATTCAAAGGGACATAATTCTGGGAGGAGCTGGGGCGTTACATAAAGCGCGTGCATGAGCGTTACTTTTCACTCTGATCGGGATTTATGTAGCGGAAGAACGTGGAAGTTGGAGTACGCACCGATTCCTGCATCTGGATTTTTCTGTGCGTAAGCACATTTTGGCTTTTGTGCTTACGCCATGTTATAGTGCGAGTTCTACGCATGGCGTTATACATGAGGCTCCTGGAGAGTTACAGTTAATCTTGCTGTCCGAACATGGAGAGATGTTGGGAGTTGACCTGATGGGACCTTTACATTCTACTTCCACCAGGAAGACAGTCTTGATGGTTGTTGTTGATTATTTTTCAAAGTGGGTGGAGCTGTTTGCTCTAACAGATGCTAAAACTCAGAAGGTCTGCACCACCCTGAAAAATGAAATATTTACCCGCTGGGGTGTACCAAAATATATTGTGTCTGATAGAGGTCCCCAGTTCACCAGTGAGTTAATGGAGAATCCGTGTATGGCATGGGGTGTAAAGCAGAAACTGACTACGGCCTATCATCTTTTGACAGAGAGAGTAAATCGGACATTAAAGACCATGTTGTCATCCTATGTAGGAGACTGCCATTAAGACTGGGACAAATGGATCCCGGAATTGCGATTTGCCATTAATACGGCGAGCCATGAGTCTACTGGTGCAACGCCTGCCTTGGTACCCTTAGGACGACAGGTAAAGGGCCCACTTGATCGTTTAATAACAGCTCCCTTACCTGAAACACCTCAATATACTACAGTTACCACTCTGGATCAATTTAGGAGGGACGTTCACATAAGATTGTTAAGGGCGACAGCCAGACATGCCAGGTATTACAATGCCAGCCGTAGATAAGTGCACTGCTCGGTAGGTGATCTGGTCTGGGTTAAGGCTCACTATCTCTTTGATGCCAGTAAAATATATTCCTACAAGCTCGCGCCTAAGTGGACAGGACCAGCTTTGATTAAAACAACTCGGGCCCAACAATTACCACATACAAAAGGGTAGAGAACCAGAAAAGAAAATAGAGACAGTAAATGTGGTCAACCTCAAGCCCTACTTTGGACCCCGTTTGAGAGAGACTGGGGTGGGGAATTATGCAGCATTGCCACATAAAAAAAGTATATATTTTTCTTTTCTTTTTTTTTCTCTATGTAAAATCCCGTTGTCAAAAAAAAAAATATATATATATAAGGAAGATAACATAGGCGGGTTAGATAGAGAAGGCCTTTTGGGAGGTACAGGGCTGTTATTTACAATTTCCGGTAGTGCCATAGAAACAGACGCACTATTTAAACAGAGGCAGGAAAAGGCAGGAGGGAGAGAAGCCCGAGTTTTATGGCGAAGGAGGAAAGGACATGACCATTCTAAGTCCAGGACAAAGATTTGTTTTCGGGGAGCACCACAAGTCAACTGCAGTCTGGGGTGGCCACCTCGAAGTTTCAGAGGATACCAGGAAAAGGATCGAAAACAGTGTGAGCGGTAAATGTTTTTATTCTGGGATTGGCATGCCTGATGAACTGGACTATGGAGAAATAGTAAAACAAGAAAAAAACTAAATCAAAAGGATGGAGGGGAAAGTCTTGGAAATATAATTTCATGCTTTGTGTTCATAGTATATATTGGAAGTGGAGGTGTTTTAAAAGTGTATTAATTATAGTTTTTTGTTTTTGCATTTTTTCCCTGTGTGGATTTGTTAATATTGTTTTTATTATTATAAATCACCTTTTGGCGCTGTGGGAAGGGGTTAAAGGCAGTTTGAGGTTGTCCTGCAATCTTCAGTTAAACTTAGTAAAGTGTAGCGGAAAAAATCGTTACAAGTTTCCCACTAAAATGTCTGCCCTGTTACTCAAATCCCCTCAAGACTTATCAAAAAGTGCCCTTCACCTTCCTGCCAGACAGACTACTGCTACTCAAACATCAAGCCTAATCCTGCCTGCTGCATTCTTGTAAAACAAATAATGGGCACAGAGTGATCTAAAATATCTTTATATGCTTTGTGAAAGTGAATTTTCACAATTTTATTTTTCTGGCTTTGAAAGTCCAAAGGGTTAATTAAAGGATCCCACTCCTCACTTTTAAATCCAAAAAGTGGACATGGTCTTTACAGGTGAGCCAGAGCTAAAAACATTTTGTGGGTTTGGCTGCATGTTTGTGTCAGAAATAGTCGAGATACTCCAGATGGGTAAGTTGGGCTTGGGTCAGTTTCACACACTGAATAATTAAATGTGCCTTTGTTAGTTTTCTGCCTTTGGAATAAAGATCAGAGAAATGGCACAGACCATCATCGTCTCAGGTGCATATGAAGGGGTGTAGGGCGATGTCAGCGGCAGAGGGATGATGCGTCTTTGGAGGGAGATGGATGGCAGTTTGGCTTTTTCTCCTCAAAGGGAATTCGTGAATTTGTTCCCTCCTGTCTGCTTCTTTTGCAGTCGTCCACTTGCTGTCATTAAGTTTAAAAATGGCAAAATTTTGAAAAATGCAGTTTTGTGTCTTGTGGAAGCCGACCCAGACATAGACAGGCGGACACATTTAAATCACTAACAACACGTTTATTCTCCATATTTACAACCAGTGCATGCACACCCCAAAGTCCCCAAAAGTCCAGGCCAACTATCAAATGCCTCACTCTCTTCAGGCCTCCTCCTTGCCTCTCCAAGACATTGTCTTTCTCCTCACCCAACTCCAGCCATTAAATGGAGGGAGGCAGTCCCTTTTATAATCACCCGGATGTGCTCCAGGTGCCTCCTGACAATCTTCCACCGGCCCTCCCCAGTGTGTCGGAAGTGCCGGCTGCGCACCTGGAAGCACTCCGGGTGTCCCCGATCCTCTTCCCCCCAGCACTCTCAGGTGTGGCGAAAGTGCTGAGGTCCAGGGCTCCCAAGGCATTAGGGCGCCCCCTGCCGGTGACCATGGGCCCCTGCTCTGTACCCGTGGTCCCCATAGCCACCAGGGCAGTCGCCCCCACGTGGTCTAGGGGAGGCTTAAGTCCTCCTTCGATCCTCCGGGGTGTCCTGGCTGGGCTTCCCCCAGCCACCTGTGACAGCCTTTATTGCAGTTGAAATTGAAAAGGGAGATGCAGAAGTAAGGAGGCATTCGTGAGTGCGCACCAGCACTGCCTTGTGGTCAAGTTAGCACACACAGACTCTCGTGGTGAGCTCACTCGTTTAAAAGAGTGGGTGCATGTGTGACAGCGAATGGCTAACCACGTCCCTTTTCTGCCGATGGTGGGAGAATCCTCTAAAAGCCTGCTGAGAATTCAGTACAAGTGCCGTCGAGGCTGAGGGAATCTGAAATAGTTCAGGTAGTTGCTTATAGTTGTAATCATGTTTTGATGTATGAGGTGGAATGGATATCCTTTGTAATGGAGGTTTTTAGTGACCCTCTGAGAATAAGTGAAAGGGATGAGAAAACAAAACTAAATGTACAGCTACGAGAAATCTTGTTGGGACTGCATGTGTTCATATGAGAATTGCCCATAGAGGAAGAATATTTTAGTGTGTGCGATTTTTATTTGAGATACTAGGGGGCAAGCCCCCCTGGTGCCTTTTGCACGCAACCCCTAGTTGCGGGCAGTAAGCCGCTCGTGTTGTGAAGAGGATGGCTGAATGTACCCAAGGAGACACGGTCGCTCCTCCGAAACCCCCTCTTAAATGGTGATACAATGGGAAACAAATACAGTTTTTTTTACCTCCTCTTTGCTTCATCAGCTGCTGGCTTGCTGCTGTTGCTGCTGTGCCACATGATTTGCATCTTGCACGGCACTTCAAACATTTTAAAACCTGTACAGCAGCTGTTCTACTCTTTGTCTTTTATTTCCGGCCCTGGGCATGGTTAAATCTCTTGGCACTCTTGGTTAAGTCTCGTCTCACAGGACATGAGTTCTTGATATTTATTAGTTTATAATTTAAAAACAGAATAAGAATCTGAAAATCAAACAACATCACATTAAAGTTTGATAAATTCTGAAAAGAATGATACCAAAAATATATATGTAGGTTTTAAAATAAGCCCAATTTAAAGCGTGACAAAAAATGTCACATAAAAAGTCACATAAAACTGTTGCACTTTTAGGCTTAGGATTTTATATACACAGTATAGAGTAGACTTATTGTGCATTTATAGCACTTACATTACTTTTTATCCATCCATCCATTTCCTAACCCTCTGAATCCGAATAGGGTCACGGGGGTCTGCTGGAGCCAATCCCAGCCAACACAGGGCACAGGGCAGGAACCAATCCCGGGCAGGGTGCCAACCCACCGCAGGACACACACAAACACACCCACACACCAAGCACACACTAGGGCCAATTTAGAATCGCCAAACCACCTAACCTGCATGTCTTTGGATTGTGGGAGGAAACCGAGCGCCCGGAGGAAACCCACGCAGACACGGGGAGAACATGCAAACTCCACGCAGGGAGGACCCGGGAAGTGAACCCGGGTCTCCTAACTGCGAAGCAGCAGCGCTACCACTGCGCCACCGTGCTGCCCTTACTTTTTATTATTTTCACATTTTGAAAGCGCACTTTTGAGGTGTTTTTATCCATTTATTAAAGTATTTATTCTACAATACATTGCACCTTTTCAAACTGCACCTCTGGGTCCACCTCCATTGCTGTTCCACTCACCTCCGTCTCTCTATCAAAGTATTGGGGTCTGCCCGATTAACACGTTGAGGACCCTGGGGCTCGACAATATACTTAGGCGCCCTAAAACTCTGAAATGTAAAAGTTGGATTTTGAAAATAGATGAAGGATATCAGTGAGGGTTGCTCTAACTATTTACCCAGAAATAAAATTACTGAATTGTAGTTACTGAATCAAAAAAAAAGTATTGGTTTTATTTGAATTAATATATATATTCAAGTTAATGTTATGTTTCTTTTCCCTCACCTTTAAACAGACAGTCATTATTTTTAATCATCAGCAGGGGTGTTGTTTTTGAAGAAGTGCAGACAATGGGCTTAGCAGCAGGGAGGTTGGAGAGCAGGCCCAGAAACCGGCATATCCAACAAGGTCAAAAACGACAAAGCAGGGTACTGCTCTGCCTTTAATTGGAAAGTGTTTGTAATCCATATACAGTACTGTATAAAAGTGATGTCTGCTGGAGAATGTAAATCCAGCGTCTGGTCAGTATAATTGGCACCCCTGTCGCTAGGGAATGTGAAAAGAAAACAAACAACACATGGAAATTACTCCTGCTTTCCAATTAATGAGGACAAAGGAATGCTCTGCAAGAAAATCATAACAGAAAAATTAGTACGCTAAGCAAGCAAGAGTTGAGCCATCTGACACTGCCACCGTTATTGGGTTTCATATGCATGTTTCTTAAGTGCCTAATTGCTTAAATAAAGTATAAAGATTTTTCTGCAATCAATTGACCAAAAATTTTTGGAGTGTCATACAACAACAACAACAAAAAAAAATCAACTGCTCTCATGTACCCACCATTAATTCTGCTAAATTATTAACTGGCTTTTCTTTAGTGGAAATGGGTGGCTAATTGAAGGCATATGTATTTATTATTCAGTGTGCGGCGTAGCAAGCTCAAGCATTCAATTAGTGAAAATCTTTGCAGTTTATAGACACAACAAGGTTATACCCTGCAGCATGATGAGGGGATCTCCCGATAAAGAGAAATTTACCTGCTTAGTCTCTTCTTTTCCCTGATGACCTTGGGACAAGCCTTGAGATGAATTCCATTTATGTAAGGCATTAGCGTGTGTTGCTGTTCAAACCAGAGCGGTAGCTGCACAGTTAAAGGCAAAGTACCGTTTTATTTCATGTACTAATGATATTGTTGCAAATTCTAATAACAGGAAGACCAGCTGTGATCTAAATTAGGTCAAAATAAAAATGCCTCTGCATCTTATTTATGAAGGGAATTTTAATGTTAAATATATGTTGATACTAACCTCATAAATGCCGAGCGAAACTATATCTACTGCATGTTATTCATTTTGATCCTGTTTAATCTCATTTTAAGATTGTGGGGGTCTGAACCTATAAAGAATCATCCTGGGGTTGGGCACCACTTTACCACTAGAAACACACATGCGCACAAATTATAGACGACAATTAACCCAGTATGCGCAAATATGGGAGGAAACTGGAGTAGTCAGAGAACATCCCCACACAGACAGAGGGACCAGATGTAAATTCCTCACTACAGTGGCTGAGCTGTATTTTGAACCTTGGCTCCTGGAAAAGTGAGGCAATGGATTCAAGCACTGCATCACTTTGTAATCACATTGGTTTATTAGTCTAGATGAATTTTAGAACTGCACATACTCAGAAAGGGTGGCACAGAGGCCCAGTGGTAGAGCTGCTGTTTTATAGTAAGGAGACCAGGGTTTGCATCCTGGGTACTCCATGCGTGGAGTTTGCATGTTCTCCCCGTTTCTGCATGGGTTTCCTCAGGGCTCTCTAGTTTGAAAACTGTCTAAAAACATGCAGGTTAGGTGAATTGGTGACAAAAATTGGCCTTAGCATTTGTATGGCATGTGTGTGATTGCCCTGTGATTGACTGGCACTCTGTCCAGAGTTTATTCTGGCTAGCACACCATGCTAGCTGGGTTAGACACCTGTGATCCTGGTGTGGATTAAGTGGGTTAAAAAATGACATGACGTGACATTCTTAGAATTTCTTAATTTGTACATGATATGTGAATTGACCTATGAATAACTGTTTGGCATATTTACTATCATATTTTAGTAAACTTTTTCAGCTTATATCCTTATAATGATAAAATACATACTGTAAGGTTTAAAAGAAAACTGTTCTGTAACCCTGGTTTCGCTTCCCCGAGTTTGCATGTTCTCCCCGTGTCTGCATGGGTTTGCTTCCACAGTCCAAAGACAAACAGGTTAGGTGCATTGGCGATCCTTAACTGTCCCTAGTATGTGCTTGGTGGGTGGGTGTGTGTGTGTGTGTGCCCTATGGTGAGCTGGCACCCTGTTCAGGGTTTGTTCCTGCCTAGTGCCCTGTGTTGGCTGGGATTGGCTCTAGCAGACTCCCATGACCCTGTGTTAGGATATAGCGGGTTGAGCAATGACTGACTAACTGACTGATTGACTGTTCTGTAACCTTTAATATACAATATAGTGAGAACTTACCAGTTTGCTCTGTTCACCACATAACAGGTCAGAAGTAAGTAGAAGAGGAACTTGGGGATGTCTGAATTAACACATTAAACAGGTTAGGGGTTGCAAAGCAAAATTTAATTTGTTACCATACCCCAGGGCCACAGGTGGAATGCTGATTACTAGAAGGTTCAAGAACATAGGTTGTGCCTAGCCAGGACTGGTATGGAGGCATGAGGGGACTTGAAGGAGCTGGCCCTTAAACTACTGTACAACACTACATTTGGGCAAGGCGTACAGCAAGGCTGGTTTATATGTGGGGTATGCCACTAATTGCTTGTCTCTGCCCTTCCATTATCATCCATCCAGGGACCACACAAGAATCACAGAGCCACCTGATATATGAGCATGTTGGGATCCAGACTTTTTTGGAAGAGCAACTACTGTCCATTGAGGATGTATTGTTACAATTGTTTTGCTTTTGGCACATTAAGAAATATAAACGAAATTAGGATTTTTGGCATGGTGGCAGGGCTGACATTCTGTGATAGGGTGAGAAGCTTAGCAATTTGTGAGAGCCTCAGAAAGGAGTCACCATTTCTCCAGATTGAGAGAAGCCAGGTTTAAGCATGTAGTAAGGATGATCCTTGCTCAGCTCCCCTTAGAACTGTTCCAGACACGTCGTTCTGGAGAAATACCACTGGGGGATTTATCTCTTAATTAAATTCCCCAGGTAGAAGGCAGAGAACTCTGATCTAGAGACAGAGAGGTCAGGAAGTATTTTAACCATAGACATTGTCACGCACAAGAGCATAGGGAGCAGCTTAGGGACCCGACGAGCACTGCCAAATCTCGTGTCAAGAGATTACAGCTGGGTACTAACCTTTCTCTCTTTGTTCCCTCAGGAAAAACAAAGCAACACCACCGTGAATTCGATAAATTCAAGACACTTCCGGGTTCCCTCCTTCCCTCTGGTCCCCACCTGATGACGTCACTACCACCCATCTACCACCATGGCTCCTTAACAGCATTCCGTGTCCACTTTCGTTCTCACCCCATAAATTGTCCGTCTGTCATTTGTTTCACTATCTGTATCTGATGTACGAACTGACCCGATTGCAAAAGAGTTTCTACAGTATATGGGGACGGAAACCCCAAACCTTTATTCTCTCTTTGTGCTTTCTTTACAACATCATCAAGCCTGGTTTATCCTGATGGTGACAAGAACTGCAGCTACAGACTGATTGCAGAATGATTACTGTGTCAGGCTGATAAATGTGATTTAATATAGAAACAGGAAATAATTTTGATACTCAGGTCTACGTAGAAAGTTCTAAGGCAGGGTTGGATCACCATATTTTGCATAATAAATAATATTAATGGAAAATGATTGTTAGAAAGATTTGATCAAGATAATAAAGAGAAGAAAGAAATCCAACCCTCTGTGAATGGTTTCTTCAGGTTCATGTTTATTTACCCTGTATGTTGTCATGCTTTAGTTATACCATTTACTTCATCAGGAACTGCAACATGAACCAGTTGAGAATGGGACGCCAACCCTATTTCAGGGTACAGACGTTATACACACTACACAGCAGTTCAGAGTCTACAGTCATGCAGGTCTTTAGGTTTTAAAATGGAGCCAGAGAACTCAGAGGTCTTATGTGGACAAAGAAGGACAGGAAACCTCCACAGAAACAGTGATTTAAACCCTGGTGCCTAGAGGTAGCAGTGCTGTTACTTTGCTACCATGATGATATTTAAACAGTATACCTGCTATTTGTTGCAGGGATTCAGTCTCAAAGAAATAAGCTTTACAAGCATTGTAAGTTGAATCAGGAATTAGTTTTTTTTTTCTTCATTACATAGAGCACGAAGAGACATGCACAAATTATGCTGTCTCTTCCCGTGGAGGTCTCATAGACCTTTATACATTCCTTATGCAAATGAAGCAACATAAAATAAAAGTAGCTAGAAAAAATAACCAAGGCCTTCTTATTTCATACATACAACACGGGCATATGCAGACATCATCAAAGAATTCATGTCTGTATGTGTTCATGTCTGTTAAGTTAATATTTAAGGTACTGTATAACTCCCAGTATGCAGCACTACAGAATGTCCAGAGAAAAGCAGCTAGGCTGATTCCAGGATATAGGGGAATGAGCTATGAGGAGAGACTGAAACATCTGAACGTTTTCAGTTAAGTAAACAGTGATTTAGAGGGAACATAACTGAAGTGTCTAAAATTATGAAGGACATTAGCAGGGGATCCCATTTGTTACTCAGGAACACAGCTGGAAAATTGCTAAGGGTAGATTTCCCACAAATGCTAGAAAGTTTTTAAAATTATGAAAGCAATTGGTATAGTGGATCAAGGCCCTTTACTTTCAATTGAGAAGAATAGAGAGGAAACAGTTGGAAAACAGTTAAGGGTAAATTTCAGTCAAATATTAGAAAGTTTTTCTCCACACAGAGAACCGTAGTCATATGGAGCAGGACTATGGAAGTAGGACTTAAGGGACCTTTAACTTTAACTTGATGTCATTTTAGACAATCTGAATAGGATGGATGAACTTGTTGGACTCAAAATGTTTCTAATATTCTAATATCCTGTAACAATTTACCTAAACAAAATATTAATAATAAAACAGAAATTTTATATGTAATATTAGCTGCAATATAACACCTTTTACACTGGTAACTAGCTGTGCTCCCCATCCAAGACAGGCTGAAATGGAAGTAATCAACACAGACCTCATTTTTTTTTTTTGATACGTGGGTTTTCTATTTGGTTTGGTATAATAATATGCACCCGGTCCAGGAAGAGAGCCTCTTCCTCTTTGGACAGAGCTGCCTGTTTTAGTCAGTTCCTCTCAGTGTTACTCGTCAAATTGATTACTTTTGCTAGGATAATGCAGCAGTGGTTGCTTCTGCATTGGCCTACCGTATATACTCGCGGATAAGTGCTCGATCAGAAGAAAATATGAATCTGGCTTTAAATTAAACGTCGTTGAAGTAACGAAAGAAATTGGTAGCTCCACTGCTGCAACAGAATTCGATGCATCTGAGAAACTGATGCGAGATTGGAGATTAGATTAGATTATTTATTTATAAAAGCATATATAAAACAACAGAGGTTGCGTCAAAGTGCTGTACAAAAAAGCATTAAAATAAACACAATACAAACAATCATGCAAAAGCAGATTAAAAAAACAACCAATTGTAACATCCACCACAATCCCATCATACACAAAGACAGAAGAAAACAAGTAGGTCTTAAGCCAACTTTTAAAAACCTCAATCAAGGATGAAGACCTGATGTGCACAGGTAAGTCATTCCAAAGCATATGGGCAACAACTGAAAACGCTCAGTCTCCCCTTGACTTCAGTCGAGATCTTGGCACTACAAGGAGCAGTTGTCCAGATGACCTCAGTGCTCTTGGTGGCACATAGGGGTGAAGGAGGTCACAGATATATTTTGCAGCGAGACCATGCAAGGCTTTACAAACAAACAACAAGATTTTAAAATGAATGTGACACCTCACTGGTAGCCAGTGGAGAGAGGCTAAAATAGGGAAGATGTGATCCCGTTTTCTCGACCCAAACAAAAATCTAGCTGCGGCATTCTGAACCAACTGAAGGAGCGACAGAGCAGATTTTGGCAGACCCACATATAAGGAATTACAGTAATCTAGGTGAGATGTAATAAAGGCATGAATGACTGTTTCCAAGTCCTTCTGTAATAGAAAGTATTTTAGTTTAGAAATTTGCCTCAGCTGTTGTTTTTCAAAACTTAGTGATGACTCCTAGGTTTCTGACATGTCTGATACCTAGGTTTCTGACATCATTATGAATCATTGTTGCCAATGGTCCTAACTGCATGGAGGAGGCAAGATGTAAAAAAAAAAAAATTAAGTGTCGCATTTTTAAATGGACATATAAGTCAGGGTATGATTTTATGATTGCTTTTTCGGGTTTCAAGACCTGACTTATATGTGAGTATATACGGCAGTTTAGTAGCTTTAGCTTAGTCGTTTCAAGGCATTCATTTTATGACATGTACATCGATTTATCGTTATTTTCACTCACCCATTGACCACCATGCAAAGTTACTATTCATTAGCATTATAGCTATAAACCTGATTCACAAGGCCCGAGCAGGTGTAAGAAAGTCATTATCAGAGCATAATTTTGGACAACAGACTAGGCCAATAAAATCAATTTACTTATTTTTTTTGGACATTATTTGGTAATTTTATTATCATTTTTTATCTACAATTGGAGTGGCTCTGAGGCTAGGGATTTGCACCAGCAATCGAATGCCATAAAACACCAGAAGTGACTCTACTCCATTGTGGCCTTGAGCAAGACTCTTAACCTGCAATTGCTCCATCCTGCATATGATGTTAATCTGCATCCAGCCCTGCAAGCACGTCCTCCAATTTGCAGGGAAAACCTGGAGGTTGGTAGATGGATTGGCACTCCAGCCACTGTAAAGAAGCTCACACTCTTCAGTGTGGTGCTGACTTGTCACCTGTTGTACGGTTACACTCGGATCTCAATCCAGGTAGTTCGTCATGTTGTGGGGGCGGCAATGCGCTGTAATCAGCGCATGCTTCCAAACTCTTCTTCTACGTTTTGCCTATTTTTAAACCAGACAGACACACAGATACACAGACACACACTTCGACACTTGACCGTTTATTAAGGTAGATTATATTGGTGTCTCTTATGCAGAATTATGATTGTCCTCCTCTCAAAAGAATGGTCACAGAATCCAATTCAGGACTCAAGGATACAACCACAGTGTTGTCTTGCATTTCCTTGATGAAGCAGAGGAGTGTTGTCCTTTCTATGCTGCCCTTTACTCTCCTTCTTCCATCCTTCATCTGACCTGCATTGTTTTTGATGCACTCAGCACCTTGGTGGAAATCTTGTCTCCAAGTTGGAGGTCAATGGCATAATCTATCCAGCTATTGACGTCAATGCTGCAGTTCTTCAAGTTAGTCTTGAGGACATCCTTGTAATGCTTTCTCTATTTACATTTGCAACAAAATATGTCAGCCAGCAGTCAATAAAAGACTTGTTTTGGAAGCCGATGGTTGGGTATGCACGCCATGAGATCTACTCACCTTATCTAATGTTTAACTATTATTGTTTCTATACTGGTAGCATTAACTTCCTCCGTCACACTATTGTTGGTAAGCTTGTCTTGCCATTTTATTCTTAGTTTTTTTCTTATATTCCTCTGATGGTACTTTTCTAAGACTTTAATGTGTTGACAATATGGAAGCCACGTTTCACATCCATATAGTAATCCTGGCATGATCATAGATTCATACACTCAGATATTGGTGGTACAATGGATGCTCCAGCACATTTTATTTGGTACTGTATTTCCTTGTCGATGTCTGCCTGTGTGCAAACATTGCTACTGAGGTAGCAAAAGCTTTCAGCACTTTGCAGTGCCATTTCATTAGCTGATATAGTAATATAACTGCAATTTTAAGCAGGAGGAGGCTAATGGAAGGCCACTGTTTTCTGCATGGCTATTTTTAGTTCAGGCATTTTGTAAGCAAATACATTAAGAATGTGTTAGAGCTTCTTTTCAGAATGAGATATAACTGCATGGTCATCAGCATGCTGCAGTTCCACAAGTGATGTTGTTGATATTTTTATTCTTGCTTCCAGACACCACAGATGAAAGAGTTTGCTGTCGATTTTGTAGCTAACTTAAACATTAGTTTATCAGGTCTCCTCTATGAAGATGAATTATTGTTGATTTACAATGTAGATAGAAAACAGAACTGGAACAATAATACATTTTTGCTTAATGCCATTATTAGTAAGAAATTTCTTACTTTTTTTACTGAGTAAGTCCATGACTCTGGTCATACCATTGAAAAGAACTTTGGTGGACATTGACACAAGCCTAATATCCTCCAAAGTGAATTGTGATTGACTGAATTAAGAGATTTGAGAAGATTTGTAAAAGTCATAAAGAGTGTAAATATCATATCAGTTGTTCCACATGCTAGTCAGAAGCCACACTGGGTTCCCAGTAAACTCCCTTCTGTGTGAGGCAATATGCAAGCCATGATTTGTCCTGCTGCAGAAAGAATCCTTGATAATTGCCACAGTTTACTGCTTTATCTCCTTTCCTGGAAATTGTCACTATAAGGAAATTTCTAAAATCTGATGGAATGTTTTCATTATCTAAGATTCTGAGAATAAGGCCATGCAGCTATATAATCAATTTTCTGTCACCATCTTAGAACATCTCAGCAGGAATTCTGTCAATACCAGTTGTCTTGTAGCATTTCATTTGCTTGATTGCTTTTCTTAAATTCTCCAAACTTGGGGTCAGGCCGAGGTCATCCCATACAGCTCTGAAGTATGGTGTGGTAGATTTCCCAATATTTTGCTGAGCCTTGATTTAAGAGGTCCTCAAAATGTTCTTTTCATTGATCTCTGATTGTATCAACATTTCCAAGAAGTCTGGTCTTATTAGTGGTCTATAAAGGATTAACACCTTTGTAATTGGGCCTATAGATTGCATTGGCAGCTTAAAAAAATTCACAATTACTGTGCAAATCACAAAGGTAATTAATACTTAATCAATCGATATATTTAAATAAGTCTCGACTGCAGGGAACAAGAGCATATCTTGACAACAATGGATTCAAGGTAGGAGCCATCACTTGATGATGTGGCACTTCATTTTAGAACATTCTCAAGCACAACCACACACACACACTTACTGTATTTATGACAAAGGCTCAATTAACATTACATTACATTAACACTTTTAGGATTTAGGAAAACCAGAAAAATACTTAAACTTTAAATAGAGAATGACACCGAGATCACCAGCACTGTACAGTAGCAACACTAACCATTATGCCATTACTTTTAGTAACAATACGATACAAAAAAAGTTCCACAAATTTGTTCATTGGTTTGTTAATATTAATTTGTATTTTTAATTCATGCTTTTAATCATCATCAGCTGTTTATATGCTGGTATTGTACCTAATGAAATGCATTCAATGACATATTACATAACCTCATTTAAATAAATGTACAGAATCTGTACTGTTGGAGGGAAAACGACTGCTTCCTATGTAACCAATCAGCAGCAGGACACACTTCATCAGCCATGAAATTACTGTTCAAACATCACTGGTCATAGGTTAAGGTTAATTAGCTCACAATCTGTCTAAAAAATATAGCTGGAAGGGAAGCTTTTTTCCCTGCAGTCATGATTACATTGTTTTCTTTTATTTCTAATGTTATATGTGTTGAAAAGCCATTACCGTTAAGTAGCATGATCTAAAAATGATGTACAGTTGTGCTTGAAAGTTTGTGAACCCTTTAGAATTTTCTATATTTCTGCATAAATATGACCTAAAACATCATCAGATTTTCACTCAAGTCTTAAAAGTAGATAAAGAGAAACCAGTTAAACAAATGAGACAAAAATATTATACTTGGTCATTTATTTATTAAGGAAAATGATCGAATATTACATATCTGTCAGTGGCAAAAGTATGTGAACCTTTGCTTTCAGTATCTGATGTGACCCCCCTTTACAGCAATAACTGCAACTAAACATTTCCATTTTTCTAAATCATTCCTGCACACCTGTTTGGAGGAATTGTAGCCCATTCCTCTGTACAGAACAGCTTCAACTCTGGGATGTTGGTGAGTTTCCTCACATTAACTGCTTGATTCAGGTCCTTCCACAACGTTTTGATTGGATTAAGGTCAGAATTTTTACTTGGCCATTCCAAAACATTAACTTTATTCTTCTTTAACCATTCTTTGGTAGAACGACTTGTGTGCTTAGGGTCGTTGTCTTGCTGCATGACCCACCTTCTGTTGAGATTCAGTTCATGGACAATTGTCCTGACATTTTCCTTTAGAATTCTCTGATATAATTCAGAATTCATTGTTCCATCAATGGAGGCAAGCCATCCTGACCCATATGCAGCAAAACAGGCCCAAACCATGATACTACCACCACCATGTTTCACAGATGGGATAAGGTTCCTATCCTGGAATGCAGTGTTTTCCTTTCTCCAAACATAACACTTTTCATTTAAACCAAAAAGTTCTATTTTGGTCTCATCCGTCCACAAAACATTCTTCCAATAGCCTTCTGGTTTGTCCACATGATCTTTAGCAAACTGCAGATGACCCAGAATTTTGTTTTTGGAGAGCAGTGGCTTTCTCCTTGCAACCCTGCCATGCACACCATTGTTCAGTGTTCTCCTGATGGTGGACTCATGAACATGAACATTAGCCAGTGTGAGAGAGGCCTTCAGCTGCTTAGAAGTTACCCTGGGGTCCTTTGTGACCTCCCTGACTATTACACACCTTGCTCTTGGAGTGATCTTTGTTGGTCGACCACTCCTGGGGAGGGTAACAATGGTCTTGAATTCCCTCCATTTGTACACAATTTGTCTGACTGTGGATTATTGGAGTCCAAACTATTTAGAGATGGTTTTGTAACCTTTTACAAACTGATGAGCATCAACAACTCAGAAATCTCCTTTGTTCGTGCCATGATACATTTCCACAAACATGTGTTGTGAAGAGCAGACTTTGATAGATCCCTGTTCTTTAAATACCACAGGGTGCCCACTCACACCTGATTGTCATCCCTTTGATTGAAAACACCTGACTCGAATTTCACCTTCAAACTAACTGCTAATCCTAGAGGTTCTCATACATTTGCCACTCACAAATATGTAATATTCAATCATTTTCCTCAATAAATAAATGACCAAGTATAATATTTGTGTCTTATTTGTTTAACTGGTTTCTCTTTATCTACTGTTAGGACTTGAGTGAAAATCTGATGATGTTTTATGTCATATTCACGCAGAAATATAGAAAATTCTAAAGGGTTCACAAACTTTCAAGCACAACTGTACTTGTTTTTTTTAATTAGAAATTGAATATTTTATGAGTAAAAAGTGTTTATATCAACTTTATTTTACTAGAAGAACACTGAGGACAAAAATGTCACTGAAAAAAATGAATAATTAAAAATGTACTAAAAGATCATTGAAACTTTTGTCCAGCTTTCTTTACTGTAATCTTTGTTAGAAACAGCCATCGAAAATTCATCTTAGAAAAAGAGGATTGTGCTACAAGATATAGAAAATGGCACTGCATCCAGTGTAAACTGCATTATAAGCTCATGGTAAAAAAAAGCAATAGGAAAATGGCTCATGAGAAAACCATGACAAAAAGTTGAAAACTGTGTCACATAAAAAACGTCTGTATTAAAAGAAAGGGAAAAAAGGAGGAACTTGCATCTGAATTTGAACATTAAGACTTAATTTAAAAGTTAAATGAGTAGCCAGAGTCTTTAGACAGAACGGCTCCTTTTATGGTGGACCAGCAGATGTCATAGCATTGCATGCCAGGAGCCCTTCCGGGTCATAAGCTCTTCAAACTATGGAGGCCCATTCTTCACAGCGCTCAAGGACCGCAACAGGTGTCACCTTTGTGTACTATAATACCCAGGCAACCCTGTGAGTGTCCATACTGGGCTGCATCCAGAGGAGCACCACCACCACCACTCGTGCTAGTGGACAAATTGTTCAAAATGTTCACTCGTCCTTTGTCCATTCATTATTTGATCATTCCGACTGGAGCAGACACTGAAGACCATCCCAACTGGGTTGTGTCTCGATTCTTGTGCTCCATCCATTACAGCCTCAGGGCCAAACAGTTAATCATACCTGACCCCAGTTTGGATGTTAGTCCATCCAGTTCAGAAACCCAGCAAGTCTATATGGGTAAGCATGAGAGAAAATTATTCTAGATGTTCAGCAAGTAATCCTTAAATAAACAGGAACTGAATAGTTGAAAATGAAATTAAATTTAAATTTTTAAATTTCTTATGTATTTGTATGTATTCTAAAATTATGTTATTATGTTAATTTAGGTCTTTATTCCCAAAAGTAATTTATTTTCACGAATGGCATTAATATGTGCACATATAGGACACCAGGCCCACTCATGTACACATACGCATTCACTTATTCAGGGCCTATCTAGACTCGTCAATTAACCTAACACTCCCTACAATTGTGGCCTTGGGGGCTTGTGTGCCTCAATGATCATTAGAGTTATGTTGTCTGGAGATATTTGCTGCTTATAGGGTTTGCAACAGCAAAGAGAACCTAACTTGAACATAGATACAAGGTCCCATTCTCCTGAAGCCAGCCAGGTTGTGGTATCTGACCCACTGAAGACCCAGGTAGCCCAGTCCAGGTCAGCCTAAAAGACCTGTGTCGAGCTGCCATGTGAGTTCAGGGTGGGGCTCATGTACAATTGTAGTCAGGTGACTGGCAAGATTAGGACCCGGGCATACTAAGCCTTGGCAATGGATACTATCTTTTGGGATGTGTTTTTGTTTTCTTTTTGTTGTCATGGAAGGAGACACAAGTTTTGTAGGAGGATGGAAATTACTAGCTACATATAGTCAGACTCACCTTTACATACAGCATTGCTTTTGAAATCATCATTAAGGGTTGTCTCTATCTCTCTCCCCCACTGACCTATTCTGGAGAGGCTCCATTCAGAAATGGGCCCCTGGGTGGGCACTTTACAGCTGGAGCTTGATTAGGTGGATAAGACTTTAAGAATGAAACTTCAAGTTGCAGAGAGAAACATTTTTGTTGTTTAAATATAATGTATGCACTGAATAACTGTTCAGTTTTGGAAGCATTGGATTTTTGTGCTCAAAAGAATACAATTTGCTGAATCTCTAGTCCTCATCTAGAGAATGAACAAAATACCTGGAGGGGCGTATGTTGTGAGTGAAGACCTGTCTGATCTGAATGTGAGCTGTGAAATATTACTAGATTTGTGTACCAGTCATCTGAAAAGAAAAGGTATTAATCAAAGATGAGTTGACATGTCTGCAGAGACTCCAAAAGATAAAAATGCATTTTGCTCAGGGAGACTATAATTCACCTTTGTCAGCCTTAATGGTCAAATAGTATAAATATCAGGGATCTTGATCTAATCACCAGAGGTAACATCATACTTTAAAACTTTGTGCATGCAACTCATATTTCACTTCATAAGCAGGAGGCTTAGACACACTGTTGGAGCCAGAAAGTGTTTTTTTATTGCACAAGAAACTAGCCTCCTCATTTAACTCTAATTCCAAGTCTGCCAAGCCAAGTTCTGCGCCATTGGTTGAGCCTGGGAAGACTGGGAAGAACCCTCATTTTAAGAATGAACCTCAACAATAAAAACAATATCACAGAAAGAGTAATATGTTCTCTATGAAGTTGAAGAGGACACAACAAAGAGCATAAAAGACTGCTGAAGACAAGAACATCACACCATGGACACAAAGGACCATGTGGCTCAGACAATGTGTGCACTCCACTGCAAATGGATCCAGTGCAACAACACACAACTTTACACAGCATTACACATCTTCCTTAAAGGCTTTGTATCATAAAATTATTTATCAGTGCCAAGATAAATGAGAATTCTAAGCAGCTAGTATGCTTCCAGTTAACAACCTGTTTTCTCTTACTTGATTGTTGCTGTGTTACAAGCTTCTGATTTACTTTGTTGGGTAAACCTTTGGTTTTGCAAGTTTTTAACTTATTTGTTAATTAAAACAAACAAAACGCCTTGAGTCATAAAATATCAGTTCAACCTTTTGTCACCCTCTGCTGTACATTAAGCAAAGGTGAGCTGATATGACTCCATAGTAAAATTCCAAAAATGAAATGCTAAAGTTAAAAAATGTGTAAAATCAAGAAAATTCAGAAGAAGAATAGTCAGTTTCTACTGTGTTATATATTTGTATGGCTCATCTGACTTGAATTTCATCTTTTGTGTCAATGTATTGTCGATTATCCTATTTCTGTAATTACTGGTTTATCCATAAATATTAATATTTTGATTATTAAAAAAATGAATGTGCTTCAGTTACTCTGATAGAAGTCTAATGACTGGGACACATTAACAGAAAAGGTTAGGAAAATAAATTAGTAGTCTTACCAAATTGTCTAATGGATTATTGATATTGCTGAAAGCAAAACTAATAATGAATTAATCAAATGATGAACAGCAATCCATTTGCCATTCCCCCCACATCATTACAACTGGACCAAAGCTCAATGATACATTTTGTGATAATATCATCTGAACAGAGATAATATGCTCTGGATAGCTGAGTAAAGAGATGAGCAGAGTTGATTTCTGATCACCACTTCACACCTAGCTCAAATGGACCCTGTTCAATACCTCTGTACTAAAGACATTTGCATGGAGACAATTACAATTTATAACTTTTTTTTTTTCTTATAGCGCTTTCACTAAGTGAAGCTGCAGGGTGCTGTGAACAATTCTCAGTTTAAATACAAGTATAGATGATACTGATTACTAAATAAAGGAAGGGCATCCATATAAATAGAGATTTATTAAAACACATAGAGAACAAAGTACCAACTGTTTAAATATAAATAAAAACCAACATTGTCCATTAATTAATTTATGAAATATGGTCAGTTGACAATGGAGGAGATCAAAATTGTAAAAGAGAAAGACAAAAGCAAAGCCAAAGTCCTAGAGACCTTGGCCAACTGACTGCCAAACTCTTCCTTTTTTTCTGTATTGGAGTTTGTGCAGGCCATCTGATCCGTTGAAAGAATCATTCTATCTGATGACTCCAATGCTCCTTTATACTAGATGACTTTTCCATAAATATGAGAGCAGCCTGGCAGTAGAACAGTGGCAACAAGTGCCATATCCAGATACCAAGAAGGGAAACACAATATTTTTAAACTGCTACAACCCCTCCCTTATTCTATTACTTATATTTCTGGACAAATGAATTATAAACAGAAATGGAATATGCACAGCTAATCAACAGCTCTAGTCAAAGTATGCTAGACTAAAGTAGTAATTCTTCAGCCTGGATTTAAAAGCTCAGACTGAAGGGGCATCTGTTATAGTAGCAGGAAGATCATTCCACAGCTTTGGGGTGTGATTTTATTATTCCCTAGAATCTTAAGTAGGCAGGCATCTTGAAATCTCAAGTAAGCAGAGCCTTGGTCATTTAAGGCTTTATATGTTAAAAGGAGGATTTTGAAATCAACCCTAAGCTTAACTGGGAGCCAGGGTAAGGATATGAGAACTGGAGTTATGTGTTCGTTATGAGACATGACCAAAAGCTTGATGGGGTCTGTCATGGTGACAACTGTAAGATGTGTTTGTGTACACCAGCAGTAAGTGAGGTTTAGGGAAAAAAAAGAGGCTTTCCATGCAATATTAGCATTAGGGTCCAGATGTAACTGAAAAGTTACACCTATGGTTGCTGTCGAAGAGGCTAAGATGGCTACACTGGTAAAAAGCTCAATTGTGTCAAAGCAGCAAGAGTAGATGTGATTTGACAACAACAACATTTATTTATATAATATGTTTTCATACAAATGATGTAGCTCAAAGTGCATCACAAGATGATGAAAGAAGAAAAAATATAAAAATTAGGCAATACTAATTAACAAAGAATAAAGTAAGGTCTGATGGCCAGGGAGGACAAAGAAAAAAGAAAAAAAAAACTCCAGAGGGCTGGAGAAAAAAACAAAATCCGCAGGGGTTCCAAGGCCACAAGACTGCCCAGCCCCCACTAGGCATTCTACCTAACATCAATGATCTCAATCAGTCCTCAAGGTTTTCAGGCTTCACAAGGAAGAATTAGATGATGATGGTCATGTGAACCTCTAGCTTTCAAGCCATCAATGAAGGAACTGCACGGTGCTTTGATCAGGTGGTGGTGGTGCAGATTGCCACCACAGAAAACAAGAAAAAGAACAGTAGAGAACTAGAAAGTATTGGATATTGCATGGACATTTTAATCAACATGCTGAGTGTTATGTAGAAGGATGGGACAGTGCCTCAGGAGGCAAAGCAATTTATTCTAATTATGAAGGAATCATAATTCTCAGCCTTCCTAAAAAGGTCTTTGCTGGGGAATGGAGATTAATATTCAATACGATCAGTCAGGCTCTGACCTGACTGTGAAACAGTAGACCTACTCTTTGACCTTTCACAGATACTTCAGGGATAATGATAGTCTGCCATCTTTTATAAAAAGAACAAAAAAGTTTGACTGAAGTTTGACGGGTATTCCGTGATCTCTAATGATCTCTAATGTCTATAGATGACATTGACATGATCTATCTGTGACCTCCAGCGTATACTGTAATGATTCTATGGTGCGGGTGATGCGGTTGGGAGAAGAACAGTACTTCCAAATCAGAAAAGCGCTGTGAGCAGCTGAGACAAGTAGAGGAGTTCAATGGGGTCTTGAGTGAAGGTATAATTAAGATCATGACCAACAAATCTGTGAGGCAGAAGATTTATAGGGTCATAACTGTAATGTATGACCTGCCTGTGCTCCAATTGGAAAACCAAAACAAATGGAACCAATTGTGTCATAAATGTTGTAAGTCACCTTGGATAAAGGTGTCAACCAAATAAGTAAACGTAAATGTAAATAACAGTCACATGTACAGAGTACAGTGAAATTCTAACTTGCGTGAGCTAATCAAGAAGCAATATGTCACCGCTCTCCGGTGCCACATCTCAACACTTCTGGCTTCCTTACTAATCTAGCAAGGAGTTCACTATGTCATAATTAAAATACCATATTGTAGTTAATTTAATCTGTTACTCTTTTAGTTATGAATATTCTATGAGGTCTTGGTGGTGAAGCAGAACCTAAACCCATGGATTAAGCTGTCAAAATAAACTTACAAAATCCTAAACTGCTTTTATGAAAATAAACAAAACTTTAAAAGTTTTAATATAATATATTTAATTTCATCTGTGTCACAAAGAAGATGAACTGCAGAGTTAATTTAAATTTTAAAAAATAAACAACATAAGTGATGAAGAGAATTGTTAAATCATGCTGCTCAAATAAATATATGAGCCAGGGATCATATGCAGTGCCAGGCTAAAATAAACAGCTTATTGACAGAGAAAGCTGTTCAATGCAACATACAATACAGAAAAAATAATTGTACAATAAAATCTGAAATGACATGGAAGGATGAGCTGGGAATAAAAGCGGCACTAATATTGTCACTCCTCCTCAACCATTCTGCTAACCATTGAGCAGATGTCTTGAGGCTCTGACATCTTTAAAACCTTACAAACAGTGCAAACAAATAAGCAAATACATTTAAAATACACAAATCATGTAAGTTAATTTGCTTTATTATGGTCTCTTGTCTTAGAATGATTTTTATGCCAAATCAGGAATGAATATGTCTGTATGTCTCTCTATTTTAAATTAAATGTGGCCATATTTCTCCCTTGTTGATGCACCTGATTTAAATAATGTGTGTAATTTAGGAATTCTTTTCTGTTTATTCCATTTTGTGTCAGCTGTCACACTGGCAGAGTATTGATTCCCTCACAATTCCTGGAATTTTAGCTAGATTGTGGACTCACTCCATGCTGAGATTTTATTTTCTCAACATGTTCACTGAGTTTACTTTAGAATATGAGAAACATTTTCATGAGAACAGGCCATTCAGCCCAACAAAGTGGATCAATCCTACCCATCTACTTTCTCCTAAACTACATGAAGTCAAGTTTTGAAGGGCACTAAAGTCCTACTCTCCTCCACACTACTTGGTAATTTCTTCCATATTATCTGTGGTTCTAACGTTTATGTGAAATTTACCTCAACAAATTTCCAACTGTGTCTTCGTGTTCTTATTGAACTCATTTTAAAGTACCAGTCTGGATCCACAGTATTAATTCCTTTCATAATTATAAAAAACTCAGGGATGACAACTCTTAATCATCTATACTTGAGGTACTCCAATTCCTTGCCACATTCCACATACATAATTGAAAAATTAGTTAGCATCTTTGAAGTGAGTAAGAATGGATGCACCCTGTAATTGACAGGCAGACCACCCATAATGCTGCAGGCTCTCTGTTATCCTATGAAAACTCAGGAGGTGGATGGATGATTTTGTGTCATAATAAACTGTATTCTGTGTTCTATATACTGAGTGATCGCCTGTTATTATTTGCATTTTGGATATTCCCATTAACCCAGTCTTTACGAAAAGAGTACATACAGTATATACCAATTGTATATATATTACAAAGACTGAGATGGAATCATCTTAAAATGAAGGGGTGCCTTCATGTCCAAAGATAGAGGAGGCTTAGGTAGTTTGCTGAAGCCATCTAACCTCACATGAAAGCACTCATGTGCCTAGTGTGGAGACAGTGGCTGGGCTTGGATGGAGGTTGATGGAAAACTTAAATAAACAGTAACTCTTTGAGTTAGGGATATTCTTGTGCTTTTAATCTTCCTTTTCTTTTTGATGAAGAATATAAAAAGAACTGGGCTCTTATTTATATCAGTGATATTGTATGGCAAAATTAAACATGGTCTCAATAATTGTTATGCCAGATGCAAGCACTTGAAGCAGCTCAAATGGATTGCAGAACAGACAATCTTATTCTGACGTTTAGTTTCCAGCTAGCTGTCTTCAAATAGCCTGCTGACAAAATAGGTAATAATGACTGCTAGATGTTAGCAGCAATAGATCTGGAATGCTGCTTGCTCTTCAAGACAGACACAAGGACATATGGACTGGATTGCTATCAAACACCAAATGGCTTAACTGTTATTGTAGTCAAATAAGAATTGCATGAGCAAAATGCTAATTCTGAGCATCTAATGGAGACATGGATAGCAATGAGTTGTCAGTAGAAAATCTGAACCTAATGCACCAAACCAACATTTGTCTGCAATCTCAGATGGAGGATTAATGGTACTGTGCTGGAATTTATAAGCAAGTCTTCATGATGTGAATCATGGTGCCTACTGGGAGGTGGCACTTAACAACCATACATTACTGACAGTGACTATCCACTGAAATGTTAAACGGCAGGGTGACACACTTAAGGTTAAAAGAAAAAAACAAATTCTGAAAAACAGATGCTAAATAAAAGCACACATGTGAAGGTGAAGTTTGTAAATTTGACTATTGTAACATTAAAGTCGCATGACCAGGACAGATTTATCTAAGGCAAAAAAAAAAAAAAAAATACTAACCAGATCACACAGATTTTCTTAATAATAATCTAGAACAAAAGGTACAATGTAAGGTCAAACCTGTCCTTGTATGCAGTTTTGCAATTTAATGTAAAGCAGCTCTAACTGATACATTTTCTGAGACCACTTGTCCAGTACAGTGTGATGAAATACACTTACCTAAAGGATTATTAGGAACACCTGTTCAATTTCTCATTTATGCAATTATCTAATCAACCAATCACATGGCAGTTGCTTCAATGCATTTAGGGGTGTGGTCCTGGTCAAGACAATCTCCAGAACTCCAAACTGAATGTCAGAATGGGAAAGAAAGGTGATTTAAGCAATTTTGAGCGTGGCATGGTTGTTGGTGCCAGACGGGCCGGTCTGAGTATTTCACAATCTGCTCAGTTACTGGGATTTTCACGCACAACCATTTCTAGGGTTTACAAAGAATGGTGTGAAAAGGGAAAAACATTTAGTATGCAGCAGTTCTGTGGGCGAAAATGCCTTGTTGATGCTAGAGTTCAGAGGAGAATGGGCCGACTGATTCAAGCTGATAGAAGAGCAACTTTGACTAAAATAACCACTCGTTACAACTGAGGTATGCAGGAAAGCATTTGTGAAGCCACAACACGCACAACCTTGAGGCGGATGGGCTACAACAGCAGAAGACTCCACCGGGTACCACTCATCTCCACTACAAATAGGAAAAAGAGGCTACAATTTGCACGAGCTCACCATAATTGGACAGTTGAAGACTTGAAAAATGTTGCCTGGTCTGATGAGTCTCGATTTCTGTTGAGACATTCAAATGGTAGAGTCAGAATTTGGCGTAAACAGAATGAGAACATGGATCCATCATGCCTTGTTACCAATGTGCAGGCTGGTGATGGTGGTGTATTGATGTGGGGGATGTTTTCTTGGCACACTCTAGGCCCCTTAGTGCCAATTGGGCATCATTTAAATGCCATGGGCTACCTGAGCATTGTTTCTGACCATGTCCATCCCTTCATGACCACCATGTACCCATCCTCTGATGGCTACTTCCAGCAGGATAATGCACCATGTCACAAAGCTTGAATCATTTCAAATTGGTTTCTTGAACATGACAATGAGTTCACTGTACTAAAATGGCCCCCACAGTCACCAGATCTCAACCCAATAGAGCATCTTTGGGATGTGGTGGAACGGGAGCTCCGTGCCCTGGATGTGCATCCCACAAATCTCCATCAACTGCAAGATGCTATCCTATCAATATGGGCCAACATTTCTAAAAGATTGCTTTCAACACCTTGTTGAATCAATGCCACGTAGAATTAAGGCAGTTCTGAAGGCGAAAGGGGGTCAAACACCGTATTAGTATGGTGTTCCTAATAATCCTTTAGGTGAGTGTATGTTTCAGCAGCATCAGCCCCCTACATCATCTGGGCCACTCTTTTTCACACATATCAAAATACTTATGAATTACAACTGATCTCCTGATCCATGAGCATGCTATGTGAATTGCTAAAAGTCGCTAGGTGATTAACAGATCGGGTGAGAAACCACTAGACTGTTACTTGTATACAAACTGTAATTTTGTATTTTCAGGAATTAGCATTTTTATTTTGCTGTATGGCATAACCAGATTTTGGCACATAATTAATCAGTAGCATATCTGCTTTTGGTGATGGTGACATATCTCCTCTCATTTGCCTGTATGTGTGTTTCAGACCAGAAACAGACAAACCTAAAGTTTTAAAGGACTTTGAACACAAAATGGTAGTGCGAGACATAAAGGTCAGTATGAGTCTATCATACTGGCATTGAATGTACTTAGGCTGCAAAACCTCTTTTTACAATATCTAGTCAGTGAAGGAACTCTTTTAGAGGGATTTTATGCAATAAAAAGAGTCAATGGAGACTGAGATAACTTGTGCAGAATAACAGATGGGGTACAATCAGACAACTAGCAGATGAATACAAGAGCAGTGCCAGAAGGGGCACAACAGAATGCACAAATCATTGTACCTTGTCTCACGTGTGGTATACCGCTAATGGGCCAGTTACTCATCTGTCAGCTGTGTGGAAGCACTGGGTTAAAGAGGACAAGTACTGTGCATAAGAGAATTACCTGGTCTGATGAATCACAATTTCTGATAATTCATGATGGGCAGGCCAATACTGCTGTTAATTCAATCTCCAGATTCAGACAAAGATAAAACGGATCATAAGAGAAGGGTTTGAACAGAAAATATGCCTTTATGTTAATATATATGGTGCTCAAATTTACAGCCTTGTAACCTTTGTCTGGTGTGATTGGAAGCCACGGAGTGGAAGGACCAGGGGAGAGGGCATTGGTGAGGCAATACCTCCCCTGGGACACTAGAGCGCAGCTCTCCTGGGTGGCTGTGGCACATGGATTTCTGCAAAGTATGCCGGGAGCTGAAGTTTGGTGTAGCCCTGTTGGGTTCTGAGGGAGCAGCCAGGGGCAGCTGCAGAGCCCTATAAAGGACCTCTAGTACCTGGGAGTGATTCCAGGTAATACTGATGAGCCACCGGGAACACTCCCGAGACTGGAATGAAAGGAGCCGCCTCACTCCATTCAATGGCCAGAGTCGGGAGGAAGAAGACAAAGCCTGAGGAGGAAGTGGAGGCGGATGGACTGGCGTCAGAGAAAGGACTGTGTTGTGTTGGTGTATTGTACACAAAACTGTGTGTTGAACCTGTGTTCTGCCTGTCTGTGTTGGGGGTCAGGGTGGCTGTACATGCCCGGGCCTCACACTGCCAAAAGTAATTGACAACAGAATATTAGCCAATACAGCAGGAAAAGGTTCAGCCTGTTGATCTTGATTGATGAGTGACAAAACTATTATGAAAAAAGGCGTTGGGAAATAAATAAAAGAGCCTTTCGGAAATGTGGCATTTGGAAAGTTGCATTGTAAAATATAAACAGTCTTTAAAAATTAGGCCATTATGAAATAAAATATGAAATAATGATAAAATAATGATTTTGTATTTCATAATAGATGACTTTTCATAATTACTTGTTTTTTCACAATTTAGTTACTCATTTATACAGTATATTATTGTATTTTTGCATGCAATTATTTATTTCATTTTGGAATAAATTGTTATTTAAGAAGTTAGAATAAACTGTAACATATTTTAATTAGAATTTAAACTGTACAAATATTAATAAGTCATCCCTACAAGGACCTAAAGCGGAACTATGGTACTTCTTAACTTTTAGTTCTATTATGGCCTTGAAAATATTTGCACAAAAAAATACTGGCAATTGGCAGGAATCAGCAAAACCACACCTATTTGGTTAGTTATGGAAAAGAAATCTAGCCCAATCTTTTTTGCATGCTTTTCTCTGTAGTCCATCCATCCGATTTCTGAATCTACTCGTGCAGGGCAGCCTCACAGGGAAGCTGGTGCCTAACCCAACAATCACCGGGCACAGGGCAGGAGCAACACCTGGACTTATGTCAGTCTGTAACTGGGTAAGCACATACCTTAGGGCCAATTTAACCATGCCAAGTCACCTAACTTGCATGTCTTTGGGAGGAAAACCATTTGCACATGGAGATAATATGCAAACTCCACACAGGGTCTTCTTGTTGTGACACAACAACGGTACCACTGGCTTGCCCCTCTGTATTCCAGTAAACACTAATTTGCCAGAAATTAGATAGATAGATAGATAGATATTACATTGCCTCTGTATACAGCAATCATCTGTTTCATCCTTCTTAATCCTCAATAACACTCACAAAACAATTACTTTATATTGACAATCATGTTACATTATTTTTAAAATGTTCCCTTTTCTTTTTCATAACTTCTTTAACACACTACTTCTCCGCTGCGAATATATATATATATATACCCCAATCTACATACTCTCAAATAGACAAGCCACATGCCGTGGCGCAATTGTAGAGGTTTCGCCTCTAGCGCTGACATCCGAGGTTTGATTCCCGAGAGAGGATGCACTGAGTATGTACACGTGCTTCCTGATTCATTTTACCCTCGCATCTCCTTGGTTTGGGACGTATGAAAAAATATGCGGTTAACGCAGAATCATGTTACGTTATTTTTAAAATGTTTCCTTTTCTTAGCACAAGCACAGCTGAAAAGCTTCGATGCATGTACTCCATAACGCGTTAAAAAATAACGCATTTAATCACACTTTCAATTCCAAGCAAAGGGGAACTTTTGTCAATGCATGATTTCCTGGTACATCGATTACACTGATGCACACATCACAGCTACAAAAATGTTAGAGTCGGAATGAAGCGCGTTCCTACGACTGATCGGAGGAAAATTTCATTTCAAAAGACTACCTGAGCGAAGCCTTGATAAAAGCATGGTTTTGTGCACACTGAAAAGCAAGCAAAATTAGATGCATTATAGAAAATTGACTTTGTGGCTCTTACTGGGGATCATTGGACGTCCGTGACCATTAGTAATTCTAATTACATCTGATTACAAAATGTTCAATGATCACACTGTTTTAGCCTAATGTACAAAATAATTTTGGCTGAGGTTACTCAGAGTTAAAGATTAAGTTGGTCAAATTACCTTTTATGCTTCTGACTTATTTTTTTAAGAAGAAAAGCTGCACTTTATGTTGAAATTTTGGTTATTATTATTTAAAGACAATACCATTCTGAAAATGTACTTATAGTACTTAAACTACCACTTTGGGGCAAATTTACGTGTGCGATTACATATGATTAATCCAGATTAATTCGTAATTAATTAATTGGATTAATTTTTTTAATTGATTCCCACCCCTAATACATATATGTAGATTTGTATATATATGTGTATATACAGTATATATGTAGACTAGCAAAATACCCGCGCTTCGCAGCGGAGAAGTAGTGTGTTAAAGAAGCAATGAAAAGAAAAGGAAACATTTTGAAAATAACGTAACCTGATTGTCAATGTAATTGTTTTGTCACTGTTGTGAGTGATGAGTGTTGTTGTCATATATATATATATATATATATATATATATATATATATTTACACACACACACATAAACATATATATATATATACATATCTATACACACACACATATATAAACATATATATACATATACATACATATCTACATATATACACACACAGCTATTTCAGATCAGTGCAATACGCTGTTTGTTAAAACGGTTGACTCCCGCTCTTACGTGCAATAACAAATCAAATCATTCAGTTGTCTTTGCTCATATGTTATTTTAGAGCTGGACGCCTGGCATCTTTTTTTGGCCACAAGTTTGTTTCTGTTTGGTGTGAGGTTCTGTGTTGTGGAGATTCTCAGGATGGATTGCAGGTGCTCATCAGTGAGGCGACTCCTCTGTGCTGTTTTGTTAGTCTTTATCACTGAGAAGAGCTTCTCACACAGATATGTGCTACCAAACATGCACAAGGTTCGAGACGCATGTAGACGGACTTTTTTTGTTCTTCAAAGTCACCAAAGCGCCGTGCAAACTCAGTTTATCAGCAAAGTGCGTATTTGGGAACACCGTAGTGACGACTTGGTTTAACATTACTTGGCAACAGGGAAAGAGGGGAAAGTTGCACTGGTGCATTTGTGTCTCTCATAAAAGCAGCTTCACTTGAAATCACTTTGTGATTGTGCATGGGTAAAAACGTCCGCTGAAGTGTCAGATTCTTATTTAATTCTTCTGCTTTCTGTATCTTCTGCATTGCATTCAGGTTACCCTGATGTTTTGTCTCATAGTGCCGTCTTAGATTAAATTCTGTAATTACAGCCACATTAGCTCCACAAATGAGACACACGGGTTCAGTAAACATATACTCAGCCTCCCATCGCTTTTAAAGGCTCTATTTTCAGAATGAACTTTTCTCCAGCATCGCGTGAGCTAGCTTCGCAATAAGTGTTCGGCAAGGCAGCTGAAGCGCTGCATTATGGGATCTGTAGTTTATTGTGTTACCAGCGCTTCATATACCCGGGCCATTAATAACAATAATACAGTATATAAAATGATCTCGGGCGGATATAATTACACGCCGTGCCGGATGTGGCCCGTGGCCCTTGAGTTTGACAAATATGAACTAAATAGAACTTGAAAAGATATATTTTTTGAAATGTGATCGCGCAATTCAGATAGAGTTGACGCGCACTACAGCCTGCATCCTCCCCTCGCTCTTACTTTTTTACGTTCATCTAATGAATACACTGAGTATGGCTTTACCAAAACAATCATTGATGGCGAATAAAGTATCCATTATTCGAGTATGTAGATCGGAATATATATATATATATACATATATATATACCCGCCATCGCAGCGAGAAGTAGTGTGTTAAAAAGCTAGAAAAAGAAAAGGGAACATTTTAAAAATAACGTAACATGACTGTCAATATACAGTATTTGTTTTGTGAGTGTTACTGAGTGTTGCTGTCATCAAGGATTTGATTATCATTATTTCTTTCAATCAGGCTCGTATTTGTAGGATGTGTTGTGTTCAAGTTACATTCCGTGTTTGTCAATCGTTGTAAAGATGACAGGTTTCTTTCATCGATTCGTTTCTTACTGCATCAATAAACAGCTCGTCTTCTTTATCTGAGACCTGACACACTGCATGCACGGTTTTTTTTACACTGTCTTCCTTTAGCGGGACATTGACTTTTTCCACCGTGTGCTTTGTTTCCGCAGTAGCTGGATTTAATATGCTTATCAGACGCTTCATATTTTTTGCTGCCTTTTCAATTGTATAATTCGGTTTTTGTTCAGCGCTCTTTGGAACTGTTGCCTTTTATCTCTGCACTGCGTCAGTTCACGTGAGCCGCTCGGTGTACATGCAACGAAGGTTCTCAGCTGTGCTGGTGCCATCTCGTGCTATGTCCGTGGCTGTATTTAATGTTACCTTAGTCCTGGCACTTAAAACTTTCTCTCGCAGTTTCGCTGAGTTTGTGTCAAACACCACCCTGACCATCTCATCTTCCTCTCCATAAACACAGTCCTTCACCCGTGAATATTTAGTGGGAGTTTGCTATTGGATTGCCGCTGACGGACGGCCTTATATGGGCAGGCACTAAATTACAAACGCCAGCGGCAGCCTGTCTATGAACTTAATTTAAAGTGTAGGTTTACATCGTGCTTTGTTTCCGAAGTAGCAGAACTCATGAACATGGTTGTATATGTCACTCGCTCGCTTCTTATTGTTTCGCTGCCTTCTCAATTATATAATGCATGTTTTCTTGAGCGCTTTTTTGAGGTCTTCCTGGTTTTCTATGTACTGCGTGATTACGTGGGAGGCGTGATGATGTCACACAAAACTCCGCCCCCACGGCGTTCAAGCTCATCTCCATTACAGTAAATGGAGAAAACAGCTTCCAGTTATGACCATTACGCGTAGAATTTCGATATAAAACCTGCCCAACTTTTGTAAGGAAGCTGTAAGGAATGAACCTGCCAAATTTCAGCCTTCCACCCACACGGGAAGTTGGAGAATTAGTGATGAGTCAGTGAGTGAGTGAGTCAGTGAGTGAGTGAGTGAGTGAGTGAGTGAGTGAGTGAGTGAGGGCTTTGCCTTTTATTAGTATAGATATGTATATGTGTATATATGTATATATATGTATGTGTATATATATATGTATATATATATATATAGATATATATAACTGTGTATATATGTATATATATGTCTATATTTGTATATGTGTATATGTATATATGTATGTATATGTATATATATATATATTTATATATATATGATGTGTATATATGTGTGTGTGTGTGTCTGTGTGTGTGTATATATATATATATATATGCCAGCAACACTCATGGCAATGACAAAACAATTACATTGTCAATCATGATACGTTATTATTAAAATGTTTCCTTTTCTTTTTACTTCTCCGCTGCCAAGTGCGGGTATTTTGCTATATATATATATATATATATATATATATATATATATATATATATAGATAGATAGATAGATAGATAGATATGACAAGAACACTCATACCAATGACAAAACAATTATATTAACAATCATCTTACGTTATTTTTAAAATGTTTCCTTTTCTTTTTCATAACTTCTTTAACACACTACTTCTCCGCTGCGAAGCACGGGTATTCTGTTACTGTAGAATAAAAGACAAATAATACCAGCTGATTAAATGAGATAAGTGCTATCAGGTGTTGTCACTGCTTAGGAACCTGGTTGGAACAAAAACCTGCAGCCACAGGGGTCCCCCAGGACCCAGTTTGAGAACCCCTGCTCTATATTGATAAGGTATTTGCATCTTTGAAATTACTTTGCTGGAAATTGTAATCTTCCCATGACACGTTTTCTTTTATATATAAATTAGGAACTTTGTGAAAAGCAACCTACACAGCTTCCTTCATCTTTTACTCATAGCTATCACTGAAGTCATACCGGTTAGTCCAGATTCTGTTACCATTTTCAGAGTATATCAAAAGAACTCACCTCTTAATGATCTTAGAGAACAATAGCAAAAGGATCTTTTAATTAAAATTTCAGAAAAATAATGGGATTCAGCCATTTATCAAATACTGTAATGATCTGGGGATGCATTAAACACCTTATGCCAGACCACTGGTGTGGCCCTAAAAGGAACTTTTGAGTTCCTCATTGACTCTTCCACCATCAGGACACTCAAAAGGGATGAGTCAACCTGGCTTGCCAATTTGAAGTGAACCATTGTAATAAGAATGATCAAAGTGTTCATGCCAAACTAATCCTCCATCTCTGGATCGTTACTCAGTTCTATCCAACTTCTGACAAAACTGTAACACTGACCTATTAGATTCGTGTTTATTTTAGGTTCTCTTCATATCTTGCTGTTCTTAAAAGGACCACTAGTTTGCTGTTTTTATAGGCTTCTCTGCAGCTGCTCATTTTCATGATGGAATGTCAGCTAATACATTTAGGGCCTTATCACTGTCTGGCCCTATATGCCAGTGCTGTTTTAATATATATAATTTAATATTAGCTAAGTATGGCATAATTCAACAACAAATACTAAAATATACCCAGTGAAAGATTCAAGTCATGAGTGATGTCATCAACATCCTGTATCAGTAGGACACAATTTACATTTACATTTAAAATCACTCCTAATGCCTTAACAGCAGCAGTTGGAGTAAAATCAAGTGAAATAAATGTGTGTTGTGAAAAATTATTTGCAACATTCTATACCTTATTGTGTGCAAGTAGCCTTTTTAAAGTCAACTAGAAGAATCTCAATTCACCTCCTGTAACTCAGTGGGAAAGTGATGTTCTATATTATTTCTATATTATGGAAAAATCGAATTCTCATTATAAAAAGGACTCAATAATATAATTCTAAAATAAACATAACAGTACAGTGATGAATTTCTAATTTTATTTCCTGTTTTACTATTTTTATATAAATACCCATTTTGGATGGAGCTTTCAAGTTGTATAACTCTCCCATTTGGGTGGGAGTTAGTGCTGAGTTGTCTTCAGGACATACTGCTATTTAGATAGATAGATAGATAGATAGATAGATAGATAGATAGATAGATAGATAGATAGATAGATAGATAGATAGATAGATAGATAGATAGAACTTTATTTGTGCCCAGGGGCAATATTGGTTTTTCACAGAAGCTCTTTAAATAAATAAATACAGAAAAATAAATGATGTCACACACACATGATTAGGAGGCAGCTAGAGGGCTTAAATAACAATAGTACCACACCAGACCTGGATGATGTCACTTCTGGTACTGGCGCCATGGATGATGCCACTTCAGGTCCCAAAAATGCCACTTCCGTTACCAGGGCAGTTTGGGCTATGGATTACATCATTTCTGCTCCCGAAAACATCACTTCTAGTAGTGGTGCTATGGATGACATCAGTTCTGGTCTCGATAATGTCACTTCTGGTTCCTGTCCAGATAACGTCACTTCCTTTCACAGCCTTTAAAGCCGCCATGTTTTCAAACTAAAATCAGTTCTGTTTTGGACTTCAATTTGAACACAACTCACAAAAAATACCCATTTGCAGTCAGGGCATATTAAAAGTGTGGCTGCCCCAACCCTTTGATGTGGCTTGGCTATCTTTGTTACAATAAATACCCACACTGTGGTCTATACACAAACCAGAATGAATAAAAAGCAAGAACATTAAAAGAAAACTTCTGACTTTACTGTTAGGCATTATATGGGCGTAAAGCTGTTGGTATAAAGGAGCCCCAGCAGCGTTTTTTCACATCTTCCACCACCAGACTACCTCAGATGTGTACACACCTGCACAGCTGCTCTGCCATTTCCTTCAGTGGCATCTCTAATCAGCACAACAACACTCAAGGTAAACACACCTTGGAACTATTTAAACAAAAATGAAAAAGTTTAAAAGAAGTTACCCAAACACAAAATAAAAGCAACTTCATAGTGCAACTCACCACAGCACCAATGCCTCAAGACTATGAAAGTCTTGGAATAGACCCAGTTAAACGACAATGAGTGTGACTGCAACAGTAACCATATATTATTCCAAATGTGAATTAACATCCTTACCATTAATTCTGAGAGTTTCTCTGGCTCAGAATTCTATTTAAATATAGTTAACCTCACATGACTCTCGGAATTTAGCTGTTATAATCCAATGTACGGAGTTAAGCCAAAGTAATGCACAGGACAGTAGTCTATTATCATTTAGCTGATAAAATAACATTAGGCTGCAAAAAATATATAAAAAATATATTTCTATGCATTGGTCACTCTATGGTAACAGATCAATATTCATGAATGGGTGGGACAGACCAACCAAAATGCAAACGAATGTAAATGAGAAGCAGTAAAGAAAGTTTTAGAACAGCTGAGGATGAACCATTAGCTGAATCATGCAATAATGATGACAATGTCAAGTGATCATCAGATAATGACATGGATAGCAAATGCTTACAAAATTGTATGACCAAACCGCTGGGATATGCCTGGTGAATTCAGTGGTGCAAGTAAATGTGTTGCTAAAAGAAAAAATGACTGTGATCAACAGGAAGGACGAGAAAGATGTTCTCCCCCTAAGCACTCCTCACAATGCAGCAGCTATAAATGTTCATGTCAGGGGAAATGTCAAAGTCACTAATTGTTGTGCTGATGTTACCTACAATAACCACAGTAGATCAGGCACTGACATTCTACACACAAAGAAATAATATTACAAGATTAGTGCACAAAGAAACACACTTCTACTGTTTTGAATGAGATGTTGGGTTGTGCGCTGGTGACTTTTTCAAAACATCACATGAAGCACATGCGCTAAATCTAAATCAGTACAGTACTGAACACTTCACATACCTTTCCCTACTGTATTTATGTTGATGTTTTGGTATTTCACATGTTTCTTACACATGATATTTTCTCTTGTTGAGAAAAAAAGTTTTTGACTCATTTTTTCCTGGGGTAAACATAACACCTATGAGGTTAACAAGGTAGAATGAAATAAGTAATACAGGGTGCAGACCAATCACCCACTAGCTAAAACAAACTGTAGAGCTTACAGTATATGGAATAGGTTAAAAAATGCCATTTTGGACAGCTTGTTATGTCCATATTCCAGTGAGCTCTGGCTGTTTTGATGACAAATTGTTCCAGTGTAATTAATGGGTATACAAAAACCACTACCACATAAAACAGAATTGATATTAATACATTCACCTTTTTTACTCATCTCCATTTATGCAATTTACTTTTTCTTATTGTATTGATAATAAATACAAATAAGAATTCATTGAGCTAGTTGTAGCAGTGCTACCATTAGTTAGAACTGCATCTCCCAGCAGTCCTTTCAGGGGCTGTTGGGGGTCAAAGGTGGCCAGAGGGGTTTAAAAGGAGGGCAGGGGTCGAAGGGAGGAGAAAAAAAAGTTTGTTTTGTTTGTTTGGTGCTTGTATTTATCTGTTGAATTGCCTGCCGTTTTTCTGCCATACATCTTTGTGTCCTGGATTGTATTGTTTGTTGGGGTCTGGAATCATTTGTCTACCTGTTTACTGAGGATGGTGTCTGGATTCATTGGCTTACCCGGAAGAAGGAGCGCTCCTGAACCATTCATCTGTCATCATACTTCAACAATTACCGGTAGAGTAAAATAAATAAATCACCGTCACTCACGACGGTTTGAATCTTAGCGGCTTCTGACCGCTACATAGTTATGCATAGAGTTATAGGCTGGGGAAAAGGTTAGAGCTGAAGACACAGAGCTCTAGGAATCTTGATTCTATTTCAGGCCCTGTCAACGTATGCGGTGAGCTTTTCCATTGTGTCCGATTTCCATGAGTTTATCCAGGTGCTTACATTTCCTCTCATGTCCCAAAGACCTGCAGGTTAGGATTAGTGCCCTGAAATCAGCAAGCTGTGTGCATGAATATAGCCTGTGATGAGCTGCTGCTCCATGTAGAGATTATTCCTGCCTTGGAAAAAGTGGGTTCAGGAAATGGATGGCTGGGTAGTTACACAAGGTAAATCACAGATTTAAACATAGATTTAAGCAAACTCTTCTTCAAGGAAAGTGTGATTGCTTGAATGCAAATGGTGCTAGAACAATGATCTGTGATCAAACAGTATTTTTTACATAGATGCTGCCATTTGAACCATGTCAGATTTTCTACAACATTTTCTCTATATGAATACATTTATTGTAAAACTTTTTATTGTTTGTTTTTAATACATTACTGCTAAAAAGTACAAAAATACACAGTTAAATGGTCAATGAAAATACATTTTTGGAAATACGATTTTCCATCAATAATTAGTTTTGGACTGGATATTCGGAGATAATTAACCACATATGTGAATTCTTGCTATGCCATATGTTGTTTGTCAAACTGCTAATCATCCTTCCTTCCACAAAAATAGTGAGATTTTCTATCCAGTTGTCTAAGCTTTAATGGTTTGCATGAAATATTTAGTTTCAAATTGAGAAAATGTAACTCTAAGGAATCTCAAATACTTAGTTCAGTACCAGTCTTCTTATTTAACCTTGGCAAAAACAAAACATTGATGGCTCAGATGTGCCTCTACAAAATAAAGCAACTTCAAAATTTCATTAGAACTACCCTAGCATCTCCATGATATTAACTTAGTCGGCACATTACTCTGAAGTCAGTCAGGGCTGGATGAGTGATTTACGGAGAAAAGTCCACAGGTATGCTGAGCTCTGCATTCCATGAACCCCTAGAACACATTAGACTTTGCCAGCCCAGGAAGATTCAAGAAAGCAAGCGGAGACTTTCAGGGCATTGGATAATAATAATAAAGTCCTCTACAGTGCATCTTCAACCTGAGCCTGGAACAGGGGAGAGTCCAGAGGCTTTCGAAAACATCTTACATCACCCCAGTCTAAAAGGTGAGCTGAATGACCATGGAGTGGCTGCTGCTTCACCACCTGAGGCCACCGGTCCGCCATGCCCTAGATCCTCTGCAGTTCGCATACCAGGAGAAAGTGGGAGTGGAGGATGCCATCATCTATACAGTATGCTACACCAATCCCTCTCCCACTTAGACAGAGGCAGTGGTGCTGTAAGAATTATGTTTCTGGACTTCTCTAGCGCCTTCAACACCATCCAACCTCTGCTCCTTAGGGACAAGCTGACAGAGATGAGAGCAGATTAATACCTGGTGGTATGGATCGTTTACTATCTTACAAACAGACCTCAGTATGTGCATCTCGGGAATTGCAGGTCTGACATTGTGGTCAGCAACACAGGAGCGCTGCAGGGGACTGTACTTTCTTTGGGCCTGTTCAGCCTATATACAGTACATTAGACTTCCAATACAACTCGGAGTTCTGCCACGTGCAAAAGTTTGCTGCTATCGTGGGCTGCATCAGGAGTGGACAGGAGGTGGAGTATAGAAACCTAATCAAGGACTTTGTTAAATTGTGCGACTCAAACCACTTACACCTGAACACCAGCAAAATCAAGGAGCTGCTGGTGGATTTTAGGAGACCCAGGCCCCTCCTGGACCCCATGATTATCAGAGGTGACTGTGTGCTGAGGGTGCAGACCTATAAATACCTGGGAGTGCAGCTGGATGATAAATTGGACTGGACTGCCAACACTGTTGCTCTCTGCAAGAGAGGACAGAGCCGACTCTACTTCCTTAGAAGGCTGGAATCCTTCAACATCTGCAATAAGATGCTGCAGATGTTCTATCAGACAGTTGTAGCAAGCGCCCTCTTCTACGCGATGGGATGCTGGGGAGACAGCATAAAGAAGAGGGACACCTCACGCCTGGACAAACTGGTGAGGAAGGCAGGCTCTATTGTAGGCATGGAGCTGGACAGTTTGACATCCGTGGCAGAGCGACAGACGCTGAGCAGGCTTGTGTCAATCATGGAGAATCCACTGCATCTACTAAATAGTATCATCTCCAGACAAAGGAGCAGCTTCAGCAACAGACTGCTGTCACTGTCCTGCTCCATTGACAGACTGAGGAGATCGTTCCTCCTCTACACTATGTGACTCTTCAATTCCACGGGGGGCTGGGAGGTAAATGTTAACATTATACAAAGTTATTGTCTGTTTCATCTGCATTTTTATCACTCTTTAATATTGTTTTTTATCAGTATGCTGCTGCTGGAGTATGTGAATTTCCCCTTGGGATTAATAAAGGAACTATCTTATTGGCAGTAGGATTCCATGTTAATGCCTAGGGAAATAAGTTGATTCATCAAGCTACAGTAATCCCTCCTCAATTGAGGGGGTTGCTTTCCACAACCCCCCGCGATAGGTGAAAATCCACAAAGTAGAAACCATATGTTTGTATGGTTATTTTTATATATTTTAAGCCCTTATAAACTCCCCAATACAGTTTATAAATATTCCCCACACAGTTAAACAGCATAAACCCTTTGTATTCTCTTAGATATTAGGTAAGATTCATTGAAATTATGTATGTAAACACACTGTTACACTGTTTATATACAGTAAAACCTAAATATTATTTTAAAGATATCGAGTGTCTCCGATATCACATGTGTTGCAGTCATTACAAAAGACAGGCCACCAGCAATAAATACGTACAATGCAGGAAAAATAGTATACAGTAAATGTGTGTACAGTGACACTAAACGTACGTACATGTACTAAGTACTGTAAGTAGAAAATTAATTATGGTTACTCACCAACAATGACACGATGACTTATCTGATAACGATGAGTTTAGTTTTACTGCACAACAATGGAAAGTGTTACAGCTCTTCTAAAGGAGCCTCTTCAGGCGACTGTGTAGCACCACCATTGTTGTTCTTCTGGCAGTGTTCAATCCAAATCCCAAAAGCAGATTCTATCCAGGCTACTGCCTTATTACATCCACTTACAACTTGTTTTGCACCCTGGTTAAAAGGACACTGCGGCCGTAGATCTTATATTCCTTTCCTACTTTTTAAATAAAAAGAATCGTAGCCTCATTGATGCCATAATGGCATCCTACAGCAGTGTAGCTTTTCCCTTCCTTCAACATATCCAAAACAGTTACCTTATCAGCAATCGTTAACATCTTCTGCTGGCACTTGGGCACAGCCCCTGAAGCAGTAGCAGGAGCAGATCATTTTGGAACCATAATGAAGGGCTTGACTATGCACAAAGATAAACAAAAAAGAGCACAAAAGTTAACTCTTTATACAGTGAAACTCGTTGATGCTGAATGAGCAAGACGAGACTTCCTGGTTAACTCTGTGGAATCGAATTCAGCACTCCGTCGCTGAGCCATTCAGCACACAGGAACTTAACTGTGTGCTCTGATTGGTTAGCTTCTCAGCCATCCGCCAATAGCATCCCTTGTATGAAATCAACTGGGCAAACCAACTGAGGAAGCATGTACAGGAAGTAAAAAGACCCATTGTCCGCAGAACCCGCGAAAAATCTGCGTTACATATTTAGATATGCTTACATATAAAATCTGCGATAGAGTGAAGCCGCGAAAGTCGATGTGTGATATAGTGAGGGATTACTGTATATCATTCTAATAATCCCAATCCTTCCTCTATAAATGGGGACTTAGCAATAGAAATGATTTACTCAATCACTAATGCTCTAATGATGAATAATTCTGACACTGCAGTTATACTATGATTTTAACTTCAACCATGAGCTTTTTGAAGGAACAACACAAAACTTTCATCATTATGTATCACATCCCATTAGTGGACCCAACAAGCTGGAACTGTGTCAAATGTTAAAGTTGCCATTGAATGTGGGTGGATCTGACAACAGTCTAATTTATCATACTCCCGCGTACAAGCCTGTTATTAGACACCAACAGATCTATTATCATTAGCCCAGGCAGAAGTCCTGGTGTGTGTTTTAGGGGGTTGTTTTTTGTTATAATATTTCTAGGTTTCTTGAGCTTCTGTAAATGCAAATAAAGTACTATCTATCTATGGATTTTTAGTTAATATATAATAACCTTTTACTTATTTAGTACAATGGCACATTACAATTATTACAATTATTACAATTTATTACAATGACACACACTGCATTAAATCCTCAAGGATGAATTTTAAAAACAATAGCAGCTACTTAAGCACATTTATGTTAGGTAGAATGGCTAGTGGGTGCTGGATGGTGTTTTTGCCCTAAAAACCCTGCAGATTCTGTTTGCACCAGCATATTGCTAACTGCAATTTTCCTCCCTGCACATTTGACTATAACACGAGTCTTATCTATAAGTAAGGTCTCTACTTTATCTATTACTTGCATATCTGTGATATTTACATTGTGGAAGCAGAAGTGCTGATGTTCGAGGCCGCACAATCATCCGGGCGCCCCCTGGCGGTGGCCATGGGCCCCTATAAGGTTGATCTTCTATACTCGAACCCTGTGGCCCCCATACTATGTGGGACGGCTGCCCTCTCGTGGTCCTAGGAAGGCACAGTCACACTCCTGGTCTGTCCAGGCATGGTGACTGGGAACAACCCCCAGCCGACCACCACAACATATATATCAATTATTCTTATTTACTCTTTTTGGTATTCATGTTTTCATTCATATACTTATTTACTCCTAATTTATTGTTTTCAGTTTTATAAAGCACTTTGAGCTACATGCCTTTTACAAAGAGGTGCTATAGAAATACAGTTTATTGTTGGTGTTGTTGTAAGATATGGATGCTAGGTTAACTCACTCAGAATGCGAGAATGCTGGTGTGCATAGGTGTTTGAGTGCGCCCAGTAGTGAGAAGTCATGTTGTCCTGAGTTGCCTCCATCCTTGCATCCTGTGCTGCTAACGTTGTCTCTGGATTCCTGTAACCCTAGAATGAAAAAAGTGATCTTTTAAAATACATGCATAGCTTTATTTGAAATGAATTGGCTTCACTCCTAAACCTAATAAATGCAAAGGAGGCTCTAGTTATGAAAAGGCACTTTGTTATCAAAATAAAAACCAAGGACAGGATAAAGAAAGGAGGGCACAAAGATAAAAAAATAACAAACTGTTACCTTTCTGAGTTCAGGACTTGAATCCCTGTTTGTCAATTGCAACACTAACTTCAAGCTGACCTAAACATATTTACAGCAAATATGGTTATATATAATTTAAATATATTTAAATATGAAATGTAAAGAACTTCAAAAATGAGTTTTTGAGCTAAAATCACCTCTGATTGAGCTAACAGCTTCTTTCTGTATTTGCCTAACTACTGCAAGAAAATTGGAATGCTGAGCAGACTTTGCACCTTTTGCGCATATCTGCATTGAATCTCTTCTGTGTACTCAGAAATAAGCTGAGATCCGGAGTACCATTAAATGAACCAATTTTTAAAGACAATACACCAAACAAAAATCTAAGACAAAAATTCTTAATACTAAGTTATTTCCTTTGCTCCTCACTAGTCTAATCCTCAGGACATTTCCTCAGTTTAACGTTTTCAGTAATTAATCTGATATTAGCATAACAAGTTGCTGCATTTTTGAAAACCAAAAATTCGCAAAATAATGTTGACATGATGCCACTGTCAAAACTGTTTCAGAACAGCAGCACAAAATGGTGAAAAGAGTGAATCAGCCTCCAAATAACCCCAATCAGGGGACCAGGGGCCTCGTGTATAAACTGTGTGTATACACAAAAATATTGTTTACACCCATTTCCACACTCACGTGCAATGAATGAAAACTAAACTTGGCATAAAGCCATGCACATTCTCAAACCAGCTCAAACCATTTTCTATGGAAGCTTTATCAAATACACCAAAATTAACCGCATATTGTTTATTAGTTAAAGACATCTGATTCTAATCAACCTGTAACAATATAATGGTCCACAGAATGGCCAAACAATTCCAAATACCATAGCTGCTTTAGCGTTGTTACTCTCAGTGCACCACTCAGAGTATTTTAACCCACTGAATCTGAGTTGGGAATCACAGCTCTATAGCAACTGATCGGAAAAAGGATTATCAGGATTCAGCTTCTAGCGCATGCTGCCTCAGCCATGCGCACAGTTTATTTTAACTCCCCCAGTCCAAACAGCAAATGCTTTAGAGCCTTCCCTTTAGAGACCTCACGGATCAGAAACAGTTTCATCCCAAGAGCTCTAAATGTACTCAATCATTCTATCAAGTGTTCCCGGTAGAACTTTTTATACGTATAAGTACAATTACTTCACTGTAAACTTGCACTACAGTTGTAATATTGCACAACCTGAACAATTTCACTATCTGCACTATATGTACATGCTTTCATATTGTAGATTTTTCATTTTTTTATATCATATTAGTATTATTATTACTGTTATTTTATCATTTTCAAAATAACTTTATGGAAGTTTTGCGTATTGAATCTCATTGTACTATACAATAACAATAAAGAAATTAAATTAATTTCAACAGAAGATTGTACATCAGCCACACTGGTTCTGAACACAGGTACGCCACAGGGTTGTGTGTTCAGCCCAGCACTCTTCACGTTATTCACACACGATTGCTCTGCCATCCATGCCACAAATATGGTTGTGAAGTCTGCAGATGATACGACCATGGTGGTTCTCATATCAGACAATGATGAGACTCACTACAGAGAGGAGATACAACACCTAGCACTATGGTGCTCAGCCAGAAACCTCATCTTGAACACCAGCAAGACCAAAGATGTCATTGTAGACTATAGGAGGTCCAGAAGAACAGAACATGCTCTTATATTCATACATGAGGAAGCTGAAATGTGTGTGGACAATATCATGTTCTTCGGTATCCACATCACATTGGATCTGACCTGGTCTTTGAACATATCTCACCTGGTAAAGAAGGCCCAACAAAGACTCTTCTTCTTAAGGAAGATGAGACATGCTGGCTGCTCACAAACTTCTACAGATCTACTACAGACAGCATTCTCTGTCATAAAATGACAGTGTGTTATAGCAGCTGCACAGCACAGGACAGGAAGGAATTGGCACAGGTGGTAAAAACAGCACAGAGGATCGTGGGAAATCCCCTCCTAGACCTGGACTCTGTATATGCTGGAAGGGTGTAAAAGAGGGCCAAATGTATAGCAGCTGATCTCACCCATCCAAGAAATGGACTGTTTGTACCACTTCCTTCAGGAAAGCAGTAAAGAAACATAAAAACACATACCAGCAGACTGAAAGACAGCTTTTTCTCCAGAGCTGTGGTCCATCTGCCCATGCTGATACACACACACACACATACATCTACATCTAACCCTAACCTGCTCCCCTGCAGACCCACGCACATAGATCACTGGTCTCTGCAGGCATACTACCTCAGGAAAAGTCTAGATTTGATGATGTCTTATTGCTGCTGTCTTTTATATTAATGTTTATTTTATTATTTATAGTGTATTGTATATTTTAAGTATTCTGCCTTGAAGCCGAGTCCTGCCAACAAAAATTTCATTATGTTTATGCATAATGACAATAAATAATGGTATCTATCTACCTAGAAAAGAACGCATATTTACATATGATTATGACTCGCTTCTAAGTCAATTTACATTTCCAAGTGCTATGTTCATGGAGCTCTTGATATCATTTTTAAGATGAATTGTAATAATTTATATTACATTATACAGATACATTTTTAACTTCATTTAAATAATGTATATTGTTAATAATTAAACGTGATGGCACGGTGTCTCAGTGGTAGCGATGAGCTGACGCCCCGTTCAAGGATTTTTCCTGCCTTGAGCTGTATACTTCCTGGGACTGGCGTGACCCTGGATGGATAGATGGATGGAATAATTAAACATGTACAACAAAGATATTTCTTTTTTTTTTTTTTTAACTTTTATTAATTTTATTGCAATCATTGCATACAAATCAATCAATTTTTACAAAAAGTAAAATTAAGTTATGAACAAGTCGACCCCCACCGCTGAGAGAGAGCAAGGCAAACGGCGTAAAATTTAAGGCTTGTAAACATACCTAAATTAATAAGTTTGATAAGCCAATAGAGATGAATGCAGAAGACAAAGAAATACAAAAATAATTGCTTCCTCTGTGCTTTAAGAACTTATTTTAAAATATTACTGATTAGATCCTGCCATGTTTTGAAAAAAGTCTGTACAGATCCTCTAACTGAGTATTTGATTTTTTCCAACTTCAAATAGTATAAAACATCGGTTTCCCACCGACTTAAAAGAGGAGAGTTTGGGTTCTTCCAGTTTAGAAGAATAAGTCTGCGTGCCAAAAGTGTAGTGAATGCAATCACAGTTTGTTTGTCTTTCTCCACTTTAAACCCATCTGGAAGAACCCCAAACACAGCTGTTAAAGGGTTAGGAGGGATTGTAAGTCCAAGGCTGTCTGAGAGGTAATTAAAAATTTTGTCCAGAATAATGTTAATTTGGTGCAGGCCCAGAACATGTGACTCAGTGAGGCTGGGACTTGATTGCAGCGTTCGCAGGTTGGATCATGCCCTGGAAACATTTTGTAGAGTTTTAGACGAGAAAGATGTACTCGATATATAATTTTGAGTTGTATAATTGTATGCTTTGCGCATATGGAGCTTGAGTGAATTCTCTGCATTGCTACTTTCCACTCCTTTTCTGATATATTAATTGAGAGATCTTTTTCCCAGTGTCCTCTTGGATCTTTGAAAGGGAGGGATTGTAAAATAATTTTCAATATTTTAGAGATTGTGTCCAAGTCCTTGAGATTGAGCAATATTTTTTCCAGTATGGATGAGGGTGCAAGATGAGGATAATCGGGAAGGTTCTGTTTAACAAAGTTCCTACTTTGAAGATAGTGAAAGAAATGTGTAGTTGAAATGTTAAATTTGGAATGTAATTGTTTATAGGATGCAAAGACGTTGTCTATATAAAGATCTCTAAGCAATTTAATCCAAATTTTTCCAGATATTAAAACTGCATATGTTTGTGAAGGTTGAAAGAGGTGGTTTCTTGCAGAGGTGCCACAGATAGAAGCTTCTCCATCTTAAAATGCTTTCTACATTGGTTCCATATTCTAAGTGAGTGAAGCACAATTGGGTTATTAGTGTATTGCCGATAACTTGTATTTATTGGGGCACAGAGCAGGGAATATAAAGAAGGACTGCAGGATTTTACTTCTATTGTGGACCAAGCCTGTGTATGTTCTTCTATTTGTGTCCAGGTTTTATCGCTTGTATATTTGCTGCCCAGTAATAAAACTGGAAGTTAGGTAGAGCCATGCCGCCTTCTGCCTTTTGTCTTTGTAGGGTCGCTCTTTGGATATGTGGATGTTTTGAGTTCCAAATAAATGAGGTTATTGTTGAATCTAATTGCTTAAAAAATGATTTATTGATGTATATTGGGATGTTTTGAAATAAAAAAGGAGCTTAGGAAGAATATTCATCTTAACAGTGTTAATTCTTCCAGCTAGAGTGAGATGAAGGGTTGACCATCTATGCAAGTCTTGCTTAATTTTTTCCATGCAGACGGCAAAATTTTGTTGATAAAGAGCTTTATGTTTACTTGTGATGTTTACCCCTAGGTATTTAAACTGTTCTGCAATGATAAAAGGTAGGGTATCTAATCTAATATTATATGCTTGAGAATTCACTGGAAAGAGTACACTTTTATTCAGATTAATTCTGAGACCAGAGATCTTTTGAAATTCTGTGAGTGCTGTTAAGACTGCAGGCACAGAATTTGTGGGTCTGATATATACAGTACCATATCATCTGCATATAGTGAAATTTTCTGTTCCAGTCCTTCTCTGATAATCCCCTTTATCTGATCAGTATTTCGACAGTGTATTGCCAGTGGTTCAATGGTGATTGCAAACAGCAGCGGTGACAAGGGGCATCCTTGTCTAGTACCACGTTCTAGTTTAAAGTAGTCTGAACAAATGTTGTTGATACAAACTGAAGCTTCTGGATTAGTATACAGTAATTTGATCCATGCACAAATGTTCGGGCCAAACCCAAATTTCTCCAATGTAGTAAAAAGGTATTTCCATTCAATCATGTCAAATGCTTTTTCTGCATCCAATGATAATAATATTTCTGGGGTGTTTGATTTAGTTGGTGAGTATATTACATTAAACAGGCGTCGAAGATTTGAAGATAAGTGTCGACCCTTGATAAATCCAGTTTGATCTTGTGATATTACCGAGGGGAGCACTTTCTCCATCCTTCTAGCTATGATTTTGGAAAGTGTAAAACAAACAGTTAATTTTCCTTGCCTCAACTTCGCATTCACTGAAATTCTTTTTTTCACATGCTTTTTCCATTGTCTTTTAACCAACACTGAACAGAAGCGACTATTTATATTGATTTGCATATTAAAACGTGAAATTCCAGGAGGGATCAGGATGGGGCGTTAGACATGTGCATTATTGTTACTTTTCACGCTGACCAGGATTTATGTAGCGGAAGTGCGTGGAAGTTGGCTTATGCATGGTTTTGTGCATCTGAATTTTTTTGTGCGTACACACATTTCCACTTTTGTCCATACGCCATGTTTTAGTGTGAATTCTACACATGCATTATACATGAGCTCCCAGGACTTCACTGAATGTGACCCCAAAATAGGCCTCACCCCAGGCAGCCAGGCCTCAAACGCAACAGGTAGTTTTCCAGGCCTGCTCTCGTCCAAAATGGGGCTAAGGCTTTTAGAGTTTCAAAATACTCATAATACATAAAAAATATTCAAGGGAGAGGAAAACCACAAACCTTTGACATTCAGGACAACACAAGTTTCTTATTTTGTACGATATATGAGTGAATGTGTACATGTCTCCAAATTAGTCAAATGACCTGAGCTATACAACTGCTAATTTGGAAGCTTTTAAGACAAACTCCCTAAACGCATGTCTGTGTTCTTAGCTGTTATCCACCATATATTCTTAATTATATTATTCTGTTATTGTATGTAATTTAGAATTTGCTGCTAACTAAACTGTTAATATTGTAAACCATGTATGATCTTTAACTCTGCTATCAAGATGATTAATGCTGAAAAGATACTTGAGGACACTTGCTGGAAAGTGAGGCTCTGAGGTTCACAGACTGAATATTCATAATTGTTGAGTATTTTTTTAAAGTTAAGCTTTGTATTAAATATAACACACTTTAATTAAGCTGTCAAGCTTCTGAGGTTTTATTCTGAGATGCACGCTAAAGAATAGCATTTAGCCTCTAAGGTTTTATTAAGTACTCTATACTTAATCCCAACCCTAATCTTAAAAGTTCCTTTATTTTCCAACCATAATCTTAATTGTCGTTTTTCCATTATGTTAATTATTGATTCAGCCCTAATCTTAAATAATGAGGAGTGTCCCTGAGATTTTAGGTCTAGTGTTTTCCCCTTGTTTTTAACAGCACTTAACCTGCAAGGTTACCTATAAAAAGCAACTGTTAGGCATATTCAAATTTCTTTCTAAGGGTATACAGTAATCCCTCGCTATATCGCGCTTCGACTTTCACAGCTTCACTCCATCGCAGATTTTAAATGTAAGCATATCTAAATATATATCACGGATTTTTCGCTGGTTCGCTGATTTCTGTGGACAATGGGTCTTTCAATTTATGTTACATGCTTCCTCAGTTTGTTTGCCCAGTTGATTTCATACAAGGGATGGTATTGGCGGATGGCTGAGAAGCTACCCAATCAGAGCACGTATTACATATTAAATAAAACTCCTCAATGATATACGATATGCGTCCCACGCTCTGCTTCCCACACTAAAAGCTCTAACAGCCCGTATTGATTTTTCATTGTTTGCTTTTCTCTGTGTCTCACTCTCTCTGAGAAATACAGGCAGATACTTATCCATCATGCAATACCATCAGGGAGATGTATGATTAGCCCCATTATCTGCTCCTGACGGAGGGGGTTTGAGCAGAGGGGCTGTTTGCACAGAAGATACTGACGCGCCTGTAAAAAAATGCTGAAAGGCTACCTTCACATTGATCCCTTCATTGCGCCACTTTATCGCGTTGCTTGCATACTTAAAAGCGCAACAGCCCTATTGATTTTAGATTGTTTACTTTACTTTCTCTCTGATATTCTCTGCTCCTGACGGCGCACCTTAAAGAGGAAGATATGTTTGCATTCTTTTAATTGTGAGAAAGAACTGTCATCTCTGTCTTGTCATGGAGCACAGTTTAAACTTTGACTAAAGGGTGTTACTTCATGTCCAGAGGGCTCTAATAATGTTAAAAAAACGTATTTAGAAGGTCGTGAACAGGTTTTCAATGCTCTAACTGCGAAAATATTAGATTTATAAATAAAGAATCCTACTTCTTGGAAATCCATTTATCTGTCTGGAGTGGATCAACCACTATAAACAAGGGTTTACTGTATGACTGTGCGGAGAATATTTATAAACAGTGTGGGAGAGTTTCTAAGAGCTTAATATATATAAAAATAACCGTACAAACACACGGTCTCTACTTCGCGGATTTTCACCTATCGCGGGGGGTTCTGGAACGCAACCCCCGCGATCGAGGAGGGATTACTGTATAACCCAAGCTTTGCAAATTATAGTAAGTTAGTGCTAAAACAAAAATTACAGTAACATAATAAATTCATACAGTAAAAGTAATCTTTAACTGCTAATAATAAAATGAAGTCAGATTAAGATAGCCACATCCTTATTCAGTCATTGGTGAAGAGGTGTGCCTTCTGTAGTTTAAAGCTGAGGAAATAATTTATAGTTAATCTTCTTCATTCGGCTGCTCCCGTTAGGGATTGCCACAGTGCATCATCCTCTTCCATAAATTTATAGTTAATAAATGCATAAATAAATAGCCAGTTAAAAAGACTACAATTTTGTATTAAAGAATGTATTAAATCATCAAAAAGAAGAATAAACAAAAAGGCAAAATGTTAGGCAAAAAGAGTTTAACTAAAAAGGCAAATAAAGTCAAATATGAAATCCATAGGCAGAATAACAGAACACAGCAAAAAAAATCCACAAAACCAAAAAAATCCAAACAGTACTTACAGAGATGATAAACACTCCACAACGCCTCAATGAACCTCTGCTGGTCGTTATATTCTGGCTGAGGGTGGTCATAAATCAATTATATCACAATGCCCCTGTGTCTTGGGCTGCCACTCACAGAAAAAAAGTCACATACAGTGCATCCGGAAAGTATTCACAGTGCATCACTTTTTCCACATTTTGTTATGTTACAGCCTTATTCCAAAATGGATTAAATTCATTTTTTTCCTCAGAATTCTACACACAACACCCCATAATGACAACGTGAAAAAAGTTTACTTGAGATTTTTGCAAATTTATTAAAAATAAAAAAACTGAGAAATCACATTTATGTAAGAATTCACAGCCTTTGCCATGAAGCTCAAAATTGAGCTCAGGTGCATCCTGTTTCCCCTTCCTTATCCTTGAGATGTTTCTGCAGCTTAATTTGAGTCCACCTGTGGTAAACTCAGTTGATTAGACATGATTTGGAAAGGCACACACCTGTCTATATAAGGTCCCACAGTTGACAATTCATGTCAGAGCACTAACCAAGCATGAAGTTAAAGGAATTATCTCGAGGCACAAGTCTGGGGAAGGTTACAGAAAAATTTCTGCTGCTTTGAGGGTCCCAATGAGCACAGTGGTCTCCATCATCCGTAAGTGGAAGAAGTTTAAAACCACTAGGACTCTTCCTAGAGCTGGCCGGCCATCTAAACCGAGCGATCAGGGGAGAAGGGCCTTAGTCAGGGAGGTGACCAAGAACCCGATGGTCACTCTGTCAGAGTTCCAGAAGTCCTCTGTTGAAAGCGGAGAACCTTCCAGAAGGACAACCATTTCTGCAGCAATCCACCAATCAGGCCTGCATGGTAGAGTGGCCAGGCGGAAGCCACTCCTTAGTAAAAGGCACATGGCAGCCCGCCTGGAGTTTGCCAAAAGGCACCTGAAGGACAATCGGACCATGAGAAACAAAATTCTCTGGTCTGATGAGACAAAGATTGAACTCTTTGGTGTGAATGCCAGGCGTCACGCTTGGAGGAAAGCAGGCACCGCTCGTCACCAGGCCAATACCATCCCTACAGTGAAGCATAGTGGTGGCAGCATCATGCTGTGGGGATGTTTTTCAGTGACAGGAACTGGGAGACTAGTCAGGATAAATGGAAAGATGACTGCAGCAATGTACAGAGACATCCGGGATGAAAACCTGCTCCAGAGCGCTCTTGACCTCAGACCGGGGCGACGGTTCATCTTTCAGGAGGACAGCGACCCTAAGCACACAGCGAAGATAATGGAGTGGCCCAGCCAGAGCCCAGACTTGAATCCGATTGAACATCTCTGGAGAGATCTTAAAATGGCTGTGCACCGACGCTTCCCATCCAACCTGATGGAGCTTGAGAGGTGCTGCAAAGAGGAATGGGCAAAACTGGCCAAGGATAGGTGTGCCAAGCTTGTGGCATCATATTCACAAAGAATTCAGGCTTTAATTAATGCCAAAGGTGCATTGACAAAGTGTTTAGCAAAGGCTGTGAATACTTATGTACATGTGATTTCTCAGTTTTTTTATTTTTAATAAATTTGCAAAAACCTCAAGTAAACTTTTTTCACGTTGTCATTATGGGGTGTTGTGTGTAGAATTCTGAGGAAAAAAATGAATTTAATCCATTTTAGAACAAGGCTGTAACATAACAAAATGTGAAAAAAGTGAATACTTTCTGGGTGCACTGTATATTAATACATAATATTTAAATCTATTTAAATAAATCAGAAATAACAAAAATTAGACAAAAACAAAAAACATGAAAAATGACAGTCCACTAGCAACAGAAATAGCAACAACAAGGAAAATAACCATAAGCCAGGGTAAAATGTTTAGCTGTCCAATAATGAGAATGATAAAAGAATTAAGTTAAAGTAATTTCAAGTTTACTAAAGTTAAATTAATACTGTTAAGAATAGTCAAAAATGTTTGAAAAAGAGAGCTACAAACAGTGTGAGGTGCCATAAAAAGGATTCATCAGAGTACTTCCTAGAGTGTGGCACTGGTTATTGCTCCTCAGTGATCCCACATCCTGATTTTTAGTCCCACACCCAGACACTGTGTGGAGTCTGCATATTCTCCTGGTGTCCATGTAAGTCTTCTTCAGACTATACTATTTCCTGCCATTGTACATTAACAATCTTATTAGGTAGACTGGTAACTCTAAAGTAGTCTGTTATGATCTAGTGTGTGTGTGTGTGTGTGTGTGTGTGTGTGTGTATATGGGGTGGGGGGATATAGGGGTATGGGGTTTGGTTGCCCCAAACAAATTTTTTTTCCCATGATGCTGCTGTGAAAGGCTGTGACTTCCATTGATCCTGTAATGGTTTGTCCACAGCAGAAAATAAACTTAACATTTTTCTTCTCCTTTTATCTCTTCTTTGACTGAATGATAGAATGATGGATGGGATTCATATTGCATTTTTTCTTGTTACCCAGAGGCCATTCTCATTTAACCAGAAGTTAAAAAAAAGGAAAATACGCCCACACAAAACAGGATATTACTCATCCTTACCATAAGGTTCTACCTAATGTGAACTCAAAAATAATGCTACATCATCAATACATATCAGGCCGGCTCAAGTATGATATCCCGCTATTCAAAGTCGCATCAGCCCCAGCTGTTATCTGGTGCATAATTGACAATTTCTTACAAGGAACGGCCCATAATGCTGTTTATCTCAATGACAGTTTAATCAGTAGAACTACAATGATAAAGAGACTGTATAAAAGAAGCAAGCTTAAAATAATTGTAGGCCTCATCTAGTTTTTTTTTTTCCTATTGGGCAGCGCTCCAGGAAGTTTGCAGTCTCTCTCTAACAAAGCTGACAAAATGGCTTTTACATTTTTGGATATTCTGTCTTATTAATGGTGTGGGGATTTTTTTTTAAATTGACATATCCTGCAATGCACTGAGTTAATATTATATATTTACTTTAAGGCAGTTTAGTAACAAAACATACCTACTAAAAATGACTACTGTTAATCCCTAAAGGAAATTTAATTGCTTTGATATCTAATATATAAAACAGAGTCGATGTATGTGTGTGTGTGTATGTTTGTTTGTCCGCCATACAAATCTGCACCGGGCATCTGATTGGCACCAAACTGGGGATGGGGCTCCTTTGTTACCAGTAGAAGGTCATGGGGTATATTTGGTTGGGAAAAATGTTTGCAACAGACATTCACCGTGGCGCCATCTAGCCGCAGCTTTGGTCTCTGTGCGTCGCTCTTTACCCCATGTTTCTTAGAATTGCCAAGAGATGGCGGAAGTGTCCAAGTATCAGAAACCTGACTGCTTTAAACGGGTGAAGGGGAACTGCCGTATGGATGTAAAACGTGAACGACCCAGAAAGCGTGATCGGCTGACACACCTGTGTTTCCTCACGTCACACTCCCACACGCACTGATAGTGCTGTATTTCATTCGCCAACGTCCGTTATATGCAAGCATGTTTCAACAGCGACTTGCCTTAAAAAGACAGCATCCTACCCCCACCATTTTCCCCACATGCAGCACCGGTTGTATGTCACTTCTCTCTGTAGTTACCATCGACAACGTCCGTTAGATGGCATCACGGTTCAAAACAGATGCTCCTTACAAACAGAGCACCCCTCCCCGCCATTTTTCGCAGTATGGCTTCAGTGCTACTCTTTCTCACTGGCTTTCCGTATTTGTGGTGCTATTTGCTCGCTTTCCAACTCACAGTACAATTTCAGTGTTACTCTTTCTGACTGACTGGTGCTATTTGTTCACTTTCCAACAAATTGTAAATAACGTAAATTCATCTCACTGTGGTGCTTATTCCGTACGTAATACCATGTAACACATTATAATTGTCCTGATTTTCGCTAATATACCCATACCACTGAAAAAAAACATGTAGAATTGGAAGGTCTACTTCAGATGCCACAAGAAAGTATATTTCAAGGGTGTCTGAAACGCCGCAACAGACAGAATCCAGAGTGGAAGAACTTACAATAAAATGTGAATCAGAAAACTGTTTGTTCTATTTCTATTTTCTGTTTCTTTCATTTGGGAAATTCACCAGTTATAGATTCCCGGGCAACGCCAGGTACTCTTGCTAGTTTTTGATAAGTTCCAGTCAGGTTTCAGAACAAATCACAGTACAGAAACTGCACTCATTAAAGTAGTAAATGAATTGTGGGTAAATGCAGACAGAGGCCATTTATCTGTTCTCATCCTCTTAGATCTGAGTGCCGCATTTGATACCATTGATCACAATATCCTTAATCAATGGGTGGGCCCCTCTGGCAGTGTCTTAAATTGGTTTGAGTCCTACCTGGCAGGTAGAAAATTCTTTGTTAGTTGTGGTAATTAAACTTCTAAGACACATGATATTCTATATGGTGTTCCATACATGCTTCCGTTAGGTCAGATTATTTCGGGGCATAATGTGAGCTATCACAGCTATGCTGGAGACACACAACTGTATTTATCAATAGCGCCTGATGACCCCGACTCTCTTGATTCACTGACACAATGTCTTACTTGTGTTTATGAATGGATGAGTAGTAATTATCTGAAACTACATAAGGTGAAAATAGACATCTTAGTGATTGGCAAAAATGGATATAATGAGGGTATTAAAAATAAACTTAATCCACTGGTTATAGAAGTCAAGACGGAGATAAAGAATTTAGGGGTAATTATTGACTCTGACCTGAATTTTAAGTCATATATTAATCAGATTACTAGGACATAATTTTTTTCACTTAAGAACTATAGCAAAAGTTAGACCTCTTATAACACTGCAAGATGGTGAGAAATTAGTTCACGCTGTTGTTTTCAGTTGGCTAGATTACTGTAACGCACTCCTCTCGGGACCACCCAAAACAGACATCAATCGATTGCAACAAGTGCAGAATGCAGCTGCTAGAATCGTCACTAGGAAAAGAAAATCTGAGCACACCTCTCCAGTTTTGATGTTATTACATTGGTTACCTGTGCCATTTAGAATTGACTTTATAATACTGCTTATGGTTTATAGAACCTTAAATAATCTCACTCCATCCTATATTTCAGAATGTTTTACATCTTACACTCCAAATTGTAACCTTAGATCTTCAAATGATTGTCTGCTTATAATTCCAAGAGCTAAAGGGGCTTGAGTTGCCTCAAAAGCTTGCTTAGTGTCATCTTTTTAGTTAGCCAATAAAAGGTGTCATTTTGCTTGACTTCTCACTACAAGAGCTAAACTTAAAAAAATTGGTTAGGCGGCCTGCTGCTGTGGTGCACCTAAAATCTAGAATAGTTTACCAATACAAATTTCCCAGGCTAATAGAGTGGAGCACTTTAAAAAAACTGCTAAAAACACATTATTTTAACTTGGCTTTCTTGTAGCTTCTTTGTAGTTTAATCCTGATATTCTGTATATGCATTTAATTATCATTTTTATCATGGCTCCATAATCCATACTAACCCCTACTTTCTCTGCTGTTCTTTTTCCAGTTTTCTGTGATGACAATCTGCACCACCACCACCCAATCAAAGCACTGTGATGTACATACTGTAAATAAACAACAAACACAGCATAAAGGTTTAGGGTTGTCCGGCCCCGTATACTGTACAGTTTGTGCTCTCAAGGTCAGTGATATTTCAGTAATACAACAGACAGTGCAATGATGAATTGAAGAACATTTATGGAGTGGGACTGGAAATGACACAGACGGAATGCTGGGAAGGAACTGAGGTGGTGGATGGGAGCCATGACGTCATCTGAGGTAGACGGAAGGAAGAGTAAGAACACGGAAGTGTCAGCACACTCATGGTGGCGCGGCTTCTTTCTTTCTGTAGGAAAAAAGAGAGAGAGGTTAATACCCCACTTTTCCCCTCTGGCAGGAGTTTTCGCACTGCACCTCGGGTCTTTACGTGGCTCCCTATGCGTGCTTGCGTGACAATACATTGATGGATTAAAGGCCAGAAGTCCACATGACAATCATCATCAAGTTCTTCCATGTAAAGTCTGAAAACCATGAGGACTGATTGAGATCATTTATGTTAGGTAGAATGTCTAGAAGGGGCTGGGTGGTCTCATTGCCTTGGTACCCCTGCAGATTTTATTTATTTTTTCTCCAGCAGTCTGGAGTTTTTTTTGTTATTGTTTTTTCTGTCCTCCCTGGCCATTGGACCTTACTTTTACTCTATTTTAATTTGTATTGCCTAATTTTATTTTTTATATTATTTCTTTTTTATGTTTCTTTATCCTCTAAAGCACTTTGAGCTACATCATTTGTATGAAAATATGCTACATAAATAAATATTTTTGTTTTGATAACTGTTAGAAGTTTTCCTTCACAAAGAAAACTATGGACACATGGAGTTAGTAAATAAGTAGTATGACAGACAGTAGAACTTTAGGAATTCAAAACCCAACTTGATATTATTTGGGATAAATTCAGGTGATTAAAGTTGATGAACTTTGTTGGGCTGAATGGCTTGATCTCATTAAATGTCCTAATGAGGCAGCAGACCAGAGTGTGGACTGTACTGGGCACTCATGAGTTGTCCTCAATTTCAGAAATAATGTAATGTAAAACAGTGTATGATATTGAGAGGTTTATTTAATAAATACATAGCAGTGAAGATTATTTCATGAAAGGTTTACACAAACTACAACACAAATGAAAAATAACAGCTACCTGCAGCCACACTGAGCCTAACTGTAAAGCTGAACTTGCTCTATCTACCAGCAGAGCAGAGACTTCCTCTTATTCATTACACCAATAACTTAAACTTCTGGCCACCCTTTCTTGACAATTCAACTTTGGTCTCCACCTTCCTACTTCAACTTTGATGGTCAGAGGGCCAAAAGTGGCTTTCAAGCCACAGCTTTCTACATTTCTGGATATCTGCAAGGAATTACTTTGAGGTTCCTGAATGTTGTATAGAAGCCCTAAGGCCTTATAAATAGAGTTTCCTTTGGCGCCTGCAGTTTTAGCTCTAACCATTACTTAAAGAGCCAGATAACTCCAAGGTAGCCTTGTTGTGATAATATGATATTGCAATGAACAATGCAAAGGAATCTCTTTGTACCTGCAGTTCTATTTTTAGAGGAGAGTTATGCTCCTCTATAAGACTAAGCAGATCAGATTTACATAGAAACAACATTTACTTTTATTTGTGTAGCAGACACGTTTATCCAAAGCAACTTACAAGACATGTACATGTACATGATCGAGTGATCAACAATTTGGGTGTCTGTTTTGGAATAGTGTTACAGAACAAGATTGCAAAATTGAACAACATAAATGAATAGCTCAGAACAAAATACAAGCGAGTTACATTTCTTAGGTTACAAAATCTAACAGCTAATATCAGTTAGACAGAAATTCACCAAACAAGAGAGAGCCTTCAAACGCTTCTTAAACACATCAGGAGACTCCAATGTTTGAATGCAGATGAGAAGTTACACATGAAAAGAGTCTGAACTGAGATTTCATACCACATAGAGGTGGCATTATCAACAGATCTGAGTGGCCGAGAAGGAGCCTAAGACCGCACAAATGTCTCCATATATACAGTACAGGCCAAAAGTTTGGACACACCTCCTCATTCAAAGTGTTTTCTTTATTTTCATGACCATTTACATTGGTAGATTCTCACTGAAGGCATCAAAACTTCATAAAACCATTTCAGGTGACTACCTGTTGAAGCTCATCGAGAGAATGCCAAGAGTGTGCAAAGCAGTAATCAGAGCAAAGGGTGGCTATTTTGAAGAAACTAGAATATAAAACATGTTTTCAGTTATTTCACCTTTTTTTGTGAAGTACATAACTCCACATGTGTTCATTCATAGTTTTGATGCCTTCAGTGAGAATCTACCAGTGTAAATGGTCATGAAAATAAGGAAAACACATTGAATGAGGAGGTAGTCCAAACTTTTGGCCTGTACTGTATAGGCAAGTACCAAGTATTTGTACTTAATACAACAGGTAGCCAATGCTGTGATCAAAAAAGAGGAGTGATATGTGCCCACCTCAGCTGCCTAAGCACCAGACGTGCAGCTGCATTTTGAATCGTCTGGCATAACTTGGTGACACACGGTAGTACTCTTACCATCAGAGAAATTTGAACCTGGAGCTGTGAAGTACAACAAGTAAACAATGTACCATTTTATTATGCTCTATTAATATTTGGATTTGTCTCAATTCAACATAGAGTGACTGGGACATGCAGACTATCCATGAAACAGGTGTAATGTGACAAGTAACCGTAGATAAGGTGTCTATCCATTGCATGGCCTAGTCAAGTAGAATCCATTTAAATTTGTCAGTAAACCAAACAAGTGGAGTACATAGAGCAAATCCATGTAGACAGTGCCCGAGCGGGGAATTAAACTCAAGCCTATCTCTAAAGGTGTGAGGTATGGACATTAAAAGATGATTTCTGTATTTTTCAAGTTAAACATTTTTATGAATATATGCATTTCCCATGTAAAGTGTTTTCTATAGTTACAAAAATTAAAAGAATTTTACATTTATAATGGAACCTTAGGGGCACCAGTGACCTGGAAAACAAAAGTCTAAAAACCTGACTGTTATTGATTTGTGTCTTAAGATTATGCACACATTGTAAAATAGTTTATACGTGTCACTTTCAAACAAAAAAACAATATTATTACATTCAGCCATTTTAAAAGAAGACAATTTGTCTTCTTCCACAATAACTATCACCCCCAGGGGTGTGGTTTCCTCTCAAAAGACAAAATCACAGTGAACTGTTTGCGTCACGTGGTTAGTATTGTGTTGATTTGATTCTGTATTTATGGGAGAACTCCTCCCAGGAAGACTAACTGGTATCATACAAGTGAATAGAAAACATAGCCTTACCTCAAGAAAAACATTACCAGGGCTATGCGAGAAACTGAATATATCCAAATCCCTTTTGTTGTTACAAAGATGCATCAGAAAAATGGAAGGCATGTTTTCTTTGGCTGCTTCAAAGTAAAAGTATTTGGTAAGTTTTCTGCCTTTTATTTTTTCAGTGGTGCTCCGTGCTTCATAGGTTACATTATTAAATGCTAAAACTGGCAATGTATTTTTTAAAATTTATAGAAAATGCTTACCTTTAAAACACAATTTTACTTAGCAAATCCCTATATACTATGTTTGTGAAGAATAACTTTGACTTGAAATATGCAGAACTTGTACTTTAGTTTCTAGGCACCATGCAGGCGGCAGCCTTTAAAGAAGCTCTGTGTTCTCTGCGTTTTTCTTTGCAGTCACTAGTTTTTGATAAAAATTTGATAAAAATTTATTAATGTTAAGTTTCAATATGATCTGGCTTGTCACTATAGATATATAAGTTGACTTTAAATTGATGATATGCTGTCATCAGAAACTTCAATATCAGCTAATCTGAACTCTCTTTAGAAACAAGGTCTCAGGGTGAGCAAAGAGGATCTGAAGGCTACCTTACATCCGCAACACCTGAAAATTCAGAGGAACGTAAAATGGGATATATTAAATATTCCTGTAGTCAGCTGGTAACAGTGCAATCACCATCCCCTAAGGAGATCTGTTACACCTTACAGAATTAGCAGCTCAGCCAAAAACAAAAAGGGTGAAGAGCTGGAGCAAGGGTAAAAGTAAGGTGGAAAGGATTCAGAAGTGGCCTGCCTCCATATAATGAAGAATGTTTGATTACTTTTGAATGAGATGGATGGAAGGTCATATCACAAAGCAAGTCACGGTGCAATCAGGTACTGTGGCATTTTGGGTATTCTGGACAACTGTTTGGATTTCATCTGATATGATCCGCTATGTTACCATCACTCTAATGATAAATCATTCTGAATATGTGGTGACTTCAACCACAAGACTTTAGAAGAACAATGACAAATTTCCATCAGAATGTGTCATGTTCCATTTATGGACACAACAAGCAGCACCTGCTCTATTTGATTCCTTTAAATCAAATGTATGTAAATGTAAGTGTATGGCAGATCTAACCACAATCTGATCCATCATTCTCTCACCAACGAGCCAGTTATTAGTTGGAAACAGATCTCATCATTAGCGAGACAGAAGCTCTTGTGTGTGTTTTGGAGGGGGTTGTTATCTGTTATAATATTGCTATTTTTCTTGAGTTCATATAAAATCTTAATTGTTCCTTGGGGACAAATAAAGTGTCTATCTATCTAACCAATGAGCCACTTTGTAAACCTTTATAAATATGAATTTCCTGGACCTTTTAGTACAGGGTAGAGAAACAAAAGACTATCCTGAAACATCTGGTGCGAGTTGGAGATGCTGGACATGATGCCAGTCCACTATATAGCACACTCATACAAACCAAATCAGATTAGAGTTGCCAGTCCACAAACTTACATATCCTCTGGATCTGAGGGAGAGCTGGGAAAAAATAACTGGGCCAGGAATCAAGCCATGTCCTTGGAGCTGTGAGTCAACAGTAATAACCAAAAAGACACTTTGTCTACCTTTATTAATGCTCTCCATTTTCTGATTCTGCTTATTCCAATATAAAGTGAAGGGGAGATGAACACTGTGCCAGGAACATGTGTGTAAGAAATACCCAACCTTGGATAAGACAATGGTGTATTGTAAAGCTTACTTACTTAGGAAGAGTTCAATTACAGTTGCTAAACAACCATGATGTGAGAGGAACCTCCATTACACACAGAATATCCACCTAGACAGTGGTAGGACTGGCAATCACACCCAGTTCCTTGGAGCTGTGAGGTAGCAACATTACCCCTGTATCACTCTGCTCCCCTTTCTTTTATGAATGTCATAAATAACAAACAGAGCATTAAACATTTTAAAAAACACACTTTCATTTTTTTGGTCAAGGTAGTCCACTATTTAAAATGAAAAACAAGTCCAGAGCTAACTATAAACTTTTGTTATTGTAGGCTTCTTCTAAACCATCAAGAAAAATCGATCAAATAAAATAATGAACATTGAGTTGGATCATCTTTATAAAATCAATAGACACCCTACCCCCCCACTTCAAAAAGGACAACATGGCAAATGTAGAAATACAAAATCTCTTATATTCTAATCTGCTTTTTTATCTAATTAGCTAAAAAGGAGATGAATCATCGGCTGTGTAACCTAAAAGAAGTGCATGTAAAATCTGAAGTAATTGCCAGTCTAACTCCAGAGAAAGTCATGCAAATGTCACAGTGTTCAGAATATTTGGCAAAAATATGACTGCTCATTATTAACCAAAAAAAAAAACCTAAATTTTCCTTTACATACCATACTTTCTAATTACAAGCTGTACATTTTTAGAAGCTATTTCTGGTTGAACAAAAATGTGACCTAACCTACTGCTTTCACAAGATATTCCAAGCATTTTCTAGTTCTACATGACCTTTGCCCTGTGATCTTGCATACAGTATGCAGAATCCGGCCCTCACAAGGACCATTTTTCAGACTTTTTCATTGTGTGATAATTACCTGCTCAGTGAATTTTTATAACAGTTTTATTTCCTATAAATTTTTTTGCTGAGGTGTAAAAGTCAGTTTTTTTCAAAGTACTGGACCGGTAAGTATCAACAGTGCATTGTATTCAAGTGTAGTACATCTGCCCATTTTCTGAATCCTCACAGGGTGCACTCATGCACACATACAACAGGTGTAAAAAGAAGCACAGATAATAGATAAAGGGATGGGGCTCCCTATGTAATGTCCAGATGAGATTAATAGAAAAGGATTTCAAAACGAATAATTCTATCGCTTGTCAGCAATCTTCATAGCTTTCTATGAGCTACTTAATTCTTGTGGTTGAGGTTGCTCCATCCATTACAGAAGATGGTCCTGAAATGGAAGGTGACTTCCAAGTAGTGATATAGTATATAGAGAATGGATCATAGCAGGCAGAGCGTCTGGCTTTACACCAGAAGTGACAACAGGCTTCTTCCACTTTGGAGAACCTGGGTTAATGGTTGTGCTTCACCTCGTAGCCTTCTCCCCTGTATCGCCCTAAAACAAGCCCCATGAGATTCTTCCCAAGCTCGCACAAGGGACACAGGTCAGTTTAAACTAGCACTTCAACTAAAATGGCTGTTTTGGGGATCATTATGTTAAATTTGGTTGATACCTTTATCTGATGTGATGTATAAGATTAGAATTCCGTACAATTATGTACATAGATTTATTGTACAATTCTAGTACAGGCAAGGTGATTTACTCTGTGTCACAGGTGAGAATAATACAAGTAATACTTGGAAATGGACTACCTGTGTTGAGAACAGGGGCACCATTATCCCGCAAAGAAAACTAACATGATTTCTAAGGTATACAATACATAATTAACATGATATATAATTTATTTTATAACATGGGTCCACTGGCTAGAAAATGAATGAATGCCTGGGTATTAATATATTGTGGCCTAACATAGAAAGTTTAACTGAAACCCAAAAAAGACCAAGGAAAACAAAAAAGGTACAAAAAAAGTAATTTTATTAATCAAAAATGAAACACAAAAGAGGGTTAAAATAGGAAGTAAGCAGGAGGTTTGTCTCGGTTTACAAAAAATTATTTTCCTGGGAATGTTTGTAACTCAGTATATCATGAATATCAAAGCTTAAACTCTCCTGTTACTCTCTCCTGTTCAAAGGACGTGTGTGTGTGTGTGTGTGTCTTAGGTTAAGTAGAAAGATTAAATTGTGGGTTAGAGTGTGCACTTCATTGGATTGGACATCCAGAGATGGTTCCTGCATTTTCCTGCTGCTGAGAAAAAATAAGACCCTTGTGACTCTCAACTCGATTAAGTTGAATAATTGAAAAACAGTACATCCAGTGAAGCAGGGTAATATTTGCGACCATCTTTGTTTCTCTTTGCCTCTGTTTGTTTTTAGCTCAGGTCTTGCAATCATCTACTTGTGTCACCTGTAATGGTGTTAACGTGTCCACGGTCCCCATTTGTAAAGTGTGCACAGGGCAGGGCTAGACCTCAAAAGTTGGATGTTAACAGAGAACACATCTTATTACAACTTTTTGGCAGAGCCTCCACACTGTTTTCAGTGCTCAGTGAGAAATAAAGAGCAGTCCAGTGAGCTCTGTATTATAAAGAAAAAAAACATTTTTGAGTTGAGTTTTCAGGTTTTTTTTTGCACATTCTTCTAAAATATAAATTACAATATGTAGACTTTGTGGATTTTGATTCTGCTATATGTTTAATAAATATGCTGCAAGTACAGTTAGGCTGATAAGTATTTAGACAGTGACATAATTTTCATAATTGTGGTTTTATACACCACCACCTTTGTTGAAATGAAGAAATATTACATGAGTAAAATGTAGGCTTTCAGCATTAATTCAATGGGTTTAACAGAAATATTGTATGAGCCATTTAGGAATGAAAGCCATTTTAATACATAGTTCACCATTATCAGGAGCTCCAAATTGTTTGGACAGATTTCTCAGATTTTACTAAAAAGACCTCAGATAATGTTTGCCAGGTGAGTGATATGCTCTTAATCTCATCTCTCAGGATTTTCATTAAAAACTTAACTGTTTTATTCTGTTTTCTGAATATGATTATTCATTCTTAAGAGTTTTATATTTTTTGAAGCAGTCAGTTTTTTGTTAGTGGTAGATGCCATTTGTTCTATTCTAATATAGGATATGTTTTGCATTGTTTAGTTAGCCACCATAATATTTATTTTACTGTTAATTTTTTTTTTTTAACTTGCTTCATATTTCAGTGCTTTCACATCAGTTATTTCATTCATATTCATCCATCATCCATCCATCCATCCATCCATTCATTATCCAACCCGTTATATCCTAACTACAGGGTCACAGGGGTCTGCTGGAGCCAATCCCAGCCAATACAAGGCGAAGGCAGGAAACAAACCCTATTCATACCTAGCTTAATTTACAACTTCCTCAAATCAGAAGAACTTTCTATATAAACTTTTGTGCTGTGTTCTAATGGATTCTTATGGCCTCAGTGTTAAGCAGGTTGTGGAGTGCACTGTGAAGTGTAAGTGCTACAGTAGGCAGGTTAGGGTCTATAACAAGGGTTGTGTCTGTGTCATATTCATCTCCATCAGCCTGTAGTAATCCATTTATCACATCACTGGTTTTTACTAAGTGATTATTTAGATATTGTTATGTTTTTAATGTAGTGTTCTTGGTACTGTAGGAAACCTGACCAGGGGCCTCATTTATAAATGGTGCGTACGCCCAAAAATGTTGTGTACACCTGCTCACATCATAATGCATAAAACCTAAACTTGGCATAAAGCCACGCACATTCTCACGCCAGCACAAACCATAGTGTATGCAAATTTGGACTCGGTTTTGCAAACTAGCAGTACCTAGCGTCAAAGCAGTGCTACTATTGCCAGGTGGCTTCCCTATATTTTTTAGATTCACATTTCTGACGTGGCTTTATCAAATACACTGACATTATTAACCGCATATAATTTTTTTATTTAAAGGCATCTGATTGTAATCAACTTGTAACCGTATAATGGTGCAAGAAATGGCCAAACTGTTCCAAATACTATAGCTGCTTTAGCGTTGTTACTCTTAGTGGACCACTGAGTATTTTAACCCAACGTATCTGAGTGTGAAATCACAGCTCCACAGCAGCTGATCGGAAAGCTCTACGCAGACTGTGTCAAGAGCGGAGAGAATTCTTGGGGTACAGCTTCTAGCACACGCTTCCTCAGCCATGGGCACAATCTATTTGAACTTCTCCCATTCAGCAAATGCTTCAGAGTTTTTCAAGTACGAACCTCGCGGTTCAGAAACTATTTCATCCCAAGAGATATAAATACACTCAGTCAGTCCATCAAGTGCTCCCGGTAGAACTGTTTGTATTTATAAGTACAAATATATCACTGTAAACTTGCATTACAGTTGAAATATTGCACAACCTGAGCCACTTATGCTTTCATATTGTATATTTAAATTTTTTTATCATATTATTATTATTGTTGTTTTTGTTGTTGTTATTTTACCATTTTATTGGAAAATAAGTTTATGGAGGATTTGCATATTGAATCTTATTGCACCATACAATAACAATAAAGGAATTTAATTAATTTCAATAGAAGAGAGCGTGCAGGAGTTGGTCTCGTCCGATGTGAGAGATGGACGTCTGAAGTGGAGCTCCGCTAGCAGCGGTGTTATTTTTCATATTATTTGCTTATTATCCTGAGATATCCTGTATTTATTCAACCCGAGAGGGACTGCTACAGTATATGTAAGCACATATAAACATGGCCAACAAGAAGGGGGGTCCGAAAGAATCGAAAACTAAAGCTACACCCAAGCTAAGATCAGCAAGCCCTAGTTCAAGATACGGCCTTTCAGAGACAGACCTGGATCAGATGGGCGAAAGTAAAGACTCCTCGAGACCACGGTCCACTACATCGTCGCCGGCTGAGAGCGAAAAGGGGAGTGAAGGTGCGATCGTGAGTGCAGATTTCGACAGCTCGCCATTCGGAGAAGATCACCTGAAACTGGAAAAGGCCTTGAAGTCTGCGGCTTCAATTACTCCACGCGAGCCGGGAGCAGCGGGGACACCGGCTACAGTAGAGTCTGCTGCTTCATCTACGGTACAAGAAAGCATAATTGAACTGTCTGAACTGAAGGTGTTGCTCGCTGAGCTCATGCAAGATATAAAGAAAAGCGAGAAGGCTAATGAGAAAGCAAGGGTAAAGGCAAGTCAAAAAATGAGACAGGAGGTGAGCTGCGACAGGAATTCTAACAGGCAAACGAAACGCAGCGGCTGGAATTGCAACAGGCAAATGAAAGGCTGCGACAAGAGATGCAACTTGAGCTGCGACAGGTGCTGGGTAAAACTGAAGAGCGCATTCAGGTAAACTCGGTTAAACTGAGCACGCTTACTGATCAATTGGAGGATCTTAAGGAGACATTCACGACTTGGATTGAAATAGCCGAAAATTTAGCTGCCAGTGCTTAGGCAAAAACAGTAAATGTCAGCTCTGAATGCAAAAAACTCGGAGAAAGACTGGCTGCTTTGGAAGATGGAAGCAGAAGGTATAATGTCAGAATTGAAGGTCTGCCTGAGAATCGAGAAAGTTCAAACCCTGTGAAATTCGCAGCTGAACTTTTTTCTAAAATAATCGGGGACGACTTTAAAGCAGAATCTGAGATAGCAGCGGCGTACGCAGATCAAACACCATTAGACCCAGACCCAGATCTTTTATAATTCGTTTTGAAAGATTATCATTTAAGTTAGAGGTGATGGCACTTCTCAGAAACAAGGAAGATATTATATATGAAAATAACCACATTCGTATCTTCCCTGACTTCTCTCCAGCAACAGCTACTAAACGCGCAGCATTCTACAACATTAAACAGCGGTTACGGCAAGCCAGCGTCAAATACAGCCTTTTGTATCCGGCAAAACTGAAAGTGAAATGGCAGGGTCAATTCTGTGTCTTCGCTAGCAAGGAAGAAGCAGAAAAGGAATTAAGAAAGCTGATCCCGGGACTATTCTGATACATAATAGTTAGTCATGGTGGTTAATGATAAAGCAAGGATTAATAATCTGCTGTCTGATCTATTTGTTTAAAACACGGGTTTTTATCAGCATATATTCTCATTATTACTTAGTATTACTAGTTACTATTACTATTACTACTGTTTATATTTTATTGTGCTTAATTCCTTTTTCTTTTTTCTTTTTTTTTCTCTTTTTTCTTTTTTTTAGCTAATTATTTCATCTCTACCCTAAACGAGACTGTTCAATATCATACCATTGGTTTATTGTTATTGATATTACTGCATTAAGACTTGTTATGCTTATTCTGGACACATTTTTGGACCGCAATAGAAGTAAAATCCTGCAGTACTTCTTTGTATTCCTTGCTCTGTGCTCCAATAAGCACACGTTATCGGCAATATACAAATAACCCAATTGTGCTCCACTCACTTAGAATCTGGAACCAATGTAGAAAGCATTTTAAGACGGAGAAGCTTCTATCTGTTGCACCTCTGCAAGAGAACCACCTCTTTCAACCTTCACAAACATATGCAGTTTTTAATATCTGGAAAAAATTTGGAATTAACTTGCTTAGAGATCTTTATATAGACAACGTCTTTGCATCCTATGAACAATTACATTCCAAATTTAACATTCCAGCTACACATTTATTTCACTGTCTTCAAAATAGGAACTTTGTTAAACGGAACCTTCCAGATTTTACTTTATTTTCACGTCCTGTGAGACTTTGTGCCAAGAGATTTAACCACACCCAGGGCCAGAAATAAAAGACAAAGAATAGATGACAAAGTAGAACGTTGTAAAGAATTGAAAAACGGCACAATACACATGCAGATCAGGTTAGAGATAATGAAAGTACTAAAATTCGAAAGTCTCAGATAAATAATAGCAAAGATCACATTGGCGCAAACAAATGGAAATTATTACTCAGTGAAATAATGGAACAGCGAAAAGAGATTGAATATATTGTTCAGATTTAAACTTTAAGTCGGAGACTTGTAGATCATCTAATTCTTGTTGCCATCAGGGAAAAGTAGTGTTTCTTCCCAATGAAGAGGCGTATCCATGAGAATTAAAAGATTTGTTGTTTGGTGAAAGTGAAATCCACATACGATAGCGGCAGAGATGTGAAGTGGCTGGCGCATAGCGCAGGCCGTGGGGGTTGGTGAGCAACTTACAAGATCAGAACACATTATAACTATTTACAGTAATATTTAAAGATTGTGCCAATGCAGATTATGAGTGGGAACTTTATGGTCACAAAGTGAGATACAAGTGAAAAATCAAAATGGCAACAAGGGAATTAAAGTTTATAGTCCTGCCTACTACATCACACTGCCTCAGTTTAGGGTCTGACCCCATCTCAAAAGCCACATTACCTTCTGAACAAGAGAAGATAATGTCAAATGTTGTTAAAGTAATTCAGAAGCTACAACAATTACTCAAACCCCTATATTTGAAAACTGACTGGTCATAGCGCTTTGGTGCACTGGTTAGTTCTTCTGCCTCTTGTGTCCAGAGTCTAAGTTTTCAATTCTATCTATGTAGAGTCTTCACATTTTTTCAGCGTCTACATGGGTTTTCCTTTGCATATTTCAGTTTTCTACCCACATATCTAAAGATTTTTATTTTTATGTTTTTTAGGTTAATTAGCTTTTTTAAATTAGCCTTTGCTTGTGTAGGTGTGTGCATGAAAGGGCCATGTGATGGACTGCTGCCCTGTCCAGCACAATTTTCCTTGTGCCTGGTGCTACAGGGATTGACCCTTAGTTGAACCGAAAAATTTGAGAATGTACTGTAGGTATGTGTATACACTATGTAAAGTGTTCTGACCCGCTGCCATCAGGACAATTCCCTTTTCTGCAAATATTTCCTTTTTAAACCTCCACCTCCATATGTTTCATTCTGATTGTTTTCAAGAAAGTGTCTATTTTTTACATTGATTAACTTTGTAAGGCAAATTGATACATTTCTGACATATTCTGACTGGCAAATGTTTGTTTTCAAAATTAACTTTGTGTGCAATACTTTATATTCATTTTTAAGAAGGTTAACATATCATTTAAGAAAAAGATTTCTAAGTGCTACTTTCTGTTAGAACTTAGGCAATCAAGGAAAACTAAACCTAATTATTGTGCAGTGATATGGCGGTAGAAAGAAAATAATCTGTGTCAGTGAGAGCAAAAAAAATGTAAAATAAGAAATTGGGAATGGATAGAGACATTCACAAGTAGGACTAAGGCAACTCTAGAGACACAGAAATTACCTAACACTCTAAGAAGCTCACAAGGAGAGGTCAAGGGGTCTCAAAAGTCAAGCTCTAGAGACTACTGCTTGGTCTACGAGTCAAAAGGGTATGACGGAATGAGATCGACTACTTTCTGCTGTTGAGAATATATGATTTAAACAGTCCCAGCGGGTGTGTGCTGGAAGATTTATTATAACATTATCTACAGATGATAAACTGTGTGTTTTAACACTGTAGCTGTGATTTTTGTTAATTTCTGCTTTCTGCAAAAGTAAATGCATATACTAGATTCTTTATAAATGAAAACAGGTTTAGTATTGTTGTACTTACAAAAGGTCTGGGGTTGTTACATGAAATGCTAAACATGCAGTCACCCTGCTTTTTAGGCCTTTAGGTGTTAGATTAATACATGGCACATGCTTGACTTACTGAGTTGATTAATATTATTATTATTATCTTTTTTTCTAAGTTTGTGCTGTTTCCTTTATACTGGAAACCCACCGGGTTCCTTATTGTCCGATTGTCAGGACTTAATGAATTATGTGGTCATTGTCAAGCAGGGTGATCTTCTGTACCTGGACAGCAGTCACTTTACCTAGCAGTTCACTGAGACATTGTTGGAGACCTAGCTCAGCAGTTCTAAGTGCTTTGACTATGAATAGACTCATACAAGCCTTTGTGTTCTACATACAAAACATCTCAATTTCAAGATCTTTGTTTTTCTACCTCTTTGACTGAGATGCTTGATTAATCTGGAATGGCTACATCAATGAGTAGAAACTGCTTCTTCTGTCATGGAGAATGATGTTCTGTTGATTGGCTCCAATTGTACACAATTATACACATGTATTCATACTTGTATCCATATCATACATAGCAATGGTGTTTTCTGTCTTGACCTTTTCATTTTGATTATCATATCAACGATCGGGCACCGGGAGTCCTACCTCATGGAGTATTGACCTGTGCAGGAAGCTATCTATCCAATTGTTTTAGTTAGTGTAAACTTTCACTCTGGCATTGAGCATCCAGCACAAATATGACTGGTGTGCACTTCTTATTGCTGGCATATCCTGCACTTGCTAGCAACATTAATTTTGAGAATATTTGTTTGAAGATAGCGTGTGTTGGGTACTTGATCCTGATGTGCCATGAGGAGACATTCTGTCTGGCCCTTCAGTCCAGAACCTCGCAATCATCCAAAGGTCAGTTTCTTTTTGACATAATCGTTCAATGTCTGTCTTGAGTGATTTTAATAAAAGGTTGTTGGTTTTGTTGTCAATTAGTGAAGCTTTCATTCTTCTTTTGATGGCCTTGAGATTATTCTGGGGACAATTGTTGGGCTTGAAGTATCAGTGCTTGATTTCTTTGCCAATTTTGACAAGAAAGCACTTACTCCTCAGTTTTTTCTTTTTTTTTTTGAGGGTCTCAAGCTTTATGTATTTACTGACCAACAATCAAACTCTTCTAAGTGCTCTCTAGCTCCATGAATCCAGAGGTTCTGGAGATGTACATTGGGTCTATGTAGCTTCCAGGTGCAGGAGGCCATACATAGTTAATAGCTTCCTGTTCATGTTCATCTCCTAGACTTCCTGATCTCTCCTGTTGATACCGAAAGTGTATTATTATTATTACTATTATTATTTGGCAGATATATTTGTGTAATGAGGCTGTAAGACTAGGAATTCCACCATTTCAGTGTAACAGACTGAAAAGCTTGATTCCCACTGGTCTTTAGCCAAGTATGTGGAACAAGAAGCAGGCAACGTTAGAAGCAGAGATTATGCTTATGCTTTATAACACACTGCTGAGGCCTCAGTAGCAGTACATTAGCAGTGCTGGAGGAAGTCCAAAAAGAGCGACATGGCTGATTCCAGGACTAGCAGGTATGAACTATGAGGAGAGAATGAAGGAGATGAACCTTTTCAGTTTAAGAAAACAGAGATTAAGAGGAAACACATTAAAACTGTTTGAAAAGGAAAGGGAATTAGTACTCTAGTCTTTTATTGAAATTGTGCAAAAATAATGACTCAGTTGTCAGTACTGCAACCTTTGTGAATTTGTATCCTACATTCCTATCATTGTCGTTGAGAAGATAAATCAACAGATGTCTACATTGGTTTTCATGGTACACTTTGGTTCTGTGCTAGATTCTATTATGATAATTGGCAACTCTAAATTTCATGAGCAGCCTATTGAAGAATGTGGACCTTTGCATGAGTTTGCCCAAGAAAAGACTAGCATCCTGTTCAAAGTTTGTCCCTGCTCAATGAGGATAAAATGATGTCTTATTGTGCCGGGTTGTATAGACAGGCAGGTTTATAGAAGGTCAGAATTCTAAGTAAATAATATGAAAAGTAGATATAACATAGCATACCATTTACAGACTGTGAGCAAAAGGGGTAACCCAGAGCCCCTGACTCCAAACACAAGTGCACAAACATTATCAAGGGTACAAATAAAGTGTATTTTATTTTACTAAATACCTTGCTTGCAGTGGTCCTTCTTTCAACACAGAATCTTAAGCACCATCCAATATAGTAACTCCTCATTGCTCCATGGTGGCACAGTGGTAGAGCTGCTGCCTCGCTGTAAGGAGACCAGGCTTTGCAACCTGGGTCCTCGCTGTGTGGAGGTTGCATGTTCTTCCCATGTCTCCCTGAGTTTCCTCCAGATGCTCCAGTTTGCTCTCTCAGTCCAAACACATGCAGGTTAGGTGAATTGGTCTTAGTGTGTGTTTGATACGTGTGTGTATGTTTACCCTATGGTAAGGATAGGATCCTGCAGAAATCCACCCCCAAACCTGTTCAGGACTAAGCAGGCTAGAAAATGATTGACTGACTGACTCTGCTCTCCTCCATGAAATCCTTGTCTTCTACTTCCTGACTTCAACTCTCCGAGTAAAGTGACACACCTCCTTTGGTCTTGGATCTAGAAGTACTTCTAGTGCCACAGCATTGCATGGTTGAAGCACTTCTGGATCACATGGATGATGCCATAACAGGGAGGTCTTCTCCCAACAGCAACCACTGGTGGCACCCAAGGACCCCAAAAGGGTTGTCTTTCCATACTACAAATTCCTAACAACACTGCAGGTGTCCAAACCAGAACCTGCTCAGCATAGCACTACCACCTCTCGTTCTGGTGAGTGCATTGCCTCTTCATTAATTATTCCTCCGGAACGGGACAGAAATGTAAGATCATGAGGGGTCCTTTCATCGGATTGGCTGGCCCAGCACTGTTTCAGCCATGGAATGGCCAAATGGGGGAGGCAGTTTGATGGATGAGGTCTCCAGGACTCTACAAATATCCAAATCTTATTATGTGATATCATCTACTGTTAAATTCTGCTCCGTACTTCTAAATTTTTTTATTTTTATGCTGTATTGAGGATTTGTTCAGTTCTGTGTATTGTATTGTATTGTATTGACCCCCTTCTTGTGACACCTACTGCACGCCCAACCTACCTGGAAAGGGGTCTCTCTTTGAACTGCCTTTCCCAAGGTTTCTTCCATTTTTCCTTACAAGGTTTTTTGGAGTTTTTCCTTGTCTTCTTAGAAAGTCAAGGCTTGGGGGCTGTCAAGAGGTAGGGCCTGTTAAAGCCCACTGCAGCACTTCCTGTGTGATTTTGGGCTATACAAAAATAAACTGTATTGTATTGTATTGTATCAGCCCAACGGGGTTGTGCCTCCTTTCTTGCACACCTTCCATTACAGCCTCCTTGTTGGGTAGGGACTTTTCCTCAAACCTAAATGGAATGCCAGTTCACCCATTCCTTCACTACCAAACCCTGTTTAATCTAAATAAGGGTAGAACTGGGGGTTATGGAGGCTGGTCTGGAGTCTGTCTCAGCAGCATCACACAAGGTGGAATCAATCCTAATTGATTAATTTAACACTGGGCCCACTCACACACACACTCATGAGGCCAACTCAGAAATTAACCTAATTTGCACATCTTTGAAATATGTGAAGAAAATCAAAGTTTGCTTAGAAAATGTTTTGCAGATCCAGGAAGAATTTGTAGACAATGACTGGGCACAGAATTCAGACTAAGGACATTGAATCAGTGAGACTGCAGCTCTACCCTCTGTAGATACAGTGGATTCAGTAAGTACTTAGTTGTGGCACCTTTAGTAACAATTACATCTTGGAGTCTTCTTGGGTTTATCGTGATGATCTTTGCACACCTGGATTTGGGACTTGCTGCCATTCATCTCTGCAGATCCTATCATGCTCTGTCAGGTTGGATGGAGACTGTTGGTGGACAGCTATTTTCAGGTCTTTCCAGAGATTCTCAATTCAATACAACTCAACAACCTTCCCAGAATTGTCCCTATGCCACTCCGGTAATGCTTAGGTTTATTGTACTGTTGAATATAAAGCCCAGTCTGAGGTCCAAAGATGCTCTGGAACAGGTTTTATTAATAGTAGCTGTAGTTTGTTCCATTTTCAACCCTGCCTAGCTTCCCAGTCCCTGCCGCTGCAAAACAACCCCATAGCATGATGCTGCCGCCACCATCTTTCACTACTGCACTGGCATTGTGCCGGTGACGAGTGGTGCCTTGTTTCTTCATTACTGTGCATTACGCAAATCTTGGTTTTACCAGACCAGAGAATCTTGTTTCTCACAGTCTAAGAGTCTTTTAGGAGCCTTTTTTCAAATTCCAATCAGGCTTCCATGTGTCTTTTAATAAAGGAGAAGCTTCTGTCTGGCCATTCTTCACAAAGCCCAGATCCATGAAATGTTGCAGCAATATTTCTCTGGAAGTTTCTTCTATTTCCACACAGATTCTCTGGAGCTCAGCAAAGTGTTCATATTATAGCCATTTTGCCATGACTCACAATTCTCCACCACTCCTCCCAGGCAAGCTTCGTCTCCTTCTTCCTCCCAACTCTGGCTCACCGAGTGGTGGTGGCTGGGCCCTTTTATAGCCCACCCGGAAGCGTTCCAGGTGATTAACCACCTGGTCCTGATTGCACTTCTGGTTGGGGCTGAAAGCTCGTCCAGCCGGGCTGTGGGAAGTAGGCAGCTCCCTCTTGCGGCCACTCCGGGCCCCAACCAAGCTGTGGAGGACTCCATCTCCAATGGAGCCCTACGGGTGGTTGGGGAGTCACCGTCGGCCAGGGAGGCTGAAACCAAGCATCCCGGGGGAGGTATTGGACTGCCCATGGCAGCTCCCCCGGAACATAAGTAGCAGGGGCATCCCTGCCGGGCATGGGACCTGGCTGTCCTTCACAATATATATATATATATTTACACACCTATCTACATTATACATACACACGCACACAGTACATGCACACACACACACAAATTATATATGTGTATATATATGTATGTGTCTATATGTGTGTGTATAGCTTTGGTCACTGAGTGCAAGGGAAAAAAAATAAAATGTAGTCTATAAGTTATTAAACAGTAAAACATTAACGTTTACGTAACGTTATGATACATTGAGCACTACTGGAGTGGTTTTGGGTAAACTACATTTTAAAAACGGTATAACACAACAGGTAAGTAGTACTAACAGCAGCTAAAATGTACTGTATATGCATCATCTCTCGGTAGTAGGACCCTTTTGAAAGGCGCTACATGACAGCTGTGGTATAGAAATTACATTTTCTATGTGAACGTCCAAATTTCTGCCTCTGGTAATGTGCCTTACCGGCATTTAAAGAAAATTAGTTTTGTGTCTTCTGCAGTGTTAAGAGAGAAAGGCTTTGGTTTGGGATAAAAGGAAAAAAGGTGTAAAGAAAGCAAACTTGCCTTTTTCTTTTATATAGTGTAGAGAGACGTCTTCGCTGACAATATGAGCGTCGCGGTGGGTCTTGTGTAGACGGGAGACAGCCCTGCCACTAACTGGCCAGGATGGCACTGTCGGTCCTCCACTCCTGTGCGTGTCTTCATAATCCGACCTGGTGACCTCATAATTGTATACTTGCAAAAGAAAGTGCGAAGTGCCTTAATATTAGTTTGCTGCGGTCTGGAAATGGGATCCCGTGTTTGCAGTTGTCTGGGCTATAGCTCATCGGAAGGAGGAAAGAAATTAAAAGTGTTTACTTTCAATTAAGGCAGAAGCGCAGTCAGCGTCTCAAAGGCTGGCACAGCTACGCACGCGCGCGCCAGCTGCCCAACTTTTATAGTATTTTTGCAGTGCAAGAAACGCCACTTTTTGCAGACACGTTCACGTGATCAGAACGTCTCCGCGCTCTTTAGAAGTCTTGCTTGTTCTCTGCTTACTGCATTCATAGTCAGTTCACGTGAGCCGCTCGGAGTACATGCATCGAAGCTTCTGAGCTGTGCCTGTGCTATCTCGTGCGACCTTGCGATGTCCACGGCTTTATTTAATGTTAGCTAAGACCCGGCACTTAAAAGTTTCTCTCGCAGTTTCCCTGAGTTTGTGTCAAACACCACCTTGACCATCTCATCTTCGTCTGAATATTTAGTGGCAGAGTGTTTCTATTGGATTGCCGCTGATTACGTGGGAGGCATGATGATGCGAGACGCAAGACGCATCTCCACCTCCCACGGCCATCGCGTTGCAGTCTATTACAGTATATGGACGAAAAAATAGATTCCAGTTATGTCCATTACGTGTAGAATTTAGAAATGAAACCTGCCTAACTTTTGTAAGTAAGCTGTAAGGAATAAGCCTGCCAAATTTCAGCCTTCTACCTACACAGGAAGTTGGAGAATTAGTGATGAGTGAGTGAGTCAGTCAGTGAGGACTTTGCCTTTTATTAGTATAGATTCTTTCAACGAGATAGAGACAATTTGGAGACAAGACTTTTTGGAAAAGATTTTTTCAAGTCCCGCGAGACAAGACTTTTGCCATGAGATTTTTTTCGAGTCACACCCTCCTCTAAACCAGTTTCAAACAAGACCACGTTACTCTCACCTCTCATTCGTGTAAATGCTTTTGTCATACACACTTCCTGTGCTCTCAGCTCTTATAAATTTTAACATTTTCCTCACTTTAAGTTCCCAATTGAAGGAGTATTATGTCCAAATCTTATTGAACAATTTCATCATGAAGGGTTATCAACAGAAAAAATTTGTGACCAGACATTTGCGCGATAGACATATGAACGGCGACAAAATAGCGCCGATTAAAACGCGGCATCAAAATCGCACCGACAAAATCGCGAAAGTTTAATTAAATATGAATTACTAGTTTAAAGCATATATAACAATGTTTATTTTAGAAGTCAATATTACGAGATGTGGCATGCCATCAGCACGGCACACAGATAGTCCTTAAGATCACGCCCTGCATATGTAGGAAGAATTGCAGCAAGACGTCTTGATAGTTGAGCGTATTTAGACTTGCTGGCTGCCTGACTGCTGGTAATTCCGCTTTATATACGACGCGTTATTTCAACCCTCGACTGAGTTATTTGTTCGCGGCATGCCATCAGCAGTTATAAAAGTTATAACCTAGCATATAATGTGTATATAATGCGCACGTACACGTCCCACTCTCTTGGCCTCTCTCGCAATTTTGTAGTGGCAATTTTGTCGGCGCACATTTGTCGAAAACCAGTTAGCGGGTTTGTCGGCGCTCATTTGTCCATCGCGGTTTTGTTGGGCCGCCTATGTCTATCGCACTTTTGTTGGTGAACTGAAAAAATTAGTACACAGGCAATCCTAGCACCGAGAAACAAGGAAGTCAAACAAATTAATGCCAAGAATGTTGATCAGTAACATGGCAAATTGGTTAAATGTGTATGCTGAAACAGTTGGTGGTGATCGTGTGGAAGATAAAAACATCAACTTACAATATCCCGAAGAATATCCACAACTGTTAACACCGTCCAGTCTTTCACCACACAAATTACTGTAGAAAGAAGGATGTATTCAAGAAAGGTAATGTAGCACATCTTCCGTAGATAATATTAGACAACAAAGGAGATTGTGATATGCCATTCATATTAAAACGTTAACAGTTTCCCTTTAGAATAGCTTTTGCAAAGACAATTAACAAATCTCAGAGCCAAACATTCAAAAAAGTAATTTTATTTAATGGAGAGAAACAAACGGGCAGTTATACATCTCGTTGATGCATATGTAGCAATTCCCATGAAAATAAAAACCTGTTTAAATTGTACATCTGAATCCCCATACGCTAGCAGCAGAAGCGCAAAAAGGCTAGTGCATAGTGCAGACCCGGGGGTTTGTCAGCGAAGCAAGCAGAAGGAAAAGCCCCCTAGTTACTGTATTTATGTAGACAAGTGATCAGTCATTCTGTATAATCCATCTCCTTTCATAGAGGTGTGATAGTTAGGAGACATTACTGATCTTCTCTCGTTGGTGCTGGACTTTCTAGTTTCCATTCTGGGGCATGTCCTCACTCATGAGCTTCCTTGTGCTTTTGAGGTGTTCAGTATGAGGAGAGAAAAGGAACTGTAATTATCTATTACTGTTATTGACTGGTACCCAGTTATTTAATCTCCTCTTTTGTGAATATAAACACTTTTCTGTACTTAATCAAGTACTCTTTGATTAAACATGGATTTTAAAGTAAACGCATAGCATTAAAAGACGTTCAATGAGGTTGGTCAAACTTTAAAGTGGTAGTATATTATATAGTGCCTTGTGTTGTAAATTTAATTTTAATAGATAAATGTGATATTTTGCCCTTCTGTCTACACTCAATAACCCATAATGGCAAATTGAAACCATGTTTTCAAAAAGGTTTCCGGATTTATTAAAAATCAAAAATGGAATCCTCGCATTCATATAAAGTATTCAATCCCTTTGCTGAGACACTCCAGATTGTGTTTAGGTGCATCCTGTTTGCTTTAATTATTCGTGAGATGTGTCTTGAACTTTACCAAACTGAATTGATTGGACATTGTTAAAAAAAAGGACACACCTAAGTATCCGAAGTCCCACAATTCACAGAACAAAAACCAAGTCACGAAATCCAAGGAACCCTCTGTAGATTTCTGTGATTAAACTGTGGTGAGACCCAGATCAGGGCAATGGGCTACAACAATTCCGAAAGCTTTGAGTGTTCCCAGTAGCACAATAGCTTCAAAAATTGTGAATTGGAAGTTTCTAACCATCAAGTCTCTTCCTAGATTTAGCCATCCGCTCAAACTGAATAATCAGGCAAGAAGGGTATTGGTCAGGAAATTGACTGAGAATGCAATGGTCACTCTAATAGCATTTCAGAAGTCCTCTGTTAAGATGGGAGAACCTTTCAGAAGGGTGATCATCTCAATCATCATTCAGGTAGAGTGGCTAGACAGAAGCCACTATTTGAAGTAAAAGGTTTACTTTGAGGTAAAAATACGACAGCCCATTTGTAGTTTTCCAAACAGTATTTAAAAGACTCTCTTTCCCTCTTTTCTACTCTTAAAGGTTTACTCTGGCTGTTGGCCTTCCTTTCTTTCTCTTGGGAGGGTGTTGAATTGAATTTAGTGTTGTTAAATTTGACTTGATTGTATGAAATGTTCCCTTTTTTATTAAAATCAATTTTAAAAATCTCTGGTCTGATGAGACAAAAACCGAACTGTATGGGCAGACCTCCAAGCAAAATGTCTGGCAAAGATCAAGCACTCCAATCACTTGCCTAATACAATCCCTGCAGTGAAGCATAGGAAACTAGGTATGGCTTCTCACTAGCAGCAACAAGATGACTGGTCAGAATTAGGGGAAGAATGAATACAGTCAAATAATGAGGAGTCCTTGAAGAAAAGCTGCTCCAGAGTGCATTCAACCTCAAACTGGGGCAATGGTTCACCTTTCAGCACAACAGTGACACGAAGCACATGGCCAATGACAATGTTGGAGTGGCTTTGGGACAAGACAAGACTCTGAAAGTCCTTCAGTGGCCCAGCCAAAGCCAAAACTTAAACCCCATAGAACATCTATGGAGAGACGTGAAGATGGCAGTTTACAGTCTAACTGTGCTTTAGAGGATCTGACATGAAGAATGGGATTAACTGCCCAAATCTAGGTGTGCAAAGGTTGTAGAGACACAACCAAGAATATTCAAAGCTGTAATTGCTGCCAAAGGGATTCAGAGACTTCTACAAAGACGTGAATTAAAGGTCTATATACTTATATGGATGACAGATTTCAACTTGTCATTTTTAATAAAATTGCAAACCTTATTCAAAACATGTTTTCACTTTGTTATCATCCGATATTGAGCATAGATCGATGGACAAAAATGGCAAATGTATCCATTTAAAATCAAATCTACAACACAATAAAGCATGCAGAAAGTAAATGGTTTTGATTACTTTGTTATTCCATCATATATGAAAATTTACACAGTAAGAAGACCTTAATAAAAATGCAGTTTGAGTACATAAATTAATGTAATTAACAAATATGGCACGCATGGGAGAAGCATGCTGAAAATCACAATCATGAACAAAATCCATTTCCAAAACAAGACAAGTTTGATGTAATTCCACTAAACCTTTGACATAATACTTGTCACCCTGTATAAATAACAGCAATGCCTTTGATCCTTTTGTACACAAAGCACGGAAATTAAATGAATAAGAAGAAAACAAGGATGCATTTTAAGTAGCTTTCTAAATGCTAAGAAACATGTGGCATGGCTGCTGATTTAACCAAACTAGCATGAGTGAAACACAGATCAATACTCGTCCACCAGTGAGAAATAAACACAGACAAACAGCCTCTTGCAACTCTTGAGGTCATTATTGAATGTATGTGATCCAGTGTCACCTAAAAGTAGCATTAGTAGAATGAAAAGACCATTTGAATAAATTGCAGCTCTTTCATAACTGTTTAAGATTCATAAAGTGGTCTTTCCTGAGTCGTTCCAAAGAGCTCAAAAATCAACAATGATCTTTTGTACAAAAAGCAGTGGGGGCACAACAAAATACTGCATGTTAAAAAACAACCTTTATCAATTGATTTTAAAAAATGTAGTGAACACAATTATAATAATAATAATTTTGTTGACTTTAATACATATTGAAAAAAGTGTAGGAATATAATAAAAATACTAACTAGAAGAGGTCATTCAGTTGGTCATAACTTGCCAATTGCCAATTCTCATTTACTTAACTTTTAACATTATTTCCTAACAAACTTTTCACAGCTTAACTAATCTCATATATTTGTGGTTCTCTGTGCAGACGAATATGTTTGACCCACATTTTCCCTTTACTAGGTTCTACCTAAGCACTCAGGCTATGGTAAGAGCTAACATCTACCCTATTTACTTTCTATATAATTTTAAATATAGAATTTCCTTAAGGGCAATATACAACAAAACAAAGTAATGTGGGAATGTTTCTATTTTAATAAATAAAGGAAACTTTGCTAAGGTTGACAAAGCTTTACTAATTTCCCATGAGAAAAGTCTTGCTTTATGTGACTAGCGGCTTTGAGGTGTGTTTTAATCATCAGGATTTGTATCATCTTCTGCTGAAAATTTTCAAAAACCTGTTGCAGTGATTTGTCTTTTTCCCTTATAGTTTCCATTAGTGTTGATTAGGGAAATTTGCACAGACGAATATGCTGTGTTTTCCTGGAGTTGCCTTGGGCCAACTTAGTTGAAAATTTTTTTCTTTGCAAGGCATCATAATGGAACTGTAGCAGCCATGTGGGTCTATTGTAAGATCTTTGCCATCATGACCCAATCAGGTCTCCAGTCAGGTTTCCATCCTGAATGTGTTAAAAAAGCAGAAAGGTGCTGCAGTATTTTCATTTGAGGGGAACATTAATTCAGTGTTTCTCAACCACTATGTCATGAACAATGGAAATAACCTTTACATGTGATGAGGAAATAAACTTTACATGTGATTTGGAGATAACTTTGACATATATCTTCTTATTTCCTATCATATAGAGGAAAGAATTGATGCCTCCAAACCTGAGCTCTTGGTTTTCAAAAGGAGAGGGAGGAACAGGTCAGGTAGTGAGACTGATCAGAAGATTAGAACTGTAGTCATTGTATTCAGATTATGAAAGAAACAAAACAATAGAACAAAACGGACTGGAGTCCCAAGGGACGTCCCATTAATGTCTGGTTGAAAAATTAAAAAAAAGAATGTTTCAAAGGACAGGTGCTTTGGCTTCTTCCAGCCAAAAATAGGCTTAAGGTATTGTTTAAATTCTGACCTCTCAGGTAGCTGAGTTTTTGTTATTTAATTGAAAGTGAAGTAACATTTCCTCCTGCAAGTTCCCTTCTACTTAAGGGTAGGAAACAGAACAGTAGTACTAGTACTAGTGGCATCTTAACAAGCAATAAACTGTGGATATTGACTACAACAATGAGCAATAGATAATGGTACTTTTGAGTTATTTAATCAAATCATATCTATAATTTTAAAATGCCTACTTTTTGCTAAACAAATTCACTGAATTAAAAGTAATTGTTAGGCAACAATGTTTTTCTAAAGTTTTGTTTCCTGAAAAATTGTGAGTAATTATGATAGACAGCCTCAAGCTGAACACAAACATAATTTCAGATGAACTGCAATATTAAGGAATTTGGAAAACATGAAATTAACAGTAACCCACTTTAAAGTTGATTACTAAAAATGTATATTTGTATATATATATATATATATATATATATATATATATATATATATATATATTTATATGTGTGTGTGTGTGTGTAAAATACATGTACAGTATATAAATATCATTAATTGTATCTAGTTTAATAATTTAGTTATTTTAGAAAAATAACAGAATGGAGGGAGGAAGTGATTTATGTTTATCTTAATTGGGCAAGACTTTTAATCTGCCTATGTAAACCAGTATGAGTAACAGGACTTTTAATCTGAATTGTCTGGAGAGTGGAGGGGTATCTTGCGAGTTGAAAGGTTAAAAAAAAAAAAGATTTCTTCTATAGCTGTCGCTAGAAAAGGAAACTCTGTAAAAAAATTAAAGCAGTTTGATTTAGTTTTTTTTTTTGCAAGTTAGAATTTAATATAATAAGTGAGAATATAGTTAGAGCTTTAAAAATTGGTTTATATGTTATAATTTCAGCTCTACGAGTATTAACACTAGAATTACCAGAGCCTACAAAAAAACTCGTAGATCCAGCCCACCTTAAATCCGTTCACACCTCTCCACCAGCGTCTTTTGTCCTGTAAATGTGCCGATAAAGAAAGCAGCAAGCAGCCTACTATTCCATCCTTCCACCGCCTTAGAACATGCAAAAAGTTCTCCCAGCTCATGCCTTGATTATTTATCTGGGAGAGAAGTGCTGGAGTTTTAGAGTGGAAATAATAGATTGTTATTTGGAACACATGCATTTCATGTGTGTTCCATTTCTACAATAATCAGTGTAAACACATTGTTAAAACAGAAACGTTTTTCATATTTTAGTAGTAAATAACAAAATGTAGGCATAAACTATATAATGTATAAAGCCTGAAGTCCAAAGATCAAATAAACACTTTCACAAAAGGTTCAAGGATAAAACAATCGCTTCTGTGGCGTAGCGGTAAGATTGGCTGACTTGTGATCAAGAGTCCCTGGTTCAATCCCGACTACCTCCTATATTTGCCATTTTCAGTAGTGAGCTGCTCTTATTGTTAATATTATACAGTACACACATACATTTGGTTTGCGTCTGTAACAGACGGTGTACATTTATAGGACTTGTGAAAGTTACCGTTTTATTTTCACTTTTATTCTCTCAGTCATGATCACGGTACATACAACCGCCTTAGGGATCTGACGCTGTTAACGTTTTTATTTGAAACTGGGAGTAACTGTACATAGATGTGAGTAGTGTTTTCAGGCAATGGAACTGGACATTCTCTGATCTGGAGGGATAAAAGCTGACACACAAACTATGGCGAATCTGCCTTCTTCGTATCTCACCGTCACTTAATTATTTTTTGTTTTATTGAGTGTTCCTGCGCATGCTGAATTAGTATGCGCCTTATTGTCTATAATGTCAAAGACGCAATAACAAAAAAAAACAACAGAGACATAAGTATATATGATATTTGGGATTATTCATTTTATGATCTGTATAGTACATTTCGGAAAACATTGTGGCACGGATGCAACATTATTCATATTCATTCGCATAACATCTTGTGCTTGTAATCAGTGACTGTGTGTTTTTGTTTTTTCCCCGATCTTGCCAGTCCTCACATGTTGCTGTATGCTGTTTCTTTTGTACTCCAGGACTTGCAGAGGAAAGAATAGTACAGAGAAGTAAGTTCAACACTATATGCAATCATCAAATTCAAATGTTAACAATTCACACACATGCAAGGACTGTCCTTTCTACATTTACGACGTGTGTACCTGTTGCAATGTACACATTTCTCTTTATGCTTTGGTTCCTGTTACAGTGAAAGGGCACCTGACACTGACTCAGTTTACTATCCTGGGGGAAGTGGCTGTCTTGGAACAGAAACTTGTTGATGTTTGCAACCTCCTTTTCTGTTTTCCATCGCCTTTTCTAGTAAGATGCGACGACAAAGTTCCTCTGCAAGGTGAGCCATTAACACTCTTCTTTTCTCAGTTGCCCCCATGCATGCCTTGCACAGTACATGTGCATTGATTGCCACCAGGAGTGAGTTTACTTATAAAAGGTAGCTTTTTTTCAGTTTTATTCTCTCAATCACGATCACACCAATGTTTGTGTGTCAGCTTTTATCCCTCCATATCAGAGAATGTCCAGTTCCATTGCCTGAAAACACCACTCACATCTATAGTTATTCCCAGTTTCAAATAAAAAGAAACATAGTCAGTTCCCTGGGTTGGGGGGGGATGGTAGTATGTACCGTGATCGTGACTGAGAGAATAAAAGTGAAAATAAAACGGTAACTTTCACAAGTCCTATAAATGTACGGTGTCTGTTACAAATGCAGACCAAATGTATGTGTGTACTGTATAATATTAATAATAAGAGCAGCTCACTACTGAAAATGGCAGTCGGGATCGAACCTGGGACTCTTGACCACAAGTCAACAAATCTTACCGCAACTCCATGGAAGCTGTTACATTGTCCTTGAACCTTTTGTGAAAGTGTTTATTTGATCTTTGGACTTCAGGCTTCACACATTATATAGTTTATGCCTACGTTTTGTCATTTACTACTAAAATATGAAAAATTTTCCTGTTTTAACAATGGGTTTACACAAATTATTGTAGAAACGAAACACACATGAAATGCATGTGTTCCAAATAATGATTTCTAGTGTTAATAGTTTCTACTTTCTTTGATTTTTTTTCTTAAGAACTCCAGTGAGTAAAAGAAAAAAAATTATTTAAATAAAACCATATAGCACCTGATGTTTGTGGTATGTTATATGTAATTAGTTGTGTAACTGTATTTATATCTTTAAAAAATAAAACAGTCAGAGTAAATGGCATTTGGTGGTTGTGAATATTTAATACTGTATTATCCAACTTGAGAGGAAATTTAATAATAGTTGAGCCAATTCTGTTGTTCTCCTTTGTGGAAAAAAGACTGCATTATATTTGAAATTAATGTTTTTTTTCATTTCGCTACTAAGACATTTTCTCATATTTTCAAGACGAGTGAATATAGTACGACTATTTTAATTGTACATATAAGGTTATGCGTTTTCTGTGTATTTACTAGAAATTAGAATGGAAATATAACGGAGATCTCATTAATGTTAGAAAAAAAACAATTTTGTAATTGTACTGCAGATTGTTTTTTTCCTGCCTGGATTTGAATTGGATGGCGAGCCAGCCCGCTGGAATGGAATGCTTCTTTTACTGCGCACCTCGACGTCATGTCTTTGTTTTTGAATCCTAGAACTTTCATGACAGCGAGTTATGCATCTCATCTGAGAACAGATAAGAGAGAAAATTGAACTCTTTAACTGGTTAATCATTGTTAAATGGTTTTGGACTCTTGTTTAATGGATGTAATAGATACCTATACACTATATATTTTTCAAATTTTTTGAAAGAATTACAATCTTTGTTTTTTTTCTTTTGTTTTTGCTTTAATAAATCTGCCAATTATTTTTTTTATACATACTGTATTTGTTGCTCCATCTTTCATGCCTCCTTTAACTGAACCTAGAGTAAAATTGTAAAGCGCTGTGTTGTGAGTGGTGGTTGTTGCGGTGGCAAGAAAGTGCTTTGTTGCCCTCCTCACCCACTAAGCACCTGCTACACATCTTTTACTGAGCTTAGTGTGTTTAATCTCTTACTGATGCTGACCCATTCTATTAGTTCAATTGAGCTTAAAATATTTTGCTGCTGATTTTTGCTTGTACTCAGCCTCTGATGCTTCTCATTTCAGTTTCTACCTATAGTTGCCCAGCATTGATTGATTCCATTTGCTCTGATATTACTTTACCATTGCTGCAGTGTCCTGGTGAAATCTTTCACCATGTTCATGACTGACTACAACCAAGATGAGCAGTGAAGAAGTCCAAGATGTTCTGAATGTAGAAAATTAATCTTTAGCGACATGCTGCCCTTTGTGGTTTTGTGTGCTTGAAACATGTTGTCAACCAGCTGGATGCAGTTTAGTGTTCTGTAGTTGACATTAAAATTCTCAACAACATCAATAATACCTCACTAGCAGGTGTTATTCAAACCACTTGTCATCGACAGTGTTTCTTTTGCACCAACAAAAATGCCTTTCTTAATCTTGGCATCAGTTATTAATGGAAACATCTCTCTCAAAAATCTAAATTCTTCACCATCTTTGATCACTACTTTAACCAAATTTTTATCAGTCTGAGTTTTAAATGAAGAAGAGGCAAAAATATCATTGTTGGGTTGACAAACGGTTTATGTGACACCCCTTTTCTGCTCTGAAACCAAATCCTCACAGAGTGGTTAGTTTGGTTTGATGTAATGAGACTCTTTAGCATGGCTGTCCTAGTAGCATTGCCACTACATTTTGATCAGCACAGATATTCCAGTTGGAAGTGCTGTACTTATATGTGTACTCATAATATGACAGGAAATATTAAAAATGCAATTGCAATAAAACGGTACACAACTAGAAAGCTGAAAGGTAATTTTTGTAATCAGAAATCCAAAATATATACAGTAAGATACAGTGATCCCTCCTCGATCACGGGAGTTGTGTTCCAGAACCCCCCGCAAAAGGTGAAAATCTGCGAAGTAAAAACCATACGTTTATATTGTTATTTTTATATTGTCACTCTTGGGTCACAGATTTGCACAGAAACACAGGAGGTTGTAGAGACAGGGACTTTAAAACACTGCAAACAAACATTTGTCTCTTTTTCAAAAGTTTAAACTGTGCTGCATGACAAGACAGAAATGATAGTCCCGTCTCACAATTTAAAGAATGCAAGCATATCTTTCTCTTCAAAGGAGTGTGCGTCAGAAGCAGAGAATGTCAGAGAGAGAGAGACAGAGAGAGAAAAGCAAACAATCAAAAATCAATAGGTGCTGTTTGGGCTTCTAAGTGTGCGAAACACCGCGAGGAAAGTATATTGTATATCATTGAGGAGTTTTATTTAATACATAATACCTGCTTTGATTAGGTAGCTTCTCAGCCATCCGCCAATAGCGTCCCTTGTATGAAATCAACTGGGCAAACCAACTTGAGGAAGCATGTACCATAATTTAAAAGACCCATTGTCTGCAGAAATCCGTGAACCAGCGAAAAATCTGTGATATATATTTAGATATGCCTACATATAAAATCCGCAATGGAGTGAAGCCGTGAAAGTCGAAGCACGATATAGCGAGGGATCACTGTATACCCAAAAGTGTTCAGGAAGAAAAATCTTCATTGTGCAAAGCTATATTGTATTGAGGAAAAATATTTTGGTGCATCAAATTCAGCTGTAATAATTTTGTTGATGCTGAGTATAATAATTTAATTTAAATTTATTTTTAACCTAATGTTTTTACTACCACTTTAGATAAAAAGTGCACCTACTGTATAGATTAGTGCTTGCAGGGTTAATATTAATGTAAGAGTCATTTCCTAGTTACTTAAGATTCATAAATATTTTACTAGATGACAATGCATAATCTATGGGAGGTTCCTATAACCCCCATAAATTGAGTAGAATTGGTATATTCTAGCCATTTATAACATGTCTGACTAAATATTATTCTCAATTAGTGACCAGCGTTGTCATGTGTAAGGTGCAGAGGGCACATGGTTTTAAATCGTGCCTCCCATGCCTATGGGCATACGGGCCTTTTGAGTGTGTGTAGTAACTCATAGACAACGCACTTATTAAAGTGCAAAGCCGTACGTTTAAGGTGTACAGAAGAAGAAGTAAAGAACTTTTAAGTACAGAAATAACAAAAGTTTCTCAAGAAAAGCTAAGTTTAGAGAAGATATATTTTTCCTTTTTTTTGCCTTTTATTCTACATGTGTAACTACTTTTTTCTTTATTCTTGTGTGGATTATTTGCTTTTAACTTTCACTACATATTTTTAAAACAAACTTTTGGACTGAGAGATTTCTTTCGGTACGCATTTTATCCATGCTTGATCTCACCTTACACTCTGGCGGCTGCAAATAATAATACATTTTATTTCATGCTGCCTTTCATGACACTCAAGATCACCTTACAAAGCAAACAATTAACAGTAATATAAATAAAGTAACATTATGAATAAAAATGAAATAAATAAAGCAACCGCTTCAATAAGACAATTTAAAGTCTATAAGCCAGGTTTAAGAGATCATACCAACAGTCCTTAGGTTATAGTCTAGATTAGAAAGTAAATCTTCTGATGGGACTGGGAGAATGCAAGTCTGAAGAAGATCTACAAGATAGTTTGAAGCAAGATTATGAAAGGCTTTAATTGTTAATGGTAAGATTATAAAGTACATCCTATGGGACTTGGGAAACTAGTGAAGATGAATGAGCAGAGGTGTGATATGTTCAGCAAACTTAAAACATGTAGTAATCTGTGTTGCAGTGTCCTGGATAAATCGTGGTTGGTTCTGTTTATGCACTTAGAATTTCTTAGTCACTTTTAAGTCAGCTAATTAAAAATGAACTCCTCTTCATTTTTTTTCAAGTTTGACTATGAAGCCATTTGTTGTATAAATGTGACTTGATTGAATGCAATGCTATTTTCTTCAAATAAAATAACTAAGCTGATTCAGATAATGGATAAATAAATGTTAATAGGTTAACTGTGAACATAATTTAGAAATATTTATAATCTCATAAAAATCTGCAAAGGCCAATAGACATGTTTTGGCCTGTGTAAACACATAAAATGAAAGAAGCATAAGGTAGCTGTACAGAGATAACTTGGCTTAAAGATGATAGGTTTTTGTGTGTGCCAGGCAAAGATCATCAGGGGGGATTTGTGCCATGGAATTACAAGGAAAGATTATGCTTGTCTAGTTGAAAATTAGCATAATTCCTCCTGATATGTAGATGGCACCCCTCCAGTACATTACCTAACATAAGGTGAGTGTAATTCCTTAGGGATGGCAGGTGACTGGAGGAGTAAACAACCTGCGATAGGTGAGGAGATGCTGTACTAAACAGGAAAAACCAGTTCATAACACCTGCCTTAAAGGCCTGGCTGTGTAAAATTGAACAATGCTTCAAAAGTTCAAAAAAACATGGAGCTGACAGGGAGCACCTGTGATTATGTTAAGTTAAAAAATCCTTGTAGCCCCACTGCCCCAAAATCCTTTCTATTACAGTGTTTGTCCTTTCAGTAAGGTGTAATGGCTTTCCCACTTTCAAATTTCAATCTGTAACTTGTGCACATTTTATACCCCATCTCACTATTTTTACTGAATCCTTTCCTTCAAATTTTCTTTTGAACTGTCAACTCACTGGTGCATAGGAAATGAGTAGAAGGCTATTACAGCGCCTACCCCAAGAACCACATTGGAGGTCTGGTGTGAAGGGCAAACACTGTAGTAGGCAAGATGATATGACGGTGGCAAGGGTTTTCACCTTGTCACTTTGCTTTATTCTTTATGTTCTACCATGGTTTACAATCCCCTCACATTTTCTCTTAATAGGCCTTCAATGTGGGTAGTGAAATCCTTTACTACTCTGTGATGGCCAGTGTAGTTTTCTATGCCTTGGTGCACTGGGCTGGTTGCATCATTTGCAGAGAGGCCTACTGAATCAGCAAGCTAATTAAAAGGGCAGGCTCAGTTATAGGACACACTCTGGACCCCCTAGAGGTTATAGGAAAGGAAAGAATTAAATCAAAGCTGAGTGCCACTATGAACAATTCTGCACATCCTCTCTGTAACACACTAACATTGAGGACTTTCAGCCAACAAATGATTCAGCAAAAGTGTGTCAAGAAACACTACTGGGGCTCCTTTACACCAACAGCAATATGTCTGTAAAATTCCTCGTTGGGACTGTGACTGCTCTTTTTATTTTCAGCCAAATCAGAATTTTCCTTTCTTTGCAGTATTTGTTGGGCATTTATTATATTATTGTATTGTTTACTTATCTATTAACTTCTGCAAAAAGCAAAATATCTATCTATCTATCTATCTATCTATCTATCTATCTATCTATCTATCTATCTATCTATCTATCTATCTATCTATCTATCTATCTGTAACACTGTCTTTCAAAATATTGGAGTTTTTACCATTTGCTTTAAGTTCTGTACCAATTGAAGGTACAGCATACTTAGAAAGCGTGCTTATTTGTACATTTGTATGTCCTGTATAGTTGTGTGTAGGTATTTGTGTCTAAGTATCCTAGATATAATCATAACTTTGCATTACAAGCATAACAAAATATCCTTTGACACCAGTTATTTCGGTTTAAAATATAAATATCCCTAAAAGGGAACAGTAATCTCATTTGATAAAATACTTGTGAAAGAAAACGTGAAAGAGATTAAATTCAGTGGCAACCTTTTAATCTATCAAAATTATCACATTTTTATAGCCCTGAAGCATAATATGAAGTGCAAATAAATTTCCTTTTGGCCATTAATTTCCTTCAGAAGAAGGCAGACAGGAAGAGACAGAGAGAGAGAAAGAAAGATAAACAAATGGTGTGCCAAACAAGTTGTTAACCCCAACCAAAACTGTTGATGTCAATTGCAAAAAAAAAAAAAAGAATTAAAAACAGGGTCACATAACAAGAAACCTTATTTGTAGCTGCTTTTACCTTAGGCACTGAAGCAGAGAATGGTATGACTTTCAGAAGCACCTAACAAGGTCAGGGTAGTAGAATGTAAAACACCTACTGCTCATTCTGAATATTTATCATTGCATATGCTGTATTATTTATAGCTCTAATCAGACCAGCAGTGGGAGCCTTCATAAATTCCTCTCTGAGTGTGGTGCCCCTTGAGGGTCCTGCAGGTCTAGTAGGGAGAAGAATGATTCTCATTCTTAAAGCAATAAATCAATGAAATGGGATTTAATAATTACAAGCCATAATGTAGTTCCACAATTCCTTCAGTACAACATATGACAGGGCAAAAGTTAACCATGTTTTTATGAAAGCATCCATTCAGAATCCTATTAAATACAACTGATTAATATTAAGCATATTTTAAAATATAATGGATTAAAAAAATAAATGTAATACTTCATGGACTTTCCACTCTCCAATGTATATGTGATACATTACATTATGTATCAGGTCTTTTTTTTTTTTTTGTACAGCACCATGACAGTATTAAGTGCAGCCTTGAACACTGTTATATTAAGATACATTTCCAAATTTAATTTAGTATTGCAATGAAGCTGTCCTAAGGGCAGAATCCCGTACTTACATTATAGTTTGGGCCATGTTTGCTGGAGCACAGGGATGATCCTTGAGTTGTGGGTCTGGTGAATCTTAATGGTGTGCCACATAAGTAGTGATAATTTTGATGTTTTTCATTTTTTTTATAAGTGAACACATCCTTTATCAATTCAGTAGTCACAGCTGTTGATCTAGCACAGCACTTCCCGATTGGGGATGCTCGCACCCCGAGCAACTGTTGCTGGGGGTGCCAGAATCCATCGAGGAAGAAAAATGAAAAACATTATTTGTACAAAATCTTAATTTATCTATCCATTCCTAAATAATTAAATGGGCAGGCTATTTCGTATCAGTGCAATATGCTGCTTGTTAAAATGGATGACTTCCGCTCTTACGCGCACTTAGTGCTGCGTGGGTATTATGAACTATCGTATCTGTTCAAGTTCTGTTTAAATTTGAAATATAAGTTAAATATAAGTTTTATTTAGTTTTACAGAATATCTTTGGTAGGAATGTAAGTTAAATTTAGTCATCACTGCATACATTTTTCTTCACCATAGAAATTTAAAGACTAAATTCAACTTACATTCCTACCAAAAATATTTCTGTCGACTAAATAGAACCTACTTATATCCAAATAGAACTTGAAATGATATATTTTTTCAAATCTGACCGCGTATCGAGCCCGCATGCTATTGTGCTCTCGCCTTGCCTGCCTCAATATGTCGCCGTCGCTTCGGTCTTACTTTTTTACCATTCATTTAATCATGGCTAGTCGCGAAAAAATTAGAAAATGGAAGGAGGATTACACTGAGTGTGGCTTTACCAAAACAATTATTGATGGAGAATAAAGTATCCATTATTCATAAAGCTTCAATTGGTGATCTGTTTTTCTGCGTTAACCTCAAAATTTTTCATACTTCTTCTCAAACCAAAGGAGTGCGAAATCGGCCTCATCCATCACAGGGGGTGCGAGGGTAAAATGAATCGGGGAGCACTGATCTAGCAGTTATAAACGCCATCAAAGATTTGTGTTTCATGTCCCAATCCCTTGACATATTTAGAGAACATTTATTCTAGTATTCTATAAACTGGGAGTATGTTTCAAAATAAATACAACCACTAAAGGCCACTTCACATTACCCAACCTTTTCAGCTGTTTTTTCAGTCACAGACTTCATTTTTATAATCTTATCGAACAGAAGGCACAAATTCAGTTGTGTAGTGTGTCATACCCGGCGATTCAGTCCAACCAGTCTACAACTTGCCTGACAAATTCTAAGTTGTAGGGACAACTCTATGTGTGTGTGAGAGTTGAGAACCAATGAATACTCCAACAAAATTAAAATGAATATAAAACAGCTATGACGAATAAGTCGTAGGGGCAGTTCTATGTGTGTGAGAGATGAGAACCAATGAATACTCCGACAGAAGTAAAATGAATTTAAAACAGCTATGATGAATATGAAGTGCATGTGTTTTGGACCTACCAAACAGTAAACAGGTTAGTGTACATGGTGTCTCATGGTTTTTGTACCAGAATAGAAGTTAAAAAAAGGCAGAGATTGCAGAGTACCTGGGAAAACATTTGCATGGCACCAGCTTGGCAACATAATTTATGTTATCATTAAAAGGAGTGAATTTGAGATACTTTCAAAATATTTAACTGTGCAGAAAAAGTCATCATAGAGTTGTCTAATTTGTCTTATTCTGTAATATCTAGTCATGTATTCTGTCTTGCTCAGTCAATGAAATCAGTCATCAGATTTGACATCCTGTCTGACAAAATGTTGTTTGAGGTGCCACCAGCTTAATCAGCAGTCAATTAGGTATGAAGGATCTAAAGGTAGTACCATATTAGCCTGTACCATGTTCCACCTCATATTAAGTACAAATCCTTGATGTTTGCCTTCAGAGTAATGAATGGGTCACAGCCTGTATGGAGACACTTGTGAGGTTCGATGCTCCTTCTTGCACACTCAGACTTGCTGATGAACTGCAAGCATCAAATCTCAAACAAAAACTCTTTTTATGGGTTGCTTCTAGCTGCCAACCACCATTTGTACTACTGGGTCCCTTGGTGTGTTAGGGAAGTGTATGAAAAGACCCTCTTGTTCTGTAAATTTCTAACTGATAAAGGGTATGTTAAGTTTCTGTAACCAAGGAACTGTAACTGGCTTGCATTTTGTTCTGAGCTGTTTACTTGTAGCCACCAGATTTGTAACCTTGTGCTGTTCTCAAACAGTCCTACAAACTAATTTTTACTTCATTATGTTGACCTCTTTTGTAAATCACTTATCTGCTAAGCACATAAATGTAGATGCATTTCATTGACAAATTAAGAGTATAATTTATTGTTTAACCCTAAATGTAAACTTTTCTAGAAAGTGACACTTCATATGTAACAAGTTTGGTGCCATTTTGTAAAAAGACAGAAAACCGAGGACCATTTTTGTTTCATTTTGATTAAATATTTATATTCTGAGATATTTGAACTCTTTAGAGACCTTCCCCAATGGAGCTACACTCCAAAGCATGATTGATGCATCTCTCGAAGGCCACAGAGGCAACTGCAAGCTCACCACCTCCACGCGCAATGCATCTGTCTCCCGATGAGTGCTGCAGGCAATAGTGTAATTTGGCCAAAAACCTGGCCCCGACCATACCCGATTGCTGTGTCTGTGTGTTGTAGTGGTAGCTCCTGCTGCAATAAATAACCTTGCTGTTCCTGTTTCACGCTGAATAAAGCTGGTTTTCCTGAAGTCCTGAGACTCAGCCTTGTCTTTTGGTTGCAAGACAATGACTCAGATGTCACAATATAAACATATTCCATGCACTGACATTGTGTGGAGTTTGCAAGTTCTCCCCAAGTGTGCATGGGGTTTCCTGGTATTCTTGTTTTCCTATAACATGCATGTCGGTTTACCACATTAACAATAATGATGCCTTGTTTTAGAGGCATGAAGTATCAAAAATTATAAAATAAACAAAAAGAAAATGTACAGCCCCTTAGAGCCTACCTGCTAAACTGATATATTCTGGGAGAGCTTACTTTCCTGTGAACCACAATACCACACTACAATACTTGATCTTTCACCTCCAAGCTTCCTCTGTTACTCAGAGCCTAGCATGTCTTCATTATGCCAGTTGAGTGTTTGTTTATCTCATCTCAAATCTGCATCCATTAGTATCTGGCCACAATATAGCCTTAAATACCATTTTGAAAGCATTTTCAGTCAAGCCACAGAATGTCTAAAAATTTTCTTAAGTGGATGTAGCTCTTTCTTCACCACTGAGCCACCTGTTGCCCATAAAAGTTTGAGTCTACAAGGACACCATCATTGTCTGTCCTAAAACAGGGACACCACAGATCCATATGTTTCCTACTGGGATGGCAAACTCCCAAGTTGCCATGTGGTATTACTTCAACTAATGTCTTATGAGTCTCATCTATTGAAATGCTCCTGTGCCCTTGGGGAGAATTACTTGTTTCGATCCTGGAAGTTTTTCACTTATTCTCATGCTGATGCCAAAGCACTTGGAAGATGCAAACCGCATACTTGTGCTGCCTCATGTAGAGCAGGATGGACAAGATGCACTGTAACTAGTAAACAAGCAAAAGGTGAAAACCAAAAAGTCAAGCCAATCTTTCATATAAGTCAACACATGAAACAAATGTCAGGGTCAAAAAACAGAACCATGTTCGTTGGCAGGACATCAAACTAAGAACTCGCAAGAAAGGTTCTGTGAATATACACAATGTTAGCTAATGACCTATATACTGTTCCCTCACATGATGTGGCTTCCTGGATCAAGCTCACTAGCAACCATGTCATAAAATGACGGCAGCCACAAGAAATGCAAGGGTATCATGGTAATTTCCATTGTAACTGGTAAAATAAAAAAAAGGATTTCAAAAACTCCATTTAAGTATAAAATGGAGTTGCATTCACCAGTTTTATGATTATAAAATTGCTGGTTTATTTAGTTTGGGTTTTACACATATTTTGTCATTTTTATATCCATTTTGTCAGTCGGTCAGTCATTGTCCAACCTGCTATACCCTAACACTACGTCACGAGGGTCTGCTGGAGCCAATCCCAGCCAACACAGGGCACAAGGCAGGAACAAACACCGGGCATGGCGCCAGACCACCGCAGGGCACTATCTATTTTGTTTTGATTTAAAAACTAATATATTTGCCACCATTTTGAGTCTTATTTACTTTCACATTTCGCATGTATTTTTCCAATTTTTCGTGTGAACTATTTAATTTAAAGACAGTGTGGTATAGCAAACATGAGTTTCCCCATGAGTTTCTTGTTGTGAAGTCATCTCCAATCAGCTTTATATTGCAAAGGCAGATGTTCAAGTTTGGAGGCAAACTCTATGAATGTGCTGTCTTCTTGGTTAAAGACTGCTTGCTATAAACCTCTTTATTACGACTTCTTGAGTAACATCTAACCTCTGTCACTTTAATAGACACTATGGGCATAGAAATATGATATTCTTAAAGGATCTGCAATCTGCAGTCTTTTATGGGTTCTTATGAGGTGGCAACTTGTGCCACCACCACCTGAACAAGCCACCATGCAGCCTCCTGCGATGACATAACGAAGGCAGGTAGCTCAACTGTCCATGAGACCAACTTCATCATGTGAAGCATGAAAACAAAAAGGACTGAGTTAGAAACATTTATGTTAGGCAGAATGCTCCGTGGGGGCAGGGTGGTCTTTTGGTATTGGAACTCCTGCAGAATGTTTTTTTCTCCAGCCTAACTGGAGGGTTTTCTCTGACCTCCTGGCCATATTGACATAACCTTTTTTTTATTTAATATTATTGCCTCTCCTGAATTAGTTTTCTTTTCTTGTAACATTTTCTTGGTCTTCTTGTAAAGCACGTTGAGCTACATTGTTGTCATATGTGCCATATTACTAAACGTTGCTGTTGTTGTTTAGTTTGATTTTGCAGCTCCTGACTTTGCAGTTCATCTCTATCTTTTGGTTTGCTTCTCAACTAAACTGTGATTGTTACTTGCAGTCGCAGGACATCCACATTAAAAAACCATAGTAGAAAATTAAACCACCAGGAAAACCATCAGACAAACTTAACAATATTTGGTGTGTAGTTCCCATTCTTGAACCCTGGCATTTTCAGGCCCCCTCCTACTGCCTAAATGGGTTTCTTTTTTATCTTGTTGGGTCCCATACATGTTGGTATATTTTAGGACTTTCATTGCATTTCAAACTTAAAAAACAGCTCCCCCTTTTTTTGGGCCTACTTAGGTTGAAGTCTGCAGGAGGTAGTTGCAGCTAGCTAACTTGGGCAGGCTGGTAAAGGTCCCGGGCTGCTTTATGGCTCATTTGGAAGCCTCTCAACCCTTTTCGTCATGTTTGAGACTCCAATAACAGAGTTGAATTGAATATATTCTCTTGACTCCAGCAACAATGCCTGCTTGAAGGTTGTCATAAAAGAGAATCATGCAGTTTCCCATTTGTCTCATTAGCATTTATCAGTTTTGTCATTTCTTCACCACAAACCCTAGCTTCATTCATTTTGTTTCAGGTTTGATTGCACATTTATTATGCCAGTTGATGTATACTCTGTATATTCCAACTCTGTTCATTCCACCACTCTTGCTCCTCCTCCTCTTCTTCCACACCTCTCACTCACAGTGCCTGCTAACCTTTATATGGTTAGCAACATATACCACATATAACCCTTTGAATGAAAAGATAAACACGTAATAAGTATGTTAATTAACAAAAATATAATACCATGCTTTTTTAAATAACACAGGAGACAAATTTATTATCTGTAACACTAGAAAGCAATATTTTGTAGCATTAAAATACATTTAAATCCCATTACATTTTATGCCTCCACATACTGGAAGAAGTGTAAACAGCTGAAGTATTATGAAAGTGAGTTGTCTGTATAAACTGGAGGGCATATATGAATACTCTGGCACTGTTATTGAAGTCAAACTTGTATGTGCAGGTATGGCTGGGACATGGTGGACTGCATTCCACAGTTTACCATTTGGCAAATGATATGTGACAGGACCTTTTTGAGTGATTACCTCATAAGTCTCACTTTACTTCAAGTAACCCTTTTGCAATATGCTTGGTTTGTATATAAGCAAAAAAGCTTCCACAAATTATTTTGGTTGATTATATTCTAACAGAAAGATCTATAAAATGTATTATTTGCTGTTATTTCTGTTGTTCATGCTGTGTTACTAAACCAGAAATGACATCACCAAGCTCAGGCGGAATTACCTGTGTTCGGTCTGGAGAGGAAAAAGAGAAAGGATCAGTGCACTCTGTCATCTCCTGGGGCCTCATGTATAATGCTGTGCGTAGAACTCGCAATATAATATGGTGTAAGCACAAAAGCCGAAATGTGCTTATGCACAGAAAAATCCAGATGCAGGAATCTGTGCGTAGTCCAACTTCCACGTTCTTCTGCTACATAAATCCCGACCAGCGTGAAAACTAACGCTCGTGCACGAGCTTTATGTAACGCCCCAACTCCTCCCAGAATTACGCCGCTTTGAATATGCAAATCAATATAAATCGCCCTTAAGCTCAGCCTTCTGTGAAAAGTCAATGGGAAAACCCCGGGGGAAAATAAAAGAATTTCAGTGAATACCAAGTGGAGGCAAAGGAAAAACATACAATTTGTTTAATTAAACCATGGTATAATCAACCAGTTGAATGAGTGACATAATGTGTTGAAGAAACATGAAAGCTCACATTCACAAAATCGCACAGTGCCGGAAATAAAAAAGAAGTCACTTATTAAAATCGCCGTGAAAAGGTGAGTTGTAGCCCACTGTCTGAGTGTCATATGAAAGCTTATTATGGTACAGAGAAAAAAAAAGGCACACAGTGGGGAAAAAGCACGAGATGTCAAATTCAATCTCGAAATTTCCACTTTAATCATGTAATTTATTTTGTCATTAAAGTAGAACATCATAAACTTCATCTTAAAATCGTTTAATTAACCAGTTTCTCAAATCATGTCGTAATTAAAGTAGCACGTTAAATGCTTTGTTTTGTATTTGATTTTCTATGTGCTCTGTGTGTGTGAATCACTACTTGCTTCTTAAACCGGCTCTCTTTCTCCAACTGGACACAGAATCCATTACATTTGTGATATTACAGCTCTCTGAATAACTAAAATACTGAGATGTATATGTGATATCATTTTCATGATGATAGGAGTTAAAGCACGATATTAAACATGGGTTTCATGGCGCAGTGATTGTGTGCAACCTTCGATGAAATAATTTATTGCAGCAGTACTCAGGGGCGGCTCTAGGCTTGTGGTGGCACTGGGCAGAGGAAGAATCGGTGGCTCCTTCGCCCGCCAATGTCAGTAAGGTAGCTTATGCACGGTGGATGGCCATGTCCGTTGTGGACACTGCATAGCCGCCTCATGCTCATGACACAAGCATTTAACTTTTGCCGAAATTTGTCGCTTTTTAATCTTTAAAATGATATCGTCATCATATATAAATACGCGCTTTATAAAGTGGCTCAGGTTGTGCAATAGTATAACTGTAGTGCATGTTTACAGTGGGGTGATTGTACTTATAAGTACAAATAGTTCTACAAGGAGCAATTGATTAAGTGTGTTTAAAATTCTTGGGATGAAACTGTTTCTGAACCGCGAGGTCCGTACAGGAAAGGCTTTGAAACGTTTTGCCGTGGCTGAGACAGCTTGTGCTTGAAGCTGTATACTGATAATTCTCTTTCCGATCAGCTGCTGCTGTGATTCACACTCAGATACAGTAATACCTCACAGAGTTGCCACGTCAGTTTATGTGGGCTAAACTGTGAATGAGTTCTCATTGCTTTCATCCAAATTGTATCAATGACTCAGAATTCACAGATTTTCTTCTCAATCAAAATTTACCACCATCAAAACGTTACGTTTTCAGAGGCCATTTTGCACATGCATATATACTGTTACCAAAACTGTTAAAAAGACATTTAAAACTGAATGACAATTTGCTAAATCTCTGTCAAGACCATTCTAAAATACATTTTAAAAACCACATAATATAAAATAAATGTTGTCAATTGAGTGTCAGTTGAGTACCTAACCAAGTATTTTGCTGTCAACTGATCTCATTATCATCTATATATAAGAGGTCATCTTTGGAATGACTGCTGTTGTAAACATGGACAAAGCAGGACAAGAAGAAAGAAAAATTGTTGTAGGAGAGGAAGAGGGAGAGGCCAAGAAAGGAGAGGAAGACCATGGTCAGTGGTCACAGATGAAATAAGGGCTGCAGTCATTGACTATATAATCAATCAATTTGACTTTTTAATAGAAAGGCAGAGGTAAGAGAGCAGCTAAATCTGCAGTCATGAGAATATTCCACCAAACCAGCAGGTAGGATGTGGTCTTAAGTCATAACTGCTCATTATTGTATGTACTATATAAAGTATAAATTGACAACATTGAGTATTCATTTTATGTTCTTGATATTGATAGATTACCTCACACATGAGGGAAGTGGGAGAATTTTTAATGATGAATTGTTAACATCCAACCATCCATTCATCCATTATCCAACCCGCTATATCCTAATGGCAGGGTCACAGGGATCTGCTGGAGCTAATGGTCACTGCTAACAATGCCATATGACTCTGTGAAATCTGGGACAGAGTTCTGGCCGACAACACAATATTTGGCAACATGGCAAGTGTCAGCATGGTAACAATTGCCACAGTATTACAAAACCATAAACTGACCATAAAGCACTTATACACTGTGCTATTTGAGAGGAACAGTGTACATGTGAAGAAACTCAGATAACATTATGTCCAGGTAAGCGGTCTATGAAATATAACATTGTTGTGTTTTGTTTTTTAGTTGCTATGGCTTTGAAGGTAAAACAATACATAACCCTACATACAATATATATATATATTGTAAAAGGATCAGACCTGACACACTTAAAAAGGTTAGGGGCAGCCACCCGTATATTATCCCTGGCTGCAATGCGTTAGGTTTTTTAGAAAAGTGATTGGATTTTGGAATCCAGACATGAACTGACAAGGTTTGGACAGATGGTGGTTTTAAGTGATTAACCAGGAAATGATGTAGGGCAATCAGAAGAGATCTGCTTCTGAGGTCATCTTAGGGTCCGGAACCAGAAGTGATGTCTTTCTGGGTGCCAGAATTGGAAGTGACACCTTTCTGGGCGCTGGAACCGGAAGTATCGTCTTCAGTGTTGAATCAGAATAATGCTCTCCCATGGCTGGTCTGTCGAGACAACAGGAGAAGGTTTAGTGGACCCCACCACCCCTTGGCCTGGCGTGGAATTACCTTTGCTTGGCCCATACAATGTCCTCCTACTTGCACGTGTGTGAGTATATATATATATATATACAGTATATATATATATATATATATATATATATACAGCATATATATATATACTGTATATATATATATGTGTGTGTGTGTGTCTGTGTGTACAGTATGTTTTGTTTCTATAGTATTTACTGGACTGCTACATTTTTGTGTGTGTTTATTTGAATTTTTTTTCCTTTACAAATTAATTTTCTGCAATTACAGTACATTAGACAACGGTCAGCAATAAAGACCATTGACATATCCTGCTGCATGGTTTGTGTATTCCTGGAGAGTGAAAACATGTTCTGTCTTGTACTACAATGTTTGTGTCACATAACATCAGTTATTTTACAGACTATCCTATATTAAAATTCCATATTATACAGTATTTTATGTAATGTTGTCTGTTGTTAGTGTTTTGTAGTCCCATTCTTTTGTGTATGATGTAGTGTTCTTCAAGAAAGACACAGTGGTAATGTTTTGGCAGCCATAGTGCATTTTGATGGATATCGTAACCGTTTTTGTGGCTGTAGTAGGGTGATTAACTGCTTGGCCAAGCATTCTGTGTGCAGAGTTTTGAGACAATGACTTCATTATTGCAGAATGTCTCTTAGCAAATGAAAAAAACTGTAATTTTAAATTTTTGCTTTTACATCTCTGGGCCTTTTGACATAATATGTATAAACTCTTAACAGAAGTTTTTGTACCAACAGACAATGCAGATTTAACTTGTCCAGTATTTCCATTTGCTACCTTTAAAGTAAGCTTCAGCTAGGAGTAATTGCTCCTGAATGTCAGGCATATTTATCTTCTCTGCTATTTGATTTCTGATCATTTTATCTGTTATCTGTGCTTCAAAATCACAAGGAGATGGTGCAAAGCAGCAACATATATTTAACAATGGATTCACTGAGCTTCTCTGCCAATGGGTGAGATTTATTTTTTTCAGCCATAATGTTCAGGTTCTCTACAAAAACAATTTTTCAGTGCAGTAAGTGTGGCTGTGACTGTATCATTAGAAACAATAAGAGTGTAAAATACATACTGAGCTTTGGACCCTTGACTATGAATGAGCTAAGTGCATATATGTTTCTTTGATGGTGGCATGTAGTTCTAAAACATCCTAAACTAAACGGAAATCCTAATCCATGAATTAAATTGTGTTGAAGACTTGCCAGGAGTTTGAGAACCATGGGAGCTGGTGAGATTCCAAACATGGACATCTTCAACACCAAACTAAAACAAATTCAACACAATTCAGTAAGTTAATGAGCTATGTTGGCTTGTTGGAAGAGTGTTTCTTTTCTTCCTATCTAGGCTTTGTACTGAACCTGTACAAAAGATATATCAATGATTGTGCTAGTGCCCTTTGTTGCTCCAAAAGTCAGCTATAGGAATTCATTAATGGTTTTACTAGTTTCCCTCCTTGTCTCAAATGTACAAGCAAAGTTTCTACCACAGTTTTAATATTAATTAGATATTTCAGTCTTCCTATATCTTTCTAGGATTTAAAACCAATGTATATTTCAAGCCTACTGACTCACACAGTTACATTCTCTGTAGCTCCTTCCATTCCCATCATAATGAATCTCTTTGTTTTTCATACTTCCTTAGACTCTTCCGCCTCTCCAGAGATGAAGTTGACTTCTATAATGAAGTGCTCAAAACGAGCGGTTTCTTCATTGCTAGAGATTAATTTGTAATTTCATGGAAAGGGCCCTCAATCAAGTTAGTAGTAGGCCTTGTAACATCCACTTTAAGAGGAACCCCAATAATGAAAACCACATCCTGATGGGGAAATATCACCCTAGCACTCTCTCTACCCTTTTGCCACAAGGGATGCACAAACCAGTGTTTTTCTTCGTGCCAGTCCCAAGCCCGGATAAATGGGAAGAGTTACATCAGGAAGGGCATCTGGTGTCAAATTTTGCCAGATCAATATGCGGAAAACAATAAAGATTTCCATACCAGATCGGTCGAGGCCCAGGTAACAATGGCCGCTACCAGTATTGTTAGCCAACATAGGCAGAAATTGGGTACTGTTGGCCAAAGAAGGAGGAGAAAAGGGGAAGGCATGTGTGAAGGCAGAGGGAGAAGATGAAAGTAAAGAGAGTGGAAGTGAGGCAAAGAGCTTTTAATGTTGGCAGTATGACTGGTAAGGGGAGAAAGTTAGCAGATATGATGGAAAGAAGGAAGGTGGATATATTCTAAGGATGTTAAGAATGGAGCTGCCAGATAAGAGGAAAAGAGGAAGGCCTAAGAGAAGGTTTATAGATGTGTTGAGAGAGGACCTGCAGGTGAGTGGTGTAACAGAGCAAGATGCAGAGGACAGAAAGATATGGAACAAAATTATCCTCTATGGCAAACCCTAACAGGAGCAGCCAAAAGAAGAAGAAGAAGACTCTCTCTCCCACAGGTCATTAAACAAAATTTTCCCATTTTGCAGATTGATCCTCCCACTAGATCCTTTTTTCTTCTAACCCTCCCCGATCTCCTTCTGTCAACCACCTAACCTACACAAATTTCTCGTTTGCAGCTTACTCCACAGGGGAGAGACTCATTCCCCACCAGGTGTCAGATGTATCACTTGTAAACACCAGAAATACCCTTTTATCAGCTCCCTCTATTAAATTCAATATTAAAAAAATCTTATTTACTGCATTTCTTGGCATACCAAGCCATTAAGGTGAAAGACCTTACAAAGCCTATTGCAGATCACATCACTTTATCATATCCACAATGATCTCTTTGTGTTCTTTCACAGGACTTTAAATATGCTTTTCAAAGAAAAACAGAAGAAGCTCAACTTCTCATTCTCGTCCTGGGATCACAAATTTCCCCAGGTCTTAATGACAGACTCACTTTTTAATCTCTCCCTTCATCATCTCTAATTTCAGTGTTTTCACACCTACTTTCACATTTTCTCCTTTCTTCTCTCCCTCCCTTCCTATATATGTTACCATTTTAATTGTACACCTGATGAAGGGTATTCAGCTGAAACTTTGTATCTTTAACCTTCTTTTCTTTTCAGAATAGAAATAACCTTTAACCTTTTGTCAATCCAATTGCTGTTTTATAATCCAACTCTCTTGATTTCCTTTAACTTTCCACAAACCCTCAGCCACAGCACCACCTACCTTCTGTATGAATTCCGCCATATATCCCAATACATAGTACAGCCTAAAAAAAATACCAGGTTCTCCTATTTTCAGATCTGCTATTCTTAGCACACAATTTTCCATTAAATCAGTTTCTAAATCACTTAGCACATGCATTTTGCCTAATTGCTGCCCTACCTCTGTGTTCTGTTAAGAAGGGGTTTTTGTAATGGTAGTGAAGTGGAAAATAATTCCACATATAAGGATGCATTACCTGGCTGTTCAAACTACAATACCTCTCTTTGGAAATATTTATGTTCTACTCATTAATTAAATGCAAGCACTTAACAAGTAATTTGATGAATGGTTAAAACACACACACATGGACATGCACATGAACATTACACTGAAACAGCATTGTTGCAAAAGAAAGCAGTGCCATATTTAACCCTGCAGAAAATTGCTTTTTCTATTATCCCCACCCCATTTTTAGAAGGATATAAAGACACACACTGTGCACACCCTGGATTTCTTATCAGTATCCACCACAGCTTCTAAAAAAATACTTTATTCTTTTCTTATCCCTTTTTAATTATATGAATCATCTTTCTGTCAACTGTAATAGTCTTAACAGGGTGGGTTTGGGCGATGCAGTCAAGTTTACCGATTATAAAATGCTTTTCATTTTCTGTCTTATTTTTAACCATCTTGGGATAAGGATGAGCAATATCAACTCCTACTCCATGTAGAATAATTCCACTTTCCAATATTTATTCATTCCTCTAAAGTAAATTGTGTCTTATTTTTCTTCTTTCATTTGAGTCAACAGAGTCCACTCATAGTTCTAACATTGTTGAACTGATAAGCCTTTGACAAGTAGGCGGCTTATATTTAAACTCTGGTGTAATTTCTTTGCAAACCTAAACATAATGTGATGAGGTACCAAATAGATTCGAAATTGATATGTGTTAAAAATATTAATAGCTTTTTTTAAATTATTATTATTATTATTATTATTATTTCTGTGATAGTTTAAGTCTTCTTTTCTTAGCAACATCTATACTATACTGTAGCTTATAACAGGCAGTATAAGGCAATATGTTTCTAGGTAACAGCAACTTTTTACTTAATTATAATAGTGTAGCATCTCAGCTGGGTTGAAGCCTCGAGGCTAAGGGACTAAGGGAGTCTAACGGGGAGCACGTGGAAGACTGTGTCGGGAATATGATTGATGAGAAAAGGGGTGGTACTCTTGAGGGACGAGCTGTAAATGGAGGCGGGGAATTCTGGGCAGTTCCGGGGACGACAGGAAGTTGTGGGATACAAAAATGAGGTGCGAGTGTGGAATGGTATGGGTTGGGAAAATTCTGCATAGGGAACAGGAGTTTTCTTTTATGTCATGTCTCAGGGCCATAACAATGAAAGGTTTATAGCTAATTGTAAATAGTTCAAGTTTAATTTCCTTCGTGTTTGTTTTACATTTGTGTATTCCTCCTAGACTGTTATGAGTAAACTGTTCTGCAGCCACTTCTTTGACCTGCTGTGCTTTCCTTTTCAAATCTGTTTCAGTGAGGTTGCTACAATAGATTGAACTCATTTGGCATACTTTAAATAACTGCATGAATGAAGGTGCAATCTTCAAATTCAATGGCACATATTGGATACAGGATCATCTTTACAGTGCTGACAAAGAATATTCACACCCACAGGAGTTTACACATTTCATTATTATACAACATAGAATCTCGGTGGCTTTCTGATGCTTATCAACAGAACAAAAAATGTTGATCTCAAATGAAAACAGGTCTCTGCAAAGTGGTCTAAATTAATTACATATATAAAACACAAAATAACTCACAATAAATCATCACTAATGCCGCCAATTGGGTTTATTTGTTCTTTTGTGACATTGAGCAACAGAAAAAACTGTTTCATGTCATAGTGAAAAGAGATCCCTACAAAGTAATTAAAATTAATTCATATTTTCTTGTCTCTGTGCTCTGACTTTTGCTTTTCATTCAGTTGCTTGGAGTGTTGTTTTGTCTTCATTGAGTAAATTTGACCACCATACTGACTCACCACAAGTTGGATCTTCCACATACAGATGCATCTAGGCTACAGTCATTGACTAAACTCGTTGACTATGGATAGGTGACCTCCATTTAACTATTTATGTGACTTCTAAACCCAATTGGCTGCACTAGTGATGGGATGATTTAGCTCATTCGATTATTGTGTTTTACATTTGTAATTCATTTAGATCATTTTGCAGTGACCCGTTTTCACTTTGGTATTAACTAAAGTGGTATTTCTTTTGATAAGCGTAAGAAAGCCAATTCAAATCCACTGTTATTCGGTTTTGTATAACAATAAAATGTGTACATTTCCAAGGGGGTGAATACTTTTATAGGACTGGTATGTAATACTCTAGGTAACCTGCCTAATGAACTGTCCTTCCTTTCATTTCCCTACATTGTATGGGGCTGTAGATCTCCTCTGCCATCTACTTTTGCCATCCTAAATATTTGCTTATATTAGGGGTGTCACACACGTGTGATTAGGAGGCAGTCAAAGAGCCTAAAGGTGAGTGAACTATTGCGAGATAAGGGGCCATTACATGGTACTTCCTTGAATCTCTTCCCTCAACAGAAAAACAGAAGAAAAATAAATACCTCCACGTCCGGGTACCAAAATGGTTGTGATGAAGTCACTTCCGGTGATCCGTAATGATGTCACTTCCTGCCCTCTCAGATTACTCCACTTCCGTCTCATCTTGATGATGCAGGTTTTGGTTCCTGTCTCCAACGTCACACCATGCCAACCATTTCCTGTTCCCATTATTCTTTGCTTATAAAAATGCCATTTTCTTGTCAGTAAAGTGTTCATTGTACTGAAAAGACTTTGATCCGTTTATTTTCAGCTTTGTCTTGACAATATATGGGGACGGTCCCCAAAACTTTTTGTGTTATTTTGAAGAATTATTTCAACAAGAATATTCTCCACAGTGGTCATGAAACAGGTGTGACCTGGGCTCAAATGTTTGCAGCGCAAATATTTTTTGGGATGGGTTGTGCCCCACCATAACCCCCAAACCTTACACACATGCACAGACTCACCAGCACACACACATAAACTCACATGATATAACAGACACACTCCTTCATTCATTCCTGGACAATTTCATTCAATCACCCACTCATTCACATCACATACACACACAGTTTAAATTAATTAAAAACTGTCAAATGTATCTATGCAAGATAAGGAAGCATCAAGTAAATGGTGTTATTGTCATTCCCAATGAGCAAGCGTGATCTTCATATTTGTTTTTAATGAAAGTGTTGTGGAGATTTTTGCACCATTAAAATAATGCATCTTAAATTTTTCTTTGATTCACTGCACTGATTGTACATTGGATTGGACTTATTTTTTAACTTTTGCTTCTAGTGGGAGTTCTCAAGTTAAGTCACTGTTGCTAGATATTTTAATTCCAACCATTTTCACAAATCCATGGGTCACTCTTGTTTCTAATTGATCAATTATCCATCATATTTAGCTTCTTTTCTGTTGCACATGGAAAAATCCGATGGTGTGATATTTACATATAAATGAAATCCAGAAATTTGTACTTTTCTGCAATAACTTTAAATTCTTACCTTTTTTATTTCACATTTTTTTTTCTGTGGAGTTTTCTCTTTTAATTGTATCCAAATACTGACAATTAGTGATGAGCAGTACAAACAGAGATGCAAATGATACTCAGTGCCAAAGGGGAGCAGCGACTTTAGTGTCATGTTCATTTGTGTGCTAATTAGTAAGAAAGGGCTACAAAGACCTCGATATTAACATATCTGAATCTTAACGAGCAAGAAAAAGAAAATTAATGACAAGAGGACTTAAAAATGTGTCTTTATAATGCTATCATTCTGACATGCTCAGCAAACCTCTCTGGCTTACAATAAAACAGTCGCTGTCATAAAAGGTTACTGACCAAGCACAATAAAGCATTCTCTGATGCAAATGTATTAAAAGAAGCCTGTTATACTTGCTACTAATAAATCAATGGATAAAGCTGTTGAATATGTGAACCCAATACCTCTGTCAGCTACAACTTTTCAAGACCCAGAATTGCTGCCAACTGCCATCTCTTTTCCCTCCTTGCAGAATAGCAGCCAAACTACTGTATCCTTCCTCCCCCTTGGAGAGTCACCAATGCAGTTTGTAGCAGAGCAATGAAGTTGGCTTTAACTGCCCATCAAAAGACACTGCGCAAACTGTTTGCAACCCTTTCCCATTGAATACTACCGTGAATCATGACTCTTTGTTATCCAAATTCAGAAATCACAGGACCCAAAAAGTGGTGCAACCCATAGGTTAAGAACCTATCACACACTATGTCAACACCAACTGTTTGAAATTGTTATAGGTGGGCAAAGTTGGCTTGTCTTCTTGAGAGCTGTGGTGTTTTGCACCCATTAGGTGCTAGTGGTCACATTGACAGTGTAGAACTTGCATGGAGAGGCATGCTATGGTGAGCTTGACAAGAAGCCTTTATAATTAGCTACATTTTTTCATATTTTTAATAGAACCTCTCAGAGCTTTCTATATGACCAGTAACTTGTTTTCATTGCTTGTCTCATTGATGCCATTCAAAGAGGCACATTCGTTGCATATGAATGTTTTTATTTTAACATGCTTGCTGGTGTTAACAAACATATTCGTTGCCGCAAGGAAAGAAAATGAGCACATCTAGGGAAAAGAATTCCTCCTGTAATATAAGAAGGAGTCTCTATGCCTGATTCTGAATGTCTAAAAATAAAGGGCTCATTGAGCGCATTGAAGATAGAGGGAGAGAGAGAGAGAAAGAGAAACTACCATACAAAGTCGGAGAAGACTTGATTTTTTTGTTTCCATGTACTGATGGGAAATATCTGGCTGAGTCAGATAAGATTTACACTGAGCTAATGCCTTTAGTGGGGGGCTATCTCAATATATAATTATGGGATTTTGAAAATTTGCCAGTCTTCCTGTAACTCACACCAGGTGCAGCATAAGACTGCCTGTGCCAGCCTGTTTTCCTACAGCTTACTTTGCTTTGGTAGCTGACATAGAACCTGGTGTAATGTCTCCCAGGTACTCATAAAGTGAGTTTATTGCCAAAGAAATATCTTTTTTGCTTTTGGAGTCCCAAGTTTTTGTGATATCTTATACTACATTGCTCATTCTTCCTTTTATCCCATTCAGTTAGAAGAATCCTATATTACCCATCCAAACTTGTGGGATAAGGAAATCCTATTTTATTTAAAATTAGAAAAAAATCAAAATTTTTTTTAAAGGAATTGGCTGAACCTTGTTCAAAATTTGGCAAGAATTAATTAATTCAGTCTATGTAACAGTCTATCATAAATTGGGGCTGTTGTTCCCATCCATTTCCAAATCTGGCAGGGGAAAGATGTTAATTTTAATTAAATTTAATTTGATATAGAGTATTTGTGTATTGGAAGCAGTATTAATTGAATTTTTGATTTTTTTGAGTTTTATTCATACCATTAAAAAAGTAGATGCCCATCAAAGGAATTTAAGAAGAAAAAATGCAACAGGGATTTTTAAAAGTTTATATGTTATTTAAAATTATATTGGAAAATAGGTTGCTATATGGGGGTGGCGTGGTGGCGCAGTGGGTAGCGCTGCTGCCTCGCAGTTAGGAGACCCGGGAGTCTGCATGTTCTTCCTGTGTCTGTGTTTCCTCCAGGTGCTCCGGTTTCCGCCCACGGTCCAAAGACATGCAGGTTAGGTGCATTGGCGTCCCTAAATTGTCCCTAGTAAGTGTGTGTGTGTGTGCGTGCGTGTGCCCTGCAGTGGGCTGGCACCCTGCCCAGGGTTTCTTTCCTGCCTTGCACCCTGTGTTGGCTGGGATTGGCTCCAGCAGACCCCCGTGACCCTGTAGTTAGGATATAGCGGGTTGGATAATGGATGGATGGAGGTTGCTATATGGTAATGAGCTTTTTTTTTAGAATAAGGACATTATAATTCACATTATCAGTCAAACGTCTATGGTGTATACAGTACATTTATACTATTCATTGTTGTTTACAGGCTGTTGATTACAGTAGTCGACCATGTTCTCGAGTACTTAAAATGATCGGTTTGAAATTAATTTTCAAATAATGAAATCAAAGATTTCACATTGGATCAAATACATTACCATTACCCATTGGGTATCTGTGCAATTTTTATTTATATAGGATGTGTATGTGTCCAGAGGGCATAACCATTATTTCAAAGTTAATTGAGAAGTACAAGTTAGAACAAGCAAAAATTAACATAATAATGCTAAAATAATATAAACGTAAAGTATCAATGTAATATTTCATTTTCACACAAGCTTTCAAAATATCAGAGTGTGCAACACCAGTAAAAGATTAATTGTGTGGTTTACAGAAGACATTGGCTAGGATACATCTTAAGTATAAGAATGCTGGTAATGGTTATTGTAGTTTTTATGCAATACTGTGGCAGGTGTATAATTATCAATAAATATATAGCCTATTTTTTCATAATTACGTATAACTAATGAGAATTTCCCAGATTCCATTGGCAGTATGTTGCTAAATAATTATCACTTACAAGTAAACAACTTGTCCTACAAGCTTACTTTTTGTTGCGGATAAACGTTTCTTTCAGACCTTCTCATTGTCTGAAAGGAACCAAAGAATAAATTCAGTTTTTAAGACTACAGAAAAGTAGTACTCATAAATTGTATTTTCTTTGTAAGAACACAATCACAAATTATGTTACCTTCTGCATTTGACCTAAACAAATTCATTTTTAAAGTTAGGCAATAATAGTAACCAAAATCTGAGACTGGAAAAAATAGGAAAACAATGGAGGCAGAACAGAAAAAAGGGTCAAAATATTACTCAAGTAGTGGATCTGCAATAAATACTGGCAGAAACAAGTTTAATTTTAATTATATGAAAAAGCAAAAAAAAAAAGTCACTGCTTAACAACCTAAACTGTTTAAGGTCTAAAATATCTCACCGATTTAGAAATCAACGTAAAAATACACCAGAATTCTTGCCATTATGATGATGTGGGATCTCATTTATAAAACTGCGCAGATTTAAATGTGGAAATAAGTGCATGCCAAAAAACCCACTTTTTTGTGCAATTGCCTTGTAAATATGCATACATGAATGTGCCTCACCGTGAAACAACCATATATGGACAATACTAATGAACCTCATACATATTCAATCACAATACTGCAGACCTTTTTTTACTAGTAGAGCAGCCTCCCACCTGACACATCAAGACATCTGCACCTGTGTTTGACAAAAGGAGTCCTATGGTGCGCTTCGCACTGCATTAAAGCAGCTCTTCTCTCCACTCTGGGGGTCGGGGAAAGACATATCTGAGTGAGTAGACACTGTCACCTGGCTCATGTAATGACGTGATTGCCATTACAATGAGTAGTATAGGCCTTATGAAACATGGAGGATTGAATTAGTTTCCTTACTAACAAGCCGGCCATCATGTACAGCACCTTCAGCATGTCGTGTTGACTAAAGCCACCAAGCCATAACATTTGTAAGTCTCATCTTGGCATCACAGATGGCTTGTGCAGTAATGAAATGTAACTGCCAAGGTTAATAAAAGCAGCATTATTCTCACTAGGTGCCCTTATTACAATTTTAGTGTCAATAGCCCTGATTACCATAAGAAAACTAAACACTGCTGCAACTATTCCTTTTATATTGTCATGTACAACCACGACATAATAAAACTGAATGTAGTGCCTTGTCAGTTGTTTATGGCTTCCAGCACAGCCAGCATGATGAAGATAAAGTTTAGCTGAGATATACCTGAGCTATCAGCCATTCCCCTCTGGTAGGTGCCTGTTGTCAGAAAGTCAGCTATTGTTAAAACCTTGATATGACCAAATGTAGCTCAATCTCAGACAGTCTGTCTTTCTCATGTCGGGGCCAACTCAGCCATTAGTTCCAAGAGACAGGCCCTTGGAACTCTAAATCAGCTCATAAGTCAGTCGTTTTCAGATAACCCCAGAAGAGCCTAGAAGCTCATTCCTTCATACTGTATATGGCCATTTGCATAGTCATGAAGCAGTGCCAAAGAAGCCATGTTGTGTCAATCCATTAAGCTATAGATAGTCTGTAGGGCATGAGATTTAGGGGAGAGAATCACATTTGAATTTTGTACTACACTTTGGTTTCTAGCCCTGAGATGTAACAAGAGGTAACTGACATAACCTAACAAAAAAAACAAAAGTTCTTCAGTGTAAATACACAGCATTGGTCCTCTTAAAAGGGAGCTAAAATCAAGCCTGTACATCATATTCATCACTTTTGATATGTTTGTCGCATCAACACACATTATAAAGCAGCTTGTTGATATGTATTAGTATGGGAGCAAGTCGTCATTTTGCGAATTTGGCTGCATTCATCTTTTTGAATGAAGGTATTGCAATTTCCAGGTTTTTCCAATTTGCTGCATATGCATGGGTCAGAGCTGCACAATAACGTCCGTCAAGTTTTCTTTTACAAATCCCCACATTTACTTGTGAAATTGTGTATGTACATTTCAAGCCTATTTTTGTGTGTATGCAAGTTTTATAAACCAGACTTGGGACTTTTTTTTAATTCATTTTTTACACCATTTTATTTGTCGTCTAAAAATAATGGAGTTGGAGTTTTGGGGGGTTTTAGAGGTCAAGAAGTTTATTGGTCTGATCTGTTTTTAATTTAGGATATTTTTGAAGATGTTGCTTTTGAAATATATCTTCCCTAGGTGCCATTTTCTTTTTAGTTTCATTATTAGATAGGGTTGATTAGTCTTTAGGGTTCCACTGTTACAATGCTGTATGTTCCCATACCACTCCCAGTGGTGTGTAATCAATTTCTGCTACTGAATTATATTGTCAAATTGAAGAATACCAGGACATGCCTTTTGACTAAGGGTACATGTGGACAAAACGTCTGCAGTCAAGTTAGAAAAGTACATCTTTTAACAACAAATCTGCAGCTCAGATTATATAAATCAACCGTGTCTAAGAAGTTTACAAAGAGGCACTTAGATGGTTTGTGTAAATTGTACCTCTTATCTCATCGCATCTTTTATTAACAGATATTTTAGCACTATGACTGAAAAGCTGTCTCTTGTTCTTCACACACTTTGTAAAAAGTCACTCCTGTTTTCATTCTTCAATTAATTTCCCATTAGAATTACATCAAGGTCCTCAAATGCACTTATGCTGATGAGCCATACAAAAGGTCCTTCATTCCATTTGTGTATAAAACTCTGACTGCACTTTATTTTAATTATATTAAAAAGGAGAATACAATTTAGTAAAATTATAATGTCAACAAAGTTGGATGATAAGATAGCCTAAAGGCATTTTTAAATAATGTTACTTTATTATTGCCTCGAAAATATTTCAGCTTTTGCACTCCCTATATGAACAGCTCTTATAACTGAGTTGCATCATATGAGCCTGTGCTCTACTTCTATCATATAGCAGCATCAAAGTCTTTATTTAAGAATATATGTTTTTGTGAGAAACTTTGTGGAATGTGTAATATTTATTATATTGTGTTTTTTTAAGTTTACATCTATTCCATGTTTGCTTTCTTTTCAGAGGGTAAGTGCAAAAATAGAATTCTATTATGACAGAATTTCCTGTTACACAGAGTACAATATGTCCCCAAAACCTTCTGAAGAGCTGTGGAAAACAGACAAAATGAGTGACATAATACAGCTTGATAGAGGGAGATGCAGATGAGAAGACAGGTCTAGGCCCTGATGCTGTTATTTGTGTGTCTAAGGCTGCAGTTGTACATTTCGCATACATCAGTGGCCCAGCCTTTCATCCAGCTGGTCGCAAAACTGACAGAAGGCCTAACAGTGAAGACTACTTGTGTTCATCTCACAAAACAAAACAAAACAAAACAGGGACTCAAATATACAACTTTTAACACAAATACCAATTAGGTATGAGGCACTACAAAACACTTGCATAAAAGATTATACGGACTGTGCTTCCAAACTGAATGACAAGAGTAAAGTGATAATTAAGACTTACTGTTATTAGTGTTTACATTAACATAAACTTTTGCGACAATAACAAACAGGCGATTTTGCTAATTCAAAATGTGTAAATAACTGAAGGGTTTTTTGGGTTTTAATAGGGAAATGTCTCAACCTACTGTAAGGTTTCTAAACTCTTTTGGGACTCCCCCCAATGGGACGAAATGCCGAAGAGCTTCCAGAAGCATGATCGCCATGTCTGTGGAAAACAACCACAGGCTCCCAGCACTGCAGCAAATCCGAGCCGACTGCAGTCGTGCTATAAGCACCTGTCATCAATGGGCGATGCAAATAACATTATAAATGCAGGGAACAGTCTTACTTGGCCATTAACCTGGCCACGACTCTGCCTGACTGCTGTGTCTGTTTATAAGAGAGTGGTAGATCTCGCTACAATAAATAACCGTGCTGTTCCTGTTTCAAGCTGAATAAAGTTGGTTTTCCTAAAGTACTGAGACTCAGCCTTGTGTTTTGGGGTGCAAGACAGGGAGTCACACTTCATGTTCAACTTACATAAAAGGTTCTTCAGACTTCAACAATATATAAGATATTGATATAAACAAAGATATCTTTGGAACACACCAGTACAAGGTTAATTTTGTGTTACAAATTGGGTTATGCTGACAATCCTTTGTTAGACAAAGGCTTCATAGAGTATGAATATACAAGACAATATTTAGCACATGGCTGATGACATGCTAATCTATTACAAGCAGGTCCATACAGTATATGGGACATTAGATCATCCAGTATTGTGTTACATAGAGAAAGTGAAAGAGATACATGATGCTTCAAGCTGAAGGTCAGGGGCTAGGTAGGGGTTGCATGCTAAAGATCAACTCATCCTACTGAGAATTGTTAGACCAAAGGCAATATAACTTATTTGACAAAACTTGTTCCATAAAGACTTTCTTTGGGTGGGAAACAAGGAATACTGCTTCCATGTCTACCTGGTGTCTTTTCTGCAGCTGAGTAAAGCATATAATCCATATCTCATAGTTAAACTCAGTTCTGTTATGCCTCTCATTCACATCAGCACAGAGGAATGCAGTATATTTTTTAAAAGTATGACATGCTGCTTTTTTTCTATGCCAAGACACTCCAAAACAAACCATTATGCAAATGACATTTTAATCACTTCAGATGCACCTGGGTTAATTCAGCAGATAATTGGCAAATGAAAGTGGAAGAATTTGATATAAATACATCATGTGATTTCTGGAGTCTGATATAGGAACATGTGACATCTCTCCATAAATATTTTTTAAACTCATTTTAGCACATTGCTTGGATAGGTAAGCTGATGCTCAAAGCAATAAGTGCAAAAATGGTGCTGTCTACAATATAATTAACATTAAGAAACAACATGGAATATATACTAATGTATTGATTGACACACACGCCATAATAAAACTGAATGTAGTGCCTTGTCAGTTGTTTATGGCTTCCAGCACAGCCAGCATGATGAAGATGAAGTTTGGCTGAGATATACCTGAGCTGTCAGCCAGTTCTCTCTGGTAGACGCCTGTTGTCAGAAAGTCAGCTATTGTTAAAACCTTGATATGATCAAATGTAGCTCAATTTCATGTCGGGGCCAACTCAGCCATTAGTTCCAAGAGACAGGCCCTTGGAACTCTAAATCAGCTCTTAAGTCAGTTGTTTTCATGGGATAAAAAGTCCTACCAGACCCTAGAAGCTCATTCCCTTCATATATGGCCATTTGCATAGTCATGAAGCAGTGCCAAAGAAGCCATGTTGTGTCAAACTATTAAGCTGTAGATAGGCTGTAGGGCATGAGACTCAGGGGAGAGAATCACGTTTGAATTTTGTACTACACTTTGGTTTCTAGCCCTGAGATGTAACAAGAGGTAACCGACATAACCTAACAAAAAAAACAAAAAAGTTCTTCAGTGCAAATACACAGCATTGGTCCTCATAAAAGGGAGCTAAAATCGAGCCTATACATCATAGTCATCACTTTCGATGTCTGTCGCATCAACACACATTATAAAAGCAGCTTGTTGATATGTATTAGTATGGGAGTGAGTCATCATTTTGCGAATTTGGCTGCATTCGTCTTTTTAACGAAGGTGTCGCAATTTCCAAGTTTTTCCGATTTACTGCATATGCATGGGTCAGAACTGCACAATACTGTCAAGGTTTCTTTTACAAATCCCCACATTTATGTGTGAAATTGTGTATTTGCATTTCAAGCCTATTTTTGTGTGTACGCAATTTTTATAAACCTGACTCGGGACTTTTTTTTAATTCATTTTTTACACCACTTTATTTGGCCTCTAAAAATAATGGAGTTGGACTTCAACAATATATAAGATATTTATTTAAACAAATATTTTTTAAACTCATTGGTGCTATAAACAAAATAATTAGAACAAATTAAGTAATATCCTCAATCTGCAGTCGATTCTTAAATATGTCAAGACAACTAATGAAATTGGTGTCAATGCCAGCTTAATAAAAATTAAAGAAAAACATGTACAATTCTTTTGATTCTTATTAATTCCACCTCCTGTTATTAGCCCATTGCACTAAATCACTAAATGTTACTTATAAATATAATATGAACAATGAAATGCAACATAAACATAATATTGCAAGTTATTAACGGAGAAACAACATGGAATATATACCAATGTATTGATTGACACACTCAATAAATTTACTGTACATTGGTATATATACCAATTGGTTATATATGGTATATATACTGTACACTACCTGTCAAAAGTCTTAGAACACCTCAGTTTTTCCAGTTTTTCTTCAAATTGAATCAGTTGAAATGCAATGAATAAAATACAGTAAAGTGGCGAAAAAGTAAGCAGTAATCTGCCACTGGTTTAAACCGAAAGTTTAGGTTAGCAAAAACTGAAAAAAAAAAATGTCAGAATATTACAAATGGGCCTCCTTCAGGGAACAAATAAATGGTTACGACCTACAGATATTCTGCAGGAATTTAAGTAAATTAATCCTTGGAAGTCGAAGCAACCATTTTGCACAGGTATCCCAACTTCTGTTGATTACTTAAAATCCCTCTGTCTATCTTAAAGCAGAGTTGGAACAGACTGTTTTACTACACCCTCTGAAGTGCTACTCAAGAAATATTACACTACAGTAAGTTGTAAATTCTAGTGATAATGGCAAGAAAAGGGTAATTAATAAATGAAACGAGACAGAGCAGTATCATCCTTTAGAAATTCAGGCCTTTCATTTAGAGAAATTGCGAAAACAAAATCAAGTGTCAGTGAGTACAGTGGTGTCCTACACAATCCAAAGGCAATAGGAAACTGGAAGAATCTCTGATAGGAAGAAATCTGGCAGACCCAATGTAACAACCTAATCAGAAGACAAGTTTCTGTCAGTCACCAGCTTGTGTGACAGGCGCTTTATAGCACAACAGCTTCAAGCACAGCTTAATAGTGCAGGTAGAAAAAAACAAGTCTTAATTTCTACTGTGAAGAGGAGAAGTTGTACTGCAATTTTGACAGGGCGAGTGGTAGTAAGAAGGCTAGTCCTTAAAGAACAAAATAAGAAAGCGAGGCTTGCCTGGGCCATGAAATACTGAACCTGCTGTGGACTACTGCAGACTGGAAGAAAGTCTTATGGACTGATGGATCAAAATTTGAAATCTTTGGTTCTTCATGTTTGTAAACTGTTGAGTTGTTTATAGGATGGTTCCTTAGTTTGTGACACCAACTGTCAAACATGGAGGAGGAAGTGTGATGGTCTGGGATTCTTTTTCTGGAGACAGAGTTAGTGACTTGCACAGTGTGACTGGCATTCTGAGTCAAAAGTAAAAGGCACCTGGAGTACAATACTTCTGCCAGACTAGGAACTGTGTACGCCCTGAGTGCTTCCGAGTGCAAGGGCAGCACTTCCGCCACAGAAGGAAGTGCTCCCGAAAAGCCATCTCAGAGCAGCTGGAGCACATCTGGGGCTTCATAAAAGGGGCCGCCTCACTCCATTTGAAGAGCCGGAGTTGGGAGGAGGAAAATGGAGCTTGCGAGAGAGGAGTGCAGGCGGCTAAAGAGTAGAGAAAAGGACTGGGTTTTTGGTTTATGCACGATATTGTGTGTGGTGTTTATAATAAACGATGAGTGTTTTTGTACATCTGGAGTTTGTCTGTGCCGAGGCTGATTTTTTATAATATATATAAATATATATATTGTGGAGGATGGCCGGGGCTCTTACTGTCGGGGACATTATCTCCCCTAGAGAGATAGAGGACATCCCGACTTACAGTGGGGGCTTAAAATTAACAAAATAAATTGCGTTTTGCTTCCAGTGCAGTTTGTGGCATTGATTCAAGAAAAATTATATTTACTTCCTGTTTGGAAGCATTTCCATGCATTAATTCTACATGTGTCTGTTTGTCATTTAGTTGTCATTTTTTTTTCCTCTCTTTCAGGCCACACCTCTTTGGTGAAGCAGCGAGCAGAAGCACAAAGCAGCAGCATCTCCCACAGGCACATAGCCCTTCACAAACACCCAAGTAAGTTCAACTGAAGTAAAGCCGACAGCTGACCAGGAGAAATAACCAGCAGTGAGAAATCAAAGTCGATCGCTCAGCGGGTGGTGGAAACTTAAAGCCAACAGTCTCTTAGTGATTCAGCTGAACGCGGAAAGCGCCAAAGCAACAAAGTTACTACAAAAACAGAGAAGATGATATCAACGCTAAACATAAGTTCTATCTGCTTTCTGCCCGTTGAGGGCATGTTTATATGTTGTGTGTCCTGCAGCATGTACAGCTCAGGTTTTCCGGCCGACAGTGTAGACAGCTTCACCTGCCAAAAGTGTTTAGTTAATTTAGAGTTGGTCGGAAAATACGCAAATTGGAGGACCGCGTTAGGAACCTGATAGCAATTAGGCCAACCGAAAATTGGATCGACTCATTTTGTTTAGACAATTCAGCTACTTCTGATTCGGCTACAGTCTCTCCAGGTTTCACTGTAGTCAGTGCACGGTCGAAGATCAGCAGCACCAATTCAGCCACAGGGTGAGTGGGTAACAGTAAGATGGGGTCTAAGAAGCCACAATTTAGTCCCTCGGTCACCAATTTGGACCCAGAACTGATTCTCAGCACTCTGCAGCTCGCCTGTGGAAACTGAGAATAATAAAGTGCTCATAATTGGCGATTCAATAGTGTGGAATGTTAGAATTCCAAACTATGTTAAACCAGCAGTTAATGTTAAATGCCTCGCAGGGGCGAGGATTTCTGATATAGAGGCCACCGTGTCGCAGATGATGAAGTATCTACCTTATTGCTGCATGTCGGCACTAATGATATTTATTTAAAGCAAATTGAGGTATTAAAGGAACTTCATCTCTCTATGCACCAAAGCTAAAACAAAATGTCGGAATTTAATTGTATCTGGTCCGTTACCAAGATTATATAGAGGGGATGTGATTTATAGCAGATTGCATTCCTTTCACTGCTGGCTAGAAACCTGGTGTGCAAATAAAAGCATAGCATTTGTGAATAATTGGGATGATTTTTGGTAAAGGCCTGGATTTTTCAAAAGAGATGGTCTTCATCCTAACTGGAGGGAATCTTATGTATTATCCCAAAATATGGCAGCAAAACTGCCTGGTTGACTGATTAGAGCACCATCCAGGCCGCAGTCATGTGATCTTAAATCACAGGCTGTTGTTTATCCCACCTGTTATTTTCCTGAAGCTGTTACCCATAATCCCTGTTGTGGGGCATCCAGTAAATTTAGTCTTGATACAAACCTTAAATTAATTGATAACCAAAAAATAAGGTGTATAATTAGACCAAGGGATAAAACCAGACACTCCACCAGGGGCATCTGTAATAGAAATTTAATTCAAATTAAAACAAAAAATATATCAGCAGTTCAGAAAGAACCATGCAGTTTTAAATGCTGTTTATTGAACATTCGTCTCTTGGCACTAAAGCTGTTTTGGTAAATGATATATATTAAGTACAAAATCTGATCTGTGTCTTCTTACTGAAACCTGGCTTAGTAAATGTGACACTGTTCCCCTAGCTGAGGCGTCACCAGATGGATACTCGTTCCTTCATAAGTCTAGAGATTCTGGTCGAGGAGGAGGCCTTGGAATAATTCATTGTAACAAAATGCAAATCACTCCTAAAAATTTAGGCAACTTTACATCCTTTGAGGCATTCATTTTAAATATTAAAACAGATTCCAACACAATTATAGTGCTAGTCTACAGACCACCAGGGCCATATTCATTGTTCATGACTGAATTTAGCAACCTTCTGTCTGATTTGGCTATAAATTATGATCATGTAGTTCTGATGGGGATTTTAATGTACACATTGATGTGGAAACTGACACTTTTAGCAAATGTTTTACTTATTTGTTAAATTCAGTAGGATTTTGTCAGATTGTCAAAGGTCCAACTCATAATCATAACCACACATTAGATTTAATTATAACTTACAAAGTTGAAATTCAAAATTTAAATATTACTCCATTAAATGTAGTTATTTCCGATCACTTCTTAATTACATTTGATTTAGTTCTGCCCTTGCCAACACACTCACAGATTAAAACAAAGACAGTGTGACATCTAGATTGTAATTCTGCTTCAAAATTTATAGATACCTTGAGTAAGTCGAGTGTAATTGTGGAAAACCATTTAGATCAGTTAACATCAAATGTAAACGTGGAAAACAATTTAGATCAGCTAATATCACATTATAATGTGACCTTGAGAGATGCTCTGGACACAGTGGCTCCCCTAAAAACAAAAGTGATCAAAGCACATAGAAACTCTCCCTGGTTTAATTAAAACTCTCGAGCTCTTAAATTAGAGTGTCAAAACTGGAGCCCAGATGGAGAACAACAAAGCTACATGTCTTTCAAATTGCATGGACAGAGAGTGTTATAAATATAAAAAAGCCCTCTTTAAAGCTCGCTCAGAATACTATTCTACATTAATAGATAGCAATAATAAAAATCCTAGGGTACTTTTAGAACAGTGGCTAAATTAACAAATGGGAATTCAGATCAACAGTGCAAAATACCAACAGATATTAGCAGTACAGACTTTATGAACTTCTTCAATGAGAAAATTAAAAATATAAGATCCCAGATCTCAGCATCACAGTACAAATCAAATATTAGCTTAGCAGACCCTGTCTCACATTGCATTCAGCACTTTAATAATTTTAATCCTGTAACTGAGCAGGAAGTCTTAACTTTAATTTCTAAAATGAAGCCCACTACTTGTTCCCTAGATCCAGTGCCAACAAAACTAGTAAAAGTGCAATGGATGTTCTTGCTGCCTATTCTAAACATTATCAATAGTTCATTATTGCCATTGCATCAGTTATCACTAAACCATTACTTAAAAAGTCAGACCTAGACCCACACATACTAAATAATTATAGGCCTATTTCAAATTTGCCCTTTCTTTCTAAAATACTAGAAAAACTAGTCACCAATCAGCTTCAGTCACACCTTACACATTGCAATTTATTTGAGAAATTCCACAGTCATAGTACAGAAATGGCACTAACGCGGGTTGTAAATGACATTCTGATATCCTCTGATGAAGGAAACTCCACTGTAATTATGTTGTTGGACTTGAGTGCAGCATTTGACACCATTGACCATTCTATTTTACTGCACAGGCTAGAAATATGTTGGGCTTACAGGCCCTGTGCTCACTTGGTTCATTTATCAAATCGATTCCAATATGTACAGAAATGTGCTGACAGTACTCCATCATTATACACAGAAGTTCAATATGGTGTCCGCAGGGCTCAGTACTGGGACCTTTACTGTTTTCACTTTACATGCTTCCACTGGGATCTCTCATTAGGAAACATAATGTTAATTTTCACTTGTATGCAGATGACTGTCAGTTATACCTTTCATTTAAATCAAATGAAGTTTCTCCGATGTTGTCTTTAATTAGTTGTGTTAGTGAATTAAAGGAATGGATGAATGAGAACTACTTGTCTTTAAATACAGATAAAACAGAGATGTTAATTGTTGGAGGGAATGACGCTGATCACAGCAATATTTTGTCATCATTTAACTCAGTTGGAATCCCAATTAATTTTACTGAATCAGCCCGAAATCTAGGAGTTATCTTTGACTCTAGCATGTCATTTAAAGCGTATTACAAAGTTGTCCAAAACATGTTTTTCCATCTTAAAATGTTAGGAAATTAAGGCCTTTCTAAATAAACAGGATTGTGAGAAATTAATTCATGCATTTATCTCTAGTAGGATTGACTACTGCAATGCGGTGTTCACTGGCTGTTCAAACTGTTCTTTATACAGCCTCCAGTTAATCCAAAATGCTGCTGCAAGAATTATTACAAGAACAAGAAAATATGAACACATAACTCCAGTTCTTAAATCTTACACTGGCTCCCGGTTAAGTTTAGGGCAGAATTCAAAATCCTCCTTTTAACATATAAAGCACTAAATGGCCAAGGCTTACTTCTCTGAACTTATCATGACTAACAAACCTGAGCCCACATTAAGATATCAAGATGCCGGTCTGCTTATGATTCCAAGGATTAATAAAATAACAGTGGGAGGTTGAGCTTTTAGTTACAGGGCCCCTAAACTGTGGAATGGTCTGCTTGCCACTATAAAAGATGCCCCTTCGGTCTCAGCTTTTAAATCCCAGCTAAAGACTCATTACTCCAGTTTAGCATATCCTGACTAGAGCTGCTGCTGTACAGACTACATCTCTGTTGTTAGTCATTAGCACTAAAACATAAGTAACATGATAGTTATAAATGGATACTAACCCTCACTTATTCTGTTTCTCTTCTCAGTACTCAAATGTGGCACAAGTTGTTTTGCCTGCCTAAGGTAAAGTCATCCCTCATAGAGCATCACAGGAATCGTGAGGTAGAGGGGTCCTTTCATCCGATTTGCTGGCCCAGCGCTGTTTCAGCTGTGGAATGGCCAAATGGGGGAGGCAACTTGATGGATGAGGCCTCCAGGACTCTTAACAAATCTAAATCATATTATGTGATATCATCTACTGTTAAACTCTGCTCTGTACTTGTAAATTTTTTATTTTTATACTGTATTGAGGATTTTTTATGTTCTGTGTATTGTATTGTATTGACCCCCTTCTGTTTGACACCCATTGTATGCCCAACCTACCTGGAAAGGGGTCTCTTTTTGAACTGCCTTTCCCAAGGTTTCTTCCATTTTCTCCCTACAAGGGCTTTTTTGGGAGTTTTTCCTCGTCTTCTTAGAGAGCCAAGGCTGGGGGCTGTCAAGAGGCAGGACCTGTTAAAGCCCAGTGCGGCACTTCTTGTGTGATTTTGGGCTATACAAAAATAAATTGTATTGTATTGTATTTAGTAGTTAATGAAACAAAATCACAGGAAGAGTACAAATTCTCAACTAGGATGAGGTGGTTGCTTGGTAATGGCACGAGAAGGAGTTTGGGCAGTAGTGACTTTCAGTGTAGTGAGTTTTGCTGTGGAGAATTCATGATGTGTTTTAGTGTGTCGTAGTATGAAAAACATGCAGCATGTCACATTTTTGTCAAATGTGCTGCACTGCTCCATGGTTAAGTGAACAAAAGGCATAAATCGAATAAATTTTACCACTGTGACATGAATTATGTGCATTAAGTAACTGCAGAAAAGAACACAAGTAAACACAGAAGTGTGAATGAGGCTTCAGCGAGCATTATTTATTTTCACCCAACAAAAACTGTAAAACGAAGTTTAGTGTCAGTTTTGCTAAGCTATTCTGTATGTGAATAGAAACTTACCTGTACTTGAAGGCTACTGAAAAAACAAAATCTTTTTTTTTCTTTTTACTCTTAAAAAATTTAGCAAATTATGTTAATAGATGTTTTAGCAAGTCAGAGTGGCTTATTAATCTGTTTATTTTACTGGCCTATTTTTATACTGTTACCAGTTAGTGAGACCTTTGTATTTCCTGGTCACCTTCCACAATCTTGGCAGGCAGGGGTATGTAAGGGAGCCCAGTAATGGCCAATTGTCCTTTCTGGCATCAGTATTTGACTTGTGCTATTGGATTTTGCACCTGTTCAAGTGTATTCACAAAGTGGAGGTCTGGAACTCTTCCATATGTAGTTCAAGTTTAATGCCCGTCTCTAGTCTATCAAAATTATACATGATATCTATGCTTGATCATGTCTTTTATTTGTGTTCTTCATCTTAACATCCCTAATTCAGTACATCTGAATATTTTTTAACATACACATTATCGTTAGGAATAGGTCATAGATTTTTTTTTCTCATAATGTGGAACTCATATTTTTTTTGCACTTTAGCTTAAACCCTATCAAATAATGTTAATGCCGCTCTATGATGAGTCACATATTACGTTATTCATTAAATTTGCACTATTTCAACTTATTTTATTTCAATATGCTGTAACTTTTATGTAAGCAATTTGTGTACTATTTTTAGTGAACAAAAATGTAGTCAGATAATATAAAAATGCTAAATGAAATACAAAATTTTAATTAAAACAGCCTATAAACTAACATCCCTTATTTAACAGAGTTTTTTCCTCGTGTTAAATACCTTCCTAAGGGGATTACCGTAAACTGCCATACATTGGTTATATGTAAAAGATTAGGGAGTTAATCTTTTTATTCATTTCAATTTAATTTATTCTTAAGTGCACTTCCACTTAGACCCTAGTGCACTATTATAATGATTAAAACACAAACACAATGATTAAAATATGATGTATAAAATTAAATGCAACAACAACACAAAACATAATGCTATAACATAAAAACAGAAACATCATTTGATATATACTAGAAGTTTAAGATCAAATTCCAGCCTTTCTAGGTTAGCCTCATTCTGAAAAGGGGCATTACATAGGCAAAGCATAATAATTTAATCTGGATAGAAGACATCTGAAAAAATTTTTTGACAAGCTAGCTATCTGGAAAGTTGTTTCAAGGTCAAGTTTAATGACACGTGTACGTAGTACATAGTTTAAATAGCACTGTACCATAATATTCTTACTTGCATGTCTCCTCAGAACAGTGACAATAATGAAACAAAGACACACACACACCAAATACATACCATTGAACATGCTACAACACTTCAAATTTGCATTCCACTCTATCGATCATTGTTAAGATGTTTCTACAACCTTGTTTGGAGTCCACCTGTGGTCAATTCAATTGACTGCACATGAAGAGGAAGACAATTCCAAAACTGACAGGATGTATCAGAGCAAAAATCAAGACTTGAGGTAAAAAGAATTGCCTGCAGCATTTAGAGGCAGAATTGTGTTGAGGCACAGATCTGAGGATGGCTTCAAAAAATTGCTTCAGCATTGAAGGTCCCCAAGAGCACAGTTACCTTCAGAATTCTTGACTAGTATATATTTGGAACAACCATGACTCTTACTAGAGCTGGCTGTCCGAGCAGTCAGCATACGAGGACCTTGGTTATAGAGGTGACAAAGGACCTGATGGCCACTCTGATTGTGCTCCAGAGAACATGTTTGTGATAATTGGAGAAACTTCTAGAAGGGCAATCATCACCTTAACTCTCCACTGATCTGTGCTTTATGACAGAGTGGCCAGAGAGAACATTCCCCTCAGTAAAAGAGACATGGAAGCACACTTGGATTTTGCCAAAAGGTACCAGATGGTGAAAAACAAGATTCTCTGGTCTGATGAAACTAAGGTCATCTCTGAAGGAAACCAGGCTCCACTCATCCCCTGCACAATACAATTCCAGTGATGAAGCATGGTGGTGGCAGGGAGTGGGAGACAAAGTACAGAGATATCCTTAATGAAAACCTGCTCTAGAGCTAGAGAAAGTATTGTAATGGCTAAAACGCCGCTTTCAATGGCTGTTCTGCATGATGCTTGCTGGTCAGAAGTACAAGCATGGCCAGTCATTTTTGCAGATTACATTTTCTTGGATGATGCTATTTGTCTGCTTTGGATATGCATGGTTTAACTGATGGCATTCTGCATTGATAATGTATTGGATATTCCACATAACAGAGTACTATTTCAGAGTTCAACAAAAGAACACTTTGGGGACCCACGATTACCTCAGATTACTTTATGCACTGATTGAAATCACTCTGTATTGCGTTGAACTGACAAAATAAATCAATAGACATCACAGCAGTCAACATTATTTTGTTAGGTATTCAAAAGAGTTTGTTTAGACAAATGAAATAATGATAACGTGTCTAAAATACAAGAGAGAAAATGCACAGCCTCCAATGTGATTTCAAAGTTAAGCTCAAGTTTGATTCCAAGGTTATTTTCTTGTGTACACAGCCCAGTCAGATTCTTTCTTTCATTTCTCCCACAGATTAGTGACAGTAGTACAATACAAACCACTGACAGTCAATACAATACCATTCATTAAAGGCAACCTCAGAAATAGATGTATAAATGTGAAGCCAGACCTCTGGAGTCAGTTGCTGAATTAATATTAGCTGTGCCATAGGGCTTTGGGACAGTTGAGAGTCGATGCTATAGCCAGTCTAGGCAGGTTTCTTTGTCACCTGGAGTGATGCACACATTAGAGGCAGTTGTTTTCATTATACGAATCCTCTTGTCATATCAAGATCAATTTTGAGCAGGTCCTGTTTACTTTACGTACTAATCTGAAGGTGAATGTCAAGCAAAGCTATTTTGAAGAATAAATAAAATAAGCAATTAAACTGTTTTTTATTGAAACCCATGGCACGGTAAACATCAAAGATATCAATTCACTTCTCACCACTGACCCCAGTGTGTATTCGAGCAAGTAATATTCCCTGGCACTTTGTGCTCCTTTTATAAAAGTGTTAGATGAATACTTTTACTATCAATCAATCCTTAATTTACAAAGTGACATTCATAGAACACACCATCACAAGGTTCTTTGCATAGCATAGCAGACGAGGATCCTTTTTGTTTTTTTTTAAATAATCAATACAACAGCTTTCAAAAACATCATATAATTAAAGTGGGACATACTGTAAGTTATGGGAAACTGAATGGTACTGTGGAGTAGAAGAAAAGCATGTAAGACAGGGTGGTAGAATTAAAGTTAGTTAAGATTTTACAAAAATGAAATAAGAATACTTTTACCATCACGTTAATTGAAATGCGAGAGAAAACTGTGGAGTCTTTAAGTGAGATCTGAAAGAGTTTGTCAGTGGAGCTTCATAAAGAAACTCTGTTCGTTGTTGGTTTCTGCTTTCAACAGAATGTTACTGGGCTCTGCCAACCCATCCCCAGAAGTTGTATTAAGTAGATTCAGTACATGGATAAGAATATTGTGAAACTGAATTTTATGTTACTGAATTGCCCGGAAAGTTGCAGTGTATACAAGCCAAAATGGACAAAAGGCAAGAACCAGTCCTAAAAAGAACAGGAGAACATTTCAGGGCTTATGTATGTATGCACCCACACTCCCTCATACAAGGCCAGTTTAAACTTGCTCATCAATAAAACTTGTACAAACTTGCTGCTGATGTATGAAGCAGATATCTGCATTCCCATGGGTATCTCACTCATGTTTTTGCAGCATGGGGCTGAATTTAACAGCTGTGAGCGTATGTAAGTGGTAAGACTTTATTTGTGGGGTCAAGAGCGGGCAGTTACAGATGAAACTATGATAAAATTTCTTCTTGAAATGTAAATAAAGTATCATCGGTATTCTAATCAATACCTTTTATGGTAAAACAGCATGTAGTGGGAAAAGTCACATTGATCTATGCTTGCTAGGATAGGTTCCAGCTTCCATGCTTCCAGGTTTAGAAGATAGGTGGATGGATGGATGGATGGACACATATTCAGACCCATTGTACAATACTTAGTTAAAGTCCTTCTGGCAATAGTTCTTGTCTGTAATTTGTTTATATTTGGTCTGAAGCAACATACCTTCTACACCTGGATATGGGAATGTTCTGCCGTTCTTCTCTACAGATTCTCTCATGCTGTATCGGTTTGAATGGAGACCGTCGATTGAAAGTTATTTTCAGGTCTATACAGAGATTTTCAGTTGGGTTCAAGTCTGAGCCCTGGCTGGACCAATCAAGAACATTCTCAGGGTTGATCCTATGCCACTTCTGTGTTGGCTTTGCTTTTTGCTTAATGTCATTACCTTATTGAAAGGTGAAACTTTGGCCCAGAGTGCTCTGGAGCAGGTTTTTACAATGCTTCACCATTGGAAAATTATTGATTAGTTCATGAAAAGTGCCTGATTTCCCCCAGATGTAAAAGTGGGCTTTCAAAAGTCATCTGATCACTCTGCCATAAAGCTCACATTAGTGGAGTATTATAGGGTTGGTTGTTCTTCTGGAAGTTTCTCTCATCACAGAGGTTTCCTGAAGCATCAGCAAAATTAACAGTCAGGTTCATGGTCATCTCTCTTCTCCCACAGTTGCTCAGTTTGTCTGGGTGGCCAGATCAAGGAAGACCTGTGTTTGCTCTACAGTTCTTCCATTTAGCAAATATGAAGGCAACTGTCTTCTTGGGAGCATTTGATGCCAAGGAATGTTTCCATAGCCTTCCCCAGATCTGTGACTCAACAGAATCCTGTCTCTAAGCTCTGCAGGCACTTCCTTTGACCTCATGACTTGGTTTTTACTCAGCTGTGGGATCTTATATAGACAGGTATGTGCCTTTCCTAATCTTCAATCAGTTAAATTAGTTGAATTCACCACAGGCGTACTACAGACAAGATGTAAAAACATCTGAGTGAGAATCAGTAGAATGGGATGCACCAGAGTCATAGCAAAGGGTCTAATGTGACAATGTAATATTACGTTTTTTATTCTCAAATAATTAGTACAACTTTTACTTTGTTGTTCTAGGGTATTGAGTAAGTAGAAATGAATGTAAATGATTTTAGCCTAGGCTACAACATAGCAAAATGTTATACAGTGAAGGGGCCAGAATTTTTTCCCTATAGGCCCTATAAAACACTGTAGTCATGGTACGATTAGCTGTTTTTTCAGACAAGATACAAGCATGGTGTTAGAGTTTAACAGATAATGTTCTATTGTATGTTTTTTTTTCCCTCATATTCATAAAATTGCCTCCATTTTGTTGCAATTATACTACATGTTGGCAGGCATGTGAGCTGTGCCTGTGCAATGTGTGGCATTAGGGCTTTTGACTATTTAAAGGAAAGAATAGAAAATAATTTCTTAAGCAGCAAAAAAGAAATGAGAAATATATTTATTTTCAACCAGTGCTTTGTTATTTTTTTTTTTGCCTTGATATTTGTAACCGATCTTTCCTCTAGTTTTTGTCTAATCTTTCTCTTTGTTTTGCAGTTTACATTTCTGCAGTTTGTATTGCAGCTACAAAAACAAGGCCTCTTAGTCTCACTGTCTGCACCTAACAGAGACAAATGCCCAAACAATATAATGCCCAGCTGTTACCTAAATTTAGATAGCTGGCAGTGGTGGAAAGATACAATTCCTTCAACATATGCACTGCTTCACAGGGACTAAACATAAACCATTCAGCTTGAGAGAAACAGATTTCAAGATAGAAATACCCCTGGGCAACAGATAGTTGGGTTGCAGGACAGGAGAGTTACTGCTCAAACTGACATGGCCTAATAAAAAGACAGCATAGCTATCACTTGGGAATACAGGAGAGCTTAACAGAATTTATTAGATGGTGCTCAATAAGAACTGACCATTAGAACATTAGAACAATTTTGACAGAAAGAGGGCATTCAGTCCATGAAGCTCAGTAATACAATTGTAGATTCTCCAAACTAACATCAAGTTTAGTTTTAAAGGTCCCTAAAGTCTTACTCTCCACCACACAACTTATTAATGTTTTTCTATGTGTCTATGATTTTTTGTGTGAAAAAGCACTTTTCCAACATTTGTGCAGAATTTGCCCTTAACAAGTTTCTGATTGTCTCCCCTTGCTCTTGTTGAAGAATTTATTTAAAAAAAAATGACTGGGATCATAGCTTGTACTTCTCAGTCTCAGAATCAATTCAATTTAATTCAGTTTATTTATGTATAGTTCTCTTCACTTAGTACAGGCTCTGACTACCATAACAAGTTCACAGGTGAAATTCAACTTCAGACTTACAAATTACAAATTGTCCAAAATGTTTCCAGGGCAAGATTCAACCTGTGAACGTTGCACTCGAGCTCCAGCCTCACTGGACCACATGTTCTGGGCGTGCACCAAATTAACAACATTTTGGACAAAAATCTTTGCATGCCTATCAGACAGCCTTGGTGTCACAATCACTGCTGACCCCATTAACAGCTGTGTTTGATGCAATCCCAGATGGGCTCAAAGTGGAGAAGGACAAACAAACTGTAATTGCTTTTACAAAACCAAACCACTCTTAAATCAATGGGTAAAAAATGTTCTATACTACTTGAAATTGAAAAAAATCTAATTTTCACTTAGAAGATCTATTCAAAACTTTTTAAAAATATGGCAAGATCTAATCAATAACATATAAGAATACGCTTCCGTTTTGAGGAAATTGATACCCTTCTTCTCTTGCTCTTTTTATAGAGTAGCTTTGATTGCTGGCTGTTCTCTCTTTCTCTCAATGGTTGAATTTTGATCTGTTAAATTTGACTTTACTGTATGGAATGTTATCTGGTAGGATGCAGTATGCATACCTATCAGAAGCTCTAGTCAGGGAATCCCAAAATAAATTATTGAGTGTTTAGCCTGGACTTAATATTTGAGACCAAGGGGTCATCTCTTAAATGAACACGCAGATCATTCCATAGCTTTGGAATCCTGTAAATAAAAGTTCACCCTCCCACTGTTATTTTATTGATCCTTTTAACCTTTAGTAGACCAGCATCCTGAGATATTAATGCATTTTCTGGTTTGTAAGTAATAAGTTCAGAATTCTAAGTAGCACCTTTGGCATTTAAAGATTTACAAAATAAGCAATAATATAGTATGTAAAAATTAGGATTTTAAAATCAGCTCTTCAGTTCAACTAGACACATGTATAAACAACAACAAAATGTATTTATATAGCACATTTTCATACAAATGATGTAGTGCTTTACAGGATGAAGAAAGAGAAAAAAGATACAATTAGGCAATATCAATTAGCATAGAATAAAAGTAAGGTCTGATGGCCAGGGAGGACAGAAAAAACAAAAAAAAAAACAAAATCAGCAGGGGGGCCGAAGCCACGAGACCTCCGAGCCTCTTCTAAGCATTCTACCTAACATAAATGACCTCAATCAGTCTTCATGTAAACACTTAACAACTACAGTTATATGTTTATACTTTCTTGTAACGATCCTTGCAGCAGTAGTTTGAATTAACTGAAAGCTGCATATATATAGAATGGTTTGAATAGCCAGTGAACATCGCATTGCAGTAGTGAATCCTTCTAGAAGTTATTGCATGAATGAATTCCTTAGTATTCTCCATATTTAGAAATTATTGTTATTTTCCAATATTTAGAAATGTAGAAATATAGAAATTGTTATTTTCCAATATTTTTAACATGGAAAAAACAGGTTTAGAGAGCTTTGTATTTTAATTTAAGACATATTGGTGTCAAAGATAACACCTAAAGTGTACAGTCAGGTGCAAACGTTTGTGAATGCAGCGTTGTGGTGCAAATATACGCAAGTATTGGAAGGCAAAACACAAAAAAAAGCAAATAAAATAAATGCAGACACTGGTAATTCTTTAATTCTGCACAGTGAAAACAGTGAATGAAGTTACATTTAACAATAATCCAGTAATTGCTAGCACTACTAAATACTTCTGAATATAAAGCCAGGGTACAGTCAGGGTATTTCTTTATGTAATGAAATTGATTTGATAAATATGAACTAAACGAGGCAAAGACTGTGCCTGAGAACCCAGTGTCATTTTACAGCCTATGTCATTGAAAAGAATGGTCAGTGGTGTCAAAGACTTTGTTTAAATCTAACAACATAATTCAAATGGAATTTCCTTCATCAGAAGAAATTCAAATTTGCAACACGAGTTACTACTGTTTCTGTACTGTGAGCCTTGCAGAATCCAGATGGGAAGTTCTCAGATAAGTTGAAATGTTGGTGGCGAGACTGAAAGTTGCATGGTGACTTCTTTTTTAAGTATTTTACAAAGAAAAGGGAAAATTGAAATAGGTCTATAATAGTTAGGTGTATTTTGGTTCAGCTCACAGTAACAGACTGATAACTGACAAGTTTAGTGCATTGGGAACTGTTTGAATCAGTAATGAAATATTGATAACGATAAGACTGGGGGCCATTCTGCCATCCATAAGGCAGGTTAATTTAAATTGCAATGGCTAGGGATAAACATGAAACCAAACCAAAAGTCATAACCATGAAATCAGACCTCTTCAGAGAATCTCTAATTAGAAATCATTGTTGAAAACAAGCAAGCAATATTGTATGATGAAAACACGTACAGCACTGACCTTTCAAACCATCACCATGATGTCACTCATAGATCACTAGTATTTGCTGAAAGAACATAACCGTATATAGGCACTCCACAACTGGCCAAGTCCACATTTGATGGCAAGATGGAGTTTTCTTAAGGTAGTATCAGTTGGATTCAAATGAGAAAACTACACCTTCTCTTGTAAGAAAACTGCATTGCACGCATACTGTATATACATATATTTGAAAACTTACTTAATTTAACTTCTTTGGAACTGGAATCTACCCTGGCATCTCTGTGGCTAAGGTAAGAGGCAATTCTGGTGGGAATCAGTCACAGTGCGTACACCCACACTCACTCACAGTTGGGAAAATTTACAGTCACCACTTGAGATGTTGGTGGGGACATAGGAGGAAAAGGGAGTACCCAGGGAAAAACCCCTTAATACACTGAGAGAACACTGGCAAAGCCCTTATGTAGCCAGCAGTGTCTCTGTCACTAACTACAAAGCTAAAAAAGGCATAGCATCATAAGAATATTAATAATAAAAGAGTAAAATAGATATAAATGAAGTCTGACCTTTTACAGGGGAACTCCTCAGTCATTCTTCTCTGTCAATTACCAATCTTAAAACACACAATTTAATGACTGTGGTTGTTATCTTTTAAGTTGTTAAAGCTTTAGAAAACTCACTTTAAATGTAGTGACAAAATTTGATGATGTACTTCATTAGTTTAATTATTGATAAATTCATGGAAAATACTTTTCGGACCATAACATTTTATTCCATTTTCTTCTTTTAGTCTTAAAATGTATTTTCTGTTGTTTAACATGCAGATCTGAAAATTGTTTATCCCATTTTTTGACTCTTCAATTAGTCTGGTCCATGTGTTGATTTCCCTCATTAATTACTCTGCCTCATTTTTCGTTTTTACTCTTTTCTGTTCTTAGCATCTGATGAATCATTAGTGTGCTGTTTTATTGAATTAAATTTATTTGCTGAACGCTGGCTTCTGCAAACACAATCAGAAGCAAATGAGCTGATTGATGTGATTCCAGTTAAAAAAGAAAATGTTCAGGCAACTGGCAATATACAAAACAAAGTAATATTGGTAATACTTTACAGGAAGAATGCAATAATTTGTTTTTAAACCTGAACAAAGCTCCTTTTTCCTGTATGATATATAGCAGTTTTGAATAGATTTTGATTATGCAGATTTTTGATTAAACTCATTAGAAAGTAAATGAATTCAAAAGATTTAGTACATCACTGGCAGCCATTTCTAGGTTTCAAAATTTGCTCTCATGCTGAACACTGAATTCAGGTTTGTGTAGAAATCCTAAAATGTCATGTCAATCTGTGATACATTTTCAGTATGAACATTTGTGTAGTTCTTTTTGGTTGGTTGCCATAATTATATAAAGATCCAAACTGTAAATAGTAGAATGTTTTTTGTGCTCTGTATGACTTTTTGATGCCCTTTACAATACCTATGAATGGTTGAGATTCTTCAGTTTTCTCTTCACCATGCTCCATTTCCTTTGATAAGTATATTGTCTAGAAAGGTAGTACACTATTTTATGCCAAGATTTGGTCTGTCAGGTGTAGTCTTGTTATCTGAATCATCCAGCTATCTAGTATTCCCTTTCTGGCTGATATTTTCATAGTGAATTATGATATTAAATTTTGGATCATTCTTTTTTGTCCCCTCCCCTTAGTGCAATGTTCTAAGAACAATACTAATACGTAAATACACAAAGCATTTAACAACAAAACTCTATGGAGCCCTGTAAGTCACTTCACCACGCTCAGGATAAAAGGAACCCTAAGCCATGCAAACTCTTTTAAGGACTACTCCACCCAAAAGTTATATATTTTTTTTTTTTATGTTACCCAAGTGCTTTGAATTGAATGCCTACAAGAACTCAGATAACAAACTTTCTGATAGAAAGACCAACCACAGAAAACAATTTAAAAAACAAAATCTATTCATTCATTATCCAACCCGCTATATCCTAACTACAGGATCACGGGGGTCCGTTGGAGCCAATCCCAGCCAAAACAGGGTGTAAGGCAGGAAAAAAAACAAAATGCTTAAATTTTCTTTTGCATAATCCACACATCAAGTCATCCAGTCATATGCTCACAATAGTTTAAACATTTTTTGCTAAAATATTGTTACACAAATACTTCTGGAAAATCAGAGTTGTGCATGCAAAGGAAACATTTTCAGGCACATTTTCATGTGCTTGAATTTGTGAAAGAAAAATGAACTGCTTGCAAGCTACTAAGAGTTAAAAACTGACAAAGCTGTTTTGCTATAATGGCAGGTTATTCATACAGGCGTCTGTCATACGACGGGTGCAGTAAGCTGACCTAGCACAACTTCCTTTTTAGAAACACGTCTGTTAGACACAGGAAAGACCTTTCCTTCTTTAAGGCCCCTTTGAAACGTACACAAAACAGAAACAGTTGGCCGATTTGTGCAAGACAATATGAAATACTTGGGTAAAAGATATTATGCTTTTTGATAAGTAAGGGGAAAGGGGAGGGAGGAAGGAAAAAATAAAAAGCTGACAGAAAAAAATGGAACTTTGCTCTTCTGCCTTACAATGCATGAATCGATGTACTCACCAGTGACTGAATAAAGAATGATTGATTGAACTATTCCTGTCTTCCTTTGGGTTTACTTCCACAAATTCAATACCCGCCCCTTTCCCTGCTCATTGGTCCTGACCATTATAAGCTTGTTTGTATGTGAATGCATTCATAAAATCTGCATGCACTGCTCTGATTTTCCAAAAAAAAAAAAAAGTCGAATTGAGTTCTGAAAGTCCCTAAAGTCTTACTGTCTACCACACTACTTGGCAGCTTATTCCAAGTGTCTATCGTTCTTTGTGTGAAGAAAAACTTCTTAATGTTTGTGCGAAATTTACCCTTAACAAGTTTCCAACTTTGTCCACGTTTTCTTGATAATCCATTAGTACTTATTTAACAATATTTCAGCAGATAATAGCTGCTTTTTTTTTGGCCCCCGATATAAACAAAGTTACAGCAAGGAGATCCAGTCACCGGACAGTTTGTACATTGAATACACCAATTAGAGGCCCACGTCAATTACACCAGAAATGCTGCTAACTGGGAAATATTCAGGGACAGCTAATTGAAGTTCATAATGATATCAAAGTGTTTATAAAAGCTGTGACTTCCTGTATTAGATTTTTTACAAATGGAGCAGCACAAAATGTCATCTTTCTGAATTATTGAAACAAGACACAATGGTGGATAAAACCATTCGTGGTGCACAAAACACATATACACACATATTACACTGTGCACAAAATGAGGCTTGTGTCTGGGAATATGGGAAATTGCAAAGCCACCTTGTACAATCTAAGGAGATCATTGAAAAAGTGAAACAGAAAGTGAAAAGGCAATTTGAACATTCCAATCCTAGATATATATGGCAAGGTCTGCAGACAAAAACAGACTATAAAGCAACTACTCCAATCACTTTGAATGCAGATACCTCCTCCTGGCAGATGAGCTCATTAATTCTACATGCACTTTAATGTGAGTGCTGCTAACAGCAGCCTACAATCCAACATTTCTGCAGCAAAAGAACTGCTCAGTGAGGAATCAGGGCTCACTTTCTAGGAACACAACGTAAGGAGAGCTTTCAGGAAGGTCAACACCAGAAATAGCAGCAGGCATTCCAGGATCTATGCTGTTAAGCTTGCACCAATGTTCACGGTAATATTTAATCTCTCCTTAACCTGTACAAACATGCTTTAAACGATCCATCATTGTCTCTGTACCTAAGAAAGCAAGTCCAACCTCTTTGAATGACTCTTGACCTATTGGACTAACGCCTATAGCAATGAAGTACTTTTACAGGTCAGTCAAAAATCACATATGCTTTTCTCTGCCAAAAACAGGATTCGTTACAGTCTGCATATCACTCCAGTGATCCAGTAGATTCATTGATGATGCCATCACCTTAATCCTTCATACAGTACTTACCCACATGGACAACAGAAGGGTAAATTATATGCGAATCCTATTGATAGATTTTAGCTCTACATTTAACACAATAATCCCCTGTAAGATCCAAACTCATGGACCTGCGTCTGATAGCTTCATTGTACAGCTGCATTTTTAACTTCCTAACCGATAGACCCCAGGTGGTCCAAGTAGGTGGTCACACTTCATTATCCCTCATTCATAACACAGGTGCTCCACAGTGCTGCGTTCTGAACCCTCTGCTGTACTCCCTCTACACATATGACTGCACAGCTGATGACACAGCTGTGGTTGGTCTGATATCTAACAGCAATGAGCAGTCTCATCTCCTGAATTACAAAAAAAGCTATTGTCAGAACCATAAACGGATTCTTTTCACTTTTTGAAGGAGGGGGCTTTGTCATTCAGAGTGCGGGCTCTATGATTGCTCCTCATTCCATAGTTGATGCCTATTTGTGGCAGCTTGTTTCTGATTTCATATTATATGTTTTGACGTCTGTAACATGAACAATAGGCTTAAACTAGCAGGAAAAATGTCGGGATGATTGTATGACAGGGAAGGCTGATTCTGATTTCTTTAACTTCACACAACATAGACTGCTTATTGTATTTTGTATTCAATGTTGCGTATTTGATCTTTATTCTGTTTCTTCCCATTGTTCATTTTGAAATTCTGCTTAATAGACAGCACGTAAACAAAATGTATTATTATTATTAATGTAGAAACCTAGGAAGTAGAAAATAGATACTAGAAAAAAAATTCAGCCAAGTACAGTATATTTCAGGTTTAGCTGGGTAGTCTTAGGTGGCAAGAAAGACATAAAAAAGTAAGAACCTAAAAAAGAACAGAGTTCACCTCTAAATTGAATCTGCAAGTGAGAGCTAAAAGATAAAAGTTAATTATCACTTAGTGAACAGTTGACTAATATTGACAAATTTATTCAAGGTGAGTGAAAGCTTCTACTGTACCTAAACTACAAACATTATATAAAGTATCACTAACCACCCAAGGTCAACAAGTGGCCTAAAGACAACAAATGCATTCAATCTTCTATGAAGCAGATTAAATTCATTTGAGTAATATCACATTAATGGTTATCTCTATATATATAAAATCCAATGTCTGCTTGTATGTCTGTCTGCTTTTCATGAGAGAACTGCTTAACGGATTTAGATCAGGTTTTTTTCTATAATTTGCTCGAACATTCCAGTTGATTTTGGGACTTCTGTCATTGTGCTATGAATCATAGTTGGCTTGCAGTACTGATTTATTTGTGCGAATACGAGAGAGACGCAGCAGGCCGAGGGGAGGGGGGGCAGAGCCCTCCTCACTCACATGCCAGCCTCATGGCATACTTTACCTCCACTTATCCAGCGAATGAGAGAAGTACTTAATGGATTTAGATTGTTTTTTTTCTATAATTTGTTTGAACATTGATTTTATGACTTCTCACATCACGCTAAGAATCATAGTTTGCTTGCAGGAGTGATATATTCATGCTATTTCAAGTTAGAGGCTGCAGGCCGAAGGGAAGGAGAAGCATGACATCAGGACTGGGGAGCTGTCCTGTTTCACTACTACATGCATGGAGCCGCAGGGGACAGCTACTGTTAGATAAATAAAATACTACTTGTTAGGAGTTTTGATTTGACTGGACATGACTTAGGTAGTACTGTAATTATCACTTAAAAGCTAGTTAACAATGTACCAAGTTTAAAAACTCAGTTTTTACTTATCCATCTACCTGGACTATAGACTAACTATCAAAACGTATTATTATTCTGGAATTTCCTTCTCTAGGCTAAAACATCAGTTTTATGATCACATATTCTGGGTGGGGTACCCATTGACAGCCCACTGTGACGGCATCATGTTTGACAAAGCTGAGACCAGGGGCATAAATGAGAACAGGAGCACCTAATCTTAGGGGGCCAACAGCTGTATTTTCTAAAACTACTCCTTCAACCTAAAGCTGGGCTGTCTTTACATTTCAGAGTCAGGAAATCCATACTAAACTAGCTGCAAACAATTTCTGATAACTGTGGTCTAGGCTTCCTTTGCTTAAATGGCATTTTTTGAACACAGTGTATTTTTTTCCTTTAAAATCCCTTGGGCCATATTAAGTTGCCCTAAACAAACCTCTCTACCACTTCTTCCAAAGCAAAAGAGAAACTTGAATTTAGCTCATGTCCCTGGGGATTCTTTAGATTAGCTGTCTCTCAATTTCTTAAGCCTCCAGAAGGTCTACCCGGTATTCTTCACCAAACATAGCAGTCTAGGATGCATTTATGATATGATAAAATGCAAGACTGCTTTTTACTTTAAACTAACTTAGAAACTTAAAAAATGATTTTAGCTCACAAGTTAAAAACATACAGCCTAATCCCAAAATATTAGCACATTATTGGCATTTTTAGAAATATCACCTTTATGGGATTTGCCTTACAAGATCAGTAGAAATCATTTTTATGATCTCTTATGATTTTATTTTACTATTAGCACTTTTTAATTACAAGGTAGCCTACCCTAAATATACTGCACACTACTCAATTGACATAAGCATTCAATAACACACTCTTGTGTATCCTTTTGTTTATTATATTTATTCTTTTGACAAAATATCTGAACTTTAGCCACATGCTACGTAATTCCTTTTAATATTCTGTTCACAAAAATATTTGTTCCAGTCCTTCGACTTACATTTATAGATCTGGTATATTTGAAGCTATTGCATTTGAACAGAACACTTCTATGAATCATACAGTTTTATTCATTCACAAAAGCAGAATATTTATGATAATAAAAAAAATAAAAACTCTTAAAAAAAACTTAATCCAGCATGCACAGTGTTAGCATAAAGAGCACTTTAAAGATGGACTTAGGTAAAAATAAAATCTGACTGCTAGTTTGACATGTTGATTAATTTTAAAAAACTATTTCTCAGTTATAAATTCTGATTTATGTTTTTTACTCAGGTGCAAATGTGTATTATAGTTTTCTGCTATACTTCATGGCTTTGGAAGGAATATTCTGCAGTTATAGAATATCATTAGAAACTTGACATGCAATATTAGTAAAATGTGGCATATTGATTTAAATATACTTCTCAATATATTTAACGATACAGTGTAGAGCTGTAACACATCACTCAGGACAGTTAGTGGAGCATGAAATCTTAATACACAAAGAACCTTATAAACTGATGCATACACAGTATTCAGTTATACAATATATAACAGAGATGTAGTTGAATGTATATTAAAAAAAAGATGGAAAATGAACTTTTGGCCACATTACAAGTTTTAAAACTATACCAAATAAATGGTATACACAGCTTAGTTATATTTAAATTAGCTTCAGACAGTTAGGGTGGATCCCATTTAGATAAGTAAATGAACTCTACACTGCAACATTACCAGTTTAATCCTCACCACTGATTTGCTTTGTATTGTGCCACAGAAAGAACTGAGGCAGATTTTTAATGATCAAAAAATTGTAAGATGAAATGTAGTCTAAAGCCTTGCAAAATTTTAAACTATGAAGTTTAAACTGATTTGTCATCAAGCCTAATTAAATAAAGAAAAAGGAAAAAAAACTGAAATCAGAGTAGTAGGAAAACAAAGTGTCACACACGTGCGAGTTGGAGGCAGTCAAAGAGCCTAAAGGTGAGTGAAATCTCGCGAGACAAGGGTTTATCACGTGGTGCTTACCTGACTCTCTTTCTATCTACAGAAAACCGTAAGACAAGTAAAACAGTCTCAAAATCACAAATCCAAAATGGACGCGATGACGTCACTTCCGGTTTCCATCTGATGACGTCACTTCTGGTTCCCACTCGATTACTTCAGTCTGCTCCTGGTGACGTTGGTTCCGTGGTCCCGCCTCCAAACGTCACTTCCTGCCAACCACTTCCTCCCATCATCCCATCCTCTATATAAACGCCATTTTGTTACAGCATTTTATTCATTTGTGTACTGGAAAAAGTCATATTTGGATCATTCTTTTCATTTTGTCTGGACGACAATATACAGGGATAAAACCCCAAAACTTTTTCTATTTTGAGGACTCCTTATTTATTACAAAAGTTAAAACCAAATAATCGACAAGCCTCTGGTTGTCCTGCATAGCAGTGCTGCTAACAACAGAATACAAAATAAGCCTGAAATGGTGGCACCTGCAGAAAACAAAATAGCATCTCAGAAAGATGTTAAAATATTTTAAAGTCTTTAAATAAAAAGTTTTTACAAAAAAACTGTAATCAGAATAAGATACAGCAATTCCACAAACCCATAAATGTAACAATGTGTCTCGGTGGTGCAATATGGTATAAAATTTCCAATTTTCATGATGGCGAGCTGCCTACTCAAGTCATCAGCAACACAATTTCAATACATGTCTCCAGACCAGACCTCTTTACTGAAATAATAACAGTGCATTTTAAGGGTGAGATCCAAGTAATCATCTAAGATCCAGCTTTGAGTATTTTGTCTTTGCACAGGTTAGAATTCTTTGGTACAGTTATTAGCTACTTCCACAAATTGTATCAATGTGATATTTCAGCTTTTTATTTGTAATAAATTTGCAAAAATTCCTAAAATTCTGTTCTTGTTTTGTCATTCTGGAGAGTAGAGTGTGGGTTGATGACAGAAAAAATGAATTTAAACAATTTTCATACAAAACTGCAACATAAACAAATGTGAAAAACTTGAAGGGTTCAATATATATATACTGTATATTATAATATGCAGTCCTTCAAACACTCCCTCTTAGACAGTTTTTCAATGGGAAACTAGCTCCTGTTTGCGGGATCAGCTGCCAGCTTGCTGGCTTGCCACGTGACGTGCTTCTCGCACTGGGCTTCAAACATTTAAAAGACTGAGTCGCAGTCATCCTGAGGTCTCATTCTCCTGTCTCTCTTCCCCCAGACTCCCTCTAATCCAGCCCCTGTTACCGGGCTGCTGGACCCCCTTGATGAAGAAGACTTTGTGTTCTTTTGAGCAGGAGTCGAGGCTGATGCGTCAAGTTTGACAGCTGTTCCTTGTGAGGCTGGATCACCTCTGGGTTTATTTAAATCCTTGACTAGGAACTGCTTTTTGTTTATTTTAATATTCAGTTTACCACATAACCTTGTCTTGCCAGACCCTGCAGTTAGAAATAATGAAGTTATTATCTTCTTCTGAAGTTGCTCACTTCAGGATACTAACTTGGGACATTTGCTGCCTGTTTTAGGATGGAATTCTTCTTTTTGGGAAGGAGCCAGGCATTGTTAGAAAGGTTATAACCAAAGGTTAGTACTTTTACATTGTGACCCTGGCTAATAATCACAACATATGGCTTTAATGGTACTTTTTTTCTATTCTACTTATCCGTATAATTTACATCTTACTTGTACTGCTATGTGCTCTGATGTATGCATCACCAAAAATAAAACTATTTCAGAAATGTAAATTTGTGCCTCAAGGATCCTCCTTCAGAGGATGTCAGAATACATTTACATGTACAACATGCTTCAGTCTTTTATTAAAGTGACTGCAGAGCCAAGCAGTTTGTTTCAATATATTTCTTTGTTCAAAAACAAATTAATCAGGCTCCTTTCTGCATATGCATATAATATGATTATGCATTTTTAAAGTGATCAGAATTACAATGGTTTAAAAGTATATCCTTCAGAATAAAGAATAATTATTTTTCTAGACCATTTAAGATCTAATGGTCTTAGTACCATGGTATGACTCACCCACCCATCCATTTTCATACTGAATGAATGCTTCTCTTTCATAACCAGTAATGCTGCTTCTTCAGTGTGCAAGTGTGCAAATGTAAAATCTAAAACACTGTCCGATATAAAAGATAATTTGACATTTAAAGTCACACAACTTTTTTTCTAAGACAGCATAAGTAAACTAATGAGAAATTACTGATTAAAAATCCCTTTGATCTGTGTAATTACCACATCCAAACTGAACTGCATCTTGTCTAAACTCCCTTGACAATGCTATCACAACTGAGTTGTGCACAGAGCTCCCACAGTTACACAGCAGGCACGCATACAAATGCTTAAATATACTCTAAAATTCAAAGAGGTATTAAATATGCATTAAGTGAAAAAATCTTTTATATACAGTGTGTGATTGATTACTTAGGGTAAAGATTTCATTTCATCTTTATAACATAAGTATTGTTCTTTATGACTCAAACACAGGAAACAATAAGTTATGAGATGAGAATTATGTTCTGAAGTTGAATGTGTCACATTTTTGGGACTGCAACTAGAAGTGGCTGGGTAGAAATCGGATTATCCAGAATTGCAAGAAGTAAAGAAAAACAAGCAAAACACACAATTGTATTATTTATTTTTATTTTGTAGAAAACATCATTTTATTTAATTTTGAAGATATTGTTTTTCCCTGCAGCCTTGCTTGCTTCCACTTAATTATCTTTAAACAGGACATATACATTTTATATATAAACATGATTACAGAAGTAAAACATTTAACTGTTAAACTGATTATATTGCTGTGCAATGGGATCATACCATAGCTGAAGTACCAAGTTCTGGTCACTGGGGTCTTCATGTTAAACAACATCTTCTGTAATCTAATAGGCCGTGTATCTTCGGTCACTCAGTCTTGCAGGTTTACTTTATACAATATGTGCAAAATCAGCTAATATCTGACAAGAATATGAAGTACAACTCCTGGTCTACACACAGCTCCCTTTTGGCAGTAGTGCCAGCATGTGTCACTAAACTACTGCAGAAGATGCAAAATGCAGTGGCATGTCTAGCATTCAGTCAGCCAAAATGGGCACATACTGCATCACTCCTCTCTTCAGATTACTGCACTGGCTCCCTGTAGCAGCACATATTGTATTAAGCTGAAATCCTTGATGCTTGCCTAGTAGTCAGTGGATAAACACATATACACAGTATATGAAGACATGTAACAAGGTGGGGCACTCCTACAAGTACTTGGGAGACCACATCAATGACAGGTTGGACTGTTCTTGCAACGCAAACAAACTAGAGAAGAAAGGGCAGAGCAGGTGTCCTTAGGAGACTGCTTTCCTCTAATGTTAATAGTGGCATCCTTCACATCTTCTACAACTCTATTGACCAGTGCGATTTTCTACACTGTGATGCGCTGGGCTGCTAACATCACTTCAACAGAGACCCACCAAATTAACAAGCTATTTAAAAGGGCAGGCTTAGTTATAGAATGTACTCTGGACCCCTGGAGGTAGTAGCGAAGGAGAGAATTAAAACAAAACTGAGCACCATTATGAACAATGCTGCCTGATACACTAACACAGGACTTTCAGCCAATGAATCATTATATAGTGTGTCAAGAAACACAACCGGGGCTCTGTTATACCATCTATCTATGTATTTCAAATGAAAAAGTCACTTCAGTTTGTATAATCTGTGTATTTTTCTCTTTTACTCATTTGACAGTCGCACAAGGTGACAATCATATCCCCAGTACAAGTTACTCAAACACCAGGGGATGTGTGCACATGCAAGCCAAACCTCTGGTTCATCAACTTACTTGTCCTGCTGCTTGAAATAAGATAACCCTAAGTGTAAAAACAGAAAGTCGCTTATCTATAATAATAAAAGGCAAAGCCCTCACTCAATTCTCCAACTTCCCGTGTAGGTAGAAGGCTGAAATTTGGCAGGTTCATTCCTTACAGGTTCCTTACAAAAGTTGGGCAGGTTTCATTTCAAAATTCAATGCATAATGGTCATAACTAGAAGCTATTTTTCTCCATTTACTGTAATGGAGTTGAGCTCGAAAGCCATGGGGGGGGCGAGTTTCGTGTGACATCATCGCGCCTCTCACGTAATAACGCATTACGTAGAAAACCAGGAAGAGCTACAAAAAGCGCTAAAGAAAACATGCATTATATAATTAAGTTCCAAAGTGTGCTGAACAAAAACCGAATTACACTGCTACGCTCAAATAGACAAACCACACGCCGTGGCGCAATAGTAGAGCCTTTGCCTGTAGCGCCAGTATCTGAGGTTCGATTCCCGAGAGGGAATGCACTAAGTATGTACGCGCGCTTCTCGATTCATTTTAGCCTCGCATCCCCTTGGTTTGAGACGTATGAAAACATATGCGGTTAATGCAGAAAGACAGATCACCAATTGAAGCTTCATGAATAATGGATACTTTATTCGCGATCAATGATTGTTTTGGTAAAGCCATACTTAGTGTATTCATTAGATGAACGGTAAAAAAGTAAGAGCCGAGGGGAGGGTAACTTACTGAGGCACACAGGCAAAACCACAATAGCACACGGGCTCGATGTACTGTAGTGCGCGTCAACTCGATCTGAATTGCGCGATCACATTCGAAAAAATATTTCTTTTCAAGTTCTATTTAGTCCATATGTGTCAAACTCAAGGCCCACGGGCCACATCCGGCCCGGCATGTAATTATATCCGGCCCGCGAGATCATTTTATATACTGTATTATTGTTATTAATGGCCCAGGGATATGAAACGCTGGTAACACAATAAACTACAGATCCCATAATGCAGCGCTTCAGCTGCCTTGCCGAACACTTACCGCGTTAATCAAGTCTAGCTTATGATGCTGCAAGTTATTGCGAAGCTAGCCCACACGATGCCGAAGAGAAAAGGTGATTCTGAACATAGAGCCTTTAAAAACCGATGGGAGGCTGAGTATATGTTGTGAGCCGGAGGGCTGATCGCACCCCAAATAGAGACAAATGCCCCTGGGAAAACCACAAACCCTGAAACACTGACTACCCTCACATTGCTCCTTATCCTTGCACTATAACGCGTAATACAAGCCTCGCGGTACTCCGCCGACTTATAAGCCTTGCACAGCGCCTGTCAGTTTTGGAATTGATTGTTTGCTTTTATCTCTCTCTGCTCCTAGCGGAACTGTCATCTCTGACTTGTCATGGAGCATGTTTAAGCTCATGTGTTTGCGGTGTTTGAATAAAAATCTTTCTTGTTTCTAAGACCTCCTGTGTCTCTGTGCAAATCTGTGACCCAAGCGTGACAAGTGGTACCAGGAGTGGTTGCACAGATGGAATGCCGCCGAAGACTTATTTCAGAGGTCTAAAACTTATGCACTTAAAGACTGGAAACTAAACATGGATGACCCAATCCGTGCGCAAATTCAAGATTTGATACATAAAGTGCACTGCTGGTTTGAAGGAGACGTGATGGAAACAGTTGTCGTGAATATATTACTGGCCGGCATACCTGAATTTCTTAGAGATGAATTTCTACGTCATGATATTAAATCATTAACGATTATGTCCAGATGATTAGAGGGTTCACAGTCCGCTTGGAGAAAGAGCGGTGGATTTCGTGCTGCTTCGCAACCTGTGAACAAACGTCCAGGACATTCTTGTCGCTTCGATCGACAAGCTGCAGGACCTGAAAATCGAATGGGGTCAGGTAGGACCCCGGGAAATCCAGTCGTAGATGAGACGCCTGTTTCTGGGGAGACAGCGGCAACAGTGGGCTGAGGAAACCGTGGACACTACAGAGCACGTCGACGTGGACGTCGCAGAGGATATTTCGGAAACGGAGCCGACCGTAGATGTTTCCGGTGTGATCAGCTCGGCCATTTGGCAAGAGAATGTTGCTTGTCTCCAGCTCATTCAATGGAGATTGGACTGGCCGAGGTTTGTTGCTCAACTATTACATTTCCTTCGGATGGAAAATATGGCTTGTTGATCCCGGTGAAATTGGGGGGCAGGTTAGACTCGGGAAGTGACCTTTGTATTGTGAGACGAGACTGTCTTAATGAACAATGCCTTAGAGACTGTGAGACTGTAAAAATACGCTGTGTTCATGGTGATGTTAAAGATTATCAGACTTTACTTCTTCCTTTAACTTATAGGGGTCGCCACTTTAAGGTTTGGTCTGCCGTTTCAGACTCGTGCCCTTGGCCATTACTCATAGGATGGAGAAATGCCCTTTTTCCGAAACTGATTAATAAATGTAAGGGACCAGTAGTCCAGTCCACTAATGAACTTAGTGGGGGGGAGAAGGAGAAGAAAACCAAGACGAAGAACTGGTAGCGGCCGGGGAAAATCTAGAGCCTAACTTAGATATTGAACCCGATCTCTCCAGTGAGACGGAGGAGGTCACCCCCGACAATCTTCCAGAATGGACTGGTCCTTCTACATCTTCCCAGATTGCAAACGCCTCCGAACACAAACCGAGCGTTAACGAACAATCAGATTTTGTGCGTTTGCAGCATACTGATAGCTCATTAGGATATGCATTTAAACAGGCTCGCCCTGCAAATGACTCTTATTACCAAGAGCATAATTCCGGGGGTATGAAAACCCCACACTTTATAGAAAAGGAAGGTTGTCTTTTCAGAGTGATCTCAGATCATTTGGAGGGGGAATTTATTGAACAACTGGTGGTACCTGAAGCACATAGGGAAACTGTTTTGCATCTGGCACATTCACACATCTTGGGGGGGCACCTCGGTGCCGACAAAACTAGAGACCGGTTATCAAAACGATTTTATTGGCTTAATATGGGAAAAGATGTTCAACGGTTTTGTACTTCATGTCCAGACTGCCAGATCGTCCCTGCTTTTAAGCCTCCTCGGGCTCGGGCTCGGGCTCCCCTTTGTCCTATGCCCATATTGGAAGTTCCCTTTCAGCGGGTGGGATTAGATATTGTGGGACCATTACCTAAGACTAAGGATGGGTACCAATATTTGCTAGTGTTGGTTGATTATGCGACACGATATCCAGAAATGATTGCGCTGAAAAAGGCCAATTCTTCGACTGTAGCCAAAGCACTATGTGATACTTTTACTCGTATTGGTATCCCTAGAGAAATCTTAACTGATCAAGGCACACCTTTCACTTCTCGCGTGATGAAACAATTGTGTGACAGCTTTGCTATTAAGAAACTGAGTACTACTGTTTACCATCCTCAAACGAATGGTTTAACCGAGCGATTTAACAAAACATTGAAACAGATGATTAGGCGAGTTGCTCATAATGATCCCACAACATGGAACACTGTCCTACCTTTTGTTTTGTACGGGAATCACCACAGGCGTCCACTGGCTTGAGTCCCTTCGAGTTGTTATTCATTTTTCTTCCTTCATGAATTTTGGCACCCCCAGCAACAGTTGCTCGCACCCCAAAGACTGTATATGTATGTGTATATATATATATACAGTATATGTGTGTGTGTGTGTGTACATGTATATATGTAGATATGTATGTATATATATGTTTTATATGTGTGTGTGTGTGTGTGTATATGTATATATGTGGATATGTATGTATATATATGTTTATATGTGTGTGTGTGTGTGTGTGTATATGTATATATGTAGATATGTATATATATATATATGGATGTATGTGTATATATGTATATATATATATATATATATATATATGACAGAAACACTCATTACAGTGACAAAACAATTACATTGACAATCATGTTACGTTATTTTCAAAATGTTTCCTTTTCTTTTTCATTACTTCTTTAACACACTACTTCTCCGCTGCGAAGCGCGGGTATTTTGCTAGTTTAGAATATAAGAGAAAAGGAATTGCGTAAGCATCACTGTATAGGCATAGAGTGAAAAAATGTGTACTCAGTATTTATGGTATGCTAAAAACAACCACATGGCTGTATTATCTGCAGAATAACTAAATATTTCTCTGGCATTATAATTTATCGGCAAAGCCCCAGACATGGGGCCTCATTTATAAAGCTTGTGTATACTGTGCACAAAAAAGAGACTTGAAATGTGGATATGCAAGTTTCCACCCAATGTCCGGGATTTATAAAAAGAGAACTGGATGGGGAAACAAGAGCATATTTATGGCAACTCTGACCCATGCATACACAATATTTTGGGTAAATTGGGAAATGACGACACCATTGTTGTACTAGTCAGTGAAAATCTGCAGCATTGTGATTGCATATGTATGAGGTTGATCAGCTTGCTCTATGTATGGATGTTTCAGGGATACATCTAACGCATGTTCCTGTATACATTTTTACAAGATGACTATGATTTATAAATTGCGCAGAAATGTGCGTACACGTGCGTTTTATAAAACTGATTTATTTTTGGGTTATGCAGTTTTCTCTGCTTTTGGCATAGGCATATTTTCATACTTGAGTCCAAGCAAAGTTTTATAATTGAGGCCCCAGCCCTCCATCATGAGTCAAAGCAACCAAAACTTTAACCTTAACACTAGAATTACCAAAGCCTACGAAAAAACTAGTAATCCCGGCCGACCTTAAATCCGTTCGCATCTCTCTGTCAGCGTCTTTTGTGTTGTAAATGTGTCAATCAGCAGAAGCTGCAATCAGCCTGCTATCCCATCCTCCCACCAATGCAGAAAGGGCAGAAAGTTCTCTCAGCTCATGTCTGTTTTTTCTGCGTGTGAGTTCTATAGGGTAAATAATGTATCGTTATTTAGAATACATGCATTTTATGTCTGTTCTGTGTCTACAACAATCTATGTAAACACATCGGTAAAACAGAAACGTTTTTTCATGCTTTAGTAATAATTGACAAAATGTAGACATGAGTGTATAATGTGTGAAGCCTAAAGTCCAAATATCAAATAAACACTTTCACAAAAGGTACAATTATAACTAAACAAGTGCGCTTTTATTCAAGACACAATTGTTCTCTCATTCGCTAGCTAAGCGGAGTTAAGGAACACGCCCCGAAGCTGGCGAGTGAGTGAGGAAGGCCCTCCCCCCAGCCCATTGCGTGGATCTCGGATTTGCGCAAATAAATCGGAACCGCAAGTGAACTATGATACATAGCAAAATGAGAGAAGTCGCAAAATGTTCAAGCTAATTATAGAAAAAAACCCACTCTAAATCCGTTAAGTAGTTCTCTTGTGAAAGCGGACAGACATACAGAGAGAGAGACATTGGATTATATATTAGTAAACCTTCGAAATACTGTGCAGTTAAAGTCTCAACAGCATTCTCAGCATTTCTGGAGCTTAGTAGAGCCAGATAACCATAAGAATCTTCACCAAGCAGCTCTGAAAATGTCTGCTTTGTTTGGGTCTACATATCTCAGTGAGTCGGCCTTTTCTGACATGAATATCATGAAATCAAAGTTCAGAACAAGACTAATAGATGAACATTTAAATTAATTCATAATAGTTAACCTAAAGGGCTCCACTCCACCACACACCTATCTCTCTTGTTGAATCCAGTCATCTCACTAACTAAAAAACACATCACACATGCAACTGGACATGTGAATACTCTTGTGAAGTGAAACAATGACATGGAACAAAATGACAAATGAATAAGTCATATCTGTGTATTTATAATTGCATTGTTTTGTTTTGAAAGCATTCATGTTTTAATTCAATACTGTGAGATACACTAGAAAATGCATACAGACATACAGAATGCACTTGCAGGTGAACTACATATTTTTTGTGATATTTTAATGCAAAATGTGAGTTCTAAATGTTCAGGCAAAACAAGCTTATTCAGTTTATTTGGGTTGAAATAAGCTATGAGAATAAACGTTAGAAAACATGAGAAGCTCTTAGCGGAAAAAAGGTTGGAGACCCCTGTTGTTGTAGGTCTACCAAAAAATAACAAACATGCTCCTTTACCAAAATGACTTCGCTTTTTAGGGGCCTCAATGTCACCTGAAGGGTGGGAACAACAACAACAAAAAATCCATGCAGTGTCACTTTTGGGCTGACATTGGTATTTTGGGAATTCCCTGTAAGAGTCAAAAAGAAACATTCAGTTTCAACAGTTATGGTTATGTTTAGTTTCCAAATGCTCATTAATGTTTTGATTTTCACTTTGTTTTAAATCATTTCAGTTTTAATATTAAGGGTGGAAACTATCAATTAAGGTAAAAGCAAACTATAAAGAGAATGAAAATTCTGTTCTATGATTCATACTTTGTAATAAAATGGTAATAGTACAACAGAAAACATAAACTAAAATTTAGTAATATAAATCAAACTGAAAAGTGAGAGGAACCGGAATTGTATTCTCAATTTGTAAACAAAACATTTTTGAAAGTTTGCAGTTGCATCATTTTTTTACATATTTTCAAGGGTGTGTTTAAATAATCTTAAATGTATTTCAGTTAAACTGTAGTGATGTTATGCATGACATTTTAACTACTGGATGTTATCTGCAGTGACAGAAATAAAATTCTGTAATTCTACGCTGTGCCTCTTTTCTTTTTTTTTACTTTTGCAATCCATACAATCCATTTTGAGTAATAAAGTGGCAGAAGTTCAATACTAATGTTTTAGAGAAGGAAAGCATGTGTGCTGCACATACAGTGTGATCTGATCTGTTAACACACAGTTTTCATGAGTAAGAACGTGTGCAAGTCTTGTGATGTTGCTTAGATAGGTTCTGACTCATCAAAAAATAAGATGCTGGCCAATTCAGAACTTGAAAGGGACAACATCACTGTACTTGGAGACACAAAATATACTTGTTTGTATCTTTGACTCAAACCCCTTTTCTACATTCTTTTCTATTTTTAATTTTTGACTCTCAATTATGTTTTTACAATAGCAGTCCAAAGTGGTAAAAAAGTTTACTATATAATAAAACACTAAGGTTTTTGTGTCCAGTGCTTCAGAGCAATGTGATTTGGCTTTGTTGTGACTGGTCAGTTTGGCTTTGGTGATGCAACAAAAGAGGATGTACGAGTGTGAGGCACACAAGGAAGAGTAAAGGCAAAGCTCAAAGAGTCTCTTTCAAAGATGGAAAGTATTAAACCAGAAGAGGCAGGAAAGATGCCTTGCAAATAATGACAGGGTCTGAGAAGCAGGTTTTACAAGAACAAGCTCAACAAAGAGTATGCATGTGAAGAGACATTCAGAAACACATGAACAGAGTAGAAATCAGCTGAATCTACACATAGGGCAACATATATTGTATTTGATAGGTACTGTACTGGCACTGGGCATTTGTTCCCTGGGATTATGTCCTTTTTTGATGCAGAACATACTAGAGCCAATGTCCATCCCTTTTGTAACCATGGCAAAAATAATCAAACTAGAGAAATATAGTACAAAAAGAGATATGTACATTTAACTTGCTTTAACATGTAATCTCTACAATTCATAATTCATTTACACATACATATCCAGGCCAGAAAGAAACCAATGTAACATACAGTCAGTCTGGGGATGATGACAGCTATCTGAATTTCCAGCAGGACGGGGGGCAGCATTGGTCGGCTTCTAGCTTTGTGATGGATTCATTATAACCACTCACATATTTACATATGCATAGAGTTCTTGTCAGATATGGGCAACTGCCAGCAGAGCCATCCATGTTATTTTGGGACTATGCCTAAATAACACCTTTCCCTGTTCTCATAGCTTCTACAGACAGTAGCCGTTGTGCATTTTAAAATAGCCTGCCTGGATTGTTTTTCACATGTTTCTGTCCATCTTCCTAGCCAGTTTCACTCTGTCAGTTAGTTTGTGTGTCTATTCTTTCTATAGACTAATGTTAAACATCTGAATTATGTCCATATAGCGCCTGTATTTCCTGATGTGTAACTAATGTAATAATATACCCCTATACAGTAAGTGCATTATTACTTTTATCACTATAAACTTACAATACATTGATGTATCAACAAAAACTTCCATTGGTATGATATACATCTGATTTCTTTGCCTAGAACTTCCTTTAAACCTTTTTAATTCAACATTGCATTTTGGATATCCCGAGTGTTCCATCCTTGGCCACAGAGCGTTTGCTGAATGTGGGGAAAAAATCATATCTATAGATTTGAAGTTACACAACTTTTTATGCATTCAATACTTTAATTAAGTGGAATTCAAGTCTTTATTTTTTACAGGCCCTTGACTGTGTGCTAACTTCAACTTAGACTCAGCAGGGTCAATAGATCACTGCCTTATTTAATGCTGCATCTGTTTTTAAGGTTCAACATCTGTGCCGAGCCACACATGACAGGCTGTGTCAAACATGTATCTGAAAAAAAGTGATTGTCTAGTATTAAATTTACTTGCTCAACCACCTCATGGAAACAAAATTCGAATGTACTGATAATCACCTACAGGCTTTTTGTCTAAAATTTGGATATGATCTCCTATTACTATATGGGGAGTCCCCCACTTTTGGGATCTGCTTCAAATTACTAATTAGCCTACTGACACATAGAAAATGTACCTGCACACTTATATACAAGCACATCTGGAACAAGAAAGGAAAGAAAGGGAAGAAAACTGAATGAAATCGTCTCTCTTGTAGTTTGTAATCATCTATTGAACATTTTTCCTTAAAATTTGGTCAGGGTTTGAAGGAAAGATGTTTTTCGCACTTACAAACATTTTTAAAGCAAAAGTGGAGACGTTTTCATTTTGCTAAATGTTACACATACTTTAACCCAAATTATCTCAGAGCTCTGTAAATAAATTTATATCAGAAATTGCAAAATCCTTTTTAGCAATTAAACAAGCATATAACTGAAGCAATACTTACCAGATAACTTCAACAGCTTTTTAATTTCTCTTAATTTTTATTCCAGTTAGGAATGGCATATTAACATTTTAAACACACAGTTTGTGGCCCATTTTAGTGTTGGGTGGACTGTGTTTTTTCTTCTTTAAAACTCCAAACTGCTACATGAATGACAGAGCATGACAGCTGCACATAAACAGCTCATAAACTACGCTCTTAATGGGTAGACGAGTCACATATTTTGGTTTATAACTGGCCGCTATTGTGCTAGTATTTAGTGCCAATAAACTTTTCTACTATTCTTTTAGTTAGCACAATCAAGACTTTGTAGGCTTCATTGGCATTCAAGTTGTTCATTTTTATGTGACAGACTGCCAGCCCCTGCTATGATTGACTGGTCTTCAGCAAGGTAACATAACGGATGCCTGCTTGCACATTCCACATATCTATCTGCATGCTTTGACTCCATATGCTTAAGATTTAGCAACGAATGCTAGCTAGTTATTGTGCAGTTTCTCATAATAGTGACACTTTTCTAAAGCTTAGTGATGAAATATAATTAGTTTGTCGTCCTACTGGTCCTACTCACATTAACATGTAAAGCAAGTGGCTCAGTATGAAACTGTATTCTGCTGACTACGCCAATTGTATCCAGCAGGTGGGGCTTGTTTCCTGGGATTATGTACTTTTTTGATGCAGAACATACTAGAGCCAATACTCATCCCTTTTGTTACCATGGTGGAAATAATCAGACAAAAGAAATTTCGTACAAAAATCTTCTTCATTATAACCACTCACATATTTACATATTTGTAAAATTCTTGTCAGATATGGGAACTACCAGCCACCTATGTTATTTTTGGAGTATGCCTAAATAACACCTTCTAAAGACAGTAGCCATTGGACACTGTGGCCATATATTGTTTCAGCAAATGCCAACATTTGCCAGCTTGTCTTATAGCATTGGCTATATGGGCTTTAGGTCTGATGAAATGCACATTCAGGTTACTATGTGGAATTAAAACTAATTGGTAAAGGTGTATGTGAAGATATTTTAATGTGTTTAATCTAAACATGTAATTGCACACAAAGAAACCCACACAGAATCAGATAATCCATAATGTCTACATGTCCATCAGGAACTCTCAACAATTACTTAATTTTTCTCAGTTGCTATTTCTTTTTTTTTTTACTTTATATTGTCCAGTTATTGCAAATATTGTTCTTCCCTACTTTACACCTTCCAGAAAGTGGGTTGAAACTGATTTATCAAGAATGCAGTGGTAAAACTGGTGTAATGCTATAAGTGTCGATAGAAGGAAATGGTGAATTGTTATGCAGTTGTTTCATTGTTGGTTTCAATTAACATCCCAAAGATGGAATCACTTTCAGCACTGTTGTATACATAAAAATGTCTCTCAGAGTAGGAGTACTGGGAACACCCCACAAGACCTGCCATTTTGGAGATGCTCTGACCCTGTCGTCTAGCCATCACAATTTTACCCTTGTCAAAGCTGCTCAGATCCTTATGCTTGGATATTTTTCCTGCTTCCACAACATTACCTTCAAAAGGTGAGTGTTCTCTTGCTACCTAATATATCTCTCCCCTTGACAGACACCATTGTAATGAAACAACCAATGTTATTCACTTCACAAGTCAGTGATTTTCATGTTGTGACTGATTTGTGTATCTTAGTTTCTACTTCAATATGCTTGTCATTTTTGTAAATAGCAGTATACTTTAAAATATATATTAATCTGAGATTGAAAATATCATCAAATAGATGTCCCATAGGTATTTCTGATATTGGTAAAAACATGTGCCATGAATGATCTATCATGTATCTGGGCACACAGTATATTGCATTGCTTATATATAATTGATTTGGAAATGTATTTGGTACAATAAGTTAAAGTAAATATGCTTTCTTATATTTCAGATACAATATTAAAAATATATATACTGTATTTGAACTACCGTATACACTTGCGTTTAAGTTCTCCAATGGATAAGTCAGGGCTTGATTTTACTGTATAATTTCTGGTATTTTATAATGTCAGTCATATAAGTCGAATGCAGAAAACTCTTGGTGCAAGAGATTATGATATGCTAACGCCCACCTGAGACAGTAACCATGGAGCACACTGCCTTTGTTTTTCTATGTATTGTGCCTACATGACCACATGTTAATACCCAAACTATTCTGAAGCGACGTTTGCGCTGTTTTGTGTTTTTTGTATCTCACACCCTCATACACCTTTATCGTAAGAGGATCCCTTATCTATGATGGAGCATTCGATCAGAAGGAAATATTAAGCTAGTTTTCAATTAAAAGTCGTTGAAGTGGTAAAAGAAATTGATAACTGCGCTACTGCAACAAAATTCGATGTGTCTGAGAAACTGGTGTGAGATTGGAGGAAGCAAGAAGATGTTAAAAAAAAAAAATATGTAAGTGTCATAATTTTGAACGGGCATATTAGTTGTGGTCTGATTTTATGATCGATTTTTCGGGTTTCAAGACCCGACTTATACGCGAGTATATCCAGTACATGAATATTTCTTATATTGAAAGATTAGATTATATTTTTTGGTATATTGCAATATACAGTATTTCATTTTCAAAAGTGCATTTTCTTATGCATTCATTAAAGTTGAAATATTTGTACACATGCATGTTACTAATGCATGTTATTAATGTTTAAAACAAGTTTTTATAAGCAACAGCATCATTAAGATTGCTTGGATTTTAGACACACAAGTCCCTATGTCAGTAAAGGGAAAAAAATTCTGAAAGTTGTGTGAGGCATAGTCTGAGATGTGGCCAATAAATGTGGAACACAAAGTAAAGCTAGAGAGAACAGAATGGTTAATGAACAGATGGAGTAAGATAGAGTTAATAGAAAGGCTTGGTGTACAGATAATAACAAACTAAAGTGTTTTAAGCATTTGTAGTGAAAGGCAGAAGATGATATGGTGAAGAGGTGCACCAAGATGGTGGTGGAGGAAATGAGGCCAAGAGGGAGGCAGAAGAAGAGGAGGTTGAAAGTGGGTTTAAAACAGTATGAAAATAATGGGTCTCACTCCATGTATTTATTATTTTGAGGGGTAACCGGCTAAGCTGGCCTAATCCAGGAAATGCCCATTTAACTATTGATGTTGATGATATACAGTAGGTTGGATTTTTTAAGTACAAATGTTTATCTATGCTAATGCATTTGGACAAGAAAAGTAACTTTTAAATTAAGGGACACATTAGCATTGCTTAAATATACAGTAACTAAGACTGCATTTTCTTTATCATGTCTGTCAATTAATTAGTTTGTTAAAACGGTGTCTAAACATTACTTAGTTTTTACTTTGGTATCAAATAACAACAGTGAACCGAGAAGCTGTGATATTCAATTCACATATTCTATAATTTATGAAGCAAACAGCTCTTGATGACTCATTGCAACGGTGAAGTGATCAGCCTTATTTGTTCAGTATCATTGGAGAACTAGGAATAGGAGATTGTTCTTATCTCACCTCACTGCGTCTTCACTGTTGCCTTCAAGAGGGGATTTTTGTTGTTCTCAATGACAGTTGGTGATATCTAACTGAATTAAATGAATTAAAACTGTCATCACGCCTTTTTAAAGGTTAAGTAAAATACACCTATATCGCTGTACCATGAAGAATAGTTAATAAGGTAAAACAGACTTGAGTCATTTAGAGTTAAAGAGAAAATGAAGCATGTTATTTTCATGGTTTGTTTTGTTTCTCAGGCTTGGTTTCCTTTTCTGTGGAACTCTGACTTGACTTGAACAGACTGAAAGAATATTCTCAATTATTTTTGTGCCTAATGCCTAGTCACCAGCTTCCCATAACCCTGAACTCTTAGAAAATGGATAGACAGACATGCAAGTGTATTCAACAAACCAAAAAAAATCATAGTGTACAGTAGAAACTTTTTATTTAAAAATGTATTGAGGTGTCTCCTGAGTTTGGTCTGTTCATATTCCATTTCATTTAAAATGACATCTTAATTGTTAGTGTTATCATCTTGTCCTTCAAAATCAAATTGCATGTAATATATTTTAATCAGTAATATGTATTAGTTATATTCATTGTATGGTATTTCAATACAGCTTTTCATTAGAACAACCTTTCCTTGCCTTTGTATTTATTGTGCTGAAATTTCTCTATACAGTATATATAAAAAAAATCATAAAAGCAACTTTTTTTACTTTTCCATTAGCAATGAAGATTTTTGTAGTTACAGAGTGTATTAAAGTCTGTCACTCAACAAATGACATATGTTAGCTGACTGAAAGACTTTCCAGTTACTTTAAAGGACTGCAAGGTAAAATCTTACTCGGATCCTCTCAAAGGAAACTTTTACTGCTCAAAGGATGATCATTGATGGCTATTGTGAGTTAAAAAAAATTCTCATTTATGTTTCATTTAAGAATCAACTTTGTCACAGATGTTTCTCCAAAAATTTCTCACAGAAAGGTGGCATGAGATATAACTGAGGGAAAAAGGAATCAAAATTAAGAATTTGGTTTGAAAAGCAGGTTATATTTTGTGAGATTTCTTTTTAGTTTTGTCTCTTTCATATTTTGGACTTATTATTGGACTGAAGCTTGCCCACATAGGACCAAAATGTTTGCCAACACTGGGCTAGCACTGACCCAATGTCAGATTGTTTGCTGGTGAGATAGGTACCAATACCCATTATAACAGCTTATAACTCTGAGCAGTTAAATGCTTACATCACGCAATGGACTCCATTTAAATTAATGTCTTTGTATAATGAACAAACTAAGTAAAATAATTAGGTTTCTTATCTCATTACTTTTAAATCACTTCCAAAATTTTAGATTAATATGCTCACTGCATAGGAAGCACAAAAAATCACTAAGTTATCCATAAACTCTTCTTCTCATTTAAATGCAATCTTGTATTATTAAACAGCAAAAAATTCAAGAATTGTATAGCCAACTGTTTCGTTATTTCCGAACTACAGAATCTCTGTCACTTATAAAATATGAAGGTGACCTGAACTGCAATGCCAAATTCTGGGGATTCCTTAATTACTGTATATAACAGTCACAGACTCCAAAAATATGAATTTGTGAATACTGCTGTTGGCTAAATGTAATTATGGCAATGATAACAGAGCTACTGCAAATGTACCTCTAAAGTTTGAACTGTTTTCCAATTGGCTGACATCAGGAGTTGCTTCAGGCAGATTTGCTCCCACTCTCAGCAGTTAACATATTAATCATAGTTAAACAGATTATGTTTATTAATAGCATCTTGATTAGACATCTGACACTATTCTACCTAAAGATCCCCGCAACACCATTTTTCAGTCATTCTTCACCTTGAAGCATAAACTTGTAGAATGTCCACAATTCTGGCAAACAGTAACTGCTGCACTGCATGCCATGTAATAAACAAAATAAATCAAATATCATTGCACTTTAAAGATCATGATAGGAAACAAAAGAAGTTCTATCACCTTTACCGTCATTCACTTCAACGAAGGTTGTCATTTATGTTTTGAGACTCCACTCTTACTGTATGTCTGAAATGAAGTTTTGTTTTTCTGTTATTTTTTTGTTTGTGTTTTCATATTTTTGGTTTGTGCTTCTTTGATAATTTTTAGCTTTTCCTGTTAATTTTCAGTTTATATTTCTCTCTTCATTTTTAGCTAGTGTTTTCAATTTTAAAAAGATAGCTTCCAGCCCCCTACAACCCTGCTGAGGACATATACAGTATATATACTATTCTTCTTCTTCTTTCGGCTGCTCCCATTAGGGGTTGACACAGTGAATCATCTTCTTCCATACCGTCCTGTTTTCTGCATCTTGCTCTGTTACACCCATCACCTTCATGTTCTTTCTCACCACATCCATAAACCTTTGCTTAGGCCTTCCTCTTTTCCTCTTCCCTGGCAGCTCTATCCTTAACATCCTTCTCCCAATATACTCAGCATCTCTCCTCTCTGTCCAAACCAACACAATCTCGCCTCTCTGACTTTGTCTCCCAACCGTCCAACTTGAACTGACCCTCTAATGATACTCGTTCCTAATCCTATCCATCCTCGTCACGCCCAATGCAAATCTTAGCATCTTTAACTCTGCCACCTCCAACTCTGTCTCCTCCTTTCTGGTCAATGCCACCGTCTCCAACCCATATAACAAAGCTGGTCTCACTACCGTCCTGTAGACCTTCCCTTTCACTCTTGCTGATACCCGTCTAGTAGCTAGAAGTCCACAAAGGGAGAAAACGAGTCATGCATTTTAAAAATGCTTGTTATTCCTAACCTTTCGACAACCTACCAGGTATCATCATTAGAGGAAAATGATTAAACATATAGGAATCAAATGCAATATATAGCAAATTGTGGGGATTGTAAGGAGTGGGTGGATTAATAAGGTGGGGTTCAGAAGGGGTTGGTCATAAAGTCTTTTATTATTTGAGTGTTCTTCTTTTTAAGCCTGCATATGCTGGGTTCAAGTCGAAGTGTCTCTAAATGATGTTTTCATTTGATAGCCAAGATTCATCCAGCCCTCTGCGACTCTTAGTATTAGCCCTACATTTTGCTTTCACAGTGTCCCAGTTAAACGTGTGCCCAGTAGAATTTTTATCTGTGTATGTATGTCAGAAATCATGGGTCTTTCCTTCCGATGGCTCTGCAATGTTCTTGTATACTTGTAACATGTGTTTTAGATATTTGTCCCACATATACTGCTGGGCATGGAATGCTTTAAATTGCATTTTTTTCTCTCTGTGGTTGATTTTTTGCTTTTGGCATTGAAAAGGACTGCCCACAGAGTGATTGCAAGCTTGTGTGCTATCTTGATCCCAGATCTAGAGAGGATGAGTGCTAATACTTCTGAAGCTGCAAAATAATAAGGGAGGGTGTGGTAAGTGGGGTGAGGGACCAAGTTGGAGTCGACTGTTTGCTGAGGTCTGAGGCATTTCCTATGTATGCATCATTTAATAAATTACTTGGGGTAGCCGTTTGATGTGAAAAGATGAAAAATATAACGTCATTCATTCATTTTTATGTCCACTGTGTTACAATTGCCATGAATCCTTTTGAACAAAGTCCTAACACAGCTCTGTTTAACAATGAAGGGTAGTTGCTAGAAAAGTAATATTTTGTCTGCATAACATTTCTTGCAATAAACACTTGTAATTAAAGTGCATTACCGCTTTCAATTGAAATGTCAAAGAAATGGATGTGTCTGTTCATTTCTTTTACTTTTGTGAATTCAAGAACTTCAACTAAGCTTTCAGGATGTTGTGTTTTGTGTTGTTTTTTATTGTCTTCTGGCTATAGATGTTTGCATATAACCACCTTCTGTTATCCTTATGTAAGATATAAATTATATTATTGTGCTTACTTCAACAAGCATATCTGGTTTTATTGTGAAAGTAAGTATTTAGCCAAATTTTGAATCACAACAGAGAAAATGAAAATGTTAACGTACAGCTCTCTTCACATCCCAGCCAAAAGGTGAAGAAGAGTTCCTACAACACATTATCTGCATTAATTTACCGTCCCCGGGGTGGACAAATTAAATCATCCTCCTCCCAACAATAATTTGGTGCCCTTGTGTGGGGTTCTACAACACTGCTGTGTTGATGAAGGAGAATCATGGAATGGATTATCATAGCAATGGGAGTGCTGTATCTCTAAGAACTGCACTGCATTACAATATGAATATATTTCAACTTCTAAATGGCACATAATTGAAAATAATAACAATATAAATGTATTCTTAAGAATTCTCTGAAAGCCCCAGAAAGGATTCAAACATTTTCCCTAAAGGGAATAGAAAATTAATAAAAACATAAAGAAGTTCAAAGATGCTTTGTCTTTAAATTCTTTAACAATTTGTAAATCTTGCTCAACAATATTTCTAAACATCTAAAATATAATGTTCGCCATATCCTGTCCCCTGTCACATACATTTACTCTCATTCTTTAATACAAGATTAATTTAGAGTCAACAGTTGTCTTAACATGCAAGTATATAAGAGGGCTGAGAGAGTTTTATAAAAAAACTAGCAAAATACCCGCGCTTCGCAGCGGAGAAGTAGTGTGTTAAAGAAGCAATGAAAAGAAAAGGAAACATTTTGAAAATAACGTAACCTGATTGTCAATGTAACTGTTTTGTCACTGTTGTGAGTGATGAGTGTTGTTGTCATATATATATATATATATATTTACACACACACACATAAACATATATATATATACACATCTATACATATACACATATATACATACATATATACAGTATCTACATATATACACACACATATATACACACATATACATACATACACACACATATATACACACACAAATACATATATATATATATACATACATACACACACACATATATAAACATATATATACATATACATACATATCTACATATATACACACACAGCTATTTCGTATCAGTGCAATACGCTGTTTGTTAAAACGGTTGACTCCCGCTCTTACGTGCAATAACAAATCAAATCATTCAGTTGTCTTTGCTCATATGTCATTTTAGAGCTGGACGCCTGGCATCGTTTTTGGCCACAAGTTCGTTTCTGTTTGCTGTGAGGTTCTGTGTTGTGGAGATTCTCAGGATGGATTGCAGGTGCTCATCAGTGAGGCGACTCCTGTGTGCTGTTTTGTTAGTCTTTATCACTAAGAAGAGCTTCTCACACAGATATGTGCTACCAAACATGCACAAGGTTCGAGCCGCATGTAGACGGACTTTTTTTGTTCTTCAAAGTCACCAAAGCACCGTGCAAACTCAGTGCGCAATAACTCTAGTAAGCGGTAAGTGTTCCGCAAGGCAGCTGAAGCGCTGCATTATGGGATCTGTAGTTTATTGTGTTACCAGCACTTCATATACCCGGGCCATTAATAACAATAATACAGTATATAAAATGATCTCGCGGGCGGATATAATTACACGCCGGGCGGATGTGGCCCGCGCCCTTGAGTTTGACACATATGGACTAAATAGAACTTGAAAAGATATATTTTTCAAATGTGATCGCAATTCAGATAGAGTTGACGCGACTACAGCCTGCATGCCTCAATGAGTCATCCTCCCTCGCTCTTCCTTTTTTGCCGTTCATCTAATGAATACACTGAGTATGGCTTTACCAAAACAATCATTGATGGCGAATAAAGTATCCATTATTCGAGTATGTAGATCGGTATATATATATACATATATATATACCCGCGTATCGCAGCGGAGAAGTAGTGTGTTAAAAAAGCTAGAAAAAGAAAAGGGAACATTTTAAAAATAACGTAACATGACTGTCAATATACAGTATTTGTTTTGTGAGTGTTACTGAGTGTTGCTGTCATCAAGGATTTGATTATCATTATTTCTTTCAATCAGGTTCGTATTTGTAGGATGTGTTGTGTTCAAGTTACATTCCGTGTTTGTCAATCGTTGTAAAGATGACAGGTTTCATTCATCGATTCGTTTCTTACTGCATCAATAAACAGCTCGTCTTCTTCTTTATCTGAGACCTGACACATTGCATGCACGTGTTTTTTTTACACTGTCTTCCTTTAGCGGGACATTGACTTTTTCCACCGTGTGCTTTGTTTCCACAGTAGCTGTATTTATGAATATGCTTATCAGACGCTTCATATTTTTTGCTGCCTTTTCAATTGTGTAATTCGGTTTTGTTCCGCTCTTTGGAACTGTTGCTTTTTATCTGTGCACTGCGTCAGTTCACGTGAGCCGCTTCGGTGTACATGCATCGAAGTTTCCCAGCTGTGCTGGTGCCATCTCGTGCTATGTCCATGGCTGTATTTAATGTTACCTTAGTCCTGGCACTTAAAACTTTCTCTCGCAGTTTCGCTGAGTTTGTGTCAAACACCACCCTGACCATCTCATCTTCCTCTCCATAAGCGCAGTCCTTCACCCGTGAATATTTACCAGTGGCAGTTTGCTATTGGATTGCCGCTGACGGACGGCCTTATATGGGCAGGCACTAAATTACAAACGCCAGCGGCAGCCGGTCTATGAACTTAATTTAAAGTGTAGGTTTACATCGTGCTTTGTTTCCGAAGTAGCAGAACTCATGAATATGGTAGTATATGTCACTCGCTCGCTTCTTATTGTTTCGCTGCCTTCTCAATTATATAATGCATGTTTTCTTGAGCGCTTTTTGAGGTCTTCCTGGTTTTCTATGTACTGCGTGATTACGTGGGAGGCGTGATGATGTCACACGAAACTCCGCCCCCACGGCGTTGAAGCTCCTCTCCATTACAGTAAATGGAGAAAAACTGCTTCCAGTTATGACCATTACGCGTAGAATTTCGATATAAAACCTGCCCAACTTTTGTAAGGAAGCTGTAAGGAATGAACCTGCCAAATTTCAGCCTTCCACCCACACGGGAAGTTGGAGAATTAGTGATGAGTCAGTGAGTGAGTGAGTGAGTGAGTGAGTGAGTGAGTGAGTGAGGGCTTTGCCTTTTATTAGTATAGATACATTAGAATACAGGAAAAGTGTGCTACTTCTAAAGAAAAAGTGTCCATGCCTTCAATTAAACCCAGCGGTAGTCCAAATCACTTGTTACCATATAAGAAAAATGTGTTTCTGTACTGAAAATATGTAATATTAAGAAAACTGACAAATATTTTTTATCCACTTTTGCAAGGGTTAGGGTTAGGTTAACAAAGACGTTACCACAGCTTCATATTTATATTATTATTATTATTAATCAATTGTATCTTATAAGATTAAGACTATTGATTTGAGAGAAATGATATATGTGGGATAATCTATTCATTCATCCATTGTCAGACCCACAAGAGCACCAGGAGAATGAACTCACCACAGAGTACCTTAACTTCAGGATAACACAATGATATTGTTAATGCCATTATACTGCCATAAAGTACAAATTTATAAAATATTAATAATAAACTATAAAATTTACATGAAGTTACAGATGTTTTTAAAATTTCAATATTACCTTGTTAAAGTGAATATTTTTGAATAATTTTTTCCAGGGTAATGCATATAATGCATTTGACCCTGTTTATTCTATTTATATTCAGTTTTTAAGTTATTCTGTATTGTGTTGCTTCTTCAAGGACGTCCTTATTTACAGCTCTTGGCAAGAGACACAGTGATTGAAGGAAGATTAATAAGTTTGTGCAAATAAACTTCTTTTGGTTGTCATGCAAAAAAAGACATATGATTGTCATGCAAAAAAGACATAATTATCAATATAAGAATATTCATTTAGTAAATCCTTCGTTTTTGAAATGTTGTTAGAAGTGGAAAAACATATTTTAATACTTTTCCCTTACAGGCGTTTCTCACATTAATATTTAAATCAAAGCACCTTCATTGAAATATCTACTGCTGTGGCTCTTGATGAGGTAGGTGAGTTTTACTGAATAATTCAGTTCAAACATTGGTTGCCAGCCCATGTGTCAATGTTTTAACACATGTGAACATGCATAAACAAAATTAACAGCTTGAAAAAATATAACGGTTTTATTACAAGGAGCTAAATAGACTTAATATACATTAAAATCTCACTTTTTCAGACTTTAAAAATAAATACTGCAGACTGTAGCTTCTCTATAAATAACCACTGAATGTAATTATCATCCTGGTGAATCCATCCAGCTGCCCTCCTGTACACCTTTAAAAATGAAGGTGCCAGAGTGGTTCTTCAGAGCCATATCATAAGGGAACCAATTTTGGTTTCCAAAACACCTATTCTCATGAAGTTTCTAGAAAGAACCTATTTAGATCGGTAGCAGGATAGCATGAATAGATGGTAACAGATTTGTGAAATAACATTGGGTCATGACATTTGCTACATACAATAACACAGGCAAAGTTCTGTGTTTTTTAAATCTATTAATGTCCTGCTAGGTAGCCTAGCCTAAATTAAAAATTTCAAGTGTTTTCTACATAAGAGGAAGTTTTTCAAAGCATAAAGAACCAACTTCATATGCAAAGAACCCTTACCAGAATGAAATGATTCTTTGTCAAGGAAATGTTCCACAAGGAAACACATAAAGTGTCATTACAGAACTGGCATTTTTAAGAGTGTAGCATCCTGTAACATTCCTTTAAAGAAAGAAAGGTCAGTATTTTTATAATTAAAAAGGCAAAAGAGTATAATTAGACTATTATTAAAACTAATATGCACACATTACGTCTCAAGGAATTGTGTGTTTTAAACAATTTTGTTTTGACCAGTTTGCCATACTGAAACTTCATATTCATTTTAGTAAACACAATTCTTTGCAAGATTGATTATATAGATAGATAGATAGATAGATAGATAGATAGATAGATAGATAGATAGATAGATAGATAGATAGATAGATAGATAGATAGATAGATAGATAGATAGATAGATAAACTTTAAATTCACATATAGTGCAAAGCAGTAAAAACTAATCCATAAGTACAAGTCCTTGATCTACAGCTACTATTTATCCAGTGAACCTTTGAAGTCTAGTTTCCTCAAAGAAATATTGTCTACTGTATATGTCAATGTGTCTATTATAACTGGATAGGATGGAGACAGGCAATACAGGCATTATAAGTCTGATTGATGGCTGTGAGCAAAAAAGAACTCCAGCAGAATGAGCTAGTAACTAAAGGTGCTTCAGGGCAGTGTCTCATAGAGGGGATGGGCAGCTGTAGTTATGACAGACTCTAATTTTGTCACATTTTTTTCTACTACTTTCATCTAATGAGGCCAGTGTCAGTCCTCTAGTGCAGTTGACCTGACAGATCAGGGTATTTGGTTGTGCTGCATCCCCAAGATGGTGTTACTTCCTTAGCAGATCAATGCATAGAGCAGTACATTTATTTTCCTATTTGGCTGACACCTTTATCCAAGGCAGTGGTACAACATTTGAGGTACAATTGATTACCTTTCTTTCTGTTTTTCCAGTTGGAGAACAGGCAGAGGCAGGGCCGTCTTAACACATGGGTACACTGGGAAGTTGCCCCATGCTAATTTATGTATGTTGTGACTTGCTGAGTGGTTATGTAGGTAGGGGCCCCAGTGCACTGCTTTGCCCATGGGCCTATAATGCTGTTAACACGGCCCTGGGCAGGGGAAGTGATTTGTTCATGATTACACGGTGTCAGTAGTAGGATTTGAACCCATGACTTCAGGATTTGGAATAGCCTTTTTCTGGCACTTTTGTACACTATGTTTTGGTCATCCCAATCCAGTGCACTATGTAGACTGATCCCTTTTTGTTGTTTCTAAGTCAGCAACACGTGCACCACCAGCATGGTGCTGACTGATCTCAGGTGGTAAGTTCTCAACATTCTCCTTTGTCTCAATAATTTTCATTTGTAAATGTTTATCAAGTTTTCTACCACCTTCTACCTTTCTACCTCACCCACATTGTTGACGCAGCCTGAAAAAGAGAAGTAATTCAAAAAATTGTGTAGATGGAATATGTTGGCATTCTAATTATAATCTGTGAATAAAAACATAGAAAGGACAGCTCCATATGGTACCCCTGAATTTCATATTTTTCTTCAATAGAATATTAGAGCAACTGTGATGAGAACAGAGCCTTCAGTCCAATAAACTTCTCCATCCTATTCATTTAGGTTGTTGAAAATAACATTACAGATTGTTAATTAAGATTACATCTGGTAATTACTTAATTTGATTGTATACATAATCATGGTTATGACTACTTAAAGAGAATTAGATATCCAAAGGTAAAATTAAGCTACAGTATATTATCTCCCATGACAGTGGTTGAATTGCAGGATAAAATTTTGTTTTTGGAATTACTTTGATGTGGCTAGGTCCTTCTTCTTTCTGTCATTAAAGTTGGTGATAATATTGTGTACTAATGTAATGTAAATGACCAAAGAATTTAGCTCTTCTCTTACACAATTCTTTTGGAATGGTTTACACTTGATCTCCCCACAAAAAGTCTTTGTAGATGTTTGTAGGTGTCAGGCAGGACACAATTGTATATAAGTAAACAAAAAGGGGCCAATTGTTTAAAGTTTTCCTTTTGTAAATACCCAGTCTGTAGAAAAAGTAAGAGAAAAGAGTTAACAGAAAGACATTTTAGTAAATTCTACTTAGCTTTAGTAAAAAGAAATTTTGGGATGACATACCAGAATTGGCTTGAATGGCATGATACTCATGATCTGAGTTAGTGATGGGTGATTGGCAAATGATTTACTTTTTGAACAATTCAAAGAGTTTCAAAAGGTCATATGAATATACTCATGAGCACAAACAAACAGAATCGGCAGATTGCAACAGGAATACTGTACTATGCATGATGAAATCAGTGTTTCTCGTTTCACAGGTAGATGTTTAGAAGTGCATGTGCAAGTACTGCCCATCAGATTCACGATTGTCATTCAGTTCTCCATTGGTTATTTATAGTTATTTACAGTTTGAACTGAATTATTAATGGTGAATGAGAGCTCTATCACTGATGATTCTCTCCTTCATTGTTACACATGCAATCCGATGACACCACTTCCGCCCTCTATTTCTATCTCCATACATTTTTCCTACTGGTGATACAACACCTATGTTCACAGCTGCAGTGTCTGGGATGGCCACTCAACGCTTTATAGCACTTGCTAACCATTAAGTTTCACTAAACTTTCTCTTTTCCGTTTTACATCTCACTATACAAGGCAAACACAATTATGTCTGTTTTTATTCCTGTTCAGGACACTGCTTGTTGGCTGGTGTTGCTGTCAATCACTTTTGTTGGATCCTTTGTTTGCACAGAGTCCCCTGTTAGTTCCACCTAGAGCATGTAAGTTTATATATTATTAATACATTTTGACAAATTAACAATGACATGTCAGCTCTTTCGCTTTTCTCTATAATGTCCTCAATTTCAATCAAATCCACCAAACCATTTTTGAGATTTTAACAGATTCCTACTGGATTACATGATGAGCTTTTTAACTAAATGGGAATTAGTTTTTTGTTGATTAATGAATGATTGATTTAAATTTGCAATATATTTTGATTGTTTGCATTGTACAAATAGTTATCGCAATTGTTTTAAACCAAATATAAAAACATAATATTAAACAAATATATTTTTGGCCCTTTGTACCCTAAATGCAAAATTGAACCTTAAAAAGTATTACTTTTAATTTCTAACAATTATTTGCTTTTTAAGTTTACTTTAATATACACTTTATTATGGTTCTTTGGTCGCATCAGGCATGTGTAGCATTCACTCATTCTTTAAACATTGAAACGATTCATTACCTATGTACAAGTCACACGATTCTCGTTCACTTGACTCTTGAACTTACAATGAACAACCTCAATGAGGTACACAATTCTAGTTTATTTTATTCATGAAGTGAATCATTATTTAACACCAAGCACATGGGTCTTGTTAGTGGGATTCACAAAATGAATCTCTACTTGAGAACAAGGCACACAGTTCTTGTTCATTTGATTTTTGAACGGAATAATTATCCATACAAGTGTTGTAAATTCTGATTTACTTATAACTCTCCTATTTAAGTTTTTGAAACAGGACAATGTTGTGTGATATGTTTAAGAACATAAGACATTTGAAAAACGAGAGTACCTGATGACCCTGACCCTCTTGGCTCTCTGATCCTCTATCTTACTTGTATTTCTGAATGGATGAACAGTAACTTTCTCAAACTAAATAAGGTGAAATCAGAAATCTTAGTTATTGGAAAAATGTAAATACGGTATTAGAAATAAAGTTGATACCTTAGGCTTAAAATTCAAGTCAGAGGTAAAGAATTTAGGGGTAATTATTGACTCTGACCTAAATTTTAAATCAAATGTTAATCAGATTACTAGGACTTCATTTTTTCACAAGGAATATACTGTAGCTAAAGTTGGACCTTTTATAAATATACAAGATCCTGAAAAATTAGTTCACGCTTTTGCTTTCAGTCGACTAGATTACTGTAATGCACTCCTTACAGGGCTCCTAAGAAAGACATCAATTGATTACAGTTGATGCAGAATACAGCAGCAAGAATCTTAACTAGAAAAAGAAAATCTGAGAAAAATTCACCAGTCTTAGCATTGTTACATTAGTTACCCATGTTATTTAACTGACCTTAAAATACTACTAATGGTTTAAAATGTCTTAAATAATCTTACCACCTATATTTAGGAATGTCTTTCCCCTTACACAAGTCATAACCTCAGATCTTCAAATGAAGGTCTGCATATGATTCCAAGAGCTAACCTGAGAAGAACTGGCCTTTTGCTGTTGAAGCACCTAAAATTTGGAATACTTTACCAACAGAAATTTGTCAGGCTAATACTGTAGAATAATTTTAAAAACTGCTAAAAACCCATTATTTTAAAATGGCTTTTCATAGCTACATTTTAATTGTATCCCAATTAGTTTATATGGGCATTGAATTATCTTTTTCCTCTGGGTTTTGCAATTTCCTACTAATCTGTACTTTCTCTGCTGTCTTTTACAATTCTTCTGTGGCAGCAATCTGTGCCACCACCACTTGATCAAGGTACCATGCTACCTCCTGCATTTATAGATTGAATGGTGGGTGTTCCCGGTATCCACATGACCATCATCATCAATTTCTTCTGTGTGAAGCCTGTAAACCATGGGGACTGAGTTAGACCATTTATGTTAGGTAGAATTCCCAGTGGGAGGTGGATGGTCTTTAGGCCTTGGAACCCCTATAGATTGTTTTTTTTTCCAGCCTAACTAGAATTTTTTTTTCTGTCATGCTGGCCATTCAACCTTACCTTTTTCTTTGTTACATACTGTATAATATTATTGAATAATTGTGTCTGTTTATGTTTTATATATTAACTTCCTTTTTTCACATTGTAAACTACAGTACTTCAAGCTGCATTGTTTGTATGAAAATGTGCTATATAAATATTGTCATGTTGTTGAGAGGAGACCATTCAGTCCATCAAGCCCATTTGTTTAGCTAGTAGCTAAACTGTCCCAGTATCTCATCGAGATTCTTATTAAAGTTTAAATAAATATTTGAGGGGGCAAAAATTCTAGAATCGATCAATAGCACGGGGTTGAGGTGTAGTTATTCAATATGCTATTAAGTTTAATATGCCTATAGTCTGGTTATGTAGTCTTGTTAATGAAGAGTTTTTCCCCCATGCACAGACTGTTAATCAATGACATTAGATTGCACTGCTGAGGAATCTATGGGAAATCATCAAAGAAAAAGCAACCAAAATTAAAACTGTGAATGATAGGATAAATATATGTTACCATGGAAGAATTTCAGGAAAAAACACACACAGCTCTAGTCATGGTAACAAAAAATAAGTACAAGAAATGTTTCTAGGAATGGGAGAAGTTCTGGGAAATGTGTATTGCATCTCAAGCAGAGTATTTTGAAGGTGAGAAGAAGAATATTGCTCCAAGTCATATAATAAAGTTATTTTAATAATTCTGGGAACATTTGGGTCCCTATTCATATGTTATATAATATGAATTAGCATGTATGAAATATAATTTATTTTATATATGATGATGTATGAAGTATTTGATTGCATATTCATTCAAATGAATCAGTAAAGTGAATTGAAATACCCCTCACTGCTCATCCTGACTGCTACAGTCAGTGTGCAAATGCTTCATTATAGAATGAATGAGATCATTATGAATTGCATTGTATTTATTAGTATGAGGAACATTCAAAAAAGTTTCCACACTTTTTTAACTTTATTTATTAAGAATTTCATAAAACAAATGACATCACTTTTCTACATCGTCACCTTCCCTTGCGATGCAATTTTGCCCAGCGTCATGCCAACTTTTTAATTAAATCAGCAAAAAATGTTTTTGCCTTCACTGTTTCCAATGAAACTATAAAAGTGTGAAAACCTTTTGAATGTCCGTCATATGTACTGTATATTGTCCTTTAAAGGAATCAGTGGATCTGAACTATGCCAGAAAAACTTTCCACATTATACAGTACCACAGACAACAGGCCTGTACTTTTTTTTTTATTGTGTATGCCATGCATGCACTCATTTGCTAGTTTAGAACAAGGTGAAGAATGACTCATCTGACCAGATTACTACTTTTCTGATGACAATAGGCCATCGTTTGTGTTCTCAGGTCCAGTTTACCCACAAAGGTTCAGTTGTAGGTACAATGAGGGCTTTATGCACAGCATCTTGACCATATGAACTCTCAGTGTGAAATGGATTGAGACTTATGTTCCAAGTTTACTTTGACATTTACAGTCAAACGATACAGAGAGTTTGTTTTCCTTCCATGTTGTGTCTCCATTCAATGCAGGTATCATGACTTAGATGGCAGCACTTTGTTACCCATTCCTGATTATGTCTCTTCCTCCAACTTTCATATCAACACAACTATAGCAACAGTTTCTTGTGAAACATCAGCAAATTGAGCATTCTTCATCTCTTTAGCTTCTGCTAATGTCTCAATAACCACCCCCTCTCAAAGTCAACTAAGATCTGTTGTTTGAGTCATGGTGGTAATATAATCAGTAACTGGGTCAGCCCAGCATGATTTAATGGGATATTAATTGCTTAATTATCTAAATGAATACGCCTGTGTAGATGCACTTACATTCAAGCTAATATGCATGCCTCATTTCCTCAAGTGTTTGCTTAATTTTTTCTGTTACTTGTATATAGCCATAAAAAGAGTTTTCTTTTCTGAAATGGTCGTAATTGTTTTTAAGTGGCAGACAGTCATTCTAAGACTTCTCGTCTTCAAAAATATTTTTCTTGCATCTTTCAAGGATAGTGACTCCCCAAATCAACCCCGAGGGATCCCCATGCCTGCTAGTTTTTATTTTATAAACAGTGACAAATATAAGCCTTTAGTTGAACTCACAGCCTTTTCAACTTTTATTTTATAGTCTAATCCCACACACATTCTCTAAGAGCCTTAGAAGGATATTTCTATATTTTCAGTAGCATTAAGTGCAGAGAAGTTTCTTATTCATTTTCAAGTAATTGTTTGAAGAGTTTTCTTTTTGAATAATTCAAATAGTGGCAATCAACAAAGAAAAGACACAATTGCAAAAGACAATGACTCCTAAAGAGGAGCAGCAGATTCACTGTAATTTCTATTGTTATGATCAAGAGTGAGTTACCTATCAAACATATTTCAAAAGAAGCAAGAGAAAAAGAAAATTAATCATGGTGCTCAAATAAATTTCTTTTTGTAGACTGGCATAATAAAGATAGTCAGCAGAACAAAATAGCATGCTTATGAGTCTATTAAAAAGTAGGAACCGATTCCTACTGTTTGGAGCAAAAACTTGTGGCCATAAGGATTACGCAATATCCAATGCTTAGAGCTAAGCTGTTGACTTACAGGCAACTAAATGTGAGGTATGGAAATTATGTATTCTTTTTCTGTATTGCTTAATTTATAAAACATGGAACATATAATCCTTTCAGTGACTCATTTTCTCCCTCTGAATTGAGCAGGGGAACACTTTCTTTCAAACTTGCCTTATTTAGATTTTTTTTCTGATTAAACAACCTACCTGAGCATAATATATGGTTTTATTAAAAAACATTCTTGCACATAAATTTGTAACTCTTCAATAAAACCAGCTTATAGTGTACCTGCCACAGTTATTCAGAATGTGACATTAATCACACAGAGTGAAACAGGTACTCTATCAAAGCTACTTCAGTTTCAAGTACAATGTCAGTCTACAGAGAATTTACAATATGCAACCATGAACAAATACTAGCTCAGAGGAATTTATGTCGCTGTAAGTCAAATAGGTCACACAATACACTAATTTGTTTTTTAATCAGAATTGCGTTACTGCCAACCTTCAAGAACACATGACACCTGTTTTTAAATTATGAAAATGTATGTTTTTTGTAGGTGATGTTCAAAAGATATTGTCAGTATTGTAAAATGCCAAAGTGTAAGTATGGCTGAAGTGCTGAATATTTTTTGGCAAATATGTCTTAGTGGGGTGGAATTGTCCTGTCATAGGTATAGTTTCTTTTCTGCTTCATCTTACTTTAAACAAAAAATATTCTCATACAAATTAATATGACATAAGTTCCTGTTAACATTTAGATACAACATTAATTTTTGGTGACCTGTGACTAAAATGATAATGTTGGATAGTCAATTGCCTTTTCATTTGGAATATTCAAAGCTAACACAAAGAATATCTAATAACTGCCTGCAGATTATACAATATAATTGGTACTGGATATTTATATATCAAAAAATAAATCATTGTGAATTAAAATAAATACCCTGGTTTTTTATGTATTCACTAGCTGTGTAAGCCCATGCTGTAAAAAGCCCGGGGTCCTAGAAACTATTGAAATTGTCACAAAAAAAACTGAAATGTACAGATGTCAGGTAATTGAAAGGAATTACTCTGGGCATCTCTCTCCTAGGAGGTTTCATTTTGCCAAGTTGCTCACCTCACTTGTGTATTAGTGGCGGGAGGAAAAGTAAAAGGGATACCGTTTTGCTGATGTGTTCGTCTCACTTGCGTAAGAGTTTCTCTGTTTTCTCGGTGGTTTTACTTCGGCAACAGAGTCACTTTCTTATTAACTTGTGGCCGCCTTGCCGGCTCTGTGAGCTTCATGCTGTAGTAGCCTCGCACTTCCGGGCCGGACAGGCAGACACACACACTTCCAGACATAGACGTTTAGTTTTCTGTTTGCTCGGAGGTGGAGCCCTTACCCCGACTCCACCTCTCACTTGCAGGCCGGACAGACACAAACACTTCCATGCGTAGACATTTATATATAAGATAAGAAGTGGTATTTGGTAAGTAATTGCTGTTATTGTCTACAAGAAGAAATTGTTCTAAGAACAGGCATACACACTCACTGAGCAAATTATGAGGAACGCCTCTACACCTGCTTGTCAATGCAATTAGCTATTCAACCAATCACATGGCAGCAGTGCAACACATAAAACCACGCAGATACACGTCAGTTCACAGTCACATCAAATACTAGGAGGAGGACAACTGAGTAGGGATAAAATGTGTAGTCAATGATTTCAGCTGTGGCAAGATTGTTGGTGCCAGACGGGCTGGTTTGAGTATTCCTACAACTGCTCATTTCCTGTGATTTTCATGTGCAACAGTTTCTACAGTTTGCTCAGAATGCAGTAACAAAATCCAGTGAGCAGCAGTTCTGTGGACAGAAATGCCTTATTGATGAGGGAGATCAGAAGAGAATGATCCGACTGGCTCAAGCTGACAGAAAGGCTACAGCAGCTGAGATAACCATGCTGTACAACTGTGATGAGCAAAAAAGCACCTCAGAATACTCTACATGTGGAACCTTGGATTGGATGGGCTACAGCAGCAGATGACTACGTCAGTTTTCATTCCTGTTAGCCAAGAACAGAAACATGAGGCTGCAATGGGCACAGGCTCACCAACTCTGGACATCTGAAGACTGAAAAAATTTGGCTGGCCTGATGAATCCCAATTTCTCCTGAGGCATACGGAATGTAGGGTCCGAATCTGAATGCATCCAACCTGTCTTGTGATGGTGGTATAATGGTGTGGGTAATGTTTTCTTAGCACACTTAATTACCAATTAATTATTGTTTGGATGCCATGACCTATTTGGACATTGTTGCTCACCTTGTGCATTTTTTAATGGCCACAGTTTGTCCATCTTCCAGCATGATAATGCACCATGTCACAAAGCAACATTCATCTCAAAGTGGTTCCATGAGTTCAGTGTTCTTCAACAGCATTCTAGTCATGGACCGGACTCTCACATAAATGTTTCCAACATCTTGTGGAATCCATGTAGACCTGAGGCTGCTTTGAAAGCAAAATGAGGCCCAACCCAGTATTTGAATAGTGATCATAAGAATTTCCTTAATGATTGGCCTGCTCCTAAATGAGCTTTTTCTTTGTCAAACATGGAGGCACGGTCATTTTCTTGAAGGGACTGTCCTCGAGTGGTAATAAAAGACTGTAACAGTCTTTTACAACTTCTGTTTCCCTCTTTAGATTGGTGGAACACTAACCATAACAGGACTGGCATTGGTACAACTTTAACTCTGGCTCCACTCCTTCCAAAATAAAAGATGAATAAAAAAACCCATCAACCCTCGTTGTCAATTGACCAACTCCTATGGCTGTAATTGTCCTTATGTGTTGGCATTGTGGGGTGTGGTCGTTCAGCCCAGACACAACAGGCAGACACAAGAAGTCCTGAAACACAACCGTTTATTTTCAACAAAGTTCTGCACACAACACAATGCCTTGCACCACACACTCATGTGTCAGTCCCTTTCTCTCCTCTCCAGATTTCTCCTTCCGCCTTTCCACCTCTCCTCCCAAGCGTTGCCTTCTTCCTCCCAACTCGACTGTCTCGCTCGAGGGAAGCAGCCTCTTTTTTAATCACACGGATGTGCTCTAGATGCTCTGTGACGGCCTTCCGGCAGAACTTCCTTGTGTGGCGGAAGTGCTGCATGAGCACCCGGAAGCACTCCGGGTGTCCCTGGCATTCCTTCCGGCAGCACTTGTGGGTGTGGCGGAAGTGCTGACATCCAGGGCTCCTCAGTCCAAGGGTCCCAATTGGGTTGAGCTTCCATGCTCGGTTCTCGTGGCTCCCATACAGACCAGGGTGGCTGCCCTCTCATGGTTCAGGGGAGGTGTAGTTCCTCTCCTGGTCCTTCCAGGCATCCCGGCTGGGCATATCCCCCGGTCGTCTGCCACAGGGGCTACACTATTTCACCTCTGATTTTTTTCAATCATTGAACTGTCAGTTCCCCAGCTTCACCATCAACTCTTTCACATCATATCATTTGGTTATCTATTTTAATGGGATAGTCAACAGGATTATTGGCAGAGAAAGATGGAGCTCATGTTCTAAGATTGAGTGAGACCAACCCTGAGCATTTTATTGATCAGATTAAAAGCCATATTTGGCATAAACCAAACACAACAAACTCTCAAAAAAAATTGTGGTAGCAGCATCATGCTGTTGGGATGATACACTTCAGCATGTCTTGGAAGGCTTGTGAGGGTAAAATGAAAACCTAATGGAGACTGCCAGAAACTGCACTTTGGGAGAAGATGTATTCTCCAGCAAGACAACAAATTCCAGCATAAAACCACAGCTACGCAGGAAAGGCTTAAAAGCAACCCTGTTAATGTCCAGGAGTGGCTGAGTTAGAGTACAGATGTCAATCAACTTGAAAATTTGTGGAAGGATTTGACAAACGCTCTTCACTCATGATCTCCATGCACCCTGACAGAGCCTGAGCAGATTTACAAGGAAGAAAGGGAAAAAATAATGTTCAGATTTGCAAAGCTGATAGAGAAAGACAGAAATCTGTGCACACACACTCATGGCTGTCATGGCTGCCAAATGTGCATTTACTAAATAAGGACTTGAAGATGGTGGATACTTATGTGATCATTTATTTTTATTTTTTATTTGTAATTTATTTAAGACCACTTTGCAGAGATCTGTTTTCACTTTGACATTAAAGAATCGTTTCAGTTGATCAGACTCAAAACAGCCAAAAGAAATCCACTTTGTTTCAATGTTGAATAACAATTAACTGTGAAAACTTTCAAGGTAGTGATTACTTTTTATAAACACTTCATATATATTGTCACACATAAGCAAATGGGAGACAACCTTAAGGCTTATTTTAGTCATTTATAAATAAATTGGCAGACATGACCTGGACACTTATCTGCAAAGACGTTACTTGAGTACCTCACTGTGTATTTTTTCAAAACCTTTTTTTCAACAGCCTTGCCAGTTGTATGGGTTCCCCTTTTGGTGCCCCAACCTTTCTTTTTTTCTACCACTTTTTGTATTTACAGTGGTGTAGTTGGCAGGATTTACTCTGGGAAGATGACTGAACCAGTGGACCTTTCATTAGTGATAGCAGCCCTAATGAAAGACATGCAAGCTCTGGGCATCTTCTTCTTCTTACTGCTGCTCCCGTTAGGGGTTGCCACAGTGGATCATCTTCTTCCATATCTTTCTGTCCTCTGCATCTTGTTCTGTTACACCCATCACCTGCATGTCCTCTCTCACCACATCCATAAACCTTCGCTTAGGCCTTCCTCTTTTCCTCTACCCTGGCAGTTCTATCCTTAGCATCCTTCTCCCAATATACCCAGCCTCTCTCCTCTGCACATGTCCAAACCAACGCAATCGCACCTCTCTGGCTTTGTCTACCAACCGTCCAACTTGAGCCGACCCTCTAATGTACTAATTTCTAATCCTATCTATCCTTGTCACACCCCGTGCAAATCTTAGCATCTTTAACTCTGCCACCTCCAGCTCTGTCTCCTGCTTTCTGGTCAGTGCCACCATCTTCAACCCATATAACATAGCTGGTCGCACTACCGTCCTGTAGACCTTCCCTTTCACTCCTGCTGATACCCATCTATCATAAATTACTCCTGACACACTTCTCCTCCCATTCCACCCTGCCTGCACTCTCTTTTTCACCTCTCTTCCACAATCCCCATTACTCTGTACTGTTGATACCAAGTATTTAAACTCATCCACCTTCGCCAACTCTACTCCCTGCATCCTCACCATTCCACTGACCTCCTTCTCATTTACACATGTATTCTATCTTGTTCCTACTGACCTTCATTGCTCTCTTCTCTAGAGCATATCTCCACCTCTCCAGGGTCTCCTCAACCTGCTCCCTACTATCGCTGCAGATCACAATTTCATCAGCAAACATCATAGTCCACGGGGACTTCTGTCTAATCTCGTCTGCCAACCTGTCCATCACCATTGCAAATAAGAAAGGCCTCAGACCCGATCCCTGATGTAATCCCACCTCCACCTTGAATGCATCTGTCACTCCTACCACAGACCGCACCACTGTCACACTTCCCTCATACATATCCTGTATAACTCTTATGTACTTCTCTGCCACTCCTGACTTCCTCATACAATACCACAGCTCCTCTCGAGGCACCCTGTCATATGCGTTCTCCATGTTCACAAACACGCAATGCAACTCCCTCTGACTTTCTCTAAACTTCTCCATCAACATCCTCAGAGCAAAATTTGCATCTGTGGTGCTCTTTCTTGGCATGAAACCATACTGCTCCTCACTAATCATCACCTCACTGCTTAACCTAGCTTTCACTACTCTTTCCCATAATTTCATGCTGTGGCTCATCAATTTTATTCCCCTGTAGTTACTGCAGTCCTGCACATTCCCCTTATTTTTTAATATCAGCACCAGTACACTTTTTCTCCACTCCTCAGGTATCCTCTCACTTTCCAAGATTCCATTAAACAATCTGGTTAAAACCTCCACTGCCATCTCTCCTAAACACCTCCATGCTTCCACAGGTTTGTCATCTGGACCAACTGCCTTTTCATTTTTCATCCTCTTTATAGCTGGCCTTACTTCCTCCTTGCTAATCTGTTGCACTTCCTGATTCACTATCTCCACATAATCCAACCTCTTCTCTCTCTCGTTCTCTTCATTCATCAGCCTCTCAAAGTACTCTTTCCATCTGCTCAACACACTCTCCTCACTTGTGAGTGTGTTTCCATCTTTATCCTTTATCACCCTAACCTGCTGCACATCTTTCCCAGTTCGGACCCTCTGTCTAGCCAATCAGTACAGTTCCCTTTCTCCCTCCTTAGTGTCCAACCTCTTGTGTACCTCATCATACGCCTTTTTTTAGCCTTCGCCACCTCTCTCTTCACCTTGCGCCTTATCTCCTTGTACTCTTGTCTACTTTCTGCATCTCTCTGACTATCCCACTTCTTCTTTGCCATCTTCTTCCTCTTAATACTCTCCTGCATTTTCTCATTCCACCACCAGGTTTCCTTTTCCTCCTTCATCTTTCCAGATGTTACGCCAAGCACCCTTCTTGCTGTCACCCTTACTACATCTGCTGTAGTTTCCCAGCTGTCTGGTAACTCTTCACTGTCACCCAGTGCTTGTCTCACTTACCTCCTCCCTAAACTCAACCTTGCAGTCTTCCTTTTTCAACTTCCACCATTTGATCCTTGGCTCTGCCCTCACTCTCTTCCTCTTCTTGATCTCCAATGTCATCCTACAGACCACCATCCATGCTGCTTAACTACACTTTCCCCTGCCACCACTTTGCAGTCTTCAATCTCCTTCAGATTGAATCTTCTGCATAGGATGTAATCTACCTGTGTGCATCTTCCTCCACTCTTGTACGTCACCCTATGTTCCTCCCTCTTCTTAAAATATGTATTCACCACAGCAATGTCCATCATTTTGGCAGAATCCACTATCCTCTGACCTTCTTCATTTCTCTCCTTGACATCATACCTACCCATCACCTCCTCTTCTCCACTGTTCCCTTCACCAACATGCCTATTGAAATCCGCTCCAATCACCACTTTTTGTCCCTTGGGTACACTGTTCATCTCTTCATCCAACTCACTCCAAAAATCTTCTTTCTCACCCATTGCACACCCAACTTGCGGTGCATATGCACTAACAACATTCATCATCACACCTCCAATTTCCAGCTTCATAATCATTATACTCTGCCTGGCACTTTTTTCACCTCCAAAACACTCTTGACATACTGTTCCTTCAGAATATCTCCTACCCCATTTCTCCTCCCATCTACACCATGATAGAACAATTTGAATTCACCTCCAATCCACCTGGCCTTACTCCCCTTCCATTTAGTCTCTTGCACGCACAATATATCAACCTTCTTTCTCTCCAACATATCTGCTAACTCTCTTCCCTTACCAGTCATACTGCCAACATTCAAAGTTCTTACCTCAGTTCCACTCTCTTTACTTTCCTCCTCTCCTCCTGCCTCCGGACACGTCTCTCCCATCTTATTCTCCTTCTTCTTCTTCGGCCAACAGTTGCCCAGTTTCCACCAGTATCCTTTTGGCTAACAGTACTGGTGGCAGACGATTTCTGGGATGTCTTTCTAATGTCTGGGTCACTCTTGCATGCGCATCACTTTGTAGAAAAAGGGGTTGTCAAACATTGTGTCCAATAATTGTTTCCTAAAATACTGTAAATATTTAATGAAATGAAGAATTTGTTGTGCTGTGCTAGTTCTCATATTTGAGCTTTGGTTTGTCCTGTTTACTAAACTAGATCAAATTCTTTTTAACCCTGTGCGTCTAATGTTTCAGACTTCTAGTTAGAGAGATTCTAAGCCTCTGCTTCTCAGTTCACTATAAGCACATTCTGTTTTTCTTGAACAATGCAAATACGTTAAAATGACTGTTGAAGATGAGTATTGTAATTCCAAAAAAAAAAAAAAAAACATTGTTAATGAAGGTTTATTGGAATACTAAAAACCTTCCACAGTATAGTAAACATACCACAAAGATTCTTTTCATTTCTGGACAACCTAGATCAGGAGCCTGTCTCAGCAGCATGAGGTAAATTTCAACTCACACTAACACAAGGGCAATTCAGACTTGTCAGTTAACTGAGCATGTGAACCTTTAAAATATTTCAAGAAGCCATAGGAAAATGTACATTTACATAAGAAAATGTCCAGACTGGATCTTATTAGAACTAACAACTGCACTATAGTGCCAATGATATTTTGTTCAAAGCAAAGGCTAATAATGCATTATAATTCAGAGTAAAATGTAAGAAATCTTTACTTCTCTTTGTTTATGTGATGATTAAGAAGTTAATTAGCTTTTATGATAAACTTACAGCACAGGCTAATTTTCACTTAAAAACATAGTATTTGTGTTTAGCATAAATGTATTTTCCATGGATTGCTTAATTCTCCATTATATATCAGAGAGCAAAATAATAAAGCCTATTCTCTGTAAGAAAATGTGCCATTCACTTGTTCCTCGTTTCATATGTACCTTAACTGCACAAAGCTCAAAACTTATCATTTTCAAATAACTGTACACACATGAAGTAAAAAGAAGCCATTGTCGCATGCGGCTGGGGGTGGAGCCCAGCCAGGACGCCCAGGAGGACCGGAGGAAGGCTTGTACATCCTCCAGACTGCGAGGGGGCGACCACCCTGGTGGTGTTGGGGGCCTGTAGGGACCCGTGGCCACCTCCTGGCGGCACCCCAGTGCCTGAACAACCCTGGACCTCAGCACTTCTGCCACACCAGGAAGTGACTTGGGGAAGAGGAGCAGGGACACCCGAAGGGCTTCCGGGTGCGCAGCCGGCACTTCCATCACACATGGGTGTGTCCGCAGGAGATTGCCGGGAAGCAGCTGGAGCCCATCCGGGTTCCTATATAAGGGGCCGCCTCCCTTCATTCAGGGGCGGAAGTCGGGTGGAAGAAGGATGGAGCTGGAGAGAGGACTGGAGGCGGCAAGAAAGGCACTTGGTGACTGTGAGGCCTGGACTTTGGGGGATCGGTGCTGGAGGCACTGGGTTTGTGCACTGGACTGTTTGTTGTAAATAGTGTACATAATAAATGAGTGTGTTGGGTGCAGAAACGATGTCCGCCTGTCTGTGTCCGGGTCCCATTTCACACCAGCTAATGAAGATTCAGTGGAGCTTCCCATGATGCTAAGAGCTTTTGTAATCATTTTCTAATTTTCTGTCAAATAATTAATACAAATTATAACACATTAGAATAATCTAGACAAGAACAGGACACATAATCCATCAAAACTCGTCACTTCTATCCACTATGCACTACTTTGCAACTTATCCCATGTGTCTTTGTTTCTCTGTATAAAGAAAAACTTTCTAATGTTTGTGCAAAATTTACCCTTAACAAGTTTCCAACTGTTTTCCCATGTTCTTGATGAACTCATTTTAAAGTCCAAGTCTTGATCCACTGGACTAATTCCCTTCATAATATTAAACACTTCAATCATATCCCCTCTTAATCTTATTTTGCTTAACCTGAAAAGTTTCAACTCTTGTAATCTTTCCTCATGGTTTTCTTTCCACTGTCCAAAGACATGCAGGTTAGGTGAATTGGTGACGCTAAATTGCCCCTAGTGTGTGTATTCACCCTGCAATAGTCTGGCACCATGTTCAGGATTTGCTCCTGCCTTGCATGCTAAGCTAGCTGGGATAGGCTGCAGCACTCCCCGTTTAATGTGAACTACCTTTCTATGAAAGCAGGTTTCCATACCCTTTACATTTTCCCCACTCCCGAACGCTCAATGAAAGCATCATCCAGCAGTAACCAACATAAGAGGGCTCACTCTGTCTAGGCCTCTAACTTTCTCTCTTTCTTTCCTAGGTGACGAAGCGGAAGCGGAAGTAGAAGCAGACAATGGCTGACAGTGAGATGAATCGCGTTGCCGTCGTTGTCGAGGAACTCCAGGCACTCGACAAACAGATTCAGAAACTCCTGTCCAGACGAAGGTACCTCAGAGACTTGAAGACTCGGCTGCTGGACAAACCACACCAAACAACTGAAGTCGGCGTAACATCAACCCCACCTCGTGCCGCTCAAGTCCAAGGGCAAGTAAGCTTCACCCCCGCGCCTCGTAGGAACAACGACAACGCTGATGAAGACCTCGACGGGTTTCAGCTTTGCAGGGGGTTCAAGGCTAGAACACCTCCAGCGGCACAGGCGAGCATTCAAATCCAGAACCGATTCGACCCTCTCCGCGTCCCCAGTCTGCCTTCAACCCCGGGTGATGTAATGTAGGTGATTCGATTGTACGAAACCTGAATATCACGTGCCCTAATCGGAAATCCTTTGTTTCTTGTTTTCCCGGTGCTCGAGTTCGAGATGTGATGAGGCGGGCGCCAACCTTCTACCAGAAGCACAAGAGGGCAATTGGATCCATCATTCTACATGCCGGCGTAAACGACATAAGGCACCGAGAGTCAGAGGTTCTCAAGGCTGACTTCGCAGCACTAGTTGAAGACACGAAGGAGAGGACCCCATCCGCAAAAATCTTCATCTCGGGTCCACTACCTCTCGTCAGACGATCGCATGAATACTACAGTCGTCTGCTGGGTTTAAACAACTGGCTGAGAGGCTTCTGCGAGAATCAAGACATCGGGTTTATAGACAACTGGGATCTTTTTTGGGAAAGGCCACGCTTCTTCAAGCGGGATGGACTGCATCCGAATAGATTTGGCGCCCGGGTCCTCTCCGAAAACATCGCTAAGGTAATTCGTCTATCTTGACTGTCTACTTCTACTGCTAACCCCTTACGTAATGCTACTGGTTTGATAGGACATAATGGCTTAACAGAGTCTTCCGTTAAAGTGCACATCATTAATAATCTAATAACAAATCTTAATGCACGTAAAAAATCTAGGCAGTTTGGCATAAACACCAATAATTTAATTGAAATTACTACTTCAGATCAACACTGCATTAAGACTATAAAAACGGATTGTAGATTACATAAAAAGTACACACAGAGCGGCGTTAACAAAAATAACTCAATTTTTGTTACGATTACCGATAACACGCATAAAATTCAGCTCTGCCCTTCAGAAACATTAAATATGGCACTATTAAATGTTAGAGCTTTAACTAACAAGACATTTTTTATAAACGATCTTATTAGTGATAAAAAGATTGATTTTATTGCGCTAAATGAAACATGGCTTAATTCCAATGGGCGGCAGTTTTAATCGAATCTGCGCCCGGATTACAGTTTTACTCGTGCCGACCGCCAGGGAAAAGGGGCGGTTTGGCAAACATTTACTCGAGCGATTAAAATGTAAAGATGTTAGTTTTGGTAAATTTAAGTCCTTTGAGTATCTCGCCGTTGTTATTCATGGAGATTCTCACGTTCTCGTATTATCCGTGTATAGACCTTCTAAATATAACGCGCCTTTCCTTGAGGAATTCTCTGACTTAATGTCAATTTTAGTTACAAACTATGACGCACTCTTAATAGTCGGCGACTTTAACTTTCATGTCGACAATCAGTGTGACCAAAAGGTAAAGGAATTCATGAACCTCCTGGACTCTTTTGATTTGAGGCAGCTCGTAAATCAGCCTACACATAAAGCAGGTCATACGTTAGACTTAGTGATTACTAAAGGACTTAAAGTTGATATAAAGCAGGTCACTGATATCATCTATCAGACCATTTCCTTCTACTATTTAATATAGAAATAAAGATAGAAAACGCTCATGAGAAGCATTTTGTTAAAAAACGCTTCTTTGACTCATCAGCAGCTTTAAAGCTCACAACTATTGTAAGCAATCAGTCCGTTTATAATGCCAGCTATAATAGCGAGGATAATGTAAATAGTAAAGTGGAAAACTTTAATTCTAAAGTAAGAACTGCTGTTGACATAGTTGCACCTGAAAAGACAGTTAAAAATCCTCTAGTACTGTTATTCCATGGAAGACCCAAAGAGTGTCTGATTTAAAAAGAACATGTCGTAGAGCTGAGCGTAAATGGAGGAAAACTAAACTAACTATCCATTATGAGATATTGAAGGCTAAAATAACAGAATACAATAACACAGTCCGCCTTGAGAGGCGCTGCTATTTCTCTAATATTATAAACTAGTAAAATTCCAGCTTGGCGGAGAAGTAGTGTGTTAAAGAAGCAATGAAAAAGAAAAGGAAACATTTTGAAAATAACGTAACCCGATTGTCAATGTAATTGTTTTGTCACTGTTGTGAGTGATGAGTGTTGTTGTCATATATATATATATATATATATATATATATATATATATATATATATATATATATTACACACACACACATAAACATATCTATATATACATATCTATACATATACACATATATACATACATATATATATCTACATATATACACACACATATATACATACATACACACACATATATAAACATATATATACATATACATACATATCTACATATATACACACACAGCTATTTCGTATCAGTGCAATACGCTGTTTGTTAAAACGGTTGACTTCCGCTCTTACGTGCAATAACAAATCAAATCATTCAGTTGTCTTTTCTCATATGTCATTTTAGAGCTGGACCCTGGCATCTTTTTTTGGCCACAAGTTCGTTTCTGTTTGGTGTGAGGTTCTGTGTTGTGGAGATTCTCAAGATGGATTGCAGGTGCTCATCAGTGAGGCGACTCCTGTGTGCTGTTTTGTTAGTCTTTATCACTGAGAAGAGCTTCTCACACAGATATGTGCTACCAAACATGCACAAGGTTCGAGCCGCATGTAGACGGACTTTTTTTGTTCTTCAAAGTCACCAAAGCGCCGTGCAAACTCAGTGCACAATAACTCTAGCTTCGCAATAACTTGCAGCATCATAAGGTAGACTTGATTAACGCGATAAGTGTTCGGCAAGGCAGCTGAAGCGCTGCATTATGGGATCTGTAGTTTATTGTGTTACCAGCGCTTCATATACCGGGCCATTAATAACAATAATACAGTATATAAAATGATCTCGCGGGCCGGATATAATTACACGCCGGGCCGGATGTAGTCCACGGCCCTTGAGTTTGACACATATGGACTAAATAGAACTTAAAAAGATATATTTTTTCAAATGTGATCGCAATTCAGATAAAGTTGACGCCAGACTACAGCCTGCATGCCTCAATGAGTCATCCTCCCTCGCTCTTACTTTTTACCGCTCATCTAATGAATACACTGAGTATGGCTTTACCAAAACAATCATTGATGGCGAATAAAGTATCCATTATTCGAGTATGTAGATCGGGATATATATATACATATATATATACCCGCATCGCAGCAGAGAAGTAGTGTGTTAAAAAGCTAGAAAAGAAAAGGGAACATTTTAAAAATAACGTAACATGACTGTCAATATACAGTATTTGTTTTGTGAGTGTTACTGAGTGTTGCTGTCATCAAGGATTTGATTATCATTATTTCTTTCAATCAGGTTCGTATTTGTAGGATGTGTTGTGTTCAAGTTACATTCCGTGTTTGTCAATCGTTGTAAAGATGACAGGTTTTATTCATCGACTCGTTTCTTACTGCATCAATAAACAGCTCGTCTTCTTCTTTATCTGAGACCTGACACACTGCATGCACGGGTTTTTTTTACACTGTCTTCTTTTAGCGGGACATTGACTTTTTCCAACGTGTGCTTTGTTTCCGCAGTAGCTGGATTTATGAATATGCTTATAAGTATCAGACGCTTCATATTTTTTGCTGCCTTTTCAATTGTGTAATTCGGTTTTGTTCAGCGCTCTTTGGAACTGTTGCTTTTATCTGTGCATTGCGTCAGTTCACGTGAGCCACTCGGTGTACATGCATCGAAGTTTCCCAGCTGTGCTGGTGCCATCTCGTGCTATGTCCATAGCTGTATTTAATGCTACCTTAGTCCTGGCACTTAAAACTTTCTCTCGCAGTTTCGCTGAGTTTATGTCAAACACCACCCTGACCATCTCATCTTCCTCTCCATAAGCACAGTCCTTCACCCGTGAATATTTACCCGTGGCAGTTTGCTATTGGATTGCCGCTGACGGACGGCCTTATATGGGCAGGCACTAAATTACAAACGCCAGCGGCAGCCTGTCTATGAACTTAATTTAAAGTGTAGGTTTACATCGTGCTTTGTTTCCGAAGTAGCAGAACTCATGAATATGGTTGTATATGTCACTCGCTTGCTTCTTATTGTTTCGCTGCCTTCTCAATTATATAATGCATGTTTTCTTCAGCGCTTTTTTGAGGTCTTCCTGGTTTTCTATGTATTGCGTGATTACGTGGGAGGCGTGATGATGTCACACGAAACTCCGCCCCCACGGCGTTGAAGCTCATCTCCATTACAGTAAATGGAGAAAACTGCTTCCAGTTATGACCATTACGCGTAGAATTTCGATATAAAACCTGCCCAACTTTTGTAAGGAAGCTGTAAGGAATGAACCTGCCAAATTTCAGCCTTCCACCCACACGGGAAGTTGGAGAATTAGTGATGAGTCAGTGAGTGAGTGAGTGAGTGAGTGAGTGAATGAGTGAGTGAGTGAGTGAGTGAGTGAGGGCTTTGCCTTTTATTAGTATAGATAACAATGCTAGTAATCCCAGAGTCTTATTTTCAACAATTGACCGTCTGTTAAACCCAGGAAACACAAAGGAATGCCCCCAGAATACTTCCAGTGAAACCTGTGAGAACATTGCTGTATTTTTCACTCAAAAAATTAATGATATTAGAGATAACATAGTATATCTCCCCAACACTGCAACCTCCAAAGCCCGGTACTCTGTTATAAACAAATTAAATGCTTTCACCAGGATAGATTTACCTGAATTACATAGTATAATCTCTCAACTGAAACCCTCCACCTGCGTCCTTGATCCAATACCAACCAGGTTTTTCAAAGAAATATCAGACGTGATAATTGACAATATTCTGGACATAGTTAATTCGTCATTAGATACGGGGGTCTTTCCAGACTGTCTTAAGACTGCTGTAGTTAAACCCCTGCTCAAGAAAAATAATCTTGACCCTCTGCCTTTGAAAATTTTAGACCCATCTCTAACCTGCCCTTCTTAAGTAAAATTCTAGAGAAGGCAGTCATTATGCAGTTAAATGACCACCTCAATAAACATGCTATTCTTGATACTTTTCAGTCAGGCTTCAGAACAAATCACAGCACAGAAACTGCACTCGTTAAAGTAGTAAATGACTTGGGTAAATGCAGACAGAGGCCATTTATCTGTTCTCATCCTCTTAGATCTGAGTGCTGCATTTGACACCATTGATCATAATATTCTTAGAAATCGCCTTAGTCAATGGGTGGGCCTCTCTGGCAGTGTCTTAAATTGGTTTGAATCCTACCTGGCAGGGAGAAAATTCTTTGTGAGTTGTGGTAATCAAATCTCAAAGACACATGATATCCGATATGGTGTTCCACAAGGCTCTATCCTGGGTCCGCTGTTATTCTCAATCTACATGCTTCCGTTAGGTCAGATTATCTCAGGTTACAACGTGAGTTACCACAGCTATGCTGATGACACACAGCTGTACTTATCTATAGCACCTGATGACTCCGACTCTTTCGATACACTAACACAATGTCTTACTGGTATTTCTGAATGGATGAATAGTAATTTTCTCAAACTAAATAAAGAGGAAACTGAAATTTTAGTAATTGGCAATAATGGATTCAGCGAGGTTATCAGAAATAAACTTGATGCACTAGGATTAAAAGTTAAGACGGAAGTAAAAAATTTAGGGGTAACCGTTGACTGTAATCTGAATTTTAAATCGCATATTCATCAGACCACTAGGACAGCATTTTTCACTTAAGAAACATAGCTAAAGTTAGACCTCTTATATCATTGAAAGATGCTGAGAAATTAATTCACGCTTTTGTTTTCAGTAGACTAGATTACTGTAACGCACTCCTCTCAGGACTACCCAAAAAAGACATAAATCATTTGCAACGAGTGCAGAATGCAGCTGCTAGAATCCTAACTGGGAAAAGAAAATCCGAACACATTTCTCCAGTTTTGATGTCACTACACTGGTTGCCTGTGTCATTCAGGATTGACTTTAAAATACTGCTTATGGTTTATAAAGCCTTAAATAATCTCGCCCATCTTATATATCGGAATGCCTGACGCTTATATTCCAAATCGTAACCTTAGATCTTCAAATGAGTGTCTCCTTATAATTCCAAAAGCTAAACTTAAAAGAAGTGGTGAGGCGGCCTTCTGCTGTTATGCACCTAAAATCTGGAATAGCCTGCCAATAGGAATTCGCCAGGCAAATACAGTAGAGCACTTTAAAACACTGCTGAAAACACATTACTTTAACATGGCCTTTTTATAACTTCACTTTAACTTAATACTGATACTCTGTATGTTCAATTCTTCATAATAACTATTCATAGTGGCTCTAAAATCTGTACTGACCCCTACTCTCTCTTCTGTTTCTTTTTCCGTTTTTGTGGTGGCGGCCTGCGCCACCACCACCTACTCAAAGCATCATGATGCACCAACATTGATGGACTGAAAGCCAGAAGTCTACGTGACCATCATCATCAGGTCCTTCCATGAAAACCCTAAATACAAAGAGGACTGTTTGATTTATGTTAGGTAGATTGCCCAGAGGGGACTGGGCGGTCTCTTGGTCTGGAACCCCTACAGATTTTATTTTTTCTCCAGCCTTTGGAGTTTTTTGTTTTTCTGTCCACCCTGGCCATCGGACCTTACTCTCATTCTATGTTAATTAATGTTGACTTATGTTTATCTTTTATTGTGTCTTCTATTTCTCTATTCATTTTGTAAAGCACTTTGAGCTACATTTTTTTGTATGAATATGTGCTATATAAATAAATGTTGATTGATTGATTGATTGATAATGAATATTGCAACAGCAACCAGTCATTGCTCCACCCACACATTTCCAAGCTTGTGTATAATTGGTTAGTGGTCAAAGTGGTCTGAGATTGATGGACCATCTGACAGTGTCACACTTGTCCCACCACAACCTGAACTCATCCTGTTAATTTTTTTCCTAACTTTATTGTCAAGGTTCTGACTTCCAGTTTAACATGAAGGCAAATCTAGGGAAGGTGTTAGCTTCCAGAGTACTGTGAAGGTATCCTCTTAGCTTTGCAAGATTAGAATTATTAATGATGTGTACAGTATATTTCAGTATAACATTTATATTAAAATTAAAATTCCCAAAGCATCATACTGAAGGCAGAGATTCAGCAGGAAATGGAGATTATAACCAGAGTTTATAGGTAGTGGCTTTAAAGTTTGTCAAACACATGCGCATGGGAGGCAGCTAAAGGGCTTGTGTAAGGGCAGTTCCAGGATGTGGCAGAGTGCACTGACTCTTTTTCTCCCTTTCTTGTAGACCATTCACAGGAGATTCCACCTGGCCCTCACAGCTTGGATTGCTGCTGTCATAATCGGTTTGAGTTTCATGGTTTGTTTCAATCACGTTAGTATTTGCAGGACTTGTGTTGAAGTGACATTCGGTATCTGTCAAGTGTTGTAAGCATACAACTGGCTTCATCGATAACTTCGCATCCAGCTTTTGAGAGTTGAAACATTCATAAACATCAAAGTGTCCACTACTCAAAGCGTCACCTGTGAATCTAAGATGTTTAAGAGCCATTGGCGATTCTCCAAAGGTGTAAAATATTTGGCTATTTCGGTACACTTGAAAGCGACATCAACTCACATGCAGAAGCATAGGTGAAGGGCTTAAGCATTTCGCTCTTATAGTGCCCCTGTGTAGCATAATTATCTCCTGTACCGTCATTAGTCCACACCTTGAACCTGTCCCAGTCATTCAATACATAAGACACAATGTTTCTCTGGATATCAAGATTGAGCCTGATATGGCCGTGCAATATGTAACACCGAGAATGTAAAAGGCAGGCGGCATCTCCGGGCATGGAAATCACTCGGTAAGTAACAGTTCTTTGATTGATGGTGATCACCTCGATAGACATGTTAATGGGGGTGCAGTTGGAACGATAAAGGAAATGGGTAGCTGAACAGTAAACTAAGTCTAAAATACCTACACAATAACTATAATAATAATAAACAAACAATAAAACAGCGGAGAAGCCGTGGATTAAATAAAAAGGCTGTAGTTATCAGCAGGGAGACGTGAATACCGTGGTGAACCAAGGAAGGGAATGAAGAGACCAGAGCGAAGGACGGCCTTATATGGGCAGGCAGTCAATTACGTAGGAGGCATGGGGATGGGGGATGCAATATAGGCAGGCAGCCAACTACATGGGAGGCGTGGTGATGGGGGATGCAACGCTGCAAGGAAATGGGTACCTGAACAGTAAACTAAGTTTAAAATAACTACACAATAACTATAATCGTAATAAATGAACAATAAAACAGCGGAGAAGCCGTGGATTAAATAAAAAGGCTGCTTTTATCAGCAGGGAGACGTGAATACCATGGCAAAGCAAAGAAGGGAATGAAGAGACCGGAACGCAGGCTATGCACGTATATATGTACGTAAGTAGGATTCAATTATGACCATTGCGCCTAGAATTTCGAAATGAAACCTGCTTAACTTTTGTAAGTAACCTGTAAGGAATGAGCCTGCCAAATCTCAGCCTTCTACCTACATGGGAAGTTGGAGAATTAGTGATGAGTGAGTGACTGACTGAGGTCTTGCTTTCTCTACGTACTGCGTTCATAGTCAGTTCACGTGAGCCGCTTGGAGTACATGCATCGAAGCTTCTGAGCTGTGCCTCTGCTATCTCGTGCGATCTCGCGATGTCCACGGCGTTATTTAATGTTAGCTAAGACCCAGCACTTAAAAGTCTCGCTACAGCAATTCTAACTCCGCTACAAAGTGATCCAAAGTCTCGTTTATACCTCGTGTCTTCTCATTAAACTTGTATCTTGCGAATAAAGTATTCAGCGTTTTTCTTCAGTGCTCTTTGGGGGCTCTTCCTTTTTTTCTACGTACTGCGGTCATAGTCAGTTCACGTGATTATGTGGGAGGTGTGATGATGTCACACGTAGCTCCGCCCCCCACAGCCATCAGGCTAACGTCCATTACAGTATATGGAGAAAAATAGGTTCCAGTTATGACCATTATGATTAGAATTTCGAAATAAAACTTTTGTAAGTAAGCTGTAAGGAATGAGCCTGCCAAATTTCAGGCTTCTACCTACACGGGAAGTTGGAGAATTAGTGATGAGTGAGTGAGTCAGTGAGTGAGTCAGTGAGTCAGTGAGGGCTTTGCCTTTTATTAGTATAGATTATGGCTGGCAGTTATAATGATACAACGGTAATGACACTCTAATACCATAATGACAACATCGGTAATGAACAGATTTCATAAAAGTCCTTATCCACAAGCTGTGAGAGCAGGAACATAACATATTGACCATAAGAATCATCTACAATAATTTGCTGAAAGTGTTTAAATGTGTTTGTGTAAAATCAGTTGTTTGTGTTCTGTTTTTGAATAATGATTACTGTTGTCTTTAGATTGCATGTCTGTATTAATGTTTTATTTATATGTGAATTGCATACAAGTGACATTATTATGTCAATATTAACAACTTTGCAATCATAGTTATTTTAGTGGTTGATTTATTTAAGAGTTACAAATTATTTCAGCACATGCTCTCAACCTCCTCCTCTACATTAGCTCAGAGGAAGTTTGTGAGGCTTATCTTTTTTTCTATTCTTATACGCAACCTGATATTCAAGTTGGTTATTTTCAGAATGCAGCTGGCATTTTCCATTTCTGCATGTTTTCTGATTTCTTTAGAACTACTTTATGTAAATATAGTGGAATCTCGGTTCACATACATTTATGAACACGTACAAATTGGGTTACAGCCAAAAAGTTTGCCAAACTTTTGCATCTGTTCACGACCACACACTCGGCTGATGAACAAGCCAGTTTCCCTTCTGGTTTGTATGTACCGATGATTTCCACACGTGTTGCATTGTTCTTGGTCAGACGTGCATGTGAACTCTTTGTGCTCTATTTCATTTCCGTTCTGGTTTGTAAGTGCCGATAAGTTCCTCATGTGTTCAGTCTCTCCCTGTGCATTGTTCTCGGACAGATGTGCATGCTTTCGCTGTGAACTCTTCGTGCTCTACAGTATTTTGTGTGCTTTTGCATTAATTTTGCAATTAAGCATGGCTTCTAAGCAAGTGAAGAGTGGTGAGAAGAAAGGTTTGAAGAAAACTGAAGTTGAATTAAAGAAAGAAATTACTGAAAAGTATGAGTGTGGCGTTCATGTTACTGATCTTGCCGCCGAGTACAAGAAGTCTAAATCTAGGATTTCGACTATTCTAAAGCAAAAAGAGGTCATTAAAGCAGCTGATGTTGCAAAAGGAGTTACAGTGTTAACCAGGCAGATTCCTCAAGTGCTGAAAGAGGTGCTAGTGTGGCTGAATGAGAAGCAACTTGCAGGGGATAGCGTGAGCGAGGCAATGTTATGTGAGAAAGCCAGTAAGATTCATGGCGATTTGCTGCAAAACTATCCTTCTACAAGTGGCAAAAGTGAGGAATTTAAAGCCAGTAGAGGATGGTTTGAAATGCTTCACAAGAGAAGTGGCATTCATAGTGTGGTAAGGCATGGAGAGGCTGCTAGTTCCAATGCTGAAGCTGTGAAAGAATTCATGAAGAAAAAATTCACAAAATTAGCGGAGGACGAAGGTTACATCCCACAACAAGTGTTCAACTGTGACGAGACTGGATTGTTTTGGAAGAGGATGCCGAACAGGACCTACATTACCCAGGAAGAGAAGGCTATTCCCAGCCATAAACCAATGAAGGACAGGTTAACCGTTTGCTGTGTGCTAACACTAGTGGTGATGTAAAAATCAAGCCACTACTCGTTTACCAATTTGAGAACCCTCGTGCTTTCAAGCAGCACAATGTAAACAAAGCCAGACTGCCTGTGATGTGGAGGGCAAACACAAAGGGTTGGGTCGCCCAGTTCCTCCTCACTTCCTTCATGCCAGAACTCGACTCATGCAAAGTTAGTTTTCATTGTTGTTTATGGTTAGTTTTTGTATTACGGATTTTGCAAATGTTCATTTTTCGGTTCGTAGCGTGCATTGTTGCAATGTTACTTTTCTTGGTTGTTTATTAAATTATAGATTTTTCAAATGTTCATTTTTTCCCCTGTGCTTAAAACTCATTAAAAAATTTGTTTACAGCGAGTGGTTCGTAAGGCTATAGCGTGAATTCTTGCAATGTTACTTTTCTTTGTTCAAGGTTTTCTCAGTGTTATTCAATGTTTTTACATTTAGTTTACTATTACGCTGTGTATTCTATGGTATAACTAACTATTTTTGTGCTTATAAATCTTTAAAAAATATGTTTACATACAGTTTGTACGGTCTGGGATGGATTAATTGTATTTACATACAATCCTATGGGGGAAATTACTTCAGGTCCACTGTATTACTCCAAGGTCTAGATCTTTCCTTTGAGGTCAGTGAAGTGGGAAAGTGGCACAAGCTGCCATTTTATATGCAATTAGATACAATGAAGCTCACAGTGTTACACATTTGTCTAATCCTTTCTTGCATGGCTCTGCGATGTCTTATTGAGGTATTGAATAGTGGGTCATGATCTAATTATTCTTCTAATTACTGATAAAATGCAAAGTATGAATAGAAAATCCATTTATCCTTAATTCTGTTATACTAGCTTAAGGTCTATTTTTTTCAGTGTCGTGATTGAGCATACATTCATCTTTTAACAATAACATAGCATTTAATGTACACATGCTGAATGTTGTGCATTTTTATTTCAACCCCTTATATAAATAGGACTTAAGAAACCTAAGGCTTTCTATTTAAGTATCAATAACTAAACAGCTAAAGATTTGTGAAACTCACTGTTTTATTGTAAAAGCTATCATATTCCATATAGGTTTACTTGAAGCCATTGAATCATTTCTCAACCTAACCCATCCACTTTTGTCCTTGTCCAGTTCCATCAGCCCTTTTTAAAACCTATCTGTTGTGCTAAACGATAGTCATCATTAGATACGGAGGTCTTACCAGATTCTCTGAAGGCTACGGTAGTTAAACCCCTGCTCAGAAAAAATAATCTCAACTCCTCTATCTTTGATAACTTTAGGCCTATTTCTAACCTACCTTTTTAAGTAAAGTTCTAGAAGAAGCACTTTTTATGCAGCTAAATGATTACTTGGACAATCATTCTCTTCTTGGTAAATTTCAGCTTGGTTTTAAAACAAATCGAGGTAAAGAAACTGTACTAAATGACTTGTAGGATAATGTGGACAAAGGCCATATATCTGTTCGTGTTCTCTTAGACTTGAGTGCAAAATTTGACACCATAGACTGCAGTATTCTTATAAATCATCTTAGTCAATGAGTGGGCCTCTCTGACAGTGTTTTAAATTGGTTTCAGTCTTATTTAACAGGTAGAAAAAAGAAAATTCTTTGTTAGCTGTAGTGATTATAGTTCAAGGATCCACGATATTGTATATGGTGTACCACAAGGATCTATTCTGGGCCTGCTGTGATTTTGAATCTATATGCTCCCATTAGGCAAGTTTATCTCAAAACATAATGTGAACTACTACAGCTTTGCAGATGGCACACACCTTTACTTAAATATAGACTATGATCTCCTTGATGCTCTGTGCTCTCTGATCCAAAGTTTTACTTGCACTTGGTTCAAATTAATGTCAGTCAGCAAGTTTTGTGTTAAGAAGTTTACTTTAAGCAGTTGCAGTGTAGTTTATACACCAGTAATTGTGTAGAGTGTGCTACATGTAGCAAGCCTCAGGAGAGAGCAAGCAAAAGCCAGAAGAACTAAGAGAATCCAAAGAAAAACTCACAGAAACAGAGATGCATTCAAATTCTCTCTTTTTACAGTGCCTTGGTCATGTAAAATTTACTGAAACAAAGTAATAGTTGCATCATGGTAAAATCGAACAATTGATAACTTATCCTTCTAGATATTTTCCCATCTCCACACAGGTTTTCTGGAACTCATCCAAAGTAACGATAAGTTTCTCTTACCAAGCCGTTCTCTAAACAATTGCTCAGTTTGTCCAAGTCCAAGCCTTAGGAAGAGTCATGGTTTTTCTAAACCTCTCCTATTTAAGAATTATAATGGCAATTGTATTCTTGGGAATCTTTAATACTGCTAAAATTTTTTGTAGCCTTCCCCAGATTTGTGCCTTGACATAATCCTGTCTCTAAGCTCTAAAAGGCAATTCCTTCATCCTCGTTGCTGTGTTTTTGATAAATATTGTCACCTGTGAGACCTTATAGAGACCAATGTGTGCCTTTCCAAATCATGTCCAATCATTTGAACTGATCACAGGTAGATTCCAAAAAAGGTGTAGAAACCTTTCAAAGATGACCAATAGAATGGAACGCACCTGAACCACATTCCAAGTGTAAAAGCAAAAGGGTGTGAAGACCCTTTAAATGAAGAATATTCTTGATTCATTGCTACCAATGAAATTTAAGATGGACATCCTTTTATTACACTACACATTGCAGCCTTTCCATGGGAGCATCTGAGTTTTTTATAGCAATACTGGTTAATTTTAAGAGAATAGTTCCTTTTATCACTTTTGTTAATATAAATAACATTGACATATATTTTAATTTACACCAATTAACACCTGTAAACATGATGTGGATGCTAGAGGCGCTGTTGCCCCATGAAATCCACCAAACAGACGTCCAAGACACACTTGTAAAAGCACCAAGTATGATTTTTAATACTTTTCTGAAATAAAGTGCACAAAGCACCACACTTGCCACAATTCACCAATAATCAATAATCACAACAGTAATCCTCCACTCCCAGCAGCTCCGTCACACACCCTCCCAACTTCGGCTCATCTTGCTGGGTCTCAAACAGTCCTTTATATATTCCTTGACCCGGAAGTGCTCCTCCTTTTCTTCTAGGTCAAACAACACATCATCAGTTCTCAAGTAGCCCGAAAGTACTGCAGGCTTCCGTCCTAGTGACTCCGAAGTACTTCCAGGCTGTAGTAAAAGTAGGAGTCTCCAGGTTCTTTATGAGCTCCCCCTGACGGAAACGGACTCCATGTCTCAGGATGCCCTGAGGGAATCTGGGATACAGCTACCATCCAGGGGAGCTGCCACCTAGCGTCCCGGGGGAGGCAGTGTCCTGAAAAGGCTGCCTTCCTCCATTCTTCTTGTTCAGGGGCGTCAGGGACTGGATTGAGCTGCTGGCCATCTATCACAATAGTATATTCTAATAACACTCCAATTCCTTTAAGCAAATTCCCGAATTAGTTAAACATAATACAGGTCTTTGATACATATTTCTAAAGTGAAGCTTCTTATGTACACAAACTGTTAAATAAAATATATTCAATTAATAATATCTAATCATTCCCTTGGTTACTGCCTAGAACCTGACATACATGACATCCTAGTAACACAAGAAAGGCACACCCATAGCAATCATAAATTCACATACAAATAACATAGCAAGATATGCATTTATGTTTTTCTACTACATTGAATCAATGTGATATTTCTGTATTTTTTACTAAATTTATAAGAATTTCTAAAATCCTATTTTAGCTTTGTGATTCTGGGGCATTAGGGGTTGCTTGATGTAGGTATAAAAATGATTTAAAATAATTTCAGCACAAGGCTGCAACAAAACAAAATGTGAGAAAAGTATAGGGGTCTTAATACTTTCTAACCCACTGTACCTTGATTACTACACTTACCTGTTACTCCATTGCCCCTTATAGAGGTAATCCAAGTCACGGAACCATTTGTCTTAGTCTAGACTTTTGTTCTGTTGTGTCAAGATATTGAGGTCTGCCAATCACAAACTGGAGATATCTGTGCTACCCAGAAGCTGTCTCCACTCTGAGTACTTCAAGTAGACTCCATATACTCTGTGAATGGAACAGCTTCTAAGCTGTAGTTACGCATTTCCACTTGTGCATAACATCAGGACGGATCTGCTCCGACCCCCAACTCATACACTTGCGTGGTCTACGGCCATAAATTCATATTTGAGCCTGTATATATTGGAGTAAAGCAAACTCGAAGGGTGAAGACGATTTTAGTTATAGAATAAAAAAGCTTTAAGTAAACTATAAATTATTATGCTTGAATAAGCTGTAATCAGAAACCATTTTACTTATATTCACAGCATAAAAGGTATGCTGTTATGATAGCACAGCTCAGGAGAAAGAGAGAGGAGAGAGAAAAAGTGGGAGGCTGCAAAGTTTTGGCACAAGATATTGAGGCCTTTTCAGCTAGTATATCATTGTATTAATTAATTATTAGACAAATAACGTGATCATCGATAAGTTATCAGTTCTTTGATTTTAGCCTGATTCGACTATTGTTTCGTTTCAGGATTCCATTTTCCCAATCACCATGTTATAGACATTAAATGAGATGTCCATCAAGTGTACACAGTATTTAATTTATCTATTTCTTTATTCATAATTTTGTAAAAAATTAGTGAAAGATTACTTATTTTTTAAATTTCTGTTGAGCAACAAGTCATTTTAAGTAATGAATTCTATTTATGTTGTGGTACACAGCTGCCCATGAGCAAATTTAAATATGAAACTATAGTTTGATTTTATTGACTTCTGGTTGGACAGTTTTAATTTTTCCTCCGAATTGACCCAGTCTGAAACTTAAACATAGGAACTTTCAGTTTCAATCTATTGTAAAATAAATGATTACCCTATCAGTATCTAACTTATAAAAATGAAAATATTTTGGTTTTTTAGCAATCGTTCAAAAATTGTTAGGTGGTTAATGAAATTGTCTTTATCATACACAAAAGAAAAATGAATACAAGAATGTGCTACACTTTATAAGCGGTAATCCATAAGCACAGCAACTAAGCTGGAAAAAGGTATACAAATGTAAACAGAGACAAGGCATAAATCTAGAGTCAGTGTTGATGGCTGAAAGGTAAAAATTTATTTTAGACTGAGCATCTTTAAAGAATGAGAAAGGTCAGATCTACAATTATGCTGCGCTGCTGGTCCCAGATATGCATTGGCGTTGTCAAGGTAACATGTGGTTTTATGTACAAGAGAAGGAGTCAAAATGAATTTTCCTGACAGGTAGATAAATCTGTGTTACTTACTGAAACGATAGTGTGGGACTTTAATACAAATGCATCACAATAGATGTCAGAGACCAGGAGTCATTTTCTTCTAGAATAAAGCCATTTTAAACAGAAAAAGAGCATCATACTCATAACTGGTTCTATACCTTTTTCTTATGCATAAAGACTGGTATGTTGTTATTTACTTTAAAGTATTTTTGTGTGTTCTGTTTAAAATTTGTAGTAAAGTAGTATCAATTTTTATGCAATCTTGTTTAAAATAATACTAGTAAAACTTTAAAATTATTCATGAAGCAACAATAGTCATTGTCATCGCATAATGCTCATTCACATTTTTAGATGGATGCATTGGTAGATAAAGTGAAATGTTTCAGTTGTATAATTAATTTAAAGTAAAAGTCCATTCATTTAACCAATTAGTGGCCTCAATGGGGTGCAAGCGCTGGATGTATACCAGTCCAAGCTATGATACTATTACACAGGGGCCTATTTGAAGTGACCATTTAACTTAATATGTTGTTTGAGATGTGCCTAGATTTAACCCACGTAAGCAAACTGAAATCTCCCTCTGCACAGTGAAGCTGCAATGCAAAAACACTTAGCACAGATACGTGTATCCTGAAAGTTGAAGTTATTGTGTAAAATACTAAGATAAAGAGAAGAAAAAGTTGTGTGAAGGGAAGAAAGCAGAAAACAAGCTTACTAAGAATAACATGAAAGATATTTGAAATGGACTGGGAAAATTAGTGGTCTCAAGCAACCCAAGGCTCAGGTGCTGGAAGACAATGTAGCTAACACCATGAGCCTGTTTTTTAATAGATTTTCCCTCTTTCCACCAGAACCACCTTCTTCCAATGACCAGTTCCCCTACACCATTCCTACTGCAACTACTTTATCTCGTATGGCCTGTGTGGAGTCCACCTCTGACCATGAAGTATGGACAGTCCATAACTGATGACCAAGTCAGGAGACAATGGTATATACAAGAAAAGCTGAGGCACCATACTGTATATAGTCAGACCTAGAATTCTTAAGGGCTGTGCTGATCAACTCTCTTACATGTTCAGTCTGTCACTAAGGCTTCAAAAAGTGGCGCTGTTGTGGAAAACATTCTGTATTGATCCAGAAGACAGGCACCTCTTTACTTAATAACAACATATCAGTAACCATTATGTCCCACATCATGAATACCTTCAAGTGACTGGTTCTAGGCTATATTAGCCCTCTTCTGAAAGATCACTTGGACCCTCTGCAGCTTGCCTATTCAACAAAGATTGGAGCGGAAGATGCAATTATCTATCAGCTCTGCAAGGCTTATTCCACATCTGGACAAAGCTGGCAGCGCTGTGAGAATTATGTTTTTTGATTTCTCTAGTGCCTTTAATAACATCCAGCCTTCCTTATTAATGAATAAGCTCAGGAATATGAAGTTGGACAAGCCTATAGTGTCCTGGATAATGGGTAGACCACAGTTTGTAAGACTCAAGGACTGTGTTAATTTTACAGATGTGAGCAGCACTGGAGTACCACAATGAACAGTCCTGTCTCCTTTTCTCTTCATTCTGCACATCTCAGACTATAAATATAACAGCAGGTAATGTCACTTGCAGAAATTCTCAGATTCTGTACTTTCTGTACATATGGGGTGTATTGATAAGGGGGGGGCAGAGTACAGGAGTCAGGTGGAGAACTTTGTTTCTTGGTGCAAAGACAATTGTCTGCATTTATCAGCAAAACTAAGGAACTGATTATTGACCTTGACTTCACTGTGGAGGTGCTGCACTGCTAATAGTACTTGGGGGCCCACATAAATGACAGGCGGGACTGGTCTCATAACACAGAGGAACTACATAAGAAAGCCCAGAGCAGACTCTTTTCTTCATAAGGGACTGTGATCCTTTAATGTGGATAGTGACATCCTTTATATGTCCTACACATCTGTGATGGCCTGTGTGATGTTCTATGCTATGGTGTGCTAGGCCTGTAACATCATATCAAGAGAGGCCCACTGAATCATCAAGCTTATTAAAAGAGCAGGCTGAGTTACTGCACACACTCTCTACCCACTGGACATAGTAGAGGAGGAGAAAACAAAGATAGCTAATGACTGTTATTATCAACAACTTTATACATCCTCTCTCTGACACATTAACATTGTGGACTTTCAGCCAAAAAATTATTCTGCGGAAGTATGTCAAGAAATGCGACTGGGACTCCTTTATATGAAGTGCAATATGCCTGCATAATGCCTCACTGTGACTGTGAGTGCTTCTTTTAACTTTGCCAAGGTTTAGTTCTGTTTCTTTTTAGTCATTCTTTTATGTATTTGGTGTTTGTCAAAATATAGCAATTCTTATTTATTTAGGGCATTTCTATAAAAAGCCAATTTTTCTGCTTAGGACAAATAAAGTGCTATCTATCTATCTATCTATCTATCTATCTATCTATCTATCTATCTATCTATCTATCTATCTATCTATCTATCTATCTATCTATCTATCTATCTATCTATCTATTGTCACACACGTGTGCTTAGGAGGCAGTCAACAAGCCCAAAGATGAGTGAAACATCGTGAGTTGAAGGGTTGATTTATGGTAATAATGCCTGTTTCTCTTTTTCTTCAGGCCAAAAGAAAAAAATAATTAGTTTTACTTACCACTCCAGCTTCCGGATTCACAAAATGGCCGTCCAACGGCACTTCCTCTTCCGGCTCCCAACGATGGCGTCACTTCTGGTCTCCTGTTGATGACGTCACTTTCTGTCACGACCATGATGACATAATTTCCGGTGTCCCATTGATGACGTCACTTCCATCTACCTGTTCTGACGTCATCTCCTGCCACATCACCTCTGTCAGCCACGTTTTTCTGTATAAACACCACGTCACTGTTTTTGTTTATCAACTGCTTTGCTTTTTGATCAGCTTTTTTCAATCATTTTGTTGCTTGTCTGCAGGACATTATACAGAGACATTCCCCAAGTCTTTTTTTGTATTGTGGAGAGTCTTTTTTCACAACACAATCTATCTATAAACAATAACCACTATCGCATCATTACAAATAACTTGGGCTTTAATGCACAACATAAAACTCCATTTATTGATTTTTAACCAACTTCTTTCTTTTTCAAATCTCCCACACCCTTCCTCTAGCCCATAATTTCCATTCCCTTAAAGGAACCTTACCCAGTTTCCAATTTAATATTAACAACAACATATACTGCTCAAAAGAATTAAAGGAACACTTTTTAAACAGAGTATAGCATAAAGTCAATGAAACTTATGGGATATTAATCTGGTCAGTGAAGTAGCAGAAGGGGTTGTTAATCAGTTTCAGCTGCTGTGGTGTTAAAGAAATTAACAACAGATGCAATAGAGGGGCAACAATGAGATGACCCCCAAAACAGGAATGGTTTAACAGGTGGAGGCCACTGACATTTTTCCCTCCTCATCTTTTCTGACTGTTTCTTCACTAGTTTTGCATTTGGCTACAGTCAGTGTCACTACTGGTAGCATAAGGTGATACCTGGACCCTACAGAGGTTGCACAGGTAGTCCAACTTCTCCAGGATGGCACATCAATACTTGTCATTGCCAGAAGGTTTGCTGTGTCTCCCTGCATAGTCTCAAGGGCATGGAGGAGATTCTAGGAGACAAGCAGTTACTCTAGGAGAGCTGGAGAGGGCCATAGAAGGTCCATAACCCATCAGCAGGACCAGTATCTGCTCCTTTGGGCAAGGAGGAACAGGATGAGCACTGCCAGAGCCCTACAAAATGACCTCCAGCAGGCCACTGGTGTGAATGTCTCTGACCAAACAACCAGAAAGACTTCATGAGGGTGACCCAAGGGCCCCATGTCCTCTAATGGGCCCTGAGCTCACTGCCCAGCAGCATGCAGCTCGATTGGCATTCGCCATAGAATACCAGAATTGGCAGATGCACCACTGGTGCTCTGTGCTTTTCACAGATGAGAGCAGGTTCACCCTGAGCACGTGACAGAAGTGAAAGGGTCTGGAGAAGCCATGGAGAACATTATGCTGCCTGTAACATCATTCAGCATGAGCAGTTTGGTGGTGGGTTAATGATTATCTGGGGAGGCATATCCATGGAGGGTCACACAGACCGCTACAGGCTTGACAAAGGCACCTTGGCTGCCATTAGGTATCAGGATGAAATCCTTGGACCCATTGTCAGACCCTATGCTGGTACAGTGGCTCCTGGTGCACGACAATTCCTGGCCTCATGTGGTGAGAGTATGCAGGCAGTTCCTGGAGGATGAAGGAATTGATACCATTGACTGGCCACCACACTTTCCTGACCTAAATCCAATAGAACACCTCTGGGACATTATGCTTTGGTCCATCCAATGCCACCAGGTTGCACCTCAGACTGTCCAGGAGCTCAGTGATGCCCTGGTCCAGATCTGGGAGGAGATCCCCCACAACACCATCTGTCATCTCATTAGAAGCATGCACCGATGTTGTCAGGCATGTATACAAGAACACAGGGGCCATACAAAGTGCTGCGTACAATTTTGAGTTGCTGCAATTAAATTTTGGCAAAATGGACTAGCCTGCCACATAATTTTTTCACTCTGATTTTTGGGGCGTCTTTGAATTCAGGGCTCTGTAGGTTGATCATTTTTATTTCCATCAAACGATGTGGCATCCTTTCGTTCCTAACACATTACCCAGTCTATATCAGTATAGATATCCAGGAGGATTTCTTTTTCCCATTGAGATCTGATGTGTTTTCAAAGTGTTCCTTTAATTTTTTTGAGCAGTTTATATTTATAGCACATTTTCATACAAATGATGTAGCTTAAAGTGCTTTACAAGATGAAGAAAAAAAAAAATATAAAAATAAGATTAGGATTCAAACACCACATCCATCCCAACATCCCAAAATCAAAGAAAGCTCAGTGGAACAAGGATGAGAATTATACATAGCTTCCAGATAAAGGTCAACATCAAATGGTCAAATGAAATAAACATGAGAACACAATTCCCTTAACTTTCATCCAACTGTTTTCACTTTTGTCATGAACTAATTAACGTACAACGAAATCCGTAAGATATTCAGGTGGTCTTACAGTCACTATCCTTGGATACCTTGGTGCACATGGGGCCTCAGAGTCTGATCCTACTTGCTGCAAAGGATCTTCAGAAGTATTGTGGTCGCATCCACTTTGCATCTCCATAGGTTCATTTTGAGGAGCTGTGATAGTATATTGATCAGGAAAATCGATCATGTCTTGCTGGGCTAATGCAGCGGACAGCTGTTTGAAGTGTTACTAGTCACCACATGCTGCCCATGCTGTGCTGTGATCATTGAACCTTTGACTGCAGTTACTCTGTAAGGGTCTGGATGAAATGGGAACTGAAATTTGTTAGCAGGACGCAGTTGTGTTATTAATACATAGTCTCCCAAAACCAGGGTTGGAAAGGATTTGCAGAACTGTTTATCATGATATTCCTTCATTTTCTGTTTATTCTTTGTGTCTCTAACCCTTATGCCCTCATCTGAAGTTGTGGATGAGATGCTTGGTAACTTGGTATGGACTGATCTTTCAAATAAAGCTGTAGCAGGAGGTTTTGCAGTAGAGCAGTGTGGAGTTGATCTGTAAGCTCTCAGTGAGAGAGTTCTTGTTAGAGGTTTTTGTTATTAAGCAACGCAATGCGTAATGTCTTTTTTTAGTATCTGCATTAATCCTTCAACCTCTCTATTAGTTTGTGACCAATGTAGGGTTATTTTTCTATGTTGAAATCCTAAATATGAAGCAAAATGTGAAAAATCTGAACTGAAGTGAGGTCCATTGTCACTTTTGACAACATCCGGACTGCCATAGGCAGAGAACATTTTGTCTAAATTTGGAAGTACAGCCTTTGCAGATGTGCTAGACACTTTCTCTACCTCTGGGAACTGTGAGTAATCATCCATAACTACTAACAAGTATTCACCAGAAGGCAGTGAACAAAAATCAGCACTTACCTCTGCCCATGGGGTAGTCGGCAGTGAAGTTGATTGTGATGGGATGCCTGGCAGGCAAGACAAGTCTTGATGTGGTCTCCTAATATCTGATTGATGCCTGGGAGCCAGAGTTTTTCTTGAATGAGATTTTAGTTTTTATTATTCCTTGATGGCTTTCATGGGAAATTTCTATCACTCGATTATGCAAAGACGAAGGTATCATAAGTTACAGAAAATAAAATTTGGAAACAATCTCAAAGAAAACAGCATATTCAAAAATCAACTTCACAGCATGATCATACTGAAGATAGTTGTTGAGGCTATTACATACACATTTAAAGGATGGCCATCTTCATATTCAGACAAGGTCACCAGTAGACACAGTCAGCTCTGATTTCTTAGCATGCATAGAGCGAAGAAATGCTTGTTGGGCCAGAGTTAAGTCTTTCGTCTGTTTGAGAAGTATGTGCCACCTTCTTGTGCTTACAGCCAAGATGTCTTTTTGCAGACATGGGTCAGACTCTGACACTGCTTTTATTTCTTGTAGTGTCATGGGATAGGGAACATTGTTATTGACAATGAAATGCACACGAGCTTCAGCTAACTCCAGGGTGTGAATGTCACCAGTTTCTTGTGAAGTGTCTGGGTAGCTGGAGAAGTAGCCAACTTGAGTCCAAAGCCTGCCCTATACAGTACAGAGAAATGAAAGTTTTGTAGTTTCAACAGCCAGCACTCTATTCTTGGAGTGGATGAGGACAATGGTTTATTGAATATTGGCACCAGACGCTTATGATCAGTAATTACGGTAAAGTAATTGCCAATTAAGTAAAGCTGAAAGTGAAGACAGCCCCAAATGACAGCCAGAGCCTCCCTCTCTGTTTGCGAGTATCTCTGCTCTACTGGTGACTGGGTGTTGCAGACACAGGCAAGTGTGTATACCTTTCCATCTGAGTCTTTCTGTGTTAGTAATGCCCTAAAGCCTACTGGGCAAGCATTCCACAAGAATTTCTGTATGCTTTGATGCATCAAAGTAGGCCATAACAGTTGTGCTACTCAGTTTGCATTTAAGAGTGTCAAATGGTGATTGATGTGCTGAAGACCATTTCCACAGTTGTGTCAAAGAGGACAACTTAGAAATGAAATGACCACAAGGCCAAGGAAAACTCCTAACTTCCCCTGGATTCAGTGGAGCTGTGGGTGCAGTTAGTTCTGCATCTTTCTTGGGATCAGTGGAGACTCCATGTTCAGAGAATATTTATAAAGAATTCTAGTTTCCTTTTATTAAACTTGGCTAGTAGTGGCGTTCAGCGTTAGGTTATTCTCTCTGAGTCATAGCAGAACTTGTTCCAGGAGATAATCATGTTCTTGCTAGCAGGTGCAATTAACTAACATGTCATTACTGACATTCAAGGCACCAGGGATGCCAGACAGTGTCTTTCTAATAGGGTTTTGAAAATTTTCAGCAGATGAGGAATTTCCAACTTTTAGATGCTTGAATTGACTCAGTCCTGTGTGAGTGGTGATGGCAGTCAAATAACGAGAATCAAGATGTAACCCTAACTGATAGTAATGTGCTATGAGATCAAGTTTTGAGATAACTTTGGTGTCACTATGATATGATGTCATCAACAGTAGGGGTAATGTGTCTCTTATGCTTGATGGCTTTATTGGCATGTCTCATGTCAACACTGAGTCTTATTTTGCCTTTTGTTTTGGCTACAGCATCACTTCAATGGGTGACACCCATGGTGTTGGGCCCTTAACACGTTCAATGATATCCGGAGCTTCACGGTCCTCCAGTTCCTTTTCTACCAGTTTTCCCATGTGCAATAGGATGCACCAATGTGGCAAGGCAACTGGTTGAACAGATGTGTTAATGTGTTGTTTGACCTGATGATTTCTAAGTCTGCCAATACCTTTTATTTATCTTGAAGTGCTGCTGCCTTATCAATATTGTTTATTAGGCACACAAGGTCAAGAACAATTGCTGTATGGCAGCGTAACACTGGGGATGCCATTCTGGCAACTATGTAAAATGTGTCTATTATTACTTTGTTTTGAAACCTCAGATGTGAGCGAAACTGTCCACACTTTGGCAAAGGATAAACTTTAATAGAGGTGTTTTGCAGAGGTGGAGTTTCTGGGATGGACTGAAAAGTAGAGAAGTCCATGACATTAAGTGAAGCACCAGTGTCCACTAAGACATCATCAAGGAAATCAGTAATCCATATAGTTTGCCATGGTGTATTTAAGTTGCTCTGGATGATTAATTAGTGTAAAAAGGTATTTGGCTTGCTCCTTGTGTTTGCTAAAGTGAAGAGTGTTAATATTGGCATTTGTTACTTCCTCACGCTTAGACATGAGAGAGTTAGTGTGTTGCTTTAGCTGTGACCTGCAAACTTTACCAAAATGATTGTTCTTACCACAGCTGTGGTAAATAAGTCCACATGCAGAGAGTTGTCCTTGTTGTGGGATTTGCTCTCTGCAGTTAAAACATTCAGACTTGCATATGATTGCTTTTGCTGATATCAGGCGAGTACTAAGGCTCTCAGTATCCTGTTGTTTTTTAGCTAACCTTGTGGTGGAAGGAGCATCGGTGTGCTCCATTTCACATGTTTGCCATTCTTGGTAATTCAAGTAATTTCATTAGAATCATGATGGGGTCTGTGAGAGCTTGCCTACATATTTTATTTGACATGCATCTCTGGAGAATTTGTCTTTTAATTTCCTTATTTATGTTTAGAAATTCACAGGGTGAAGCATGTGTGCGTACATAAGTGTAACATCCTCCTATTGTTTCAGTCTCTGACAAGATAGTTTGTATAAATTTATAAAATTCAAAATCCATGTGGGGGAGTGGGTATTGACTCAATGCCAATTTGTCTTGATCAAAGTCCTTATCTTCTCTCTCAAATACCTGTTCACTGGCATAATGGAGTAGCATGGTGCATTTCCTCATATCGTTTCTGATATCCAGTACATGTAAAAAGATGTTGAAACAAGAAGGCCGCTTTTCCCATCATTGACCTAAAGTGCCTGGAGGTCCTCTGGACATTAAAAGCAGGGAATGATTCTATTCTGCTTAGAATCATGTTTGTAACTCATCTGGTTATATGCAGTCATGACAGTTTAAACAAAGGCACCGATGGTATACGTAGTAGTTCTGCAACGCTTAAACTTGTGTAAATGAAAGTCCACTTGTAGTTATGCTATTATTATAGCGGAAAATCAAAAGACACTTTTTGCCATTTTTCGCATGTTACTTAGTACAAATATCTTGGACACAGGTGCATACCATTAAACACTATTAATTGTTTATTAATCACTTTCTTTCTTTTTCCAATCTCCTGCACCCATCCTGTAGCCCATAATTCCCATTTCCATAAAGGAACCTCATCCACTTTCCAACTCCGACTTCCCAGCCCATGATCCTGAACTGGATTAAACACTTTTGAAAACAGATGTATGTATTGATGTTGCACACAATTTTGACATAACTCATTATCTCCCTGATTTTCTAAACTTTCTCATTTCATTTGAGGACTGCACCCAGCTGTATCTGATCCAGCATAATGGAAGACAGTCAATTACTGGACACACTGACACACACATAAATACACTAATACAGCTGCAAATGTAAAAGTATGATATTCCAAAATAATACAAAAACTCTGAGTTAAATTATAAATATATATCTATATCTATAAAATCCAATGCCTCTACAGGGCATCCGGAAAGTATTCACAGCGCATCACTTTTTCCACATTTTGTTATGTTAAAGCCTTATTCCAAAATGGATTAAATTCATTTTTTTCCTCAGAATTCTACACACAGAACCCCATAATTACAACTTGAAAAAAGTTTACTTGAGGTTTTTGCAAATTTATTAAAAATAAAAAAATTGAGAAAGCACATGTACATAAGTATTCACAGCCTTTGCCATGAAGCTCAAAATTGATCTCAAGTGCATCCTGTTTCCCCTGATCATCCTTGAGAAGTTTCTGCAGCTTAATTGGAGTCCACCTGTGGTAAATTCAGTTGATTGGACATGTTTTTTAAAGGCACACACTTGTCTATATAAGGTCCCACAGTTGACAGTTCATGTCAGAGCACAAACCAAGCATGAAGTCAAAAGGAATTGTCTGTAGACCTTCGAGACAGGATTGTCTCAAAGCACAAATCTGGGGAAGGTTCCAGAAAAATTTCGGCTGCTTTGAAGGTCCCAATGAGCACAGTGGCCTCCATCATTCGTAAGTGGAAGAAGTTCGAAACCACCAGGACTCTCCCTAGAGCTGGCCGGCCATCTAAACTGCGATCGGGGGAGAAGGGCCTTAGTCAGGGAGGTGACCAAGAACCCGATGGTCACACTGTCAGAGCACCAGAGGTCTTCTGTGGAGAAAGGAGAAATTTCCAGAAGGACAACCATCTCTGCAGCAATCCACCAATCAGGCCTGTATGGTAGAGTGGCCAGACGGAAGCCACTCCTTAGTAAAAGGCACATGGCAGTTTTCCAAGAGGCGCCAGAAAGACTCTCAGACCATGAGAAACAAAATTCTCTGGTCTGATGAGACAAAGATTGAACTCCTTGGTGTGAATGCCAGGCGTTACGTTTGGAGGAAACCAGGCACCATCCCTACAGTGAAGCATGGTGGTGGCAGCATCATGCTGTGGGGATGTTTTTCAGCAGCAGGAACTGGGATAAAGGGAAAGATGACTGCAGCAATGTACAGAGACATCCTGGATGAAAACCTGCTCCAGAGCGCTCTTGACCTCAGACTTGGGCGACACTTCATCTTTCAGCAGGACAACGACCCTAAGCACACAGCCAAGATATCAAAGAAGTGACTTCAGGACAACTCTGTAAATGTCCTTAAGTGGCCCAGGCAGTCTCTTTAATTCACCAAGAATAAAGAAATGTCTTTTTTACTAGAAATTGGTGTTTGTTTTCCGTTGTTTTCAACTTCAGCGTCCACACCAGGCACTGACCATGTCTCTCACATCTCTGCAGACCAGTTATGGGAAATTCCACTTGACCCTGATGACGTCACTTCTGGTTCCGGCCCACAGATGACATCACTTATGGTTCCAGGGCCATGGGTGATCTCACATCCGGTTCTGGCCCCACCGATGACCTCACTTCCGTTTTCCACTCCAATCACATCATAGCCTCTGGTCTGCTTAAAAACTGCCATCATTTTCACACCAAATCAGTTCTGTTTTGGACTTGACACTATACACATCAGTGTGCATACAAATTCATTTGCAGCCAGGAACAATATACAGGTGACTGCCCCAAAAATTTTTATATATATATTGTATAATAATAATAATATATAGCAATAACCTGCACATAATTACCATTTTTAATTGTGTATGATTTGCAAATACATACCAAAAATCCAAAAATGTATTTTAAAACTAAACAATATTGAGTTTAAGATCTCATAATTAATTCATAATTAAATTAATTCATTTCCACACATTAAATTTAAAACATTGTTTAAAATAGTAGGAACTGCTCTAAATAATGAACCATAGTGCTACTTCCTAAGCTGAATTAATTGCTATGACTTGAAAAATATATCTTAGCACTCAGAACCTGATTAAATTAGCAAGCCTAACTGTGTAAAATTGCTTCTGTATCTGACCTTTGAAAAGAGTAGCTAATATAATTTTACTGTATATGTTGTGCTTAAAAAATTTGTGATTGCCCCCTCAGTGCTACTCAAAATAAGTATATAAAGCAACCTATGAAAACTGAAATGAGCTTTGTTTCTTGTCTCTTCCATTATTTGCACTTACAGTAATTGTGGTTATTTCTTTAAATAAACCCAATAGGCTTTCTGAGGAAAGGCTAGCACATGAGGTAACAACAGGGACCTCTCTAGCTATGGCTATATTTATTATCTAGCTACCAGCATTTCATATTCGGATGAGGATTGCTTCCTGGTATAAGTTGACATATCCTAACATTACTAATACAAACAATTGTGACCATGTGTCAGTTTTTCATGGAATCGTGCAACCTCCATGACAGTGTGATCATGTGTGACGGTATTTATGTAAACCTTGTGATATGACTTATGTGACTACTGGGACAAAGGATGCAATAAGATGTAGTCTCGCCTCTGATTTCTTACTTTGCTTGTTTGTCTGAATGTGAAGTTGGCCATCCTTTAAATGTGTACATAATAGCCTCAACAACTATCTTCAGTATGGTCATGCATTGAGGCTGATTTTTGAATATGCTGTTTCCTTTGAGATTGTTTCCAAATTTTATTTTCTATATTTGTGACTATGATATATTTTTTGATGTAATGTCACTGTCATTTTGTGTTGCATTGTATTTTTTCCTGCATTAGCCACCAATTTCTTGTTCTTTTTGCCTGCACAACCCCTGTTGTTTTTTATTTATGGCTCCCTGCGCCAAGCTTGTGATCATGTGTGGTCTCACTCATGTTTTATTGTCGAAAGGCTTTTGGTGACACCTCTTCTTAACACTAGAATTACCAGAGCCAACAAAAAAACTCGTAAAACTGGCCCACCTTAAATCCATGTCTTTTGTCTTCTAAATGTGTCGATAAAACCCAAGCAGCAAGCAGCCTCCTTTACCATCCCTCCACCGCCTCAGAACAGACAAGAAGTTCTCCCAGTTCCTGCCTTGATTGATTATCTGGGAGTGATCTACCCAGAATTATAAGGAGAAATAATTTGATGTGTGTTTTGTGTGTACAACAATCTATGTAAACACATCATTAAAATAGAAACGTTTTTCATTTTTTAATAATAAATAAGAAAATGTAGACGTGAGCAGTATAATGTATGAAGGCTGAAATGACAGGTTTCTTGGTGTAGTGGTAAGATCCGCTGACTTATAACATCTTTTGAAATGTGCAGATGAACCCCCAAAGTGTAATTGTAATTTTCTGTCACTACTTTAATTTGTTTATTCTTACTTTGCCATCCTTGGAGAGTTATAGTTCACAGCTGCAATGTACTTACCCCAAGGACTATGGGCCACCACCTGTAGTTCCTTGAATATTTACCCAGGTATGACTGTCACTGTAGCATCCCTACTGGGTGTGTTCTCTATCCCCAACCCTGATTGACCTAGCTGAGTTTCCCAAACCTCAGCAGTAAAATAAAGCAAATGTACAGTAAGGAAAGCTGACTTTAATAAATGTTGATCTTTAAGCATTATTCAAATAGATAGTGTCATAAATGAAAGCAAAATAAAGTGTGGCAATGAACACCATATACCCTGATACAGATAGATGTTTAGTTTTTCCAGGCAGCTTTTTTCTTGTGTTGTCTAATATGTCTGCAGTAACTTACATTACTTACAAGACTGTTAGTCTTCCAATCTCCTCGTTTCCTCTCTCTCTAATCATCTCTTTTACTGATCTTATAATACTAATCTAGGTGTAATGTGGTGTTTGCTTTTTAAAACAAAAAATGTTTTTGGTCTGGAAAAGTGCCTTCAGAGCTCATATGCATCTGCCATTAGAGACAGCAGGCTATAGTGAGGTGTGCTTGTATACATTAGAAACAGAGTTTAAAGATTTGCACTTCTGCCATAAATTGCACTTAGTTGTAGATGCACTTGCTTATATCTTACAGCCATACAGCATTCCACAATAGCATTCTTAAAATCTTTAGACTTATAATGCCACAGAGCTTTTTACACTTTCTGTTAAACTAATTATCAAGCTATTCAGGTACTTTTTAAGCAAACACCAACGCATTACCAGACAAGGTACATTTTCCAATAGTCAAGTAACATAAAAAGCTGTTTTTTCAAAGAAAGGGAATAAAGTCTCTCTTGAAAAAGTACACTTCATAAAAGTTACAAGAAAAGTTTGACTCCTTTCAGAAAAGTTTGTGTACTGGCCCGTAAGGTCATCCTGCATTTCCTATATTAGATGGCAGTGGACTATAGTCAGCATCTAAGCGTTCAGATATGTTCAAAAGACTACTCATTATTAAACTAGTAAGCAGGGTCCCTAGCAAATGAAATTATGGAAATATGGACTGTTGTGGAAAATGCTTAGTAGATAAAGAAGATTCCTGATTCATCATTAGAAATTCTAAGAAGAACATCTTCTATTTACACCAGCTGGTGGAGCCCCCATTTGCTTATTTTAATGCAAATGGCAGCTTCAAGAAATCTAACAAAGACTTTTCATTTATGTGCACATAATATTTTTCAATATAAACTGCTCAAAAAAAAAAATAATAAGGAACACATCAGATCTCAATTGGAAAAAAATCCTGCTGGATTTCTATACTGATATTGACTGGGTAATGTGTTAGGAATGAAAGGATGCCACATCGTTTGATGGAGACGAAAATTATCAACCTACAGAGGGCTGAATTCAAAGACACCCCGAAAATGAAAGGGAAAACATTATGCGGTAGGTTAGTCCATTTGGCTGAAATTTCATTGCAGCAACTCAGTAGTTTGTATGGAGGGGGGGCATGTTCCTAATGAGACGACGGATGGTGTCCTAGGGTATCTCCTCGCAGATCTGGACCAGGGCATCACTGAGCTCCTGGACAGTCTGAGGTGCAACCTGGCGGCGATGGAGGGACCGAAACATTTTATCCCAGAGGTGTTCTATTGGATTGAGGTCAGGTGAGCAGAGTGTGGGAGTCAGTCAACAACAACGACAACATTTATTTATATAGCACATTTAAATACAAAAAGTAGCTCAAAGTGCTTTACATAATGAAGACTAGAAAAATAAAAGACACAGTAAGAAAAATAAAATAAGTCAACATTAATTAACATAGAATAAGAGTAAGGCCAGATGGCCAGGGTGGACAGAAAAAACAAAAAAAAACTCCAGACGGCTGGAGAAAAAAATAAATCTGTAGGGATTCCAGACCATTAGACTGCCTAGTCCCCTCTGGGCATTCTACCTAACATAAATGAAACAGTCCTGTTTGTAGTTAGGGTTCTCACGGAAGTACTTGATGATGATGGTCACGTAGACGTCTGGCTTTTGATCCATCCATCATTGTTAGAGCATCATGATGCTTTGAGTGGGTGGCGGTGGCGCAGGCTGCCACCACAAAGAAACCGGAAAAAGAAACAGAAGAGAGAGTTGGGGTCAGTACGGATTTTAGAGCCACCTTGAATAGTTATTATGATGAATTGAACATAAAGAGTATCAGGATAAAGTTAAAGTGAAGTTATGAAAAGGCCATGTTAAAGTCAATGTCGTAAATTCCTATATCCTCCAGGAACTGCCTGCATACTCTTGCCACATAAGGCCTGGCATTTTTGTGCACCAGGAGGAACCCAGGACCCACCTCTTCAGCATAGGGTCTGACAATTGGCCCAAGGATTTCATCCCGATACCTAATGCAGTCAAAGTGCTGTTGTCTAGCCTGTAAAGTTCTGTGTGTCCCTCCATAGATATGTCTCTCCTGACCATCTCTGACCCACCACCAAACCGGTCATGTTGAACGATGTTACAGGAGGCACAATGTTCTCTAGACCCTTTCTTGTCTGTCACATGTGCTCAGAGTGAACCTGCTCTCATCTGTGAAAAACACAGGGCGCCATTGGTGGAGTTGCCAATTCTGGTATTCTATGGCAAATGCCAATCGAGCTCCACGGTACTGAGCAGTGAGCACAGGAACCACTAGAGGATGTCGGGCCCTCAGGTCAACCTCTTGAAGTCTGTTTCTGATTGTTTGGTCAGAGACATTCACACCAGAGGCCTGTTGGAGGTCATTTTGTAGGTCTCTGGCAGTGCTCATCCTGTTCTTCCTTGCCCAAAGGAGCAGATACTGGTTCTGCTGATGGGTTAAGGACCTTCTACAGCCCCGTCCAGCTCTCCTAAAGTAACTGCCAGTCTCCTGGAATCTCCTCCATGCCCTTGAGACTGTGGTGGGAGACACAGCAAACCTTTTGGCAAATGGCATGTATTGATGTGCCATCCTGGAGAAGTTGGAATACCTGTGCAACCTCTGTACGGTCCAGGTATCACCTCATGCTACCCGTAGTGACACTGATCGTAGCCAAATGCAAAACTAGAGAAAAAACAGTCAAAAAAGACGAGGAGGGAAAAATGTCAGTGGCCAACACCTGTTAAACCATTCCTGTTTTGGGGGGCGTCTCATTGTTGACCCTCTAATGCACCTGTTGTTAATTTCATTAACACCAAAAAAGCTGAAACTGATTAACAACCCCCTCTGCTACTTAACTGACCAGATCAATATACCAGTTTCATTGACTTAATGCTATATACTCTGAGTAAAAAGTGTCCCTTTAATATTTTTGAGCAGTATATTTTAATTTCACCAAACAGCATACAGATAAATGGTACACTCCTTGAAACACCCCATTAAGCATTATTAAAGTCCCAAACTAGTTAAACATATTATGACCCATGGGTGAGTTCATTTTCTAAGTTGAATGTGCTAGTACAAATGTCAGGATGGCTTAGTTAAACAGGCAGGCAGTTTCAAGAACATTTTCTCTTACATAGACCTTTTACTCTGACAATTTAACAAGAGCTCTTTATCTTGTTGGCAACAGACTGCTCCTTGTTTTCTGCTACTTCTGTTTTTCCCTATGAAATTTGGTGGTTATTTTTTAATTTCTTCTCATGATCCATTTTTCAGTTCCTTTAAGTATGTTGACCTTCCAGTTTTTAAAACTTGGTTAAGTATGTTTTCGTTCCAGTTTTTAAAACTTGGCTCTAGTAGTAACTCAGTGTTCTCAGATCTCATTTCCTAAGGTCCTCCCTGCACGGAGTTTGCATTTTCTCCGTGTTTCTGCATGGGATTCCTCTGGGTGTTCTGGTTTCCCCTCACAGTCCAAAGACATGCAGATTAGATGAACTGGTGTTGTTAAATAGCCCTATTGTGTGTGCTCATCCTACAATGGACTGCATCCTGACCAGGCATTGTACCTGCCTTCTGCCGTGTACTTGCTGCGATATGCTCACAAGCCTGCACCGGATAAGTGGGTTACAGAGAAGAATGGATATATGAGCATTCTGGAGTTGGACCCAAGTTATTATTGCCTTCTCATACATAATATCTTCACTACCTGGGGTGTACTAGATGATTTGGATTTAATCATCTCCATGTTAGCGTGCGCAGTTTTCGTTCTTGCTCACCTTGGCTTCCAGTTTAGTCTGTCCATTTTCTTTCCTTCAGTGCAATGCATCCTCTGAACTTTCTGTGACAGTAAACAATTTTCACCATCTCCTCCATAGTCTTAAGACTGTTAAAAATGAAATGTCCTCATAACATTTGGAATGGTGACTGGTTAGACGTGTCTGGTATGATAGTTTCTTGACTTCTCTGAGCCACATTTTGGCCAGGATGTAACCACTTTGTCAAGTGCCAGAAATCAATTTTCTGAGATTTTACTACTTTGTGTCCTTATGACACTAGTAGCTGCCAGACAAGCGAGAATTTTCTATTTCAGCATGTGGCAGTTTTGACATGTCATGAAAAGACCAGGGGCCTCATGTATAAACGGTGCGTACGCACAGAAACGTTGTGTAAGAACTTTTCCACGTTCAAATCGCGATGTATAAAACCTACACTTGGCGTAAATCCACGCACTTTTCCACGGTACCTCAGTTTATGATGTTCTACTTTAATGACAAAATAAACTACGTGATTAAAGTGGAAATGTCGAGATTGAAGTTGACATTTCGTGCTTTTTCCTCACTGTGTGTCTTTTTTCTCTGTACCCTAATAAGCTTTCATATGACACTCAGACAGTGGGCTTACAACTCGGCTTTTCACGGCGACTTTGATATGTGACTTCTTTTTTATTTCCGGCACTGTGCGATTTGTGAATGTGAGCTTTCAAGTTTCTCCAACACGCTATGTCACTCGATCAACTTCCTTTTGTTGATTATACCACGGTTTATTTGAACAAATAGTATGTTTTTCCTTTGCCTCCACTTGGTATTCACTGAAATTCTTATATTTTCCCCCGTGCTTTTCCCATTGTCTTTTCACAGAAGTCTGCGCTTAAGGGCGATTTATATTGATTTGCATATTCAAATAGGCATAATTCTGGGAGGATTTGGGGTGTTACATAATGCGCGTGCACGAGCGTTAGTTTTCACGCTGATCGGGATTTATGTAGTGGAAGAACGTGGAAGTTGGAGTACGCACAGATTCCTGCATCTGGATTTTTCTGTGCGTAAACAAATTTCGGCTTTTGTGCTTACGCCATGTTATAGTGCGAGTTCTACGCACAGCGTTATACATAAAGGCCCCAGGTAAGCTTCCGGAACAATTAAAGGGCCTATGTTTGGTCATTCATTTTGAGTCCAACTTATGTGAGAATCAATGCCTTAGAATGTGGTGAAGAATGTCTGTAATTCATCATTCTAAGAAAACTTCAGTAGCACATGCACTTGTCTTAACTGTTTAATTGCAAAACTGTGTAATTGGGATATCATAGTCAGTCAGCACGAGTCCAACAATAAGCTAGCATGCCTTAGTTCTATAGAGCTCAAAACCAACTGTTTAGCGATGGGTGGTAAACAAACAAGAGAAATTAAAAAGGCTGGCAGCATTTTCAGTTCAACAAAAGTATAGTTCAATGAAATTGTAAAAAAAAAAGATATGGAAGAAGAGTTAAGAGCTGCTTAATCAAATTAAACCCTACGCAACCAATTTATTATGAAAGTAAGTTGTTCAGTCATTTGTCTTTCAGTATGGCAAGTTTGTAACTTGTTTCAGTCATCAGCTGCTAAATTCCACCACTGTAATGAAGTTTGATGAGCTATGTAATCTGGCATTCCGGTTTCAACACTAGTGTTGCACTCATCTGTACCAGACTGAACCTAACATGTCTGCTACACTACACACATTGCTTGAACATCTGTTGACCACTATCAGCAACAGACATTTTCTGGATATAGGACCATCTTAATGTGTCCTTGGTTAGTGAGCTATTATTAAACTGTCATGAAGGAAAACCTGCTCCTCATGATTACAAAGACTTTTTTAATTTTGGTGTCCATTGTCAGGCTGTACTTAAAGGTGAATAAGTATTTAGTTTAGACCAGGTTGCCAGCTTTTGTGTTGCAAATAGCAGTAAATCATTGTTGTATTCAATGGTTTGTGACATTTCCCGATGGGTCTCTCCTAGCAGTTTAAGCACTCCACATTGCTCTGCTATGACTGTCAGTAGTGATTCTCCAAGGGGGACTTCCCCCATGAATCTCAAAGGGGACAATTGGATGACTGTCAGTGGCTATTATCCAAAGGGGATCCATGACAAGGATGGGATTGACTATCAGAAACAATTCTGTAAAGGAGACCACCACCTCACTCAGTTCCAACTGTCGTCATGGACTGGAAGACACTAAAAAGGGCAAAACCTGGTCACAAGATTAAAAGAAAGTATAAGAAACACTGGTCCAGACCACTCTCCCCCTAATTTATATACAGTATATCCATGATCCAATGGTACTTACTTCCCTTGTATTGTTAGCATATTGTGATGCAGCTACTAATTGAGCAGTTAGTGATGCTAGAAACACAGGTCTACTTATTAAATGGGTCACTCAGTGTACTATGCAATGAAAAGCCTTAATAATTGTTTCCACATTCTGTGTTCCAGAATTGCCTATAAACAGATACTTAATCCTCAGGCAGTGTTTTTAAAGACATGAACACTGCACTGATTAACAATCAAACAAACAAGTCGCTCCATTAAAAAAGTATGCATCATTACAGTGTTTTGTACAGATCAGATAAAATTACATTATATGCAGGACTGAACAAGATGCAACAGCAATGTATGGCTCACCTGCCAAGCTAAAGTCCTCAGATGAACCCCGGTAAAGTTAAGAGAAGACTTGCAGAGCCTTACTTCATATTCAGAACACATATAGTATGAGATGGAAATATTAACCCAAGAATAAACCTTGAATAAATTACATTTGAAATCACACCATATAAATGTGAAAACCTCTGAATGCTTAATGAAACTAAACAAGTGTGGATTGGATTATGAAAATTGTTAACTGTGCTGAACATAAAGTCACCAAAAATAAGATGAATGCTTTTGTTGGTTACAATTGATGACAATACAGAGTTTTTCTATGTGTTTGTCTGAAGAAATCCCAAAGGGTAAGATGCTTGGCTGCAGAAGGGCGATAGGAAAAAAGAAGTAACAGGTGAGCTGCAAGAATAGAAAAGAGTATCGTTGAGTCGTGGACTTTCTTCTGTAGTAGCTTCAGTGAAAGGGAAAAAAAAAACAAAGAAAAACAAAATCCACTCAATAGACTTCAATAATCTGAACTACATGGAGTCAGGGATTGCAATCATTTTGTCACAATATCTTTATATCCATTAAACACAGATCTGCTGCTCTGAAGAGGACTGTATTATAGCAATGCACAGGTGGAGACTGACACATAAAAGGCAGCCACTACAACAGATAATTCACAATGCTAGCATGAAAGAAGTCCAAATTGCAAGTTTTAAGAAAAAATAAGACATGCAATTATTACACTATGTAAATAATGTTAGTAATGTTAATATATATATATATATATATATATATATATATATATATATATATATATATATATATATATATATATATATGAATGTGCCATAATTACATGCATATACTGTATTAATACTTGCAATAAGGATGTAAGGGAGAACAATTTTAATACATTCATTTTTTTTCTAAAGCTTTTTATTTCAGTTCATGGTTCAGGTAGCCAAAAAGCTAATGATAGCTAATGAAACACTTTTGATGGACTTAATTGTTTCTTCTCTTTATAAAATATATTATTTCCCCTTACGGTGCTACATCTGTGACAAACATATTTCATAAATCACCTGCCATGCTAAAATAAAGAATCAAATAAACATCTTATGTTGGACGTGATACTTTTCTAAAGTGAACATCATCATAATGTGCTTTACTTGTATAGATTTAAAATAGATATGTTTATTTTTTTTTAACTGCAAAGTGGATGAAATGGTGGCACAGTGGTAGAGCTTATGCCTTGCAGTAAGGAGACCAGGGTTCATGTCTTGGGTCCTCCCTGTGTGCAGCTAGCATGTTCTTCCCGTGTTTGTGTGGGTGTGTGCTCTGGATTTCTCCCACAGTCAAAAGATATGCAGTACCAAATTAGCCCTAGTGTGTGTTTGGTATATGGATAGTTGTGTGTGTTCTCCCTGAGATGGACTAGTGCCCTGTCCAGGGTTTGTTCCTGCCTTGATCCCTGTGGTAGCTGGGATAGACTCCAGTGACACTGTGCAAGACTTAAGAGGTTTAGAAAATGACGACTGACTTCAAACTGTTTATCAAATGTGCTCAAGGTCAGGTAACATCTGAATGATGGATATTCAACTAGAGATGTTACCATAGTTATCAGAAATAGTTTCACTTTTTCAGAGTACTGGATTCATATCCAGAGTTCCTGCCATTGCTATCAAGACAGGCTCTTACCCTCATGTCCCTGAATATGAAAGTGAATGGTTGGACTAATTAATTCATATTCACACCACAATTCTAAGTCAAATACATATTACTTTACACAATCAGCTCAGACCCATTACAGTAATATGCATATTTGAGAGGAAGGCAAGAATGGGAGCCGACCATCCTGGAATCAATGCAGAGTCTGTAATATGATAGCCCACCTGTACTTCCAGCTTTGCAGGTGTTTTTGTGATATGCTTGTATGTCTTTTCTTGACATTATTCTTGGTCTTATATATACTGTAATTTCCAGGAATGAGTAAGTGTGGTTATGAGTCTGTGTATAAAAATTCCCCATAATGTCTCTCTGAGCCCCATGTAAAAACTGAATCCAGGTTTCAATTACAGTACATCACTTAATAGTTTATTTTGGTTTAATATGACTTTTGTGTGAAGAAAATCTTCCTCATATTCATATAGTGTATGGGTATAATCCATCCATCCATTTTCAAACCCGCTGAATCCGAATACAGGGTCACGGGGGTCTGCTGGAGCCAATCCCAGCCAACACAGGGCACAAGGCAGGAACCAATCCTGGGCAGGGTGCCAACCCACCGCAGTGTATGGGTATAATAATTTATGCAATTCAGTGTTTATTTTGGAGAATTCTTGAGGATCAGCTTTAGTGAGAATTTCATGACCTGGATTGATTGACACCACACTGTTCAAAATTTACTGAAACCTTACTACTCAAATTGAGAGGGATTTGTGAGTACATTGTGTGTTTTTTTTTTTTTGGTTAGAGGTTGTTGTGTAGGTTTGATTTGGACATATGTTATCTTTGGGAAACAGTTAACAACATGAATAATTGCAGTGATTAGTGAAATACATAACAGAATGAGTGATTAATTAAAGTGTTGAACCCTCAAGGTGAAATACATTCTCTACTTCCATCAGTATCAATGGCTGAGATTCACAGTCAGTGCAGAAACACCATCTCCTCTATTACGGCCATCCTGGTACAGAGCAAAAGCACAGCTCTCCCTGAGGTTTGCTAAACACAAGGGCTTCACTTTATTAAGCCAGTGTATCAAATTCTGTGAAGGAAAACACAAGATAAAAGAAAAATGACTAACTTGTCTCTGATCAGAGTGTAAATGATTACCAGCCAGTTTTGTGATGTGACTACACTTTTATCCATTTTCTTCCGTTTAGTTAGCTGATTGATTGCTGCAAATAGAAGGCTGCCTATTGTGAATTGGGAATATTTTATGCATGCTTATGCTACAGATTCGGTTATAAATTCTATTTTAAAACACAAGTCAATTGTTTCTTTTGTGTCAGATCAAATCTATTAACTAAATAGCTCTAAAACAGAAGGCTCTGGATTCAGTTCTTGACTCTGAATCACTGTATGACACTAAGCAAGTTAATTAACCAAACTTATTTAAAGAAATGAGCATGTAAACAATTGTAATATGCCCTGTTCTTGTTAGTTGAATTGGGTAAAAAAACAAATATGTAATAATAATAACAACAATAACAACAACCTGTGGTGGGTGCCCTGCCCAGGATTTCTTGCAATGCAATACAGACATTTATTTTATGTTCCTTTTCTACACTATTCAGAGTGAAGTACTTCTATCAATTGAGAATTGAAAATGGTACAGGAATATTAGCACTTGGGCCACTCGATTTATCATTAATAATAATAATAATAGTATAATAATGATTAATTACATTTATATAGTGATTTTCTCACTACTCAAAGCACTTGAATCACTTGAACCACCACTAATGTATCACACCCACCTTGAAGATGCGATTGCACAAGTATGCTCACCACACATTGGCTATTAGGCAGTGGAGAGGTGAGAGACCTAGCCAGAATGGACGGGGCCATAATGAGCAACTTATCTAGGACGTCAGGATACACCCTACTCTTTCAAAAGATGTCCAGGGATCTTTAATGACCTCAGAGAGTCAGGACTTCAGTTTTACATCTAACCTATATTTACAGCACAATGTCCCCATTAATGCATTGGAGAATTAGGATGCACATTCAGACCAGAGAGTATGCACCCCCTGCTGGACTCAACAACACCTCTTCCAGCGGCAACCCAAGGTTTTCCTACATGATCTCCCATACGAGTACTGACCGGGCCTGATTATTCTTAGCTTTAGGTCAATGGCCTGTTCTGAAGTGCATGTGGTATGGCTGCTGGCCATATTTATGGACAGTTTTAATCCCCAAATCATAAGGCTACTCAATAGCTTCTCATATATGGATAGTAAATACAAGAAGAGGTAAGAAGAAAGTTTGGGGTACCAAATGGTAAATCCCATACAACTGGCAAGATTGCTGAAAAAAGGCTTTGTAAAATAAGCAGTCAAGCTGGATTCTGACTCAGCTACAGTACTCCTGGACATTACCATTGTTGTTTCTCAGCCAATCCTGTGTGGCTTTTTCTTTATGATTGGGTTTGCTGTGTTTCTGGACAACAAATCTTACCCCACGGAACAGGGTCCTTGCAGACTGCATCAGATTTTCCTTCAGGATTTCTCAGTGTTTTGAATCTTTCTCTTTTACCCTCACAATCCTTCCAGGATCTGCTGCAGAGATGAATCCCTTCAACATGATGCTGACACCACCTTACTTCACAGTGGGCATGATGTGCTTTTGATAATGTGCAGTGTTTGGCTGATGCCAAACATGGAATTAGGTCTGATGGACAAAAAGCTCCATTTTTGATTCATCAGACTATAGAACTTTCTTCCAGCTGACTTCAGAGTCAGAGTCTCTGAGATGTCATGTGTGTGTATTTTAACAATGTTTTTTATTTTGCCAGTCTCACATAAAAAATCCAGGCAACACCTCAGCAACTGCAGCAGAGTTCTCAGAGGTCACTTGGTAGCCTCCCACTCTAGCCTTCATCTAACACAATCACTCACTTGCCTGCTCTGTGCAGATTTCCCGCTGTGCCATACTCCCTCCATTTCTTAATGACTGATTTAACTGGGCGCCAAAGGATATTCAGTGACTTGGATGTTTTTTTGTCTCCATCCTCACGCAGGTGATCCCCATTGAACTTAGTCTGTAACTTCTAAAACCAATTGACTGTACCACCGATGATTTAGATTTTTTGTTACTTATGTGATTAATTATTTTGTGTTTTATATTTTTAATTAATTTAGAACACTTTGTAGAGATCTGTCTTTACTTTGACATTAAGAGTATTTTACTGTTGATGGGTACAAAAACAAATAAAATCCACTGGAATTCAATGTTGTATAATTATTTATAGTGTGTATATGACAATAAACTTGAACATCAAGACCAGAGATCCCATATTCTTCCCTCAGAAGGTTTTATTTAACTTTATTTATATTTGTGTTTGTAAATGCTTAGTGCCATAATTTTATACTTTTGTAAAAAATAATTATAATATTAATTATTATATAAAATGCCATGTGAGTAGTGTCATATTATGATTATGCAAATGTTAACTAGTTATTATTTTCTTAGGAGTTCATTACAGAAAAATGAACTTTAATACTGTAATTCATTTTTATAGAAACATATCCATTTTTTCATCCTTTAATCCCATTTTAGGATCAACAGCAGACTCAACAGCCTATTTTAGAATTATGGGGAGCAAGAAGAGAATCAACCCTACATAGAATGCCACTTCATCATTGGGCCCACTCAGTAACAATAAGTCTAATGTCTCCAAATACCCAGACATGTTCAGTATGTCTTTTAGATATGGAAGGAACCTAGAAAGTGTCTACTGTATGTGAAAATGAAGATAACATGTAACATCTGCACAGACAGTAAGAAGATTCAAACTTAGTTTCTTGGGGGTGAGAGGAAGAAGTCTTAACCACTGCACAACCAAGCAGTTTTTGTTTTATCCAAAATATTCATTTATCTAATTTGTAGCTAAAGATCTGCTTTCAGGTGTGTGCACCTGATGAGAACACTGTACTTTAGAACAGTGATGCAATGAGACGCTGCCTGGAGTGCCTGCTGGCTTGTTGTATAGACATGTCAGAAATTTTTGGACATTCCCAGAAGGTTAATTTAAAAAAGTCAAACAATTCACTTCTGTATGTAGTATGGTGTGACAGTAGATGACGCAATACCAGCGCTTAATCCGACACAGACAGATGCAGGAGGCACACTGATAAAATACAAATGTTTTATTTTTCTTCACCTCGTGGGAAACTCCTTCCTCATTTCCCACAGGCACAACACAGTCTCAGCACTAAACACAATACTTTATTTTCTCTTTCTTTATCATCCCTTCTTCTCTACTCTTCTCCGTCAAGCTTTGTCTCCCTCCTCCTGACTCTGGCTCCCAGAGTAATGACTGCTGGCTCCTTTTATAATGCCCCCGGAAGTGCTCCAGGTGCTCATTCACCTACTTCCGGCAGCACTTCCGGGTGTGGCAGAAAACCTGCCCAAGAGGGCTCAGCAGTGGTTGCAGGGCTCCCTGGCAGCATCCCCAGATCCTAACAGGGCTGTAGATAACTCCAACTCCCATCAAGCCCGAAAGGAACCTGAGGCACAACTCAAACCTATAGAGGCTGCCATCTAATGTCCCGGGGGAGGTACTATCCTGCCTACTCTTGCTCCCCCAGTCTCTGTGAGGACGCGTCCCAGCCGGACAAGGACCCCCACAATGGTTTGTTTCCAAATGTCTTTATAGTTTGTGAACCTTCATGCTTTGTTTGACAGTATTACACTTCACAGTAAAACTATACCCCAGAAAATTTGGGTTGTCTGTTTTTTTAACATTCTTGTTTGATTCAGGTGTTTGGGATGAACCTTGTAAGAAGTATGGAGTAGGTGATGCTACAGAACTTGCCCATGTTCATTGGGTCATTTAATAACGTATGTGGTGTATGCCAGGTTGTCATATGTCAATTTTTTCCATCCCTCATCATACATGCAGGAACAAAATGCCCATTTGACTAGGTGAAGAACTGCAATCATTTCTAAAGTGTTTTTAAAATATTAAAGCAATGGCTGATTTTACTCATAGAATAAAATAGAAGCTGATGACCTTCTACGAAATAATATTAACCTTTGCAGCAAATAACAAAGGTAAAAAATGCAAGCATAGTAACAGTTCTACAGTACTTACAGGCAGTTCTTCTGAAAGTGATTACAATAAATGGTTGGAAAGATGTGTTATCAGGCCAATTACAGTTGCATAAGTATGCTCACGTGCTGCATCAACTAGTGTGTACTGAGTAAGCAAAATGGTGAGCAAAAGGGTCAGAAGGGCTATCATCATAACAATAAAACTTAAGCACAAATGGCTAACACCACCAGATGGCAGTCAGCAGAACATTAAGTTGGAAGCATGCACTGATGCAGTGCATTGCAACACTCACCACACAATGAACCATCTCTGAATCCCAAATTAGGACCTGAACACAGCCGTGCATTGGGTGACACCTCAGCACCACACTAGTTTGAATGGAATGGAGCAGTGTGATGTTTTTCTACAGTGGTTGGAGTGCCTATCCTGCCACTATTTCCTGAGTTTTCCCTGCAAGTTGGAAGACTTGATTGCAGGGCTGGACGCAGGTTAACGTCATACCCAGGACAGAGCAATTGATCTGAGGCTAGGGATCTGTGCCAGCAATCAGAAGGTTTCTGGTTTGAGTCCTGTAATTACCAGAAGTGATTCTGCTCTTTTGGGCAGTTAAGCAGAACTTTAACGTAAACGATTAAATCCACAATTAGACAGCCCAAAATATTCATTCATTTACACGTTATTTAACCCAGTGGGCCAGAACAGTCATCCTGTCCAGGATTATTTCCTGACTTGTGTCCTGCACTGCCATGGTGGGTTTTGGCCCCCTTTGACCATGAATTGGATTACATGGGTTTAAGAATGTTACATATTGTTATTGTCGCAGGTGAAGCATGTTTGTCTTTTCTTCATTTTACATCTGTCGCTGCTCAGGTTACTTCTGGAATTTCAGCTTTATTTCAAGATCACAGCTTAAGCTCTCAAATCAGCCCAAGAAGCTAACTTGTCCTTGTCTGCCTGTTTCTGCCAGCTCTTTCATAACTGCAAATAAAAGTCATAAGCTGATAGTTGCATTAAATATTTTGGAATACTGTATTTTATTCCTATGCATGAGAGAAAACACAACATTTTTCTTTAAAATCTAAATAAGTACAAGATTACATTTATATACTATTGGGTATTTGATTTTCTCTAGTAGTATATTTAATGCTCAGTAAACATCTGCAGACATTCCAACATCACTCATTTTAATTCTGGGCTATGCCTGTCCTGTTTTCCACTTAAACAGAATGACAAATTACCTGCAAAGTCATTCCAAAGAAAAAGACAGCCTACACATTTATTTCTGAAAAGAGACAATTTCTTATGATCAGGAGCTTGCATTAACGTACATGGGATTAATAACTACAATATTTCTGAGCAGTAATTGTGAATCAAAACAAACTATCTTCAACAGATTGCAGTCAAGTTTACAACACATTTTTACTTATGAACTATCACTGAAATATATACTAGTTTGATTACTCTTATTAATTCCCTTTTTTCCCAGCATGCTTTAGCATTCTTGTCACAATTTTATGACTGCTGCCATACACACAACAACCTCTCATGAAAGCATTAAATTAATTAGGGGTATAGATGTTGCACTTCAAAATGCATGAGTCAAATTACGTCAACTCACAATAGAGCTCTTAACATATAAGAAATCAATCCTAGCTGGTGCATGCATTTTTACACAATGATCTTATAAATAACCATTGATGTTTACATTGTCACAAGGGCTGTCAGGTTTCTTTAAATTTCTCAAACAAGGGATGACTTAAAGCATGTTTATGTTTACCATCTATATCTATTTTCACTACAAACAGAACTACTAGACTGTAAACATATTTGCAAATACAATTTGATGTCAGTTGAAACACAAACCCTTGAAGGACAGCGGACATTCAACTGACATTCATCTGATGTTTAAATCATATCTAACAATTGTAGCAAGACCGCTGCCCTGACCTGAGCTGCCAGCTGCTGCAAAATAAAAAGACCAGACAGAGTCGCTTCATTTGGAGACACAAGCTCAGCAGGTATTTTGAATTTGCCATTTAAGAAAATTTTACAAAACATACAAATAAACACAGTAAGTTTACACAGCAGTATTCCTTCATCTGGCAATGGACCATTCATTGAATGAAGCAATGGTAATGGTATAAAATTTATTGCACACAGATCCATACCTCAATGCTGCGTAGCTTTGGCAAAATGACACTCATGTGAAGAAAACACTCATGTGGATGGGATGTAGTTCAGAGCAAACAGTACTGCTGTATCCCAAACTTTTTTATGAATATCCCTGACTATTTCCTTTGGACAGACCACGTAATATAGTGAAATTTATTTCAAGAGTATTTCAGCAAAATAGAAGTTCAAGGTTGATGACAGGATGGAGTGCCAGGTTTGTAAGGCAGAGCAGCACAGAAAACAGGCTGTCAGATTTGAGTGTGTAGCAAAAAAAAAGAAAAGGTGCATACAAGTGGTAGCACAGCGAGTCTTGAAAGGAAGCACAACCTGATGGAGCCTATGATCTAGTAAGAATGCGGCATAATAATAGAAGAGGCACAGAAAAAGAATTCCAGAACAATGGCAGATTTTAAGTATTAAGCCAGCAGGCAACCCAATGATGATCAGTTTAGGGCAGCAAGTCTTCACAAAAAGCTGAAGTCATTGTGGTAGTGATCCAGTAATATGGTGTGAGATGCTCAAAAATCTGTTGGTCAGGTTGGCATGTCTACACAGGTAAAGGAAAGCAGAAGCACCACTCTGTGCAAAACACAAGCAGATAGATAGATAGAGTGGATCCGGAAAGTATTCACAGCGCATCACTTTTTCCACATTTTGTTATGTTACAGCCATCCATCCATCCTCTTCCGCTTATCCGGGGTCGGGTCGCGGGGGTAGCAGCTTAAGCAGAGAGGCCCAGACTTCCCTCTCCCCGCCCACTTCTTCCAGCTCTTCCGGGAGAATCCCAAGGCGTTCCCAGGCCAGCAGGGAGACATAGTCCCTCCAGAGTGTCCTGGGTCTTCCCCAGGGCCTCCTCCCGGTTGGACGTGCCCGGAACACCTCACCAGGGAGGCATCCAGGAGGCATCCTGATCAGATGCCCGAGCCACCTCATCTGACTCCTCTTGATGCGGAGGAGTAGCGGCTCTACTCTGAGCCCCTCCCGGATGACTGAACTTCTCACCCTATCTTTAAGGGAAAGCCCAGACACCCTGCGGAGGAAACTCATTTTAGCCGCTTGTATTCACAATCTCGTTCTTTCGGTCACTACCCATAGCTCATGACCATAGGTGAGGGTAGGAACATAGATCGACTGGTAAATTGAGAGCTTTGCCTTAAGGCTCAGCTCCTTTTTCACCACGACAGACCGATGCAGAGCCCACATCACTGCAGATGCCGCACCGATCCGCCTGTCAATCTCACAGTCCATTCTTCCCTCACTCGTGAACAAGACCCCGAGATACTTGAACTCCTCCACTTGGGGCAGGATCTCACCCCCAACCCTGAGAGGGCACTCTACCCTTTTCCGGCTGATGACCATGGTCTCGGATTTGGAGGTGCTGATTCTCATCCCAGCCGCTTCACACTCAGCTACGAACCACTCCAGAGAGAGCTGAAGATCATGGCCCGATGAAGCAAACAGGACAACATCATCTGCAAAAAGCAAAAACCCAATCCTGAATCCACCAAACCGGACCCCTTCTGCACCCTGGCTGTGCCTAGAAATTCTGTCCATAAAAGTTATGAACAGAATCGGTGACAAAGGGCAGCCCTGGCGGAGTCCAACTCTCACTGGAAATGGGCTTGACTTACTGCCGGCAATGCGGACCAAGCTCTGACACCGGTTGTACAGGGACCAAACAGCCCTTATCACGGGGTCCGGTACCCCATACTCCCAGAGTTCCCCCCACAGGATTCAACCAAGGGACACGGTCGAACGCCTTTTCCAAGTCCACAAAACACATGTAGACTGGTTGGACAAACTCCCATGCACCCTCCAGGATTCTGCTAAGGGTGTAGAGCTGGTCCACTGTTCCGTGACCAGGACGAAAACCAAACTGTTCCTCCTGAATCCGAGGTTCGACTATCCGATGGACCCTCCTCTCTAGAACCCCCGAATAGACTTTTCCAGGGAGGCTGAGGAGTGTGATCCCTCTGTAGTTGGAACACACCCTCCGGTCCCCTTTTTAAAGAGGGGGACCACCACCCCGGTCTGCCAATCCAGAGGCACTGTCCCCGATGTCCATGCGATGTTACAGAGACATGTCAACCAAGACAGTCCTACAACATCCAGAGCCTTAAGGAACTCCGGGCGTATCTCATCCACCCCCGGGGCCCTGCCACCAAGGAGTTTTTTGACCACCTCGGTGACTTCAGTCCCAGAGATGGGAGAGCCCACCTCAGAGTCCCCAGGCTCTGCTTCCTCATTGGAAGGCATGTTAGTGGGATTGAGGAGGTCTTCAAAGTACTCCCCCCACCGACCCACAATGTTCTGAGTCGAGTTCAGCAGCGCACCATCCCCACCATATATGGTGTTGACACTGCACTGCTTCCTCCTCCTGAGACGCCGGACGGTGGGAAGCCGTCCGAAAGTCGTTCTCCATGGCCTCTCCAAATTCCTCCCATGCCCGAGTTTTTGCCTCAGCAACAACCGAAGCCGCATTCTGCTTGGCCTGCCGGTACCTATCAGCTGCCTCCAGGACAAAAAGGTCCTATAGGACTCCTTCTTCAGCTTGACGGCATCCCTCACCGCCAGTGTCCACCAACGGGTTCGGGGATTGCCGCCATGACGGGTTCGGTGATTGCCGCCATGACAGGCACGGACCACCTTGTGGCCACAGCTCTGGTCATCCGCCTCACCAATAGAGGCACAGAACATGGCCCATTTGGACTCAATGTCCCCCACCTCCCTCGGGACGTGGTTGAAGTTCTGCCGGAGGTGGGAGTTGAAGCTACTTCTGACAGGGGACTCTGCCAGCCGTTCCCAGCAGACCTTCACAACACGTTTGGGCCTACCAGGTCTGACCAGCATCTTCCCCCACCTGCACCCATGGGGCTCGGCCGGGCACAGCCCAAAGAGGTAACGTGGGTCCTCCTTCCAATGGGCTCACCACCTATGGGAGGGGCCAAGGAGGTTGGGTGCAGTGTGAGTGTGTGTTATGTTACAGCCTTATTCCAAAATGGATTAAATTAATTTTTTTCCTCAGAATTCTACACACAACACCCTATAATGACAACGTGAAAAAAGTTTACTTGAGGTTTTTGTAAATTTATTAAAAACTAGCAAAATACCCGCGCTTCGCAGTGGAGAAGTAGTGTGTTAAAGAAGTAATGAAAAAGAAAAGGAAATATTTTGAAAATAGAGGTCTGTGGAGAGAGGAGAACCTTCCAGAAGGACAACCATCTCTGCAGAAATCCACCAATCGGGCCTGTATGGTAGAGTGGCCAGATGGAAGCCCCTCCTTAGTAAAAGGCACATGGTAGCCTGCCTGGAGTTTGCCAAAAGGCACCTGAAGGACTCTCAAACCATGAGAAATAAAATTCTCTGGTCTGGTGAGACAACGATTGAACTCCTAGGTGTAAATGCCAGGCATCACGTTTGGAGGAAACCAGGCACCGCTCATCACCAGGCCAATACCATCCCTACAGTGAAGCATGGTGGTGGCAGCATCATGCTGTGGGGATGTTTTTCAGCAGCAGGAACTGGGAGAGCAGTCAGGATAAAGGGAAAGATGACTGCAGCAATGTACAGAGACATCCTGGATGAAAACCTGCTCCAGAGCGCTCTTGGCCTCAGACTGGTGCGACGGTTCATCTTTCAGCAGGACAACAACCCTAAGCACACAGCCAAGATATCAAAGGAGTGGCTTCAGGACAACTCTGTGAATGTCCTTGAGTGGCCCAGCCAGAGCCCAGACTTGAATCCGATTGAACATCTCTGGAGAGATCTTAAAATGGCTGTGCACTGACGCTCCCCATCCAGCCTGATGGAGTTTGAGAGGTACTGCAAAGAGTAATGGGCGAAACTGGCCAAGGATAGGTGTGCCAAGCTTGTGGCATCATATTCAAAAAGACTTGAGGCTGTAATTGCTGCCAAAGGTGCAGAACACTTATGTACATGTGATTTCTCAGTTTTTTTATTTTTAATAAATTTGCAAAATCCTCAAGTAAACTTTTTCACATTGTTATTATGGGGTGTTGTGTGTAGAATTCTGAGGAAAAAAAATGACTTTAATCCATTTTGGAATAAGGCTGTAACATAACAACAAAATGTGGACAAAGTGATGCGCTGTGAATACTTTCCGGATGCACTGTAGATAGTGTGACGGATGGCAGGGACTCATGCCCAGCCAGGACGCCCCTGCAGCATATGTTCCGGGGAGCAAGCATGGGAAACACAATATCTCCACCTGGACACTAGATGGAAGCCTCCCTAGGTTGCAACAGTGACTTGGACTCCCCCAGGGCTTCATGTGGGTTGGAGTGTTGTGCAGCCCTGTTGGGTTCCACGGGTACCTCCAGGGGGTGCTGCAGGAGGAGCTGCTGGACCCTTCTGGGCACTGGTTTCGCCACACCCGGAAGTGCAGCCAGATGTCGGTAATCAAGCACCTGGAGCAGTTCCGGGTGCCCAATAAAAGGAGCCAGCAACCACCACTCAGCGGCCAGAGTCAGGTGGAGGAGGACAAGGTTGCCTGGGAGGAGTGGTAGCACAGAGAAAGAGAGCTTTTATATTGGTGTATTGTGCTTGGGACTGTGTTGTGTCTGTGGGGATTACAGGGAATGTGTGCCCCACAGGTGAAGAGAATAAATAGTTTGTTTATTTTATACGTGTGCCTCCATGCCCAATCTGTGTCGGGTCGGGCACATACATAGCGCCTTTTTATAATAGATAGATCATTAAATATACTAGACGACTTTGCCCCCTGCTCGCTTCGCTTGCCCAACCCCTGGCCTGCGCTATGCTCTAGCCTCTTTGCAATTCTGCCGCTCGTGTATGGGGATGCAGAAGTACAATTTAAACAGATTTTTATTTTCATAGGAATTGTTACCTATGCATAAATGCAACGTATACTGTAACTGCCTGTGATCGAATTTTGTTTCTTTCTCTCTATTAAAGAAAATGTGATTTGTTAATTGTCTTTGCAAAAGATATTCTATTTTTGTTTTGATTTTATTGAAATCACACAACATTCCATACAAATAAATCAATTTTTACAAAAGTAGGATTGAAAACAAATCAACCCCCACCCCTGAGAAAGAGAGTTAGGCCAGCAGAGTAAAACTTAAAGCTAGTAAAAATAAGTAAATAGATTAATTAATAAGTGAATAAAGATAAATGGAGAAAAAAATAAAAAGGGGCAAGAACCTGCTTCCTCACTGCTTTAAAAGCTTATTCTAAAATTTAATTGATTAAATCCTGCCAGGTTTTGAAAAATTTCTGCACAGATCCTCTAAGTGCAAGTTTGATTTTTTCCAGTTTCAAATAGTATATAACATTAGTTACCCACTGACTTAAAAGAGGAGAGTTAGAATTCTTCCAGTTGAGTAAGATAAGTCTATGTGCCAATAGTGTAGTAAAGGCAATCACAGTTTGTTTGTCCTTCTCCACTTTAAGCCCATTTGTTAGTACCCCAAACACAGCTGTTAATGGGTTAGGAGGGATTGTGACACCAAGGCTGTCTGATAGGCATTTAAAGATTTTGGTCCAGAATGATGTTAATTTGGAGCAGGTCCAGAACATGTGACCCAGTGAGGCTGGGACTTGATTGCAACGTTCATAGGTTGGATCTTTCCCTGGAAATATTTTGGACAATTTAAAGCGGGACAGATGTGCTTGATATATAATTTTGTGCATATGGAGCTCGAGTGGATTCTCTGAATTGCTGCCTTCCACTCTTTTTCTGAGTTATAGAGTGACAGATCCTTTTCCCACTGTCCTCTTGGATTTTTGAAAGAGAGGGACTGTAAAATGGTTTTATATATTGCAGAAATGCTGTCTGAATCCTCAAGGTTGATCAGTGTTTTTTTCTGGCATAGAGGTTGGTGGGAGGTGAGAAAAATTGGGCAGGATCTGTTTAACAAAGTTTCTGATTTGAAGATAGTGAAAGAAATGCGTTGCTGGAAAGTTAAATTTGGAATGTAATTGTTTGTAGGATGCAAAGACGTTGTCTATGTACAGATCAGTGATTTAATCCCAGATGTTTTCCAGATATTAAAAACTGTGTATGTTTGAGAGGGTGGAGAAAGGTGGTTCTCATGCAGAGGTGGCACAGAAAAAAGCTTCTTTATCTTAAAATGCTTCCTACATTGGCTCCATATTCTGTGTGAGTGAAGCACAATTGGGTTTTTAGTATATCGGTAATAGCTTTACAGGAATGTAAAGAAGTACTGCAGGATTTTATTTCTATTGCGGACCAAGCCTCTGTATGTTCATCTATTTGTGTCAATGTCCAGGTTTTAATATCTTGCATATTTGCTGCCCAGTAATAAAACTGGAAGTTAGGTAGAGCCATGCCACCTTCTGCCTTAGGTCTTTGTAGAGTCGCTCTTTGGATATGTGGATGTTTTGAATTCCAAATATATGAGGTTATGGTTGAATCTTATTTCTTAAAAAATGATTTATTGATGTATATTGGAATGTTTTGAAATAAAATTGCAAAAGCTATTCTAACCGAAAACTGTTAACGTTTTATTACAAATGGCATATCAAGATCTCCTTTGTTGTCTAATGTTATCCGCGGAAAATGTACTACATTACCTTTCTTGGATACATCCTTCTTTCTACAGTAATTCATGGGTTGTAAGACTGGACGTTGTTAACGGTTGTAGATATTCTTCATGATATTGTAAGTTGTTGTTTTCATTTTCCGCACAATCACCACCAGCTGTTTCAGCATAGTCTATCGATACACATTTAACCAATTTGCCATGGAACCGTTCAACATTTTTGGACACATTTAACCAATTTGACTTGTAACTGATTGACATTTTTCGTGTTAATTAATTTGACTATTGTTTCTCAGTGCCAGGATTGCCCATGTACGCATTTTTTCGGTTGATGACCCTTTGTGATGAAATTCTTCAATAAGATTTGGACATAATACTTCTTTAATTCGGGAACTTAAAGTGAGGAAAATGTTAAAATGTATAAGAGCTGAGTGGAAGTGAGTCTGACAAAAGCATTCGCAATGAGAGTTGTGTGGAACATGGTGTTGTTTGAAAATGTTTGAGAGGAGAGTGTGACTTGAAAAAATCTCAAGGCAAAAAGTATTGTCTCACGGGACTTGAAAAAATCCCTCTTTCAAAAAGTCTTGTTGTGTTAAAGGATTTTTTTTTATATAATAGAGAGATATACACATACTAGAATGACTAAAAACTAAGCAAATTTTAAAAAGGAAAAAAAAATCTTCTGACTTGGCAGTCACAGTGATGCATCATGCAGTCATATTGCTGTTGGTATGAAGGAGCCCCCATAGTATTTCTTGATACATTTCTGCTATATAATTTATTAGCTGAAATCCTCAGTGTTAGTGAGTCAGAGAAAAAATCTGTAGCACTGTTCATAATGGCAATCAGTTTTGTTTTAATTCTTTCTTTTGCTACAACCCCGAGGGAGTTCAAAGGGTGTCCCATAATTCAGCCTGCCCTTTCAATGCTTATTAATTTGGTGAGCCTCTCTTGAAGTGAGGATACCAGCCCAGCATACCACAGCATAGAAAATCACGCCAGACATCACATTGCTGTAAAAGATGTGAAGGATGTCACTTCCCACCTTAAAGGAGTGTTCTGCCCTTTCTTATATAGTTGCTATATTTTCCAAGACCAGTCCAGCGTGGACCCATAAGTACTATGCACTTCCTGTACAGTAAAAGAAAATGACCAGTTCCATGTTTTTGCTGATGTTAAGGTGTAGACAATTCTCTTCATACCATTCTGATCAGCTTTAAGTCTCTGGTTCAGTACTGATGAATCTTCTCCACTTTATTTATATATTTCCTATATGACAAGCAGTCAGGACCAGTGAAAAACCTCCAAATGCTAAAAACCTTTAACTTCAAACAGCCAGTCCCTTAAATACAAGCTTGAAACAAGCTGGCTTAATTAAGCCATACACCACACATCAATAGACAATTAAATTAAAAAAAAAATCACAGTAAATTGTTTAAAATGTGCCATGTTTGTGATAAATATTTAATAGTGTTGTTGACAGTTGACAATTTATGCCTTTCTAGTACCAGTTAATCCTCAAAGGAATTCTGGTACATAGAAGAGGAATGTATCTTGGTGTGGGTGCTACATATTCAACTTAAAATGAAAGAAGCGGCATTTACAAGGCAGAATGACCATACAACAGAACTTAAGAACATAAATTTGACAAATGAGAGGAGACCATTCAGTACATAAAGCTTCTTTGTTTAGCTAATAGCTAAGCTGTTCCTAATATCTCACACAGATATTTCTTAAGCATTCTCAAGGTTTCTGCTTCAACTACCTGTCTTGGTAGTTTGCTCCAGACTCCCACAACTCTTTACATGAAACAGGACTTCCAGGTTTCAGTCCTAAATGCACTTTCTGTTAATCTCCACTGGTGTCTTCAAGTACGTGATTCTTTCTTAAGCTGAAAGAAGTCAGCCAGATCTACTTTACCAATGCCGCTGTTCTAGATTAAATGGGTTTAATTGTATGAGTTTGTCACAGCAGGGCATGGCCTCAAGTCCAGGGATGCACTTAGTTGCTCTCTTCTAAATAGCCTCAATGTGCTGCTATGACATTTTTGCAGTGTGGTGACCAGAACTGCACACAATACTCCGGAAGTGGTTTCTCTAGTGCAATATAGTCTTGCATGATATTTATTCAACAATTTTAATGATATAATCTAACTTTTAATTTGGCTTTTTAATTGTTTCTGCACATTGCTTAGATGATGAAAATGTTTTGTCCCCATAAACTCCTAAATCCTTTTTAGAGGTTGATTTCAGCAGGACAGCATCTCCCATCTAGTATTAATACTGATATTTCTGCTACCCACATATAACACTTTGCAATTTTCTACATTAAACTGTACTTTCAAAGTGGTTGCCCAGTATTGAAGCTTCTCCAGGTCTTTTTAAATTCTTTCAATGCCTCCTCAGTGTCTGCCTTTCCTCCAATTTAGTATCATCTGAGAATTTTGCAAGTACACTAACTCTACCAAAATCTATTTCATTAATATAAATTAGAAAAAGTAACAGATCATGATAAACCCATGAGGAACTGCACTGATGACATTGCCCTTCCTATCTGTAGGTTTTTCCTCCTGTTGGTTAACCAACTTGAGATCCAGTTTTTTTAGGTTACCTCTGATTCCTACAGCGTCTAATTTCAGCATTAATTTTTGGTGTGGGACAAAAGCTTTTTGAAAATCTAAGCAAATTTTGTCATATATTATGTTTTTGTCTACTTTTGCACTTTCCAAAAGATTGGTTTGGCAAGATCTTCATCTCATCTGTTATTCATTATATTATTTTCATATAAACAATACATTCATCTAACTGAAACAAAGTGATTACTGACCCTAAGCAGATTTCTTTAATTTAGTAAAGGAACAGCCAGTACAAAGTGACACCAAAAGTACAGCAAAAGTAAAAGATCTGGGGCCTCATGTATAAACGGTGCGTACGCACAGAAATGTTGCTTAAGAACTTTTCCACGTTCAAATCGCGATGTATAAAACCTACACTTGGCGTAAAGCCACGCACTTTTCCATGGTACCTCATGCCTTGTCGTACGCAAGTTCTCCGCTCGGTTTTGCAAACTGGCGGCACCCAGCGTCAAAGCAATGGTACTGTTCTTGTGTGATTACTCATTATTTTCATGACGCGGCTTTATAAATACACTGAAACTAACCGCATATTGTTTATTAGTGTAATGCATCTGATTGTAATTAACTCGTAACAATATAATGGTTCAGGGAACAGCCATAGTATTCCAAATACCATAACTGCTTTAGCGTTGTTACTCTCACTTCTTCTTCTTCTTCTTCTTCTTCTTTCAGCTCCTCCCGTTAGGAGTTGCCACAGCGGATCATCTTTTTCCATATTACTCTCACTGCACGACTCGGAGTATTTATATCACTGTATCTGAGTGTGAATCTCAGCAGCAGCTGATCGGAAAGAGAATTATCGGTATACAGCTTTAAGGACACGCTGTCTCAGCCACGGCAAAACGTTTTAAAGCCTTTCCTGTACAGACCTCGCGGTTCAGAAACAGTTTAATCCCAAGAACTTTAAATGCACTCAATCAATTGCTCCTTGTAGAACGGTTTGTACTTATAAGTACAATCACCCCACTGTAAACTTGCACTACCTGAGCCACTTTATAAAGCGCGTATTTACATATGATGACGATATCATTTTTAAAGTGAAATACAGCAAAATATGTTTGTTAAATTATACACATAAAACTTTAACTTCATTTAAATAATCTATATTCTTCACTGGGAGTGTCGTGAAGGATAGAATAATTAAACATGTACTACGAAGATATTTCAATGTTCTTTAAGCGTTTTGAAGAATCGGCGCTAAGCTTACAGATGGCTTAACGTCTATTACAGAGCTGATTGTGTGGCAATCGGTTACTTAGGGAAAGAAAAGCACTTACTGCAGTGACGGCTACGCCAATATATATTGAATATAAAACAGAAAGAGAAAATAGCAACACAGCTAAAAACGCAGCGACAAATTTTGACAATAAATTATTTCATCGAAGTGAAACACATGTTTAATAATGTGCTTTAACTCCTATCATCATGAAAATGACATCACGTATACATCTCAGTATTTTAGTTATTCAGAGAGCTGTAATATCACGAATGTAATGGATTCTGTGTCCAGTTGGAAGAAGAGAGCCAGTTTAAGAAGCAAGTAGTGATTCACACACATAGATCACATACGAGTAGAAGATCAAATACAAAACAAAGCATTTAACGTGCTACTTTAATTACGATGTGATTTGAGAAACTGGTTAATTAAACGATTTTAAGATTAAGTTTATAATGTTCTACTAAATGACAAAATAAACTACGTGATTAAAGTGGAAATGTCGAGATTGAAGTTGACATTTTGTGCTTTTTCCCCACCGTGTGCCTTTTTTCTCTGTACTCTAATAAACTTTCATATGACACTCAGACAGTGGGCTTACAACTCTTCTTTTCACGACAACTTTGATATGTGACTTCTTTTTTATTTCCGCACTGTGCGATTTTGTGAATGTGAGCTTTCAAGTTTCTCCAACGCGCTATGTCACTCGATCAACTTCCTTTTGTTGATTATACCACGGTTTATTTGAACAAATAGTATGTTTTTCCTTTACCTCCACTTGGTATTCGCTGAAATTCTTATATTTTCCCTGTGCTTTTCCCATTGTCTTTTCACAGAAGGCTGCGCTTAAGGGCGATTTATATTGATTTGCATATTCAAAGAGGCGTAATTCTGGGAGGATTTGGGGCGTTACATAATGCGCATGCACGAGCGTTAGTTTTCACGCTGATCGGGATTTATGTAACGGAAGAACGTGGAAGTTGGAGTATGCACAGATTCCTGCATCTGGATTTTTCTGTGCGTAAGCACATTTCGGCTTTTGTGCTTACGCCATGTTATAGTGCGAGTTCTACGCACGGCGTTATACATGAGGCCCCTGGATAACTGAACACAAAGTACATTCTACAATACTACTACTACTATTAAAGCACATCCCAGTCTGCCAGTCTAATCTCTGCATCAGACCTAAATAAATAAGAATACTGCCCTGCACAGAAATAACCAGAAGGTAAGTGGCAATGCATGAGACCTGATGAAGAAACTGTTAAAAAATTAAGCCAAAGTTTTAAATCAGAGATCTGTTTCTTCATTCAACTAAGCCTAGACAGATACCAAAATTCATTGTAAACAGTCAAAGTTCCATATCAGTACATTAATGGATAAAAAAAGAATCACACTCACTGGCACATTTTATCTACACTGTGCACTTTTCTACATTAAGTTGAATCTTCAAAGTACTTTCCAAGTTCTGAAGTATGTCCAGGTCTTTTTGAATTGTTTTTGCGCCTCCTCATTGTCAGCAAATTCTCCGGTTTTAGAGCCACACGAGAATTTCACAAGTTTGCTAATTATGTTCATCTGTATGTATATGTATATGTATCTGTTTCTGATGTCAGGAAGCACATTGTGCTGACATTTACATGTTCGCAATAGTAAGTCACTGGTCATGACCTTTGAGACCATGGGTTTTAACAATAGGTCACCACATTATGGCAATGAAGTCAGAAAATGGTGACAACCATGAGAAACAACCCTAAAACAAACTCAAAATAAAAAACAAATATTGGATTTGAATTCCAGTCTAAATTATAGATATAAAACATTGTACAACCCAAAGGAAAGATAGGAAAAATTAAATAAAAAATATGAATCATAATAATTTTAATATACAGAATATAAATTATGCTACATTCTAATTTATTATATAGCATAACCTTTTTAATCCTTTTAAATCCAATTCGGGGCAGCACGGGACTACAGAATATTCCATGAGCTCTGGGCACAAGGCAGAAAATGGGACCAGTGATTTGCAGGGCCCATCAATGCTCATTTCTACACTGCCAGTTAAACTAACCTGCGCATCTTTAGGGCTATGGAACAAATAACATTAAACACAGTGGAAACATCAAGCATACAGTTTCTATTTTAGGACTTCCTCTTCCCTCCGACAAAACTCCATCCTTTCTACTACCTGTGCCGAAACCATTCTTTGACAAAATGTATCTTTTCTCTGTGGGAAAGCTGTGTACGCTCTCTGTTCTCCTAAAAAACTCCATCATCTCTCCTACCTCTGCCATCCTCCATTCCACCTTCAGCTGAAAGTTTCACCCTACCTCTGCTGTCCACTCTTTGTCCTTCTCTTTCAGTCAAAACTCACCCCACACCCCAGTTCAGCACCCCTGTTGATTGCTGCTACAGTCTCTGCTAAGGAAGTCATGTAATGTAAGACTCCAGCTCCATCTTCACTAACCCTAACCCTTTTAACACACTGTAAACATACTGCGCTCATGTGCAGTTCAGTTGTTCCCCTGTTCCGTTTTTCCTTCCGCATAGCACTGCCAGCCGCATGCTCTTACACTCTTAACTGTGAGCTGTGTCTCTGTTAAACCATAAACCAATGGCAAAGAAGCACAACTGCTCTTCAGAAACTACCTCTTAAAATGTATTTCAATGAGAAACAAACACACTTTTACCCATCCCCTTCACGGTATCAGCGCTTAGGCTTGCAAACTTAAAGTGCAACATGCTTCTCATAAAAGGTTTAGAACATTTAAAAGATGGCGCCCAGGCCTATTTAACAGCTCACTCTCCTGTCCTCGCTCCCTCAGACTGTGTCTGCTCCAGTCCCTGCTTCTGAGCCACTGAATCCATTTGACAAAGAAGACTTTATGTTCTTTTGAGCTAGAGAGGGGAGCTAATTGTTTGACAGTTGTAACCTGTGTGCTTCCCTGCTGTTGATAATCCCTTTCTGAATAAAGTCTTGTGTCTGTAACTGCTAGTTCAGCAATAAAGATTTTGTACCTTGGAAACCTGGTCCCTTTTTCTAGTCTCCTGTGTAACTCTGTGACCCAAGCTTGACAATATGTATATTAAAATGTCTTTATATGTGCATTTACAAAGCCATTCGACAGGTTTAAAAACACTCGTTTTATAAAAAGATCAATGCAAATCTTTTCTTCCATCGTGAAGGGCACAAACCACTTTGGATTTCAGCCATTGAACATGTGAAGATTTACAGTACATCAAGCAAGTAAACACAAAAATATAATTTGTTATTTTTTATACTTACAATACATATAGAAACAGTTACGGGAAGAACGTACAAACGCTGAACAGGCAATGACCAGGTGCAGGATTAAAACCTAGGGCACTGATTCGGAGAGGCAGCAGAACTACCCACATAACATTTTTTATTTTTAATAAAAATATACTTAAATTTAATATTTGTTAAGCACCTTGCCTCTACCGTAGTGCTGTCCTTCCATTGAACGATCATTTTCAGTAGGTTCTTATAAAGATTTTATATGTGGATTGTCATTTTTTCTCTGCTTTTGTGTTTCTTTTTGTTCGAGCTCAAATGATCACCCTTTGCAACTTTAGATGAAAAGGACAAAGGGCTGCTTCCTGCCCTGTCATCTTGAGAAAATGTCTTTTTGCTCTCTAAATAATTCTGACATATTAAGTCCCACATGAAAAAGTCTCATATTCATTATCATCCATTTGAAGCACAGAATGCTAAGGTAGAATAATCGTAGAATGATTAGAGTAAAATCAATAAAAATATTTTAAAAAGCATGACTTCAGGTATAATTTCTTCAGTTGTAGCAATACATTTATTGAAGCATATGCTCCATATCTTATAATATCTTTAACACAATGCTCAGCTAAAAAAATGTAATTGTTATTGTCTAAAATAAATATTTACCTTCTTTTAATCATAGTAAATAATTATAAATAAATGTATGCTTTATATGGAGAAAAACACCAAGTTTCGACACTTCCCACTCTTTACAAGTTGCCTAGTGTAAATGAAGCCTAATTCTGCTCATTAGACTATAGCTTTAAGACAAGTCATTAGACTCCAATTTATTCGGATCACATTAATGAGACAAGGATATTTATCTTAATATTTGATGAACTGAAATTCACATAACTGAGGATCTTAGAGAGAAACAGACATACTGTACTGTTGTCCTACATTTCTTTGCTTAGAAAAATGCTTGCCTTTGTGAACAATAGTCACAAAACAGACTTCTATTTTTTTAGAATGCTGATTAACAATGTAAGAAAACTATATTATTGCATTTAGCCAAAACCATGGTTCAAACAAAAAGGTTGGCTCCACTTTTTAAAAAGTATGCAAATAAGAGACCTACTGGAAAAAGTAAACATAATTTACTGTTAAATGTGCCCATATTTGGTACATTGCAGTAGTTTCATATATACTTAGTGAGTAAATCTTTAGGAACACCTGTACACATGTCTGTCCATACAATGATCTAATTAACCAATCAGGAGGTGACAGTGCAATTTATAAAATCATGCAGATATGGGTCTGAGGCTTCAGTTAATGATACCATCAAACACCAGTATGGGAAAAAATGTGATCTTAGTGATTTCGACCATGACATGATTGTTGGTACCACAGAGGCTGGTTTGAGTATTTCTGTAACTACTGATCTGGGATTTAAACACATCATAGTCTCTATAGTGTGTTTGGAATGCTGCGAAAAACAAAAACCATCCAGTGAGTGGCCAATAATGTGAACGGAAAAGCCTTGTTGATGAGAGAGGTGAGAGGAGAATGGCTGGCAGAAAGGCTACAGTAAATCAGGTAAGCAATCTGGGGTGAGCAGCAAAGCATCCCAGAATGCACAACACATCAAACCTTGATGCAGTTGACTACAACAGCAGTAGACCATGTCAGGATCTATTCCTGTGAGCCAAGAAGAGAAAGCTGAGGCATCAGTAGGCACAGGTTCACCAAAATTGGACAGGTGAAGAAATCTTAACCAGGTGTAATGAATCTCACTTTCTGCTGAGGCACACAGATTGTATAGTCAGAATTTGACACCAACAGCATGATCCACACACCCTTGTGACAACAATCCAATCTTGGTGGTGTAATGGGGTGGCGAATGTTTTCTTGGCACACAATGGCCATTTAGTACCAATCAATCATCACTTGAATGACATGGCCTGTTTGAGTATTGTTGTTATCCATGAACATTCATTCATGGCCACAATTTACCCATTTTCAGATGACTACTTGTAGTGTAAAAGAAAAACTACAGGCCTAATAATTTACCTCACAGAATCAAGGATTTATTTATAATTCTACTAGTAGAACTGAGACACTGGACAGAATTCCAATGTAGAGACAAGGTGTTTCACCTTTCCTCTGAGCAACATGGCTTTTATATGCTCTTCACCATTACACTTGCCACAGTGGAATGATTCTATCAAAGTCCATTATGGGTATTTATCAGAGTCAGCTAATAATAAACACAAAATATTGTGAGGGACACCGTGCGGAGATTGGCAACCCAGCCAGAGCTGTACAGAGAACATTACCCGGCCGGGGCACCCACAGTATGGAAGGACAGAAGGAGACAACTTGCATAGGTCATTGTCTCCCCCAGAATACTATATGGAAGCTTCCCTGGATTGCAGCATTGGGACGGATTCCCACCGGGCATTTTGGGAGTTGGAGTTTGTCAGCTCAGCCTTGTTGGATTTTGTGGATGAAACCAGGGGATGCTGAGAGGAATAGTGAGCCCTGCTGTTTCGGGATCCAGTTTTCACCCTGAACCTGCCAAAAATATATTAATTAAATACTGGCTTGAATGGAGTGAATATTCAAACAATTAATTATTTTGTGTTTTATGCTTAAAAATAATTTAGACCACTTTGCATAGACCTGTTTTCATTTTGACATTAAAATCTTTTTCTGTTGATCAGTGTTATAAAATAGCCAAAACAAATCCACTGTGATTCAATGTTATATAACAAAATAAAAAAAAAACTTCCAAAGAGGTTGATGCTATTTTGTAGATATTGTGCATTGTTACGATGCTCTTTATTTTATTTTAATCAGTTTTGTTTATTTTGTATGTGCCACAATTATCAGGTCATGTGAACATGATTTGTCATGTCAATGTTGTCATCGGATATGACCGCAGAACAAGTAGAAAATATCTTTAGGCTGAATAACACTTAAATCTCTACTGGTAGTTATTTTCTCTTTTCAAGTAGGTGTAGTGCTAGGTTCATTTTAGTTTTGTGATCTGTTTTTGACTTTGATTTACGTTATTTTCTCCTGGTCTATCTCTTTTACTTTCACTTACAATAATCCCAGACACTCCGCCTAACATTATATGTGTACATTTTTTAAATGTTTTTCAGCAAAGCCTCTTAAAATATATTCCATTATTGTGTATGTGTAACTGTCTGCAACAACTGTTCTAATAAAGTGTACATGTGGAGGTATTAGTTGTACTCAAAGAGAATCTTTCAGATGTACTTTTTGCAAGGCAAAGAGTTAAAGAAGCTTAAATGGCAGCAGTAAACTCCTATTCATTCAGTGTAGCTGGGCTCCTGATATACTGTATACAGGCTTCTCTCACTTTGCAAAGGTAATCCATTCCAGAACCCCCCTTGTAAGATAAGTTTCCATAATACAAACATATAAATATCATTAATGTAAATAAAAAAAACACCCATTTTTGCTTAAATGCCACTACAATACATTGATGGCACTTGTTTTATAATAATGTTAGTCGTCAAAACAGGCTCTAACAAGGCGTTATCCCCTTATTAAATACTGTTTAACAAGGCTGTTTACTTTCACTTCACCACTGTCACATTCAAAGGAATGGCCTTTCAATCCTTCTTGGGCTTTTGCGACTCTTCCACATTTTTTTGGAGCTTGGATGCTTATGTTAATTTGAGAGGACATGTGAGCTGCATGCATGAAATGTTCGCAGAAACACAGTACTTGAGTGCAGCATCAGCTATACGTATGACTGAGATTGGGATTGTGTGTCATAAACATGTTGCTCTGTCTCAGACATCCAGTCCTTCAGGCTTATTCTGCAGGCTGCAGAAAGAAATGATTGTGAAGATATTCAGATGTCAGTGCTTGAGGTGCATGTTTGAAAATCCTCCCAGACCTGGGTCCTCGTATATAACACCATGTATAGAATTCACACTAAAACATGGTGTAGCCCACTGTCTGAGTATCATACGGAAGCGTATTAGGGCACAGAGAAAAAAAAACCAAAAACAGGGATATAATGAAGAAAAAAAAATTGACATGTCAACTTTAATCTCAAAATTTCCACTTTAATCTCATAGTTTATTGTGTCATTAAAGTAGAACATCACAAACTTCATCTTAAAGTCAATGTTTAATTTACTAGAGTTTCTCAAACCCCATTGTAGCATGTTAAATGCTTCATATTCTATGTGTTCTATGTGTGTGAATCACAATGTGCTTCTTAAATGGACATTCTCTTTTGTAGACAGGAAAGCGCAGGCAGTGAACACCACACATAACAGATTACATTCATGATATTACAGGTCAACAGCTCATTACAACATTTTATATAAGATGTATACTTGATATCATTTTCATGATGAAATGCATTAAAGCATGTATTAAACATGGGGCACGGAGGCACAGTGGTAGCAATGAGTTGGCGCCCCATCCAGGAATTGTTCTTGCCTCACCGCATCCAGGGATTGTTCCTGCCTCCTGCAGGATGCTTACTGGGATGAGCACGATGAAATAATTTATTGCAACAGTACTGTGTCTGTCAAATGTTCCAACCCCTCAATTCCTATCCTTCCATTTACTTTCTTCATTTAGCCAATCGCCGCAATATAAGCTCTGTAATAAATGCCAAACCATCTGTAAGCTTAGAACGCAGATTCTTAAAAACATTTAAGGAACATTGAAAAATCTTTGTAATACGTTTCATTATTCCATCCATCTATCCATCCAATGTCATGTTACTCCCAGAAAGCATACAGTGCGAGGGAGGAACACTCCCTGAACAGGGTGCAAGTTCATTGCTACTGCAACACCACCATGCCCCCATGTTTAATACCTGCTGTGACCTCTTGAGCCTCTTGAATCCAACTCCATCATTACCAGAACCAAGATGAGCGAGGCAAATGAGGACAAAACACACCAAGAAAAGGGATGGTGAAAAGTGCAAGTGCTTAAAAACTCAACAAAAACATGTGTTCAAAAAGTGCAGTTCTCAAAAGTTACCAAACAAATAATCCATAAAAACGTCCAAGTGTTAGTGGAGGTTAAAATGACCAAATAAATCCATTAAAACAAGATTAAACTTCAAGAAGGAGTCTTCCTTAAAATTCTTAATCCCCTGTGCTTCCCTTTAAAAACTCACACCTCTCTGGCTTATCATACTTGGACCTCGCACCCCGAAGAGACATCCTCCAACAGGCGCAGATATCCTTCAATCCTGGCTGGTGTCCCTGCTGCCCAATCCATGGTGTTTCACTGGGTGTCACCGGACCCTGCTCCCACACCCTCATCTGCATTTCCAGGCCTCATTCAGTGAAAGCTTGCTGTCCTCCCACCGCTGCCAATCACAGGCACCACCCAATGAAGGAATACTCCTAAGCGTAATGATCACTCCTGCTCCCTGTTTGCTCAACTGGAGTGATCACTGTGCCAACTCCTGAGTGCTGGCCACACGCTACTTCCTGGGGCACCATTTCTGTCAGTTTGCTTCTCTCTCTCTATGCACCAGCTCACTCCCACTCCTGCCTTTATCTTTGTCTTGCTAACCTCTGATCTTTCATTTAATTTCTCTTCTCTTGTATCTTTCTCTTGTGCCGGCTCGTTTTTAAGGCTCCGTGGTCCACTGTGCACTGCAAGACGCCAATGAAGCAATTAAGAAAGACTCCACCTTCAAATTCAGGTGTGTCTCACCCCAATTACTTCACCAACTCCCTGCAGCTGTGTGAGTGTGCCCATAGAAAGTGTGCCGGCCAATGGATTATTTTATTTAAACAGCCACTTTTTTTTTACCCACGGACCTGCTATACCACACCTGTTTTAATGCATTTTATTATAAAAATTATATCAAGTATACATCCTAGTATTCTAACAGCACCAATCTCCAAGAGGATAGCTCTTGGAAATGCAAATCAACTTAGAAGCAAGTCTGTAAATACACACACTTCCTATAAAATGATAAAATAACAATGAAATGCCAAAAAATATACAATATGAAATAATATACATGTACTGTACATATAATGCAGATAGTGCAAATGGTCCATAAAGTGGCTCAGGTTGTGCAATATTGCAGTAGTAGTGCAAGTTTACAGTGAGGTTATTTTTAACTACAAACAGTTCAACCGGGAGCACCTGATGGACTGATTTAGTTTATAGCTCTTGTGATGAAACTGTTTCTGAGCTTTGAGGTCTGTGCAGGAAAGGCTCTGAAGCATTTGCCAGATGGGAGAAGTTCAAATTGACTATGGTCATGGCTGAGTGGATTCCATGCAGATGCTGGTGGCTTTCCTGAGGCAGCAGGTGCTATAAATGTCCTCCAGAGCTTTTGGATCAGCTGCTGTACAGCTGTGATTCAACACACAGATACAATGGGTTAAAATACTCTGAGTGGTGCACTGAGATTAACAACGCTAAATTAGCTATGATATTTGGAACAGTTTTGCTATTGCTTGCACCATTATATTATAACAGAATGATTACAATGAAGTGCCTTAAAGTTCTAAACAATATGCAATTAATTTCGATATATTTGATAAATGCTGCATCATTGATTTGAATGTTAAAAAGGGAGACCACATAAGTAATAGTAGCACTGCTTTGACACAGGGTGCTGCCAGTTTGTAAAACCTAGCAGAAATGTGCGTACGTACAGGGTGAGGCTGCCATGAAAATGTCTGTGGTTTTACACCCAGTTTAGTTTTTATACATCTCAAGGTGATTGTGAAAATGGTGTACGCACCATTTATACATGAGGACCCTGGTCTTCATTATTTAGAAAATTGGTTTAAATACCAGAAAAGAGTATTAAATGACTTTGTATACCTAAATTTTCACAAAGTGGTTAATTTAGGGAAAGTTTGTATTACAAAGTATATTAACTCTGTATTGTGACTGACAGCATTTTACCATAAACTCTTGATGGACCACTTTTATCATTTGAATGGCAGGCATTTAAGAGTCATTCAGAATCCAAACAGCTAATATTAGATTTTGACTGAAGACTTGGAATAGTTCAGCGTCAAAAACTTGAAGTAAAGAAGGAAATCATGCATTGATAAATACCTTATCAGAGTAGTATAAATAGTAAGCCAGCTTTGTGCTTCTTTTCAGGATTGTTCTCCTCACATTGTCCACCAGAGTAAAAGATGAGGGTTTGACTTAAGCTCAGTTTTTAACTGTTCTATTTCTTTGACGTAATATATGTTTTTCTTCTTCTTTATGTCTTGCACTGGTCAGGTGCATCATTCTTTGCATCATGCTTTCTTAGTGTTACTCTTTAAGAAACAGCTCCAATATAGTACCAAACACTAGACCAGTCTGCCTAGCACTTCAATTGGCGCTTTTCCACTGCATAGTACGGCACGACACGGTTCAGTTCAGCTCACTTTTGGGGGGTTTTCCACTGGTAACAGTACTTGGTACCTGGTCCTTTTTTTAGTACCACCTCAGCCGAGGTTCCAAGCGCGCCGAACCGTTACCAAAACGTGACGTGTAAACTCTGCTGGTCACTGATTGGCCGGAGAAAATCGTCATTACTGCATCACTGGCTATTCTTTTCTTTAAAAGTACACACACGCGGAAATTTGTGTCCCGTCTCTCCATCGCTGGACGCAGTTTGTTGCATAAGTGGATGCATGTTTCTTCAGACATTCGAAAGTTCTCCAGCCACTGAGTGTTTGTAAAACCGGGAACAATCACATCCCACCACTCTGAAGCACGGTTAAATGTCCAAACAGATGGTCTGTTGCGATTTTTTTGCAAAATGTGGAAGATCTGTAATATACAGAATCAGCATTTTAATGTTACACTGGCAGTTAAGTTCATTTTATGCTTTGCAACAGTGATAAAAGTTAGCTAGTGACGTGCTTTTTTTAGATGCTTACCCTTGCGCGTCGCCGAGCTAAAGTGTTGTCGTTGTCTGCGTGTTGTTGTAAAAGTTCCACGGTGTCACGGCAGTAGAGGCGCAACTATAACGACACGTGAATAATCCGCCCACTCTAAAGCGGTACTAAACTGCAGTCGAAACGCAAACCGAGCCGAACTGAGCCGAACCAAGGTGAGCTGTACTGAACCGTGCTGTGCCGTACTATGCAGTGGAAAAGCGCCTAATGAGTGTCAGACTACTGTTTTAGGTCAGTGGTCTATAATATGCTGTGTATTATCCTTACCACTGGTCATGTAACTTAAGATCTACATTTATTACACCAAATAGACAAAAAGTGGAAAATTAAACCCAAGTTAATGGTGATAGATGCCCTTTAAGAAATATCTTACAATAATATGATTGTTTCAGAAGTCTACACATAAGAGCACTCCAAAAATGCTGGTTGAACTCAAACATCCATGCTGTTAGTAATGTTTAGTACAAATACATTTGTAAACTTTTTTAAAGACTTTCAGCTCTTTGTAATTGATAATACATCCTGTTGCCTCCACAGTCTCTCTTTAACACCTGAGACCCACCTCTAGTAAACCTCTTTATGACCAAAGAGAATTAACTACTACAAATAAGCTACACCTGCTGCTTTTATCCTCAGGCAGCACATTTAAATGCATTCTCTATAGCATTTTCATCAAGTAACCTTTATAACTTCCAATTCATGTCTGTAGAGGAGACAGGCAAACTGAAAGAACTTAATCTGACATCCTTTGAAAACATCATTAATTGTAAAATTTTATTTGGCTTTCTTAAAAGGATTGTCAATTAGCATTACTTTGAAAAGAGTCTTCATACAGACAGAATGTCTATCTCTTATTTGAGACAATAAATAAAATAAGAATGCAGTTAAAATCTATTTATATATACTATAAAAAAAATAAATAAACATGAATAAAGCTAGAAATGAGTCTCTAGCATGTAGGGGCTCACTGTTCATTTTGCCTTCTTTGAAGAATACTTTCTATAAGGAACTGATGGTACTCCTCAAAAATTGCTAATTGTTACAATTCTAGTATACTCTTTAACTATTTTCAGTTAATTTCTGCTGCTTGTATATGTGTTTTATGTTACCATTCTTAGTGGTTTTTTAATGCCCTGTCTATTTTGCAGGTGATTCCCCAATTGATGGAACTGCTTGTCCATCTCCATAGGGGAAATTCCCCCAGGTCTGTAAAGGATTATGGAAAATGCAGGCCCTAGCGGTTCATTTAAATGCAATTTGGTGGAATTAAAATTTGTCATTGTATTGCATTTGTTTTATTTTCTTGGTTTCTTGGATCCTGCACATCTTCTACATTTCTGCGATGGCCAGTATGATTCTCTTTGCTATAGTGTGCTAGTCTGGTAACATTACTTCAAAAGAGCTCCACTGAATGAACAAGCTATTTAAAAAGGCAGGCTCTGTTATGGGACACAATCTGAACTCCCTGGAGGTAGCAGAATTTAAACAAAACTGCGTGTCATTATGAAAAATGCTAAACATCCTCTCTCTGACACATCAACACTGAAGACTTTCAGCCAATGAATTATTCAGCAGAAGTGTGTCAAGAAATGCTACTGGGAGGCGTTCATACCAACAGCAATACGCCTGCATAACCCCTCACTGTGTCTGGGACTGCAAAGTCAGAAGTTTTCTTTTATTTATTTTTATTTTTTTCTTCTTTTTTAGTCATTCTTTTTTAGTCATTCTGGTGTGTGTTCAGACCATAGTGTCTATGTATATATATATATATATATATATATATATATATATATATATATATATATATATATATATATATATATATATATATCTATGTATATATATATATATATACAGTATGTATTTATCTACATATTTATGTACTCATTTATTTAAAGAACTTATGTAAATGGCCTGGTTTTGTGTATCTGGACTTTGTTGCTGTGGATTGCTGTTAGCCAAATCCTTTTGCCTCCTTTTTCATATTTTTAATATTTTGTTATTATTTGCTATTTTGTTAGTACATCATTCTTTTATAAAGATTCTGGTGGGAACGTACCTTTATAAAGGCCAAAGTCTGATGATTCTCCCTCTTGTGAGACATATTTTGGGAGTCCTTTCTGAATTTTGAACTTTAGAAATCATTTCTTAATTTTGAGGCCTAGACAGGCCTGATGCCTCCCATTTTCCCAGGGTTACCCAGACAGCAAATGGACACAGTTCCAGATATGGCCTGGATATACTAGAACATCAGGACCAGATCTGGCATACAGACCTGGTCCAGTGTCTTTTTGCACAACGGCCCAATACCGGCACAGATCAGGATTTTCTACCTGGGCCAGATTTAAACCAAAGCTGGACCAGCATCAAATAATTCTGTTAAAATCCAGTCCTTTTCTGGCACACATTCATTACAGCCCCAGACTGACTCTGTTCCAGATCTGGCCCCTGTAGAGCCAAGTTTTTAAAATTACCTCAGCTTCTAATCTGGATTAAGGCAAGCAGGGCTAACTTCTGGTGAAATGTTGAAAGAATGTAGATGCAATGATGATCTTGCCTTTATGAAAGAGTAACACAGGGTCATCCTCCTAATATTTAATTACTAGCAAAATACCCGCGCTTCGCAGCGGAGAAGTAGTGTGTTAAAGAAGTTATGAAAAGAAAAGCAAACATTTTAAAAATAACGTAAGATGATTGTTAATGTAATTGTTTTGTTATTGATATGAGTGTTGTCATATCTATCTATTTATATATATATATATCTGTATATATATATATCTATCTATCTATATATATATATATATATATATATATCTGTATATATATATCTGTATATATATATATATATATATATATATATATATATATATATATATATATATATATATATATATATATATATAGCAAAATACCTGCGATTGGCAGGAGAATAAAAGAAAAGGAAACATTTTAATAATAACGTAACATGATTGACAATGTAATTGTTTTGTCATTGTCATGAGTGTTGCTGGCATATATATATATATATATATATATATATATATATATATATATATATATATATATATGTATATATATATATATATGTATGTATATTTATATATATATATACACACACAGACATATATATAAACATACTGTATATACACATATACATATCTACATATATACTGTATATACACATATATATACAAATCTACATATATATATATTAGGGGTGGGACTCGATTAAAAAAATTAATCCAATTAATTAGAGGCTGTGTAAGAATTAATCTTGATTAATCGTATGTAATCGCACACGAATTTGCCCCAAATCGCAAATGTTTTTTTAATTTAAAAGTGTTTTAGTGGGCTTACAGAATCAAATAATAGACATGTACATGAATATTGTAAACTGAAGCTGTTTTAATTTCTGAAAAAAAATCCTTTAAACTGCATTTGAATTCAAAACAGAAACAAAAATATCATCCCTGGTTAAAATTGGGCAGACTTAAAAATAAAGTGGTAGTTTAAGTACTTTAAGTAGATTTTCAGAATAGTATTGTCTTTAAATAATAATAACCAAAATTTCAACATAAAGTGCAGTTTTTCTTCTTAAAAAAATAAGTCAGAAACATAAAAGGTAATTTGACCAACTTAATCTTTAAACTCTGAGTAACCTTAGCCAAAATTATTTTGTACATTAGGCTAAAACAGTGTGATCATTGAACATTTTGTAATTAGATGTAATCAGAATTACTAACGGTCACGGAAGTCCAATGATCCCCAGTAAGAGCCACAAAGTCCGCTTTCTGTAATGCATCTAATTTTGCTTGCTTTTCAGTGTGCACAAAACCATGCTTTTATCAAGGCTTCGGGAAGTCGAAATGATCAGTCGTAGGACGCGCTTTATTCCGACTCTAACATTTTTGTAGCTGTGATGTGTGCATCAGTGTAATGGATGTACCAGGAAATCATGCATTGACAAAAGTTCCCGTTTGCTTGGAATTGAAAGTGTGATTAAATGCGTTATTTTTTTAACGCGTTATGGAGTACATGCATCGAAGCTTCTCAGCTGTGCTTGTGCTAATAAAGGGAAACATTTTAAAAATAACGTAACATGATTCTGCGTTAACCAAATATTTTTTCATACGTCCCAAACCAAGGAGATGCGAAGGTAAAATGAATCGGGTAGCGCGTACATACTCAGTGCATCCCTCTCGGAATCGAACCTCAAATGTCAGCATTAGAGGCTTAAGACTCTACAATTAGCCACAGCGTGTGGCTTGTCTATGCGAGTATGTATTGTAGATTGGGTATATATATACATTTATATATATACCCGCATATCGCAGTGGAGAAGTAGAAGTTATGAAAAAGGGAACATTTTAAAAATAACGTAACATGATTGTCAATATACAGTAATTGTTTTGTGAGTGTTATTGAATGTTGCTGTCATCAAGGATTTGATTATCATTATTTGTTTCAATCAGGGTCGTATTTGTACGATGTGTTGTGTTCAAGTTACATTCCGTGTTTGTCAATCGCTGTAAAGATAAGAGGTTTCATTCATCGATTAGTTTCTTACTGCATCAATAAACAGCTCGTCTTCTTTTTATCTGAGACCTGACACACTGCATGCACGTTTTTTTACACTGTCTTCCTTTAGCGGACATTCACTTTTTCCACCGTGTGCTTTGTTTCCGCAGTAGCTGCACTTATGAATATGATTCTATGTATCAGACGCTTCATATTTTTTTGCTGCCTTCTCAATTGTGTAATTCGGTTTTTGTTCAGCACTCTTTGGAACTGTTGCTTTTGTCTGTGCACTGCGTCAGTTCACGTGAGCCGCTTGGTGTTCTTGCATCGAAGGTTCCCAGCTGTGCTGGTGCCATCTCGTGTAATGTCAGCTAAGACCCGGCACTTAAAAGTTTCTCTCGCAGTTTCGCTGAGTTTGTGCCAAACACCACCCTGACCATCTCATCTTCCTCTGCATAAGCACAGTCCTTCACACGTGAATATTTACCGCAGTGTTTGTATTGGATTGCCGGTGATGGACGGCCTTATATGGGCAGGCACTAAATTACAAACGCTAGTGGCAGCCTGTCTATGAACTTAATTTAATATAAACTTACGGTTCACGCCGTGCTTTGTTTCCGCAGTAGCTGTACTTATGAATATGCTTGTATGCATCATTTGCTTCATAATGTTTTTCTGCCTTCTCAATTGTGAAATGGCGTTTTGTGCTTGGAGTTCTTCCTTGTTCTCTACGTACTTACGTAGGAGGCGTGATGATGTCACACGAAACTCCGCCCCCCGCGGCCATCTCCAACTCAAGACTCCATTACATTATATGGGGAAAAATAGCTTCCAGTTATGACCCTTATGCGTAGAATTTCGAAATGAAACCTGCCCAACTTTTGTAAGTAAGCTGTAAGGAATAAGCCTGCCAAATTTCAGCCTTCTACCTACACGGGAAGTTGGGGAATTAATGATGAGTCAGTGAGTGAGTCAGTGAGTGAGTGAGTGAGTGAGTGAGGGGCTTTGCCTTTTATTAGTATAGATACCTAATTATGCCATGGTCTATAAGAACAGCCTCAGGAAATCAAGGAATGGACTAATCAAGGTCTAAAAATGATTCTACAGAGATGCTAGCTTACTTCAACTCCAGTTGAGTTGGCGGAGTATACCTTTGTTGGTGGCACTTTCCAAACACATAACAAAACCTGCAACTCATGACATAATTTATAGCAATATCACCTACATGCCCTGTTGAGTTAAATAGTATTCTTGTCCATATTCCCTCCTACATAACTTTTAATACCAGACACTTATTCTAAGAGAAAAATAACTGAATGACAACTTTGAGTATTTAACTGGTTTTTTTATTGTCTTGATATGTAAAATCAGTGCATGGATCAAAAGCTGTAACTACAATTACAAACAAACACAATATATTAATACAGTATATTGAGTATTTTAAACAGTTCAAATATCTAGTAACATGGTTAAAACATAGAAATATAAAATGAACACATTTACACAAAAGTGTAGGATGCAAGTACAAAAATGATGAAATCTACCCAAAACAGTAAAAACAACAATAAACTTGACTACTAAAGTGTATTTACATCAGTCCTGATTCAGAAGGCACTGCTACCTGCACTCTCCTGCAGTGCTCCTTGCGACCACCACCACGGTCAGATGCCAAATTGAACCATCTAATGGCAAATTTATTAATGTCCACATTTGTAGCTTTGGCTGCCACTTGACTCTGGTGAACTGCACCTACAGGCAAACACAGAAAAATAATTACCAGAAACATTAAATGGCAAACAGTTGCTTTAAGGCATTTTCCACTAATAGAAATAGTGAAATAAGGGTTGGCACTTCTGCAACATTTCTCAACCTTTATGTATTTGCGACCCGAGTTTTCATAACAGTTTTAATCGCACCCCCTAATGTTTTTTTTTGAAAGGAGCCCACTAATACCAATTTGTTCTTTTTTAATTAATGATATATCATAGATGCATATTTTATTATACCTACTTAACTTATCAACATTTATCTAACTCTATAGTTATTTTTCTAGCATCAAAATGTAGTTTAAGTTCATTTGTTTTGGTTTCAATAGATGTATTTTTCATATTTTCGATTCTTGTTTTCTATTTTTCACATCTTTGCGCCCACCATTTTGTTACTTCACACCCCACTAGGGGGGCCCACCTCACAGTTTGAGAACCACTGCACTACTGTGTAATGACCACACAGCAACGTGTTTTGAATACAGGAGAAGCAAGTTTGACTAATGATATGAAATCATCTATGCTTGATTTTAGTGAACTTATTTTAATACTGATCAATGAAGGCTATGTACAGATTGTGGACTGACTTTTTTTGTAGAGAAAGTGTAAAAATAATCAATATGGAAATATTGACAACAATTCAATTGTAACGTTGAATTAAGGTTGCCGTTTAGCTTATTTTAAATATATGATTCTTTGTTATAAATGCATAAAAACCTGAAACCCACTCCTAATGCTCTTTCTTGATGTAGAGGAAACTCCAAGAACTCCTAAGAATGTGGCAGGAGTTTTAGAAGGAGCAGAAAGTGTTAGATAGATACCTGGAAAATTATTTTATTTAATAATTGCTATTTTCTAGAAATCTGAAATACTATATCTTAAAATATGTAATTTTCTAATCTGCCTAATTCGTTCCAGAGTCATGGGGGGGCTGGAGGCTTACCAGCTAGCTTTGGGGCACATTCAGGAACAAACCCTGGACAGGACACCAGTCCATCGCAGGGCGAGCACACACAAAGGCCATTTTACAATACACTGAACCTATATGCCTTTGAACAGTGAGTGGAAACTAGAGCAGACACAGGGAGAACATGCTAACTCCACACAAAGAGGACCCAGGAGGCAAACCCTGCTCTCCTTACTGCAAGTCAGCAGCACTATCACTGAGCCACCAAAGGCATAAAATGTAATATCTTAATACAATTAGACTAATCTCATATAATTGGATTTCTTGATACTTATGCATAACAGTTTTGGTTGCCATTTGACTGAAGGCCCGGTTTTCATTAACTCCCTTCCAGTTTATCTTTTTTGCAACATCATCTCCAAAAATATGTGAAAGAATATTCCAAGTGACATGCTTGGTATCTTGTCCTCCAATAGATGCCAGTGCAAAAATCTACAAGGACAAAAGATAATATACTGTACTTTAGAATTAAAATACTAAAATATATGCAGAAACAGCATCAATGGTCACTCTGAAGTATTTGTCTTTTGACTTTGATGTGATTGGCATTCTGACAAGTATTGCTAAAAAGTTACACTTTCCAAAGTAAAAAAAGAAAAACAGCTGAATATTCGCTTCATAATTAACCATAATGTTAAATGTAATTCAATCCAGTAGACATTAATTTTGTAATAATAATAGTACTGTATATAACAAAGGAAGCACAAAATTCAAAATTCATCGATTGTAATGTTCAGAAAGCTCAAATTACATCATTTACATTTGCAACTCTTGTTATTGTAAAAGGAAGTTTTCTTGTAACTGTAGGACACTGTAGAGCTATTAAATATTTTCCAAAACCTGTCATACCATACCTTTATAACTAATTTAGAAACATAAAATATTTTTCTATTGAGAAATAACTGATTCTACAGTTTCTTATTTTGCCTATGATTAGCTTATAATGTGTAGATTTGGTCTTGTCCTATTATGTACAAAAGAATTAGTAATTGTTTAAAATTATGACAAAATCCAAGTGAATATTTTAAATTAAACAAAACCAGAAAGAGAACAAAGTCTAGCTTTGCAATCCATACCATGTTCTTTTTCTTCAAAGCATTGGTTGGTTGTTTCAACCAGGCCTCAAAGTCACCCACTTCCTCCAATGATTGTAAAGGAAACTGGACCTCCTCAGGCATATCAGGTGAGCATTAAATGTTTAGCCGCCCAGATAGTGAACTGATCATGACAGCCAATTGTGACAGCTGGTGCTTCACATGTTCAAGCAATGTGAGGATATGAAGATCTGCAGCTGAAAAATAAATACCAGCAAAATATAAAAATGATACAATTCATTTGAATACTTTGAAAAGGCAATGAATCCTACTCTTGCACTTTGGAGCAAACATAACTCTCATATATGTTAAAACAACATCCTTTGGAACATATAAAATTTAACATCTTAAAAACCAAAACACTAAAAATCAAGGAATATACTGGCATAAAATGAACATGACAACAAATACCATATAGGATTAATAAAGTATCTATCTATCTATCTATCTATCATATAGATATGTTCAAACGTGTGTTGAATATGTGAAACAAGTACAATCAATAGTCTGATCATAACTTACCAGTACAAGATATTGGTTCTGTTCCACATCGATCCACTCTGTAAGTAGGCTTGAAGAGTTCAGAAGTATTTTTCAGTTTTGGAAGGCTCATGGAAATTTGTTGAGATGTATTTTCAGAGAGCAATAGTGACTGGTAAGGAGGTGGCACCTAAAGCAAAGAATGTGGTGGTGAGCAACAAGGTGGCACAGATGGTAAAGGTGGTGATGGTACCTGAGGTGCAGAATGTGGGGATAACATGCAAGGTCCAGTTGACTGTTGAGGTTTTGAAAATCTTGTCAAGGGAACTTTTGTTTGATTAGCCAAGTCTTCATGTTCACTTTCACAGTCCGTGTCACCATAGTAGTGACTGTTTACAGAAGATTAAATGTGCATATATTACTCAAAACAAACGTTTCATACATTCAATAAAACACAGATAAAACACAGGTGAAGTTGAATCAAACTAGGTGCTTTTTTCACCCTGCCTATATCCTCATCATCATCTGAATCCAATTCTGAAGTTTGACAAATCAAAGACTTCTTCATCCCTTGCCATGCAGACATGTAATCTCCTAAAAGCATTTCAAAAAAGTTAATATCAGGTGATGTAATATAACATTATCACTTCTGTGATCTTTTAAATCACTACGACCTTCGTTTCTCAGGTCCTCCCTGCGTGGAGTTTGCATGTTCTCCCCGTGTCTGTGTGGGTTTCCTCCCACAGTCCAAAGACATGCAGGTTAGGTGCATTAGCGATTCTGAATTGTCCCTAGTGTGTGCGTGTGCCCTGCGGTGGGCTGGCAACATGCCCAGGGTTTGTTTCCTGCCTTGCGGCCTGTGTTGGCTGGGATTGGCTCCAGCAGACACCCGCGACCCTGTAGTTAAGATATAGCGGTTTGGATGATGGATGGATAATCACTAGAGTTGCACGTTAGTGAAAGGTGTGAACTAGGCCCTGATTTCTCATGAACACTAGTATGAACGTATAATGGTTGTTGGAAATGAGGCCTGGAGACAGTGAAAAATCACATGATTGCAACATGAAAATAAGGCCTTAGACAAATGTTTGTTGCTTTTCTATTAAAAAAATTAACATAGCAAGAAATCAATATTTTACAGCAATATTTCTCTGGTGAAAGGGATTAAGTCGGGGACATACGACTCGTATCTTGAACATTTTAATTACTGTAGGACTTTAGTACTCTAACATCATGCTTGGTCCAGTCAAGGCCTGGTTCCTCAGCATATCTTGCTGCTTTGTTGAGTCTTTGATCGCTCTTATAATTTGGCCAAAATGTTGTGCCATCACTGTACCAAGACTGTGGTATAACTGACGCAGCTTTTTGTTCATCTAAAAACTGAACTACCAGAAACATCCTGCAAAAGAAAAAAAAAGACAATGCTCAAAATAAACATATTTACATGTTGCACACAAAATGCTTTACCCAAACAGCAGGTGATACCACCTAGCACATCCTCACCCCTTATTTTAATAAAACCAAGAATGCTTTTTTGACTATGGATTAAAGATAAGCTGCAATGTGCAGCAAGTTTATCCATTAGCACTAGAAAAATAATGTTTAAATTCCACATTTTAATTTATACAAAAAAAAAAAATTCAAACATTAAATGCTGCTATCTTTACTGTAGACATTAAAACAAAATAGCCCTGGTGCCCTGTCCTGGATTTGTTCCTGCCTTTGGCCCAATGCTAATTGGAATAGGATCCAGCAGCTCATGCAACTCTGGTTTGCATTAAGTGAATAAGAAAATGACAAAAATAGCTAGTACCTATCGGCAATAATGCAAGAGGTAATGAAATAAAGACTACTACTGCAGATGATCCTTGCTTAAACAAAACAGATCTACAAACACATTTAATTAACAGCTTTTAAACGTGTACCAGGATTAGACAAAAGCCACCACAAATAATAAATGAAATCATTACTGACAGGTAAATGTCTCCATATCACTTAAATTGTCAGTCAGTCAGTCATTTTCTAACACGATGAGCAGTGTTGTGGGGGTTGCTGGAGCCTATCCTAGCTAGTATAGGGTGAAAGGCAGGAACAAACCCTGGATAGTAGGGTGCCAGTGCATTGCAGGGTGAACAGACACACCAACCATACACTAGGGACAATTTATTTTATCCACCTAATCTGCATGTCTGTGGACTGTGGGAGAAAACTGGAGTACCCAGTGGAAACCCATGTAGACAGGAGTGAGAACATGCAAACTCCACAGAGGGAGGACCTGGGATGTGAACCCTGCAGTCTCTTTACTGCAAGGCAGCACTCCTGCCATGCCGCCCTCAGTTAAATTGTAACCTATATCACTTAAATTGTAATATAACAAAAAAGATACTAATAATTTACAAGGATTTTTTTTTTTATTATTTAGCAGAAGCCAGCAAGATACAATATATGTGAACATATATTTACCATTCTAATTTGAATATTCACAACCATTAACTTTAAAAGGACAGAGAAAATACATGTAATGTACAGATTATGCTTGATAAATGTTGCTAGTTAAAGTATATATCCCCATCAGGATTCTGCTAAAATATTTTAAATAAAAAGACATTAACATTAGTACTTTTTGTATCTAAATTAAAGAAATCGTTTATATATTTTTATCATGTAATTTTTGTACAAATATTAGGAGTGCAACCCGAATCCTAGCACTTTATTAAAGCGAAGAACTCAGAAAAGACTAAATTGTGTAACCTTCCATAAACTAAACCGACACTGAAAAAGTTTAAAACTACCACAGGCGGAGGTTCGTTCAATTAAAAGTGTTTTGTGACTGGCAGTTCGCCTAAACCACATTTCCCCATATTGGCTGGACAAACACCCAACCCTCTTTTCCCAGACGAACGGTCGCGTTTGATTCACTAGTAGGTCCTCTGACATCTCGCCCCCCCACCCCGCTTTGACGATTCACCAACGTAACCCTCTCCAGCGGTCGCGAAGCCACTTACATGGGAAAAACAAAAAGGTTAGAAAACAAAAATGTCTTAAATCGTTTTTCTTTTCTCTAGCGTATCTGAAATAAGCCCACGTTCAACACAAAACGTTTAATAAATTATTTTGAACACAGCACCTACTAACCCTTATTTGGTGGAGCCTAAAATATTCAGCACATGAATTTAACATTGTGGCCTAAATATGTAAAAATACTAAAAATGATTACTGTGACATGTTAACATAATTCATTACATTTCATCTTAACCTGCTATGATAGCGACACATTAAAAATAATTAGCAGCGCTAACTATATATAAAAAGCATCTGAACTTCTCACAACTTTTAAAAATGAATTTTTGACTCACTTCCTCCAAAAACAATTCCGTTGTCTGTAAATGTTTTCAGACTGCTCGTTGTGGCGCGCAAATTTGAGCGCGAACTCAAAACATAAGCGTGTTATGCTCACGTTAACTTAAGCTCTCGCGGAAAGAGATTGAACTGTCAATTAATCTACATGACGAAATGTGGGCAGATCCATTTGTTCCTCCCACAGAAGCACGAACTGAGCTTGCCGGAATACAGACGGATCTGTTACGGAGTCAAAAAAAGAATGTGACTGCTATACGACTTTGCCATGTTGTGGCCGGATCTTTTCCTGAGTCAGCTGCTGTCGGGGTAGCTTCCACTGGGGTTTCACCTATTTTGAGGCATGCCAATTAGGATTCTGGCCTGTTTTTTGTGGGTCTTTTTCAAGGCCTCCCTTTTGGCTTGTCATGCCAAACACTACACTGCTTAAAGATGCTCTGATTATAAAGCATTGTCATATTGAAGGGTCAATGAAGAGAACCATGAGTTCTGGAAAACAATCAGTTTAGCAGTAGCTCTTTCTTTACAATCTGGTAGCACATGCAGTCATGAAAAGTATATGACTGCCTGTGTTGGGCTTATAAAGGCCAATGGAGTGTGTTAAAAAATGTTACTATGCTATTGCTTTGTTGCATAAGGAATGGCAGACTAATCTTCTTGTATTCTGTTTTGGCGTAGTCAATAGTCAATATGGCATATAGAGGGTTTTCCTCAAAACAGACAGAATGAGGTAATGTTATTTTGTTGTTAAAGGTTTCATACAATTTCCTAATAAAATTACATGATTTTTGAAATCCATGTGTCCCACTTTTGCTCTTTCTGTTGGTTTGTAGATTGTTTTTGTATTCTTTAAAATTATTTTCTCTTTTAGACAGTGGCATCTTCTTGATGGTGTCTTTTTGTGGATGGCACCATCTTGTGCCTGTTTTGCATGGCAGTTGCCATATTGTTTATGCCACAAACGTCCATTGTTAGTCATGTGACTGCAAGACACCATGGCAAGCTTTGTCACTGTGCATTCTCTATTCAAGACTTGTTATTGAGGGCCAAGGCTTAACAGTTAATCAATGTTTACTTTGATTTGATTCTTGACTACAACATTTGACTTTTTGTTTTTGTTTTGGTGCTTAATCTTCTCTACATTTTTTTTAACTATTCAGACCCCTTTCCTGTCTGTGCCGTCATCTATATTCTGTCCTTCTCTTTGGCCTAGGAGATGCTAAATGGCACTTGAAAGAAGACAGTAGTGCTAGGACATTTTTACCTGTTTCTTTCTAGTTTGTTTTTCCAGTTTGTCTATTGTTTTACTGCCTTCTCCAGATCTCACCACCTACCTCCATCTCACCAAGATCATAACAACTTACAGTAATTACGTCAGAAGAGTACCTTTGTTTTGCTCAACTCTGAAAAGGCAAGTTCAATCTGTAGTAACCTGGGCTGACTTGTATGGGTATGAAAAAAAGGAACTTGTTTTTGTTAAAATTTGGTGTCCTCCATTCTCTGACTGGAGATACTATACACAATGTTAAGATACACTCCACTTTAGTTGGAGAAACTGATTTTGGCCTTAAATGCTTTAAAAATATTGCCTTAAATGCTTTCTTTAAAGGCACACATGGTAATTGCCATGCTCCTTGAAAGGTCATTTTATTAAGAACTTTAAACTTTTAATTAAACATTTATTTTTGCTGAGAAAATAAAGACAGCAGGACATGAAATTAAAAGTAAGACCAGAACACGGTAGCTTTTTCAGTGCTATACACAGTAAGACACACTGTAAAATATTAATAGCAGTAAAATTACCAAACTTTGGTAATTGCTTTGAAAAAGAGAAACAAAACAGTTTCCTCTAAAAAAACAATTATCATTACCAATAGCCTGAGCTTTATAGTCATTATAAATTTGTTTGTACATTCCATATTTATATTAAGTACATGTGTAGCATAAGAAGATATTTTCAGTTAGTGAATATGAAAGTGTGCTGCTATTTCATTCAGTGTGGTTTTGTTCTTCCATTCTTGTACTCAAACAAATCATTTCATTCTTCATCTTCTTTCGGCTGACCCTCTAATGTACTCATTTCTAATCCTATCCATCCTCGTCACACCCAGTGCAAATCTTAGCATCTTTAACTCTGCCAACTCCAGCTCTGTCTCCTGCTTTCTGGTCAGCGCCACTGTCTCTAACACATATAACATAGCTGGTCTTAATACCGTCCTGTAGGCCTTCCCTTTCACTCTTCCTGATACCCGTCTGTCACGTATCACTCCTGACACTCTTCTCCACCCATTCTACCCTGCCTGCACTTTCTTTTTCACTTTTCTTCCACAATCCCCATTACTCTGTACTGTTGATCCCAAGTATTTAAACTCACCACCTTCGCCAACTCTATACCCTGCATCCTCACCATACCACTGACCTCCCTCTCATTTACACACATGTATCCTGTCTTGTTCCTACTGGCCTTCATTTCTCTCCTCTCTAGAGCATATCTCCACCTCTCCAGGGTCTCCTCAACCTGCTTCCTACTATCGCTACAGATCACAATGTCATCAGCAAACATCATAGTCCACAGGGACTTCTGTCTTATCTCGTCTGTCAACCAGTCCATCACCATTGCAAATAAGAAAGGGCTCAGAGCTGATCCCTGATGAAATCCCACCTCCACATTGAATGCATCCGTTGCTCCTACTGCAGACCTCACCACTGTCACACTTCCCTCGTACATACTGTATCCTGTACAACTCTTACGTACTTCTCTGCCACTCCCGACTTCCTCATACAATACCACAGCTCCTCTCGAGGTACCCTGTCATATGCTTTCTCTAGATCCACAAAGACGCAATGCAACTCCTTCTGGCCTTCTCTAAATGTCTCTATCAACATCCTCAGAGCAAACATTGCATCTGTGGTGCTCTTTCTTGGCATGAAACCATACTGCTGTTCACTAATCATCACCTCAATTCTTAACCTAGCTTCCACTACTTTTTCCCATAACTTAATGCTGTGGCTCATCAGTTTTATTCCTCTGTAGTTACTGCAGTCCTGCACATCCCCCTTATTCTTAAATATCGGCACTAGTACACTTCTTCTCCACTCCTCAGGCATCTTCTCACTTTCCAAGATTCCATTAAACAATCTGGTTAAAAACTCCACTGCCATCTCTCCTAAACACCTCCATGCTTCCACAGGTATGTCATCTGAACCAAAGGCCTTTCCATTTTTCATCCTCTTCATAGCTGTCCTTACTTCCTCCTTGCTAATCTGATTCACTATCTCCACATCATCCAACCTCATCTCTCTCACGTTCACTTCATTCACCAGCCTTTCAAAGTACTCTTTCCATCTGCTCAAAACACTCTCCTCGCTTGTGAGTACGTTTCCATCTTTATCCTTTATCACCCTAACCTGCTGCACATCTTTCCCAGCTTGGTCCCTCTGTCTAGCCAATCGGTTCATCACTTCATCTAACTCACTCTAAAAATCTTTTTTCTCACTCATTTCACGCCCAATTTGCAGTGCATATGCACTAACAACAGTCATCATCACACCTCAAATTTCCAGTTTCATAACCATTTCTCTGCCTGACACTCTTTTCACCTCCAAAACACTCTTGACATACTGTTCCTTTAGAATAACACCTACCCCATTTCTCCTCCCATCCACACCATGATAGAACAATTTGAATCCATCTCCAATCCACCTGGCCTTAGTCCCCTTCCATTTAGTCTCTTGCACGCATAATATATCAACCTTCTCTCCATCATATCTGCTAACTCTCTCCCCTTACCAGTCATACTGCCAACATTCAAAGTTCCTACCCTCAGTTCCACTCTCTTTACTTTCCTCCTATCCTCCTGTCTCTGGACACATCTCTCCCCTCTTCTTCTCCTTCTTCAGCAGTAGCCCAATTTCCACCAGCACCCTATTGGCTTATAGTACTGGTGGCGGTCGATGTTAACCTGAGGCTCGACCAATCCGGCATGGAAATTTGTATTGTTGTCCGCATATTGATTTGGCAAAATTTTACACCGATGCCCTTCCTGATATAACCCTGCCCATTTATCCAGGCTTGGGACCAGCACAAAGAAATACACTGGTTTGTGCATACCCTGTGGCTGGGTTTCAAACAAACAAATCAATTAAAGGTGTGAATCTCTGCTAGGAGGTAAGTTTAGCACTGCATAGGTGAACTGGTGACTCTAAACTGGACCAGTGTGTTGGAGGATGCCATCCAGTGCTGCTGTGGTTCAAGTGTTATGCCTGTCAGTGTCAGAGTAACCTCAGAGAAAGTGAAAAAATAAGTAGAGAAAAGAGTGGAACAGTCATAAAATGTTATTTCTGAAGCAATCATTCGGGGGAAAAATATGTTTGTGTTATCACTCACCATGCAAAAATGTGATTGAATTGGAAATAAAGTGCGACAATTAACAAACAGTCACCCTGTTCATACATAACATTAAATCAAACTGAATTGAATTACTAATACAGAGAGAACTGCCACCTGTCAATCCCACTGGAACGTTCAAGTAAAAAAGAAGTGTCAACTCTTGTAATTAACAAAAGGGACACACCCAACAGCCTCCCATGTAAAACAAGATAATTATAAAAGGGAATGAACTGGAATTCTATATTTCAACAATAACCAAAATGTTGCCTTGCTTATAATAACATTAAATTGAATTGAATAGCGAATTCAAATAAAAAAAAAACTAAAAATATAGTGCACAAGGTTGCCTTTCTTATATATATATATATATATATATATATATATATATATATATATATATATATATATATATATATATATATATATATATATATATATATATATTGTAATAAGGACGCTCTATAGCGCCCAACACAGACTCACACTGAGGCACATGTAAAAAACACAAAATGACTTTATTTACTTCAGCAGGAGGGCACGTCTTTCCTGTGAACCCCCAGCCACAACACAGTCCAAGTAAGCACAGACTAATCAAACCAACACATGCCCTTCTGGGACCACCACTCCTCCCTTGAAGCTTCATCCTCCCCTCCCAAATCTGGCCCCTTTTATAACCCACCTGGAAGCGTTCCAGGTGTTTGACCACCTGGTTCCAATTGCACTTCCGGGTGGGGCTGATTATAGGTATTGGAACATATGCAGCAGATCCGTCCGGGATCCAGGCACCCGCCACAATATAACAATCTATACTAATAAAAGGCAAAGCCCTCACTGACTGACTGACTCATCACTAATTCTCCAACTTCCCGTGTAGGTAGAAGGCTGAAATTTGGCAGACTCATTCCTTACAGCTTACTTACAAAAGTTGGGCAGGTTTCATTTTGAAATTCTACGCGTAATGGTCATAAATGGAAGCTATTTTTCTCCATATAATGTAATGGAGTTGAGCTCGATGGCCATGGGGGCGGAGTTTTGTGTGACATCATCACGCCTCCAACGTAATCACGTGAACTGACTGTCAACGCATTATGTAGAAAACCAGGAAGAGCTCCAAAAAGCGCTGAAGAAAACATGCATTATACAATTGAGAAGGCAGCGAAACAATAAGAAGCGAGCGAGTGACATATACTACCATATTCATGCCTGCAGCTATTTCGGAAACAAAGCACGGTGTAAACCTAAAGTTTAAATTAAGTTCATAGACAGGCTGCCGCTGGCGTTTGTCATGCCTACGGCTAATGTGGGATACAAGTTTAATGAGAGGACACAGGGTATAAACGACAGTTTTGATCACCTTCTAACTAAGTTCAGATTGCTGGTCAAAGGCTGTGCTTATGCAAATTCCGAGAGACTGTGTTTGTGGGGGGATTGACAGTTAAGGCGGGTGAAGGAGTGACGTCATCATCTCCCCTCGGCTAACGCCGTCTTCCGAAGCAACTTCGTCACACTGCCACCAAATACTCACAGAAAAATCCACAAGTTAATACACACGCTGTCTCTAGAGTTTCTCCACACTGAATCCTCCAGGCACTACTTACAAAAGGTTACATTGACAATCGTGTTATGTTATTTTTAAAATGTTTCCTTTTCTTCTCGATTCATTTTACCCTTGCACCCCATTGGTTTAAGAAGAAGTATGAAAAAATATGAGGTTAACACAGAAAAACAGATCACCAATTCAAGCTTTATGAATAATCGATTTGCCATCAATAATTGTTTTGGTAAAGCCATACTCAGTGTAATCCTCCTTCCATTTTATAATTTTTCCGCCACTAGCCATGAATAAATGAACAGTAAAAAAGTAAGAGCGAAGCGAGGGTGACTTATTCAGGCAGACTGTGACAATGTCAATCATGTTACTTTATTATTAAAATGTTTCCTTTTCTTTTTCATTACTTCTTTAACACACTACTTTTCCGCTGCGAGGCGCGGGTATTTTGCTATATATATATCTATATATATATATCTATATATATATCTGCGGTGGGTTGGCACCCTGCCCAGGATTGGTTCCTGCCTTGTGCCCTGTGTTGGCTGGGATTGGCTCCAGCAGACCCCCGTGACCCTGTATTCGGATTCAGCGGGTTAGGAAATGGATGGATGGATATATATATGAATGACCTCCAAAGAGCGCTGAGACTTTTGTTCATGTGAACGAGTCTGCAAAAAATGGGGTCTCCTGCCCAGCGAAAGTCGAGCAGCCAGCGCGCGTGCATAGCTGTGCCGGCCTTTGAGACGCTGACTGCGCTTCTGCCTTAAGTCAAAGTGAGCACTTTTAATTTTTTTCATCCTCCCCCTGAGCTATAGCCCAGACAAGTGCAAACACGGGACCCCTTTTCTACACTGCGACAAACTAATATTAAGGCGATTCGCACTTTCTTTTGCACGTATACGATTATGAGGTCGTCAGCTCGGATTATGAAGACACGCACACGAGTGGAGGACTGACAGTGCCATCACAGCCGATTAATGGCAGGGGCGTCTCACCAGTCTACACAAGACCCACCGCGACTGTCCCCAAAAGGCGCTCATATCGTCAGCGAACACATCTCTCTATACTATATAAAAGAAAAAGGCAAGTTTCCTTTCTTTACACTTTTTTTTCCTTTAATCCCAAACCAAAGCCTTTCTCTCTTAACACTGCAGAGGACACAAAACTAATTTTCTTTAAATGCCGGTAAGGCACATTACCAGAGGCAGAAATTTGGACGTTCACATAGAAAATGTCATTTCTATACCACAGCCGTCGTGTAGCGCCTTTCAAAAGGGATCAACTACCGAGAGATGATCCATATACATTTTAGCTGCTGTTAGTACTACTTACCTGTTGTGTTACACAGTCTTTAAAATGTAGTTTACCCGCAACCACTCCAGTAGTGCTCAATGTACCTGTGCTTCTTAAAACGTTAATGTTTTACTGTTTAATAACTTATAGACTACATTTTATTATTTTTCCCTTGCACTCAGTGACCAAAGCTATACACACACATATAGACACATACATATATATACACATATATATACCTGTGTGTGTGTGTGTATGTATGTGTATATATATATATATACACACACACCTATCTACATTGTATATATATATACACACACACACACGCACACACACACACACACACATATATATAATTTGTGTGTGTGTATGTATGTATGTATGTGTGTGTGCATATATGATGTAGATAGGCATGTATATATATATATGTGTATATGTAGATATGTATATATGTATATAGATATGAAGATATGCATGTGTATATATATGTATATATGTATGTAAATAAACTGCTCAAAAAAATTAAAGGAACACTTTGAAAACACATCAGATCTCAATGGGAAAAAGAAATCCTCCTGGATATCTATACTGATATAGACTGGGTAATGTGTTAGGAACGAAAGGATGCCACATCGATTGATGGAAATGAAAATGATCAACCTACAGAGCCCTGAATTCAAAGACGCCCCAAAAATCAGAGTGAAAAAATTATGTGGCAGGCTAGTCCATTTTGCCAAAATTTAATTGCAGCAACTCAAAATTGTACGCAGCACTTTGTATGGCCCCTGTGTTCTTGTATACATGCCTGACAACATCGGTGCATGCTTCTAATGAGATGACAGATAGTGTTGTGGGGGATCTCCTCCCAGATCTGGACCAGGGCATCACTGAGCTCCTGGACAGTCTGCTGTGCAACTTGGTGGCATTGGATGGACCAAAACATAATGTCCCAGAGGTGTTCTATTGGATTTAGGTCAGGAAAGTATGGTGGCCAGTCAATGGTATCAATTCCTTCATCCTCCAGGAACTGCCTGCATACTCTCACCACAGGAGGCCAGGAATTGTTGTGCACCAGGAGCCACTGTACCAGCATAGGGTCTGACAATGGGTCCAAGGATTTCATCCTGATACCTAATGGCAGCCAAGGTGCCTTTGTCAAGCCTGTAGCGGTCTGTGTGACCCTCCATGGATATGCCTCCCCAGACAATCATTAACCCACCACCAAACTGCTCATGCTGAATGATGTTACAGGCAGCATAATGTTCTCCATGGCTTCTCCAGACCCTTTCACTTCTGTCACATGCTCATGGTGAACTTGCTCTCATCTGTAAAAAGCACAGGGCACCAGTGGTGCATCTGCCAATTCTGGTATTCTATGGCGAATGCCAATCGAGCTGCATGCTGCTGAGCAGTGAGCTCAGGGCCCTTTAGAGGACATGGGGCCCTTGGGTCACCCTCATGAAGTCTTTCTGGTTGTTTGGTCAGAGACATTCACACCAGTGGCCTGCTGGAGGTCATTTTGTAGGGCTCTGGCAGTGCTCATCCTGTTCCTCCTTGCCCAAAGGAGCAGATACTGGTCCTGCTGATAGGTTATGGACCTTCTATGGCCCTCTCCAGCTCTCCTAGAGTAACTGCTTCTCTCCTAGAATCTCGTCCATGCCCTTGAGACTGTGCAGGGAGACACAGCAAACCTTCTGGCAATGACACGTATTGATGTGCCATCCTGGAGAAGTTGGACTACCTGTGCAACCTCTGTAGGGTCCAGGTATTGCCTCATGCTACCAGTAGTGACACTGACTGTAGCCAAATGCAAAACTAGTGAAGAAACAGTCAGAAAAGATGAGGAGGGAAAAATGTCAGTGTCCTCCACCTGTTAAACCATTCCTGTTTTGGGGGTCATCTCATTGTTGCCCCTCTAGTGCATCTGTTGTTAATTTCATTAACACCACAGCAGCTGAAACTGATTAACAACCCCCTCTGCTACTTAACTGACCAGATTAATATCCCATAAGTTTCATTGACTTTATGCTATACTCTGATTAAAAAGTGTTCCTTTAATTCTTTTGAGCAGTATATATATATATATATAGACTTAAACCCATTATGACAGCAGCAATCCAAGCTGTGGGAAAACACTAAAAAGGAGGCGTATCAGACGTTGTGGTACATTTTCTGATGCAGCTAGACGAAAACAACTTTGTGACGCTTCCGCCAAATACACAAAACAATTATTTTGACAATCATGATACGTTATTTTTAAAATTTTTCCTTTTCTTTTTCATAACTTCTTTAACACACTACTTCTCCGCTGCGAAGTGCGGGTATTTTGCTAGTATATATATATATATACTGTATAAACTTACTGAAACTTAATGAATGCACTTGTCCCAACAATATTCCCACTGGTGGAAACATTTTTGGAATTGCTGAAGAGGAATGTTGTCCAATGCCTGCAGTGACTTTCTCCACGGTACAAAATAATTTATTTTGAGTTCTTTTTTCATAGGCAGGAACAAGAGAAAGTTGCACGGAGCAAGATTAAGTGAGATATCCTCTTGTTTGAAACATGAAAACCACTCGTAGACCTGAGTCACAGGTGATACCACAGAGCCCTTATACATCCATGAAGGTGACACCACAGGGACTTGTGACTGCTTAGAAGAGACCATCCATGTGTGATGGGAGTCCACCAAATGTGGTCCTACACAAGAGGTCATGTTAACCACCGGCAGATGTGCACTGGGACATAGGACGCTGCAGACACTGCGTAAAAGGCAACACGAATACGCTTTGCAGGAAGCACAATCTCCATCGCTGCTTTTCTGAGGAGAGAAACTGCTTTCTGGAGTACCATTGCAAGTGAATACTGAACAGTGGTTCTTTGACAGTTTTCATTTAGTTGTGCTCATAATAATTTCATTACATTTCTTAAATAAACTATGATTCATAAAAATATGGCCGCTGTGTGATTATCTATATATATAATTCACTAAGGCAAGACAACCATGCAAAGCACGCCGGAAGGGGCGTGGATTCACTGAGCCGCCGACAAGTAAGACACCGATGGCGCACGCAGGAAGGAGCCACGCCCACCAACTCCAAGACCATTGGATACGACAATAACTCGCAGAGCCACGCCCACCAACTCGGACGCGACGACACAGAAGAAATGGCGTCATTCATATTCGTCTGTCATAGAGGCCACATGCACCTGCACGTTGACTGTTCATAGAGGCATGTTTCTCTCTGAGGTAAATCGCCATATGCAGCGTGTAAAACGGTTTGCGAGGGGTATCCCATGGGATCTTTAAAACAATTCTTTACAACTGAGGTTAAAACACAATGAAGTAAGCAGTCTTTAAAAACCGAGTTTTCGGTTATGACGCACAACTGCGTGCACCATAGCAAACTGTTTTACACGCTACATACAGCAATTCGCATCCGTGACAAACATGCGTCTTCTTAGATGCTCCTGCAGAAATACGGAAGACGTTTCCCTGCCCACTAACACTCCTTTTTCACCGGCCCGCTTCTACCCTCGCTCTCTAGGCATTCACACTGCCTGCCCATGTGCCCGGACGCAAAAACTCACCAACCACCCAGTTAGCCCCTTTCGTCCACATGCACGTCTAAGCCACGTTGACTTTTCATTATTCTTTTCGGTTTTGACACCAACCGCGTCTACCATGAAAAACCATGTGAAAGGAACAATGAAGCCCCGCCCAGAAACTCTACCCCTCCTCCCACGTGCTCAGGAACGCACCTCAGACCACTGCCCGCCAAATCAAACAGCTCATCAAACACATACTCACTCACTTTGGTCTGTGCTGTGGTCCAAACCCAGCTGTGAGCCACGTTGACTATTCTTTTGCCCTCCATGGCTACCGCTTCAAATGTATTTCATGGAAACAACACTTCTTTCAATGTTATAGAAATTCCTGCTTCAGGTAACTGTTTCTGTCAGTTGGGTTTTTTTGGAGAAATGTCATTGACGAAACTGTTGCTCTCAAACTTCGTAACATGGCTGTTAGCTTTGTTTGCCAACATTGGGATAACTTCAGTGAAGTGGTGTCTGTTGTTCTTAGTCACAGAGGCATTGTTATACAGTCTGCTCAACAATACGCTGATTATATGAATATGTCCAGAGTCTATGGTGGCTAGGCAGAAATTGTGGCAATGTCCCAAGTCCTTCCAGCTACTATCAGCATTTACTTCCAAGAACGTCCTTATGCCTCTCCTCGAGTTTACAATCCGGCCCATCGTCTCTTCATATCCCTGCTCTTTAGCGGTCCTTTGGATCATGGGCATTATGAGGTTCTCATGCCTCTCAAATACCCACGTGATAACCTTCTGGTGACATCTTTTGACTCTGTCGGTATGTGCACACAGCGTGCACACCCACTTGCTCGCCATACTAATGTGACGTCACCTGCCCACTCTCTTCTTCCTGAAAAACATTTAAAGACACCCTCCCTGAACACACGCATTCCACACAGGACTTTCAATGCACCTTTTGTTCCAACAGCTTCAGAGTGCACAGATATCTGAACGCACATTTGAAAAAACACAACACTAACCGAATGATGCAATGTGGACATTGCCGACAATGCTTCGAGACAACTCGCGCTCTCAAAAAAACTTACGAACTCATTCCACTCTCACCTTCAATTGCACATTTTGTAACGTGGACTTCACAGGTGAGATGGATCTCCACAACCATATGCAGATCCATTCAACACAAAGATTTGTATGCAAAATTTGCGACAAACACTTTCACACACGCAGATGCCTTACTAACCATCTCAAAACACATTCCCCGATGAATTCTTTTCAGTGTCAACACTGCTCCAAAACCTTCACACGCCAGAAATATCTCAAAGCACATTTACACACCCACTCCACTGAACGAACGCATTCCAAAAAGATATTTGAATGCACAATTTGTTCAAAAACGTTCTGAGTGCAGAGATTTCTCAACATGCATTTAAAACCACACTCCACTGAACGAATTATGCAATGTGAATATTGCCAGCAATGCTTCGACACAAGTCATTCCAATTCCCTTCAGTGTCAACACAGCAGAAAATTGTTCATGCACAAACATCGCATTCACTTTTTTGCAGCTTTTCAAGAAGATACCGCCTTTCACGTCTAAGAACATAACATTGGCCTACCTATCGCAATATGTGCTTCTTGCAATGCTCTTCATTGGCCAGCAGAGGTCAACAGATCCGGACATTACACTAAATGTTGACATGCAGGCAAGGTGTTTTTGCCACCGCTATCCAAGCCCCCTCTTTTATTGGAAGACCTCTTGACTGGCAAGAAAATGTCAGACTGTCCCGAAATTACTGTGATCATATCAGGGAATACAACTCTGCTTTAGCTTTCGCGTAAATGGGCGCACACATCGCTCAACCATCTGGACAAGGACCGTATGCTTTCAGAGTCCACGGTCAAATTTATCACCAGGTCTCTCCTTTATATAACAATCCTGACACGTCACCACAATACGGTCAGCTATATATCTTCGATTACAATACAATACAATACAATACAGTTTATTTTTGTATAGCCCAAAATCACACAGGAAGTGCCGCAATGGGCTTTAACAGGCCCTGCCTTTTGACAGCCCCCCAGCCTTGACTCTCTGAGAAGACAAGGAAAAACTCCCAATAAAAACCTTGTAGGGAAAAATGGAAGAAACCTTGGGAAAAGGCAGTTCAAAGAGAGACCCCTTTCCAGGTAGGTTGGGCGTGCAGTGGGTGTCAAAAGTAGGGGGTCAATACAATACAATACACAGAACAGAACAATTCCTTAATACAGCATAATAATAAAAATTTTAGAAGTACGGTTTAACAGTAGATGATATGACATAATTAGGTTTGGATATTTTTAGAGTCCTGGAGACCTCATCCATCTAGCTGCCTCCCCATTTGGCCATGCCACGGCTGAAACGTTGCTCCGATGAAAGGACCCCTCTTTCCCATGATTCCTGTGATCCTTCATCAGGGATGACTTTACCATAGGCAGGCAAACAACTTGGCAGGTGGGCCGTGGCACCAATTGCCACATTTGGGTACCGAGAAAAGAAACAGAATAGGTTCTGCTGAGGCTACCAGTCAACGTTTGCAAAAGGAATGTAATAGCGCTTGCAGTGACATTTTGTTGCTTCAACTAGACATGATACGCCAGGTTAATCCCTTCGCAAAGTCTTACATGCAAATGCATGACATTGTCACTCACGGTTAATCACGGTTACTCTGTTACTGCTGTATGAATGGTGTTCATGGAAAATCCAGGTCTGGATATGAGAAGGTATAGCTCCCCGTCCTGTCAAACTGATGTTGCTGCTTTGTACGTGAAGACGGGGAACCTCCTGCACAACGCGACATTTGCATATATCCAAGGGGAGAGATTCTTGCAAACGTATCTCTGTTCTCAATATGAACTGTGACCCCATGGTTTTTCCACTGCTATTCCCTTTCGGAGATCCAGGCTGGCACATACAATTAACCCATGTTGAGTAAAAGCGAACCGCGAAAAGAACGCGAGTCACACAGCTCCAATTTTATGCTTTCAGGCTTGCCATGAGATCTTCATTTAGTGTCTTCCATTCCAGTGGCAAACTCTTCCAGCAATACATCGTTGACGCATCTGTCAGAACAGAAGGCACGCGTCTACATTTCCTTCACTCACATCAACAAGACTGGTCCGCCAGTTTTCAGTCACGGACAATTGTGTGTTGGTTTGTTCCGTGCATTGTTATAATGTTGCATTTCTTGCTGATTTATTACATTACCGATTTTTCAAATGTTAATTTTCTCCCTGTGCTTAAAAATCATTAAGAAACCAGCCTGATTATGTGGCATATGGTACGCAGCGGGTTGGCTAGTTATTCATAATATTTACTGTTAAAGTCCTTTGAAAGCCAATCACACTTGGCTGGACCCTTCATTGTTTTGTATATTTGTTCTGACAGCATGAGTGCAAATGGCCGAATTCTGCTTCCAGCTAGGCCCAACATCACAATAATAAGTTTTCCTAAAAACTTATTAAAACATAATTTAAAAAAAAAAATCTTCATTATTTGTATCAGAGGCCTGCTACAACAATATCAGTCTTTTTTTCTATATTTGGGTATTACAGGGTTAAAATTTCCTCTTTAAAAGCAGTTTTAAGTATCACTACAGTTTCAGCAGTTGTTTTCCTTAACAGAAAAAACAAATTCACACAGTCTCGCTATTCTTTATGATCACCCATCACAAAAATCGCAGAACACATTTAATAAGCACCAAGAAAAACCAATACAGAATGCCTTATGAACAATACAGATCAACACCTCTTGGCAATTAATCTACAAAAAGCTGGCATTCACACAAAACATTTAAATTGTACTACAAAAGAAAATAATTCCTTCAGTTAATTAGTCATTGTCACCAAAACAAAAAGTGTGTTTCACAAATCACAACAAACAAATGTTTAGGCATATTGATGTAATGTCAGACACAGTAACAACGTAACATTAACATTGCCTGTACTGAACAATAAAGCAGTGTGGGGAACAGCCCGGACACAGACAGGTAGACATGATGTTTTGCACCACCACACGTTTATTTACACTATTTACAAGAATCAAAGTGCACAAGACAGTGCCACAGCACCAATCACCCCTCAAGTCCTGGCCTTTTCACAATGCCTTTCTCAGTCTCTGGTCCGCCTCCACTCCTCTCCTCCGAGCTCTGTCCTCTTCCACCCGACTCCAGCCATTGCATGAAGGGAGGCGGTCCCTTTTATAATCACCCGGACGTGCTCCAGGTGTTACCCGGCAATCTTCCACCGACACGCCCCAGTGTGGCGGAAGTGCCGGCTGCATCCCCGGAAGCACTCCGGGTGTCCCTGCTCCTCTTCCCCCCAGCTCTTCCGGGTGTGGCAGAAGTGCTGAGGTCCAGGTGACCACGGGCCCCTACAGGGCTGAGCTTCAATGCTCTCTACCTGTGGTCCCCAAAGCAGCCAGGGCGGTCGCCCCCTTGTGGTCTGGAGGAGGCGCATGCCCTCCTCCGGTCCTCCTGGGCGTCCTGGCTGGGTACCACCCCCAGCCGCGTGCCACAGCAGGTAACCGAGTACAGGACGTTTAAAAAAAAATCATACATGAATGTAAAACATTTTTATTGGAACCCACTCAGGAAAGTACAATGTTGTCATTGTCCCACACAATTTTTTATTTTGGCAAGTCTTTCCTGACCAAACCTCTCTCATTTTATAGGATGAGATTTGTGTATAGAATCTCCAGGAAGATAAGCATTCGTTGAGTGTTGTAAAGCCAAAAATGTCTCTATGGGTGACCACACCATTCTCTGATTGGCTGCACACATTGTAAAATTGCCTCCTCGTTGACCTGGGACATCTATCATTGCTCACTGACGTATTACATTTTGGCTATGTCTTCTGCTCCCGATCAAGTTAAAACCAGCTTCATCCACAAACATAAACTTGTGAGGGGCTTCACTTGATTCCAGTTCCATGACTTTCTGTAACCAAGAATACATGAAATTATTAGTGGAGATGGAAATCATACAGCTACATTAACATTTTATTGTTCCATATTCTTTATAGTGGCCATAGTGCATCCAGTAGTAAAGATGTGGTATTACAGGAATGCACATTGCCCAATATAGTACTGTGAAGTACATATCTGTTCTTTACTTGAACATAGTGGTATTGATGTTCCTGAACTCTTTCATGGTTCCTTTTTAAAGGTACCTTGTACAGTTGCTTCATTGTAAACAACATTCTACTTATTGTATGGTGGCTGACAGAATTGATTTTTCAAAAGATACCATTATCTTGTATAATGGCATTCTGGATTTCCCAAAGTCTAATAGAATAATTGGAAATCACCCTGTTGCATATTTTCTTATTCTTGTTGCGGTTTGAAAACTGCTCTCCTTCCACCAACACGAGGCAGACGCCCCAGCCTGCATCATACGTTTATGAATGTATTTACTTACTTTCTTTGAAAATAATAGCAGTAAATATGCAACATTGAAGTAACAATATAACTGTATGTGATTACATGTTTGTTTTCCCTCCAAAATGTTTGAATGATGGAGGACACAGTCGACCCTCTGACATAAGCTACTACTTGTTGTCCAGCCTTTGGCATTGTAAGGCTATTTTTGATCATATGGTCCACAATTGTTGCCCACATTTAATTTGAGACAAATTAATGACCTTGACCTCTTATGCCTCTTCCTCTGCCATGTTGTCTTCCTCTCACCCTCGCCCCACAACGCATTCTTATTCCCCTTCATCTTTGCCCTCTTTTATGAGCAGACTGTTGTTTCTGTCCAAAAATTCCCTACACTGTTACTTGCATTGCAATGACTCTGTTAGAGTCCTGCTGCAGACTGTGAATGTTTTCCAGTTTATAGTGCATGAAGTACACCTGTGAAGTTGTCTGCATGCCCATTGGTTGAGCCATTATATGACACACATAATTGGAGTTCATCATTTACTGTGACTGAGGATGCAATAACAGACATACCACAAACAATACCACATCACTGAAATGTTTGCAATATTTTTTTACTTGTTATGAAAGTTTGTTGAATTATTTTGTATTTACTGGCTAAACATTGTTTGCATATGTATAAAGTTCTGCTAGTGACACTAATGCACTGCAAAAATACAGGATCCATCTTGATCAACAAGACTTAATCAAATGAGAGTTATGCCAAATGATGATAATGGTACCATATCATTTGCATATACTTACTAAACATATTGAAATTTGTAGGAGACAATGATAACATTCTATACTATTCTGTTATGTGCAAGTGATACAATGTTCGGGAAGTTAGATGAACTGTTTTGCAAACATCTATTTTCAATAGAGTCATGTGCTAAAGCAACTGTAAAAAAAGTATAAGAGTTGCCACAGGTTTTTTTTGTTGTTGTTGTTGAACCTTCCAGTGGAATTTTGATAGGTCACACTTTTAATCACAATGACTAGGAGGCTGAATTATCAACAATCTAATTTATACAGCTTCATTTTGCATTCAGCCAATCATAACTTGTCTTTCTAGTAACTCCTTTTCAATTAGAGCCACCAGAACTAAGGAGGCCAATTCATTTACTGTAGTGAATGATGTTCTGTAGTCATCATTTTTGTAAATATCTCCATAGTTTACCATATCATCCTTGACTTCTATTTTGATAACTCCTGTCATGCAGTAGGCCTCAGATGCTATGCACACACAGTCCCACTGCATGTATCTATTCAGCTATTCTTTAAAAAGCTATTTAGACAATTAGCACAGTGACACAGTGAGTATTGTTCCCATCTCACACTATACTGTATGCAGCTGGTTGTCTCCTCGGTAGAGTTTGTTATATATTCATTAATCTCTACAAATATATTTCAAAGCCATGCTGTAAGATCGGTTGAAAAGTTGTTAATAGATGTGAACATGCATGAGTATAATCTGCACAAGAATGGTGTCTCCCCTCAGGCTAATTCTTTGCAAATAGGGTTCAATTTCAGTAAATCAAGGGATTGCTCTAAGATGCTTGCCACAAATATGGAATACATTTCATACAGATGAAATTTTAAATAATATTCAAAATGCAGTATGACATTATTATGAATTAGCCTGGACGCAGGAAATATTTTGGTAGGATCGTGTCTACAATGCTGGTCATTTTAGCCTCAATGATTACTCTGCAATAGGTGCTGTGATCCATCCTGCTGCTACACAGAACTTTACTGTAGCATTACAAATGGAGCTAAGAATTTGTAGGTTAATTACAATCCAAAGACATGCAGGTTAGGTGGGTTGGCGATTCTAAATTGGCCCTAGTGTGTGCTTGGTGTGTGGGTGTGTTTGTGTGTGTCCTGCGGTGGGTTGGCACCCTGCCCAGGATTGGTTCCTGCCTTGTGCCCTGTGTTGGCTGGGATTGGCTCCAGCAGACCCCCGTGACCCTGTATTTGGATTCAGCGGGTTGGAAAATGGATGGATAATGGATGGAAAACAAATCACTTTGACACAAGAAAAGGTTTGGGCCGGCCACCCTTAACTTGAATAAGGCAGCAAAGTTGAAGAATTGGTAGTTGGAGTTCAAAACAGGAACTGAGAACTGAAGGAGGTTGTCTGGCTTTTAAGGCAGGTCGGCGGAAGTGACGTCATCGGGCCCAGAACTGGAAATGATGTCTTTGGGGAGCAGATCTGGACGTGACATCATCGGGCCCAAGAAACGGAAGTGACATCATCGAGGGTGGAACCGGAGGTGACAAGGTTGTGGCTGGAACCAAACAGGGATAACAGAGACAGGTTACTGTGCCCCGCCACCCCCTGGCCTGGGATGGAATTACCTTCTTTTGGTCCTTCTAGCTGCCTCCTATGTGTACGGTTGTGACAAATAAATATATATAGCAATAATAAATTACCCATGGCTTGCAGCTACAGAAAACCACAGATGCAGATGGCAATAACTTGGTTTCCTTACTGAGGTCATGTTTCAGGAAGATCCTTCATTGCAGTTTTTCTAAATAGGTCCTGGTTCAAGAGAGGTAATCCTGTATTTTCCTCTCGTGGGGTTCCTTTTGAGATAGTTGGATGCAAAGTAATGGTAAGTGGTTAACAACTTCCATAGTTTCTCCAGAGATGATATTTTTTGGGGCACAATTACCTGGACATGTACCTCTTGAAAGACATTTATCAGTCAGTTAAACACCATGACTTTCCAGAGTGTGGGCACAGTTCAGTTAAGTGTTTAACTTGCTAGCCCATATTGTATAGACCAGCTGGCACTGCTTAATAGTTAAATTCATTTTCCACCAGTTTGTGTATTTTGCTACTTAAACTACATTATTAAAGTTTCATACCTAATGCATTGAATTACAAGCCATAAAATAATACAATAATGTAACAGCAGCAGTTTTCAATGACACTTTTTTGTAGCTCTGCATTGTTCTTAATACAATTAAAACGTTTGCAGTTTAACATATTTTTAGTAAGGGACATTATGACATTTTAACATTTTACAGAGATTTTACAGGTAAATGTATGTCTATTAAAACAGTTCAGTGCATTAACCATGCTTGACATTAATTCTGCATTAATTTAATTTTAGACTAGGCAAGAAGGGCTTATATGTGTGAATAATAATCTATCTTTTTAACCAATCAAGCTATTCAAGCTCACTGTGTATTTAAAATATAAAATGGATTTATGCAGCTATATTACTTGACTTGTGTTATTTTTCATGAAAATAGGTTAGAGAAACAGCGTAGATACTACTTCCTTTGTTTCAAAGGTGTTAAATAAAAAAAATCTGATTTATTTTTCTGAATGTATTACTTTGTGGTCATCTTTATTACAGAAAGGAAGAGCTAATCTTTCAAAATAAAATATTTGCCTAGTGTAGCACTAGGTAGTAATGCTGCATTACTTTTTATAATAACTACTATTGTAACACATGGAACAGCAGAAGGGTGTAATGATACATACATTTAGCTCCATATTAAAATTTGGCAGATCCTGAATGCTAAAGAGCCCCTTACGTGACAAGGATGAGGGACAAATAATTAAATAAAATAGAAAAAAATAGGTGAAGTAAAGAAAAATTGATGGGAAAAAGTTTTGATAGGAGGGGGAAAAATAATATGAAATAATTTGCCATTTTCTCACTAAACTTTTGGTTTAATAACAGGTACTTCTGAAAAAATATGATGTAAGAAAAATAATTTTGACCAGATATAAAATAATTTCCAGTAAGCCATTTGGTCCAGAGTTTGCATAAATCTTCATAGGGATCCCCCTCTGACTCCCCAGACTGTTTTTTCGACTGTCACTGTATTGCCATAAATAGAGCACTGCCAGAATTTGGTTTCACTTCAAGCACTGCTTGGCATTAATTCAAGTTAGTACTGAACACCACCAGGAGTGCATCTAATATACTTTCCTATTTGCAATTTTCATAGACAGGCTATCAAGGTGCAGCCTAATATTTGGAAGTACAGTAGAGGTTTTTGGAAAGCAAGGATTGTATTTCAGTTGTTTACCGATGATGCCGCTCTCTTGACTTTATCAGACTGTGATCTCTGGCAAGCTAAGGAACAGTTCACCGTTGAGTGTTATTTGGTTTTGATGAGAACCACCAACTCCAAATCAGTGAATGGACTCTTCAGCTAAGAGTTGCCAAAGCCCCAAGGAAAGGAATTCAAGCAACTTGAGTTCCAGTTCATAAGTGAAAGTAGAAGTGATCATGAGACTGGCCAAAGAATCAGTGGAGATTACAGTAAACTAGTAAGTTTATATTTCAGGTCATGAGCTCTGAGGGTATCATAAGAGGCTGAATTGGGTTCATGTACAGGGTCTCTGTGATAACACTGAATGATAAGCTGAGGAGCAGTGATGAGTAAAAGAGGTATATTTTGCAAATTTGTTATGCAAATAATCAATTTTGAAAAACGAAGCTCATTGAAAAGGGATTTTTGGAGTTTCTTTTGTGTTTCTGATGCATCTTTAGGACTGTGATTGCCAGGATTGTTGTTGTAATTTTCAACCCAGAAGAATCACAATCAACAGCGTTATGTCTTCCCTTGAAAGGAAATGAGTCTGGGGAATTTTTTTTTCACTTGAGATCTTTACTTAAATGCTAAGTGACAGGCAGATGCATGCAGAAATTATTGCATAAACTGCTTCCAGACAGGAATTTCTTTTTAGAACATTGAAGATTGTTCCCATAATATCAAGCAAAGATCTGAAAGTCACTAAAGTCCTGCTCTCTGACACACTGCTTGGTAATTTATTCCATGTGTCTCTGATTCTTTGTGTAAAAAAAATCTTTATAATATTTGTGTGAAATCTATCCTTAACAAGTTTCCAACTCTGTCCCTGTGTTCCTGTTGCAGAATTTATTTAAAGTTAACAACTGTTATCAACTGTACTAATTCCTCTCTTAATTTTAAACACTTCAATCATGTCACCTTTTAATTTCAGTTTGCTTAAACTGAAAAGAATCAACTCTTTCAATCAGCCCTCATGGCTCTTGCCATTAAGTCCCAGAATCAGCCTAGTTCCTCGTGTTTTTGGCTAGCAAAGCTTTGTCTTTTAAGTAGCCCAGAGACCAAAACTGGAGTGGCCTTACTTGCATGTTATTTTACTTAAGCTTAACCTCCCTTGACTTGCACTCTACACATTGTAATATATAACCTAACATCCTATTAGCCTTCTTGATTGCTTCTGTCTGCTGCCTGGGTGTACATAGTCATGAGTCCACTATGACTCTTAGGTCCTTTTCATAATAGGTATTTTCAAGTTTGAGACTTCCCATTCTGTATTCACATGTCACATGTTTACATCCAACAAGTCATACTTTACATTTACTTACACTAAATGTCATCTGCCAAAAATCTGCCCAAGTCTATATAAGTGAGTGAACTTTATTGTCATTCATACCATACAACAGTACAATAACAGATGCATAGCTGAATGAAATTGCGTTTCTTCAGGCTCAATTTGCAGACATAAAAGACAGGTGCATAAAAGACAAGTGCACGTATGACAACATACAGATATTACAAACATTTCACTTCTTACACAGAAAGTAGGTAAGACAGCACAAGGCAGCACAGTACAAAATATAAATACAAAAGATATATAGAAATGTAAGCCAGTCAGTGGGTAAAATATAATATGATAGAAAATATTGCACATTGTTTCGCAGTGATTGTGTTATTGCACTATATGGTGTCACGCACGAGTGCATGGGGAGCAGATTAAGAACTCAGACCACATCGCGACAACCCATGCCGAGGGACAGAGGTGGCGCACTAACCTTTCTCTTCTTATCTCATCAGCCAGAACGAGGATTCTCTGCCGTAAGAAAGCCTGGGGTAAACAAAAAGAAGCCATACTTCCGGGTTCCCGTCTTCCCTCCAGTCACAAGATGATGATGTTGTTATCCCAGCATGCATCTCAGTTTTCACAGCATCCCTGATTCAATTTCCTGTCCCTCTGTATAAATGTTCCCCCGTTTGCTTTATACTTTGTCCGGTGTGACCATTGGCCTTGTATTGTGGAGACAGTCCTCAGTTTATGTTTCAGTAAACTGAAGCAGAAACCCCAAAAGTTTATACCATGTGACTGTTTCTTCACAATGGATACAATATTTATACATAAATATACAATATATACAATGTAATATTGTACGATATTACAATACAATACAATGTAATGTAAACTTAAGACATACAGTGGTGTGAAAAACTATTTGCCCCCTTCCTGTCCTGATTTCTTATTCTTTTGCATGTTTGTCACACAAAATGTTTCTGATCATCAAACACATTTAACCATTAGTCAAATATAACACAAGTAAACACAAAATGCAGTTTTTAAATGATGGTTTTATTATTTAGGAGAAAAAATCCAAACCTACATGGCCCTGTGTGAAAAAGTAATTGCCCCCTTGTTCAAAAATAACCTAACTGTGGTGTATCACACCTGAGTTCAATTTCCGTAGCCACCCCCAGGCCTGATTACTGCCACACCTGTTTCAATCAAGAAATCACTTAAATAGGAGCTGCCTGACACAGAGAAGTAGACCAAAAGCACCTCAAAAGCTAGACATCATACCAAGATCCAAAGAAATTCAGGAACAATTGAGAACAGAAGTAATTGAGATCTATCAGTCTGGTAAAGGTTATAAAGCCATTTCTAAAGCTTTGGGACTCCAGCGAACCACAGTGAGAGCCATTATCCACAAATGGCAAAAACATGGAACAGTGGTGAACCTTCCCAGGAGTGGCCGGCCGACCAAAATTACCCCAAGAGCGCAGAGACAACTCATCCAAGAGGTCACAAAAGACCCCAGGACAACATCTAAAGAACTGCAGGCCTCACTTGCCTCAATTAAGGTCAGTGTTCACGACTCCACCATAAGAAAGAGACTGGGCAAAACGGCCTGCATGGCAGATTTCCAAGATGCAAACCACTGTTAAGCAAAAAGAACATTAGGGCTCGTCTCAATTTTGCTAAGAAACATCTCAATGATTGCTAAGACTTTTGGGAAAATACCTTGTGGATTGATGAGACAAAAGTTGAACTTTTTGGAAGGCAAATGTCCCGTTACATCTGGCGTAAAAGGAACACAGTATTTCAGAAAAAGAACATCATACCAACAGTAAAATATGGTGGTGGTAGTGTGATGGTCTGGGGTTGTTTTGCTGCTTCAGGACCTGGAAGGCTTGCTGTGATAGATGGAACCATGAATTCTACTGTCTACCAAAAAATCCTGAAGGAGAATGTCCGGCCTGTTCGTCAACTCAAGCTGAAGCGATCTTGGGTGCTGCAACAGGACAATGACCCAAAACACACCAGCAAATCCACCTCTGAATGGCTGAAGAAAAACAAAATGAAGACTTTGGAGTGGCCTAGTCAAAGTCCTGACCTGAATCCAATTGAGATGCTATGGCATGACCTTAAAAAGGCGGTTCATGCTAGAAAACCCTCAAATAAAGCTGAATTACAACAATTCTGCAAAGATGAGTGGGCCAAAATTCCTCCAGAGCACTGTAAAGGACTCATTGCAAGTTATCGCAAACGCTTGATTACAGTTATTGCTGCTAAGGGTGGCCCAACCAGTTATTAGGTTCAGGGGGCAATTACTTTTTCACACAGGGCCATGTAGGTTTGGATTATTTTTCTCCTAAATAATAAAACCATCATTTAAAACTGCATTTTGTGTTTACTTGTGTTATATTTGACTAATGGTTAAATGTGTTTGATGATCAGAAACATTTTGTGTGACAAACATGCAAAAGAATAAGAAATCAGGAAGGGGGCAAATAGTTTTTCACACCACTGTATTTGTGATAATAAAATGCACAGTAAGTAAGAGAGCAAAAGGACAAAGGTTATTTAATAGAGTTTAGTATTCTGATGGCCTGGGGGAAGAAGCTCCTGTTAAATCTGGAAGTTCTGCAGTGCATACTGCGGTAACGCTTTCCAGAGGGCAGAAGTTCAAACAGCCCATGTGCCGGGTGTGTGGGATCTTTTATGATCTTAATGGATCTGCTCTGGCAACGTGAGTAATGTAATTCTTGAACAGATGGGAGTGAGGACCCGATGATTTTCTCCGCTGTCCTCACCAGTCTTCGAAGTATCTACTGTTCAGCGACAGTGCAGCTACCATACCAAACTGAGATGCTGCTGGTCAATATACTTTCTATAGTGCCTCTGTAGAAAGTTGTGAGGGCAGGAGAGGGAAGGTTTGCTCTTTTCAGCCATCGGAGAAAATGAAGTCACTGTTGTGCCTTCTTGACAAGAGAAGTGGTATTTGTGGTCCATGGCAGGTCATCTGTAATGTGCACTCCCAGAAACGTGGTGCTTCTCATTGACTCCACACTGTTTCCATGGATTGTAAGTGGCTAAGTGGTAAGTGTGCTTTCTCCTGAAGTCAATGATGATCTCTTTTGTTTTGTTGACATTCAGTGTCAGGTTATTTTTTTCCACACCAGACAATGTTGATTGACTTCCACTCTGTAGGCGGAGTCATCGTCATTACTGATGAGACCCACTACTGTTGTGTCGTCTGCAAATTTTATGATTTGATTTGAATTGGCAGTCGTGAGTCAACAAGGTGAACAGTAGGGGGCTTAGAACACAGCCCTAGGGAACCCTAGTGTTCATGATAGTAGTGTCAGAGGTTATTTTTTCCAAGACATACTGTCTGGAATCTGTCTGTGAGGAAGTCTAATAACCAGTTACACTAAGGGGTGCTGATGCCTAGTGGCTCCAGTTTCTTTACCTGATATTGTGATGACAGTATTGAAGGCAGAGCCGAAGTCAATAATAAGCATCCTCACATAACTGTTCTTATTTTCCAGATGAGCCAGTGTCAGATGGAGTGCAGTTGCTATGGCATCATCAGTGGAGCGATTTGGGCAGTTTGCAAATTGAAGTTGATCAAATGTAGCAGGCAGTCTGGATGTGATGTGATTTTTGATCAACCCTTCGAAGCACTTCATCATGATGGGTGTGAGTGCTATAGGACGATAGTCATTCAGTGATATTGTTGGTGATTTCTTTGGCAGTGGAATAATGGAAGTGGCTTTGAAGCACTGAGGAACAACAGCTTGTCTTAGGGAGATGTTGTAGATGTCTGTGAGAACAACTGTAAGTTGGTCAGCACAGTCTCTGAGTACACACCCTGGTATGTTGTCGGGACCTGCAGCTTTCCGTGGGTTGACCCTGCACAGGGCTCTCCGAACATCACTGTGGTTGAGACAGAGTATTTCATCGTCCATAGTGAGAGAGGCTTTAATTGCTGTTGTGTTGTTATTTTCCTCAAACCAGCTAAAATATATGTTAAGTGTGTTGAGGAAGTCTGTGTTATCATCACAGGGTGGCGGGGAGGGTTTATAGTCTGTAATAGACTGGATGCCTTGCCATAGGCGCTTGGGATCTTTTGAGTCAGTGAAGTAACTCTGGATTTTATACCCATAAGCACGTTTTGCTACTCTCACGCCTCGGTTCAAGTTAGCTGTAGCAGATCTGAGAGCGTCTCTGTCTCCGGATTTGAAGGCCATATTACGTGCTCTCAGAAGGGCAATCACCTCCCTGATAAACCACGGCTTCTGGTTGGCATGTGTGGTGATGTTCCTGATCACTGTCACATCCTCTACACACTTGGATATAAATCCTGTCACATACTCTGCATACTCCTCCAGGTTGATGTGCTGGTTAATCATGGCAGCCTCTCTAAACACATTCTAGTCCATGCATTTAAAACAATCCTGGAGTACTGAAAGTGCTCCCTCTGGCCAGTTTGCTTTGTAGATGGTTTGCTTCTAGTTAGCAGTGGTCTGTATACAGGAATTACCATAACAGAGAGATGGTCCAGGTTTCCAAGGGGGGGTGGGGGGTTATGAGTTGCCTTGAATGCCTGTTTGATATTTGTGTAAACCCGGTCCAATGTGTTTACTCCCAGGTTGCAAAGTCAACATGTTGATAAAAATGTGGCAGAACTGTCTTTAGGTTGGCTTGATTAAAGTCTCCAGCAATTATATAAACACAGTCCGGGTTTGCAGTTTGCATTGCACTGACAGATTGACATAGTATGGATAGCGCTGCTTTTGTTATTTGCGCTGGGGGGGATGTACATACAGTAGCTGTAATGCTAACAGCTGTAAATTCCCTCGGCAGGTAGAATGGTCAGCATTTCAGTGTCAAAAACTCAGAGCAGTGGCTCGAGACAAGTTCAACATTTGTGCACCAGTTGTTGTTTGTGTATATACATACATTTTCCACTGAGAGCATGAATCCTATCTGCTCGAAAGTTTGTTAGCCCGTCCAGGCTATCGGAAACAGTGGAGTTCAGCAATGTCTTGGTAAAAATGAGTGCACAACAGTTTTTTATCTTGCATTTTGTGGTTAAATCCAGTCTTAGGTAGTCCATTTTGTTCTCTAGCAAGCGAACATTAGACATCAGAATAGATGGAAGCGCTGGTCTGTGTGGATTAGCCTTTAGTCTACTGGCGATACCTTCCTGAGTGCCTCTCTTGCGTAGTTCCACAATGCTTGCGTCGCTTCCCCGGGCGGCTGGTGATGGTAGGTGGTACCTTTGCTGTGCAGGCCTCTGAGTCTTGCTGCCGTAGTATTCCCAGTCTGCGTAGAGTTTGGAGATCTAAATCAAGCAAATTGCTTGATAACTTACTGGATTGATCAGATGCACAAAGTTTGAGTAAAGTGGATCAATTGTAGGTAATTTTCGTGAAAGAACATTACGGAGAAGACATTACATTTAATGAAAAACGCACATTGTTAGTGGGAGCCGGAGTAGCCACTGCCACACAGGGCGCCGCCATGATACATGATATGCTGTCCAAATCTCTCCGTATCAGTTTAGATGATTCTGCATAAGATAGACCTTCCAAATAATTTGGTATGAATGGAACAAATTCTGGTAGCAAAACACAGTTTATTTCACAAATTTATTTGCAAAGGAAAAATTGCAAATTCAATTTTCTGTGAATTGTTTTACTCATTACTATTGAGGAGCTCAGCAATACAGAATGCCATTGCAGTAGAGCAACTAAATCTACTAATCTAGCAGAGCCAGTTGAGGTGGTTTGGCTATGTAGTTAGAATGCCCACTTGGTGGCTCCTATGGCTGAAACTACAAACATTTGTGTGAAGACTAAGGGAGAACTCAAATAGACACATTAGAGGAGTTATATATTTCAGCTGGCCTGGCAATACCTGGGAATTACACTCTAAAGTGCAGAAACATGTTGCTAAGGATAGAGTGGCCTGGTCAGCCCCACTGAGTATGTCGTTTCTACAACCTTCTCCAACAAAAGCAGAGTGATGATGATTTTGTTGATGTCTTTTAGTAGATATGTAGAAGAAGAATGGCACAAACCTGTTAAAATGGTTGGGATTCCACTGGGTGACCCTGTTTAATAGTTGCTATGAAGCTTTTTTAAAATAACAATAGTCATAGGGCAGGATAACAACAGTGAACTTCCCTCTGCACTGGTCTTCCATGTGATGCTTACTTCCTGGACGAGCAAGTTTTTAAGCTGTGTAACTACATGAGGCAGAGTCAGATGGCAAACTCAAGACAGTTTTATTGTTCTTTATCTTGGCCATCTTCTTCAGGACTAAGGGCAGAACTGATAAAGAGAGAAATGGCTCTGTTACACCCAAATCCTTCCCCTGTCCACCCATTAACTCAGTCAATGAAAAAGGTATAAAAAATGACAGACATGGAATATGTTTTTCTAGTTACGTTTACATGAACAAATACATATTCAGCATTTAAATACACTGTACATGAAAGATTTACATTTTCATATTTGACTCATGCCTTTATCCAAGGTGACGTACAACATTTATTATACAACTGGTTACACTTCATTCCAGTTGGTACACAGGCAGGTGAAGTGACTTGCTCAGGGTCTGCAGTTCAAAGACTTATTCACTACACCACACTGCCTGCAGAATGCAAAACAGGAAGTATGTACAATAGTCATCCAAAAATCCAGTTGTCCTTTCAATTGTTAACTTGGTCTTGTCTGATTTCACAAGTTTGACAAAATCAGCAGTAACTGAAGAAAGTGCACAGAGAAATACGTTTTAGTTTGCTGTTGACTGACTTGTCTGCAATTTATAGGTGAGAAAAGCTGTTCTGCAATTGTGTGTGCTTTCTTATATTTGGAAATTTGATGTAAAATGAGATGATACCCCAAGTGCCTGCTGGCTTCTTGTACAAACACAATATAATGTGTTTTGTGAATACTCAAAAATTCTTTTTTGTTTCATTTGAGAAAAGACTTTTTTTTATGTAAATAGCATGCTTTCTTTCCAAATGTCTTTATAGCTGAATGATTATTTGTTTCATTTTGTAAAACCACACCACAGAAAATGCACAGTGGCCATTGCTCACCACACTTCAATGTAAAAGTAGTCTAGGTTGTACTGTATGTTCCTAACTGTGTCAGATTTTTTTGAGATGAATCTTGTAAGGCTGATTTGGAATTGCATTATATTGCAGTAGATGATGCTGCAGGGCATTTGAGGAACTTGTCCATGTTGTATGACTTTCTTAATGAATGGTGTGGTGTATAACAGGTTGTTATTAGTTTGAAACTGAGCTTAGTCAAGTGTTTCATTTATTTTTTACTTAAGTTAGTAACCCGTCTAGAGGGGTATCCATTGACCCACGTTTGGGTCATGACCCAGGAGTTGAGAAACACTGTTTTAAGTAAAGCATTGTAAATATTACAAAAATAAATCATTGTTTACTAGGCATTTTTGGTATATAAAACTTCACTTAGGGTGGTAAGGTGGCACAGTGATAGCACTGCTCTCTCACAGTAAGGCAGCCAGAGTTCACATCCGCAGTCATTCCTCAGTGGAGTCTGCATGCTCTTCCCATCTCTGCATGGGTTTCCTCCCACAGCTCAATGGCATGCTGGTTATGTGGTTTGGCAATGCTAAATTGGTCCTAATGGGTGGTCGGGATGTGGGTGTGTGTGTGTTCAACCTGTGATGGAGTGGTGCCCTGTCCAGGGTTTGTTCCTGCCTTGCTCCCAATACTAGCTGGGATAGGCTCCAGTAGACCTCCATGATCCTGCTCAGGACTAGAAAATGACTGACTGACTTAGGTATTCAAGCATAAATGTAGATGCTCATTGTGCACTGCTTGTTTTTAGAATTTTGTGCTTCATTTACCATATATACTCAGGTACTCATGGTATATGTAGAGGTCAGGTCTTGAAACCCGAAAAATCGATCATAAAATCAGACCCAAACTTATACACCCGTTCAAAAATGCGACACAAATTTTTTTTTACATCTTCTTGCCTCCTCCAATCTCATACCAGATTCTCAGATACTCATGGTATACGTAGAGGTCAGGTCTTGAAACCCGAAAAATCGATCATAAAATCAGACCCAAACTTATACACCCGTTCAAAAATGCGACACAAATTTTTTTTTTACATCTTCTTGCCTCCTCCAATCTCATACCAGATTCTCAGACACATTGAATTTTGTTGCAGAAGTGCAATTACCAATTTCTTTCGCTACTTCAATGACGTTTAATTTAAAACCAGCTTCATATTTTCTTTTGATTGAACTCTCCATCGTAGATAAGGGATGCCCTTACGATAAAGATGTATGGGGGTGTTAGATACAAAAAACACAAAATAAGACAAATGTCGCTTCACGATGTGTGGTCACATAGGCACAATACATAGAAAAAAAAGGCAGTGTGACCCGTGGTTACTCTTTCAGGTGGGAGTTAGCATGTCATAATCTCTTGGACAAATAACGTGAGTTTTCCGCATTCAACTTATACGACTGACATTATAAAATATGAAAAATTCTACGGTGAAATCAAGTTCCGACTTATCTGCAGGAGAACTTCATGAGTATATATGGTACTTCAGGAAGAAGCATTTGAAGACCCTATTATTTGGTGAATTTCTGTCTATCTAACATCAGTTAGGTTTTATAACTGAGGAGCTGTAACTTGCTTGTATTTCGTTCTGAGCTCATCATTTGTGGTAATTAATTTTGCACCCTTGTCCTGTAACACTAGTTTGCAAACATTCTCCCTGATATTTATTCAGTTATGTCGACCTCTTTTTTAAGTCATTTGGAAAAAAGCATCTGCTAAGCAAATAAAAGTAAATGTAAGAATCATTAGTAAATGTAATGCACTGCACTACCAGCTGTAAAATGTCTGTGTTAGTACTACAGTTTCTAAAAAGGAAATAAATGGCACCCACTATTTTAGAAATTGTTTTATAGTGAATTCTGTCAGTGATTCATTTTCAGAACCCAGTTAGTCCAGTACAGGTTTGTGGTGGGTCACAGCCACATGAAAGGATTTGACAAAAGGAAGCGTCCTACCCTGAATGGAGTGCCTGTTCTTTATATGGCACCCAGATCCATACAAACAAAATATTTCACAGACAGCCATTTTATAAAGTAATTTGTCAATTATTAGCTGTACCCTTTTTGATATGTAGGAAGAATTTGAAGTACCTGGAGAAAATGCATCTGGTGAACAGATGGAGCTACAAACACCATACAATTTGGGGCTCTGAAGCAGCAGTGTTAACTATTGCAACAATAGGCCTCCAGCAAACTGGTTTTAGTAAGAAAATTGCTTTGTAACCTAAATGGTAATGTTCTGCAGCAATGTTCCATACTCCCAAATTGCATTATATGATGTGAACAAATACCTAGAAATATAAAATGCATGTAATATGATGATTCACAAGAATACTCTGAAAAAAATTTACTGATCAAAACTAAATTCAGTAAGCAACTAAAAACATTTTCTCATTTCTTTTTTTTATGTAAATGGTATATAGAATTCCACTCTTTCCGCCATTGGCCCTTGACAAGCTTAGGCACAGCAGATCATGCTGAAGCATTTCTGTTGCTGGCAGTTATGACTAATGACTTGTCCAATTTGTAGTACTTCACATGGAATAGACAAACATGAGAATTTTAGAGAACTATAGAAACCCATTCACTCCCATTATCGGCAGGCAAATTAGACAGCTGTATTGTGATGGGATGGCCAATGATTCAATATAATGATAAAATGTATCTAACTGAAGTTTTGAGAGCAGTAATATGCTTCTGAAAAACTTTATAACAATTTAGAAAGCACACTAGATAGAAGTAAAAGAGACATAAAAGCAAAAGTATGATTTTTATAGTTTTATACACATCAGATTAAGGACATAACTTCCATGGAGAGGCTCTCCAGTTTTCAAAAGAGTTATGTTTTGCTCGCAAAACTTAAAAATGAAATAAAATCATCATTGGTGCACAGACTAAACAGAAATGAAAGGTTAATTTCACATACCTGATATTGGTGAGGCATTGACATTTATGACAGCACTCACCTTGCACAAAATGTGAAAAAAGTTGATGTACTTCTGCTGGATTTTCAAGGTGAACAAAATCACATCAATTTTCTTACTAACAGAATTTTCTTTATTCATCAGGTTTGACCTCATCCTACTGCCTGCCACCTAGAAGCCTGTTATAAACAGCAGCAGCTCCCTGTTATACAAGTCAGTTCTTATGTCCATTTTTTGTTGCTTGTTTTTATTATAATTTATATACAGTATGAAAATATATAATATACAAAATATATAATACACCTATATATGTATTTTTGAGCTTCTGTAAATTTTTAATTTCCCCTTTGGGACAAATAAAGATCTATCTATCTATCTATCTATCTATCTATCTATCTATCTATCTATCTATCTATCTATCTATCTATCTATCTATCTATGCTTTTGAGAGCAATTTACTTACAATGCCTTATACAAGTATTTTCACCCTTTCACTTTTTACAAATATTGTTATAGTACAGCCTTATGCTCTTAATTCTTATTCTCACCAGACAAAGCTGGCAGCACCACAAGGATTATGTTTTTTGATTTCTCTAGTGCCTTCAGTACCATCCAGCCATCCCTGTTAAGGGAGAAATGCAGGTGGATAAGCCTATGGTGTCCTGAATAATAGACTATCTGTTGGATAGACTACCGTTTGTGAGACTCAAGGACTGTGTTTCTGATATGAATTTGAGCAACACTGGAGCACCACAAGGAATAGTCCTGTCACCTTGTCTCTTGTACACCACCGACCATATATATATATAACACCAGGTCATGACTCCTTCTTCTTCTTCTTCTTCTTCTTCCATACCTTTTCCCACCAGAAATGTTCAAACAATTCTGCACTTTGGGGTGCATTGATAAGGGGGATGAGACATAGGGTACACCAGTATAGGAGTCTTGTGGAGAACTTTGTTTCTTGGTGCAGAAAGAATTGTCTGCAACTTAACATCAGCAAAACCAATAAATTGTTTATTGACTTTCACCACATCAAACATCCTATAACGGACACATTCTCTCTTTCACACAATATCTATCTATCTATCTATCTATCTATCTATCTATCTATCTATCTATCTATCTATCTATCTATCTATCTATCTTTGCTTGTCTTTCGACTTTGTTGCTGTGGATTGCTGTTAGCCAAATCCTTTTGCCTCCTTTTTCATATTTTTGAATATTTTGTTATTATTTGCTATTATTTTAGTACATCATTCTTTTATAAAGATTCTGGTGGGACTGTATCTTTCTAAAGGCCGAAGTGTGATGATTCTCCCTCTTGTGAGATGTATTTTGAAATGTTTTGGGAGTCTTTTGTAAATTTTGAACTTTTGAAGCTGTTCCTTCATTTTTAGGTCTAGACAGGCCTGATGCCTCCCATTTTCCTAGAGTCAGTTTCCATTGGGGTTTGACCTATTTTGAGGCATACCAATTAGGATTCTGGCCTGTTTTTTGTGGGTCTTTTTCAAGGCCTCACCTTTTTGCCATTTGTTTGTTGTTGCTATCACAACAATTAGGAATCCAATTTTGATGTGTGGGTTAATTTTGAAGATGTTATTTGCTAAAATAATTTAGATTCATTTTTTCACATATCAAATAGCAGTCAATACCCCAGAATAACAAAGCAAAAACAGGTTTTTATGAATTTTTACAAATCTATTAAAAATACAAATCTAAAATATTAAATTGACAAAAAATATTCGGACCCTTTATTCAGTTGTTAGATGAAGCCCTTTTGGCAGCAATTCTTCTGGATTCTTTTTGTGTTGTCTGGATTCTTTTTTGTGTTGTCTGGATTCTTTTTTGTGTTGTCTGGATTCTTTTTGTGTCTGATATGACAAGCTTCACACACCTGGATTTAAGGGTTTTCGACCATTATTTTCTACAGATCTTCTAAAACTTTGTCAGGATGGATTGAGATAATCATTGGAGAGCTATTTTCATGTCTCTCCAAAGATGTTAGATTGCGTTCAAGTTAGGCTTTGGCTAGGATACTCAAGGAAATGCACAGAGTTGGCCCTAAGGTACTCCTGTGTTGTCTTTGCTTTGTGCTTAGAGTTATTGTCCTGTTAGGAGGTAAAACTTCATCCAAGTCTGATGTCCAACGTGGTCTAGAGCAGGTTTTTATTAAGGTAAACCCTGTACTTTGCTCCTTTCAGCTTTCCTTCAACCCTAACTAGCCTCCCAGTCCCTGCCACTGAAAAAGATCCCACCACACGGTGCTGCCACCACTGTGCATCACCATTGGAATGAAAGTACACAGGTGATGAGTTTTCTACAGACGTGATGCTTAGAGGCTAAACCGTTCAATGTTGGCTTCATTTGACCAGTTAATCTTGTTTCACGCAGTCTGAGAGACCTTCAGGTGCCTTTATGCAAATGCCAAGCACGCTTTCAAGTGTCATCTTGCCATTCTGCTATAAAGCTCAGATTGGCAGAGTGTTGCTGTGATGGATGCCCTTATGTAAGCTTCTCCCATTGCTACACTGGTTTTCTGGAGCTCACCATCTTGGTCACCTCTGTTACCACTGTTGTCCTCCCATGACTGGCCAGTTTACCCAGGCAGCCAGCTCTAGCATGAGTCATGGTTGTTCTAAACGTATTTCATTTATGAATTATGGTGGACACTGTGCTCTTGGAACTTTCAATGGTCATTACATCCATCTTGCATTCAAGATGGCACCTGTGTTTGGCTTTGCCTGTGCCTCGGTCTATGTGTTTTTGTGTTTTACCTATTTTATTAGTTTTATTAGTACATTTTTCTCCAATGTCGTCTTTTCTTTGTGGACATACGATTGCCACTCACTACTGGCGATCAGATCTACAATGGATGAGTTCCAATTTCGGAGGAATGGTGTTATTTTTCCACTACTGCTCAAGCATTATGTTGTTTTTGACGTACCTCCAGTGTTGCCAGTTGGGATCTTGCCTACACATCGGAGGTCCCACTGGATGAAGTGTGTGAAGAAGTCCGGATTTCTTTTGCTGCTTTGCTGGCTTCAGAGAGATTGTGCATCTGCACATTCCCATTTACTACCTCGTGTACCCAAAGTGAGAGTGGGAGCAAACCGGGAATGTTGTTTTTGGACTGCTTCCAGGCAGGTATGCTTAAGAAGTGTCTGTCTTTGGCCACCCACCATTCTACCCTTTTTTCCACACCTTACCTACCATCTGTAGTAACCCCAATCTGTGTCATGGCTTACCAGAATTTTCTGACTCCGCTGCTCCACTGGCTCTCTCCGCTAAAATGTTGTAATTAATGCCTGCTCTATTGCCAACAAGTCTTTTATTCTGAATGACTTGTTTGCCATGAGTGGCTGGATTTTATGTTCATTTCTGAGTAGTGGCAGCATGAGAATGAACACTTTCATTTCTTCAAAATATGTCCTGGGAACTGTTCATTTCTGAGCACACCATTCTGAGCACATTTGGACGGGGAGGTGAAACCACTGTCATTTTTAGAAGGAAATTTTTATGTCAAATGATTTCTTCAGTCAACATGTGTCTGGCCCCACTCACATTGCAGCACATACTTTACAGCTGGTTTTCACTTATGGTGTTATTCTTACAAACTTGCACTTAAATTACTGTATACACTCACATTTAAGTTCTCCTGCATAAAAGTCGGGGCTTGATTTCGCCGTATAATTTCCGGTGTTTTATAATGTCGGTCATATTAGTCGAATGTGGAAAACTCACACCATTGGTCCAAGAGATTACGATATGTTAACGCCCACCTAAGTGAGTAACCACGGAGCACACTGCCTTTTTTTTTCTATGTATTGTGCCTACATGATCACATGGTAATACCCAAACTATTCCAAAGCAACGTTTACACTATTTTGTGTTTATTGTATCTCACACCCTCATACTCATTTATGGTAAGAGCATCCCTTATCTACGATGGAGCGTTCGATCAGAAGGAAAAATGAGCTGGTTTTAAATTAAAAGTCATTAAAGTGGCAAAAGAAATTGGTAACTGTGCTGCTGCAATGAAATTCGATGTGTCTGAGAAACTGGAGTGAGATTGGAGGAAGCAAGAATATGTAAAAAAAAAAATGGAAGTGTCGCATTTTTGAGCAGGCGTTTAAGTCGGGGTCGGATTTTATGATTGATTTTTTGGGTTTCAAGACCTGACTTATACAAGAATATATATGGTAAGTTATTTTTAGTGATCATAAATTAGTCTCTTTAACATCTCACTTAGCTCAGAATCTTTCCATAATATGCGTACTAAGTGAAATCACTTTATTAATTACTCTGTTCTATCTGAATTTTCTTCTCTTTTTAATATGTCTGGTTTTTAAGTTAATGTATAGCTCCTTGTTAATTCTTTTAATGATCTTTGCAAGGCCATTCTTGATAAGGTTGCCCCTTATAAAATTAGTCGCCGCTCTGCTGTTTCTGAATTAAAGATCTTACGATGCTCCTGTCAGAAAGACTATAGAAGTCTATAGATTTGGTTATCCACCATGAACATTTTAAAGAATTACTTTATTCTTATAATGAATAAGTAAAAGAGGATATTATTATCACCCTGTGGTGGGCTGGTGCCCTTCCCGGGATTTGTTTCCTACCTTGCGCCCTGTGTTGGCTGGGATTGGCTCCAGCAGACTCCAGTGACCCTGTAGTTAGGATATAGTGGGTTGGATAATGGATGGATAGATGGATATTATTATTTAATAATAATTTAATAACAACATTATTACACCAACTCCCCAAGCATGTTCTGCTTATCTGAGATGATGACTGCAAAACATGTCTTAACCATTTCGTGAATAAGGTGATGGACTTGAGATTCAAAATCTCCTTTAGTTCCTCTCTTTATGATGATGTCACTCAGATTTCACTTAACAATCTATTTATAATTGTTGACAAGATAAAACCTGCAACATCCTCTTTAGAGATATTAGCTCCTTCTGTTTTTCTTGGGGTCCTCACCAGCATCTGTCCATCTTTACTGTCTATAATCAATGGCTCCCCGAAGCAAGGTTATGTTCCCTCCTATTTTAAACACACTGAGGTAATTCCTTTACTAAAAAATGAACCCTGATCCCGAATCTGTATAGAATTAATTAATTCATTCATTCATCCATTAAGATGGAGCAGAAGTTGCAGAATAACAGCACGAAGGAAGTATGGGATGGGATAAAGATCATCACTGGCTGCAGCTCGAAGCAGGGTGCCACCATCGAGAGAGACGTGGAGAGAGCAAACCTGATGAACAACTTCTTCAACAGGTTTCACCACCCTAATCCACTCTCACCTCAGAGTACTGCACCCTCCACCCATCCTTCTGCTGATACCAGCATAGGAGAGAGTTTCCCCCAACCCACAATTACAGCAGTCCAAGTAAGCAGAGATCTGAGGAGACTTTGTGCCAGCAAAGCAGCGGGTCGAGATGGAGTATCGTCACGACTGCCTGTGCCCGCGAAGGCCTGTGCGTTGGAGCTGAGTGGCAGAGCGACGGCACTGAGCAGGCTCCTGTCAATAATTGAAAATCCACTGGATCCACAGAACCGGATCATCTCCAGGCAGAGGAGCAGCTTCAGCGACAGACTGCTGTCACCGTCCTGCTCCACTGACAGACTGAGGAGATTGTTCCTCCCCACACTATGCGACTCTTCAATTCCACCCGGGGGGGTGGTGGTGGTAAACGTTAATATTATTTAATTTAATATTGTTCTTTATCAGTATGCTGCTACTGGAGTATGTGAATTTCCCCTTGGGATTAATAAAGTATCTATCTATCTATTTAATTATTTGGCAATTTCAAAATTACCATTTATTAGTAAAAATGTAAACCTCTATTACACAATTTACAGATTTTTGATCCTTTAAAATCTGGTTTTCAAAAGCATCACACTACTGAGACTGCTCTTTTAAAGGACTATAATGTTCTCCTAATGTCTTCTAATGCAGGGAATTGTTCTGCACAGATTTTACTCGACCTTAGTGCAGCCTTTGATACTGTAGATCCTAACATTTTACTTAATCGGCTTAGACAATTGGCTGGTATTTCTAGATCTGCCTTAGATTGATTTTCATCCTACTTATCAAGTAGTAGCTTTTTCAGTTAGTGCAAGTAAATTTTCTTCTGACACTGCTTCTCTAAATTCTGGAGCTGCCCAAGGTTCAATCCTTGGTCCATTTATTTCCATTTTCATTTTACATCCTTCCTTTAGCAGGTACCATTCAATCTTTTAAAGACATCTCTTAACACTTGTATGCTGATTAGTTTCATCTGTTTATTTCTTTTAAACCACACCAGCTCGATAAGTTTTCCACCCTAGTTGATTGTGTTTCACAGATAAACGAGTGGCTCTCCAAACAGTTACTTATAGTTAATTTCCAGCAAAACTCGAAACCATAATTTTGGCTTCCCCTGACACATATCCTGAGATTAATCAGGTGATTGCACCTTTTTACATGACTGCTAAGTCCAGTGCTTGAAACCTTGGAGTTATATTTGATTCCTTTTGGAATTTTAACTTGCATGTTACATCCATTTCTCATTCCTGTAACTTTCATTTAAGAAACATTTCAAAATTGCAATCTATAGTTTCATCATCGGAACTGGAAAAAAATGTTCCAGCATTTGTTTCCTTGTACTTTTCTTATTGTAATGCATTTTTATTGGCTTGGTCAAATCACCTCTTTCATGTCTTCAAGCTGTACAAAATACATCGGCCAGGCTGTTAACTCATTCCAGAAAGAGAGATCATATTACACCTATTTTATAGTCTTTACATTGGCTTCCAGTGGACTTTAGGATTCATTTTAAAATTATTGTACAGACAAGTCTATTTATCCAATCTCCTTCCCAAACTTACGGCTTCTCACACACTTTGATATCAGGCTCAAAATCTTTTAGTTGTTCCTTGCATGAGACTAAAAACAAGGATGGATAAAGCCTTTCAATCCTTTGCACAGAAGATTTGGAACAATCATCCTCTTCACCTTCATAGGGCTAACTATGTGGACTCTTTTAAAAAACCTTTAATTTTTTTTGTTTGCTTAGCCTGGCTTTTGCTTAGACTCTTATCATTACTAATGTTATTGTTATTTTTTTTACTTTAATTTACTTAATGTATTTGATAGATTTTACTCTATTATGTATCTTAATATGTCTATGTCTTGCCTAGCTTAATCTTTTTTTATCTTTCTTTTATTGTACAACACTTTGTGACTTCTTGTCTGTGAAATGTGCTTTATAAATAAACTTTACTTACTTAATTACACAATGCTCATGAACCTAGGTGAGAGTAGGGACGTAAATCGACTGGAAATTGGAGAGCTTTGCCTTCTGCCTCAAAGACTTCTCAATCACTTCATATCAGTACAGTGACCGTATAACTGCACTCAGCACCCCAATCTGTCTGTTGATCTCACCAATCTTTTCCCTCTCCTTCATGAAAAAAGGAAACTCCCCCACTTGAGACAGTAACTGACCTTCCACTTGGACAGTCCACCTTTCTCCTAATGAGGATAATGGTGTCATATTTGGAAGTGCAGATTGTCATCCCTGCCCCTTTCACACTCAGTTCCAAACCATCTCAATGCATGCTGGAGTTTGCAGCTCGATGAAGAAAATGGGACCACATCATCTGCAAAACGCAGTGACGTAATTCTGAGGCCACTGAACTGGACACCCTCCGCTTCCCGGCTGTGCTTTGTTATCCTGTCCATGAAAATCACAAACAGGATAAAAGACAAAACCCAGCCCTGTGCAAAGTCCCACACCCACTGGGAACGGTGCCAAAGGTTTTCTGAGTATGCAGATACAGCTCTGAATGTGATCATACAGGGATTGAATAGCCCTTATTAAGGGCATTGGAACCCTGTATTTTCTTAGTACCCTCCACAAAATCCCTTGAGAATTATTATTATACAGCTAATCTAAGTCCATAACACATGTAGACTGACTGGGCCTATTACCCTCCTGGATCATCATGAGTGTAACAAGCTGGCCCACTAATCTATGGCCTGGACAGAATCCACATTGCTCTTCCTTGATCTGAGGTTCCACAACTTGGTAGAGTGTCCTTTCCAGTATCCTGGCATAAGGTTTCCCAGAGAGACAAAGGAGTGTGATTGACCCAATAATTGGTGTGAAACCTTCCAGGCCCACTTTTTATGGTGACCACCATCCCTATATGCCACTCCAGAGGCATGTCTACTACTAACCATGTAATACTGTAAAGGTGTATCAGCCAAGACAGCCCAACAATGTCCAGAGCCTTCAGCATTTCTGGGTGAATCTCACTCACCCTTGGGTCTTGCCACTGCAGAGTTGGTTAACTATCTCAGTGACCTCTATCAGGGAAATGGGCATTGATCCAACTGTGGTATAGCGGGTCCACAGCTCATGTGAAAAGGGCCAGTTTTAAATAAATAATTGGCGTACTCATGGCCTAGCGAGGGTACATGGTTGTGTGGGTGAAGCGTTTCCTGGGGAATTCGGGCATTTTACACCTGAGTGCACAGGTGAGAAAACGTCCGCATCCATAATTGTTCCCGGAAGCTGCTGATTGCCACAGGTGAACCACATCCCCATCATAAGTACAAGTGTGAGGCAGCTATGGGAAAAAAAAGAAAAAAGGAAGAAGGTTGCAGAAAAGAAGGCAGGTAGCAGGAGGGAGAAAGCCAGTGAGAGAGAGAGACAGAGAGAGAGATCGAGTGAAGGCTCACAGTCAGGCAGCTGGACAGTGAGCACTAGCGGGGTGTTTGGCCGACATCTAGGGCAGTTGGTAGTGGTCACTCCCGCTGAGCATTTTATGAAGAGTGTGAGTGACCGTAAGAAAGACAGCTGGCTGTGTAAGGCCGAGAAGGCAGCGGAAGTTGGGAGGCTTGGAAGGGGAAGACCCAAAGTGAGCGTCCTGGCCGTTGGGTGAAAGCCAAGTCTCGGTCTGGTAGGGGCTAAACGAAGCCAGGGATCGGGAGGCCACCAGACCAGTCGAGTGGAAAGAAGATCACCTGCAGAAAGGGAGATTTCCCTATTGAGAAGCCTGATGGGAGAAGCAGGGGAGCCGCCAGGTAAAAAGTAGACACCAGGCTTTGTGTTTTTAAAGGGATTGCTTCTGGCATTGTTTTAACCGTGTTGTTTTTTAAAGAGTTTTTTTCAATTGTTTTTTTTAACCTCCACTCTGCACCTACTTTATTGATTATTTGTTTATTGAAGAATTTTGAGATGCACTGCACTTTACTTTCATTTGGACACTTTGTTTTTGTTGTTGTTTTAATAAAAGCACTTTGCACTTTTTTACATCATCCCCTTGCTCCATTGTTGTGCCTCACTGCTGTGCTCATCAGTAATATTACAGACGGTGTAGGGTTCAAGGGCTCCTAGAAGCAAGATGGGAGCATGGAGTGAACCCGCATTGTCACACCAACATTAAGTTCTGCATCCTCCAAAGAGTGTGTGTCCATTGTGTTCAAGAGCTCTTTAAAATGTGCCTTCCCCTGCCATATTATATTCTCAGGCTAGTTCAGCACTGCTCCACCCTTGCTGTGAACAGCCTGGGACACAAAAACTAAATGCTGAATGCCATTTACAAATGTTTGCATTTCCATATAAAATTGTGAATACAGTTGTAAATATTTAAACTATTTGTACAAAAAATTTTTTCCACTTAATTTATTTCAACAAATTGAGTGAAATGTGTTGTTGCTTTTCACTAAAAAATCATTGCAATGTCTCTGCCACCTTGTGTTTCCTGAAGTATGTTTATTTTCCTTTTCTGTGTCTTCTTTGTTTACTGTAAAGTATTATTTTTCTGATGTTTATTGATTCTATGTATTTTTGTCACTACTTATGTACTATGTATGTATTATGTGTTCTCTTTTGATACCTTCGAGATAACAAAAGCATTCAGGTGCCAATTGGTGTAGCCTTCTCACTTATAGTCCTGAAAAACTGTGCGGCAGTTCTAGTGATAAATAACAAGATGGTTAATTTGCAGATTATACCAAAGTAAGTGGAATGACAGATAATCTAGCTGAATGATTAAAGGTAGACCTGGACTTGTGTGAATTTGTTGCAAATGAAATTAAGTATAACCAAATACGCAATATTAAACATAGGAAGTAAAATATTAGATTTCAATCGCTAGAAGATTTTAAATTTGGAAGTACACCTAATGAAAAGGACCAACAAGTGGATTCTTCACTATCTGCTCTAGACAGTTGACAGAAGTGCTTAAGAATGCTAATAGAATGTCAAATTATAAAGCACAATGTGTAGAGTTCAGGTCTAAGGTGGTTATGCTCAAGATACATAATGCACTAATGAAGTGTAAGCTGGAACAACACGTGCAGCTTTGGCAACAATGCTAGAGAGAAATTTCAGAAGAGAATGACTAGGCTGATTCTGTGACTATGAGGTATGAGCTATGAAGAAAGAATGAAGGGGCTAAACCTGTTTAGTTTAAGCAGACAGAGACTAAGAGGAGACATGATTGAAATGCTGAAAATTATCAAGGGCATTAGCACAGTGGATACAAGCATTTCACTTTTTTTGTTTTTCACAAATTTCACAAATTTTGTTTTTCTGTAAAAAAAAATGAGAAAACAGATGGGTACATTTTAAAAACAAATGTTAGTTTAAAAAAAAAATGTAAGTTTGTTTTTTAACAGGGAACAATGATTAACATAAGACTTTAGCATCCTTCAAAACTCAGCAAGATGTTATATTGAGGAAATTAGGTGAATAGATTTGACAAGCTTTGTTAGCTTGAGTAGCCGGTCCTCATCAAAAGTCTCCAAATATTCTCACGTAAAATACACATGTATAGGTTGTGGGAGGAATAAAAATATACTATAAAAATAAGTAATAAATAAATATGCACACAAGGATAGAATATGCAGACTTTGCATAGAAAGTGACAGGAACTTTCAGACTCTTGTGCTGTAAAAAAGCAGTGCTAACCTTTACACCACCATGTTAGCCTTACCTTGAAACGCTTATAAGTAATACGTTGATATTTATGTTTTTTTTTTTGTTTTTTTTATAACTCATTTGAAAACCCTTTTGAAGGGTCGCTCTACTATAAAAGACTGAGAAAGAGAATCTTACATACAAAAAATGTAGCCATAAGGACGATTATCTCTTGAGTAAACAGACTCTCACAGCTGTCACCAAATATTATATTTTTAAGAAATATACCCATAATCTGTGTAACATTAAAGCTCAGCAACTAGCATTTTAAAATGCCTACAAGTAAGTTACATCCCCTGCTAATTGGAAGGCTTATTCTAACATATTGCTGATATCAATAATTAAATGTATGCTTGTTCACCACTCAAAGTTCCGCAGCTAAATCTCTTCAAGGGAATAAAACATCAGGTGTATATTTTACAGAAAAGCAACATTACCATGGCCTCAGGTCTCAGAAGTGTCTGTTTTTAAGCATGCTTGGGAAATAGTGATCAGTATGCTAATCTAAATGCAATGGATGACCTTTTCTTGAGGTGGTTAACTGAAAGGAAGTCATTCATTATCATCTTGGCATGTTAACAGACATTCTTCCCCTCCCCTCTGCAAATTGTCACTTGCAGTGTAGATAGTATTCAACACTGCAAAGTGAATCAATGTTGATCCATCTCTTTTACTTTTACACTGTGTTCAGAAATACTCCAGTTCATGTAAATAAAGGAAGATACATGTATTTAATCAATGGAACTATTTTTTTCCATTACAACTGGTTCCCCAAACTAAAGGGCATGTCCTACACTTACAGGCTTAGGGAAATAATTCACTTTAATAGTAAAGAGAGAAAACTGTGTTGGCATCTGATCCATGGCTTCAGAATTTTGAAAGACATTGAATTAAATAGGGAATCAAATGCTCAACCTCTGTGATGGAAATTACCTCGAATTTCATTAAAGGTGGAAGTCAGGAAGCACTTCATTCATGTAAATTGGGATAAACTACTGAATTAGATAGCTTTTACAAAGTATGGACCATAGATGAAAAAGATGACCAAACCAACTTCTATTGTCTACTCCTGTTCTTCAAAAATTACATTTTGTTATAGGTAGAAATATCCTGGCAGTCTTAGTTGCATAGCATGAGTCGGTAAAGTAAAGGGCACCAGTCCACGGCAGAGCACCTTCATAATCTTAACCAGTCAGTCATGTTGGCCAATTTAGAGTCATCCATTTACACTCAGAAAGTATTCAGACACCTTGACTTTCTGCATACTTTATCGCATTGTACACTTAATTTTATATGGATACCTATGCCATTTTTGCCATTCAAACTGCACTCAATAACCCATAATGACAAAGTGGAAACATGTTTTCAGAAAGGTTTTCAAATGAATTAATAATAAAAAATGGAAATCTTTCATTTATATTAGCATTCAGACCCATTCCTGTGGTTCTCCAAAGTCTGGTCATCCTGTTTGCCACAATTCTCAATTAAATATGTCTACAACTTCAATGGAGTCCACCTGTGGCAAACTGAATCGATTAGACATCATTAAGAAAGGCACACACCTGTGTATATAAGGTTCCAAACCTCACACTGCATGTCAGGACAAAAACCAAGCCATAAAGTCCATGGATGTCTCTATAGACCTCCACGATCAAATTGTTGTGAGACATAGATCAGAACAAGGGTATAAAACCATTTCTGAAGCTTTAAGTATTGCTAGACGCACAGCTGTGTCAATATTTGTGAAATGGAAGACGTTGAAACCACAAGGATCCTTTCTAGAGGTGGCCATTTGGCCAAACTGAGTAACCTGGCAAGAATGGCTTTGGTCAGGGAGGTGACCAGGAACCCAATGATCACTCTAACAGAGCTTCAGAGATGGAATACCCTGTCAGAAGAACAACCATTTTATCCAAACTCCATCAACCAGGTATTTGTAAAAGTGTGACTTGACAGAAGCCCACACGGGTAAAAGGCATATGACAGTTCACTTTGACTCTGACAGCATGAAGAAAAAGATTCTCTGGTTTGATCAGCCAAATATTGAACTCTTTGGGTAGATCTCCAAGCACTATTTGTAGTGAAGACCAGACACTGCTCATCACATGCCTACAACAATCCCTACTGTGAAGTATGGTAGTGGTAACACCATGCTATGGTGGTGCTTCACAGCAGCAGGGACAGAGAAACTGGCCAGATTTAAAGGAAGAATGATTGTAGCCCAACACAGAGAGATCCTGCTCCAGAGTACACGCAACCTCAGGCAGCATTTCACCTTCCAGCATGACAGTGACCCAAAGCATACAGCCAATATAACACTGGGGTGGCTTTGGAACAAGTCTTTGATGGTCCTTGAGTAGCCCTGCCAAAAGCTCAGACTTCAATCCCATAAATCATCTTGGGAGAGACCTGAAGACTTTAGTTTCCAGACACTTACTATCTAATCTAATGGAGCTTGAAAGGATCTGCCAAGAAGAATGAAATAAACAGGTCCACATCCAGGCATGCAAAGCTTGTATAGACATACCTAAGAAGTCTCAAAATTGTAATTGCTGCCAAAGGGGCTTCTACAAAGTACTGAATTACAGTTTGAATACTTACAGTATATGAGAGATATAAATTTTTCATTTTTAATAAATTTGCAAACCTTGAGAAAATTTGTTTTCACTTTGTCATTATGGGTTATTGACTGTAGATTAAAGGGCAGAATGGCAGAATATGCAATTGAAAATAAATTTACAATACAATAAAGTATGCAGAAAGTCAAAGGGTCTAAATACTTTTTGAATCCACGGTACCCAATATGAATGTCTTTGTAATTTGGAAAGAAGATGTACAGTAGTAGGCAGAGTAAACCACTAAGAACCTGAGAATAAGTAGGAAACATCAAAAAGACAACAGCCAGGCCAGAACAAAACTTTGATACTTGGAGCTTTGAAGTCGTTGGATTATCACTGCACCACTGTACCATTTGACATGCAACATACTCCATTAATGTTAATATAAATTTTATTAAAAATCATAACTAGATTGCACATAATAACATCTTCATTATAATTTATTTTAGTAGCTTTATTTACCAGTACAAATGTAAAACTCCACATCTTGTAGTAAGACTATTGATGTCACTGCAGTACTGTTTGGGTAAAAGCATGTGGCTTAATTTCATCATAACTCTTTTAACTCCATGAGAGGATTGAAGATGTTCTCTAAATGTAAATATTTGGCAAATGGCTTCATGGACTTGATCAGGTCCTACGTAGAATCCTATGTAAATGGAGGGTAAGCTTAAAAGTTTAAAGTGTTGAGATTAAAACAATGGAATTATTTAAGAACAGATTCCAATGCACTAAGATTGTGGATTTTGAAAATATTATAAAAGCTACGGCATAAAAGTGAAGTTTATGTAAAGGGTTGTTATCATCACTGTCTGGCTTTAAATTGATTATTTAAGTCACAAATGGCTTTAAATTGACTATTTTAGTAGTGTTCCCTCGTGCAGATGAATTTTCCTGTAACAGATATGCTTTGTCTCAGTCTACTACAACATTTAAATGTATATGTAATTCTTTCACAGGCAGCTCAGTTAGGAAATAGGTCATAGTTTGCTGTAAAATACTTCTTGATCACATGCCTCATCTTTGTAGTTCCAGTATAATTTCGGCTTGGCTGGTAACATTATGGACCAATGTTCTTATTTTTCTTGCCAACCTTAGTGAAAGTAAGATTAATCTTGTTTCTCAGTATGTCCCTAACCTTTACAAACTTGCTATACTGTCAGAATTAAATAAACAGCTGTTACCTTTCTCCTAGGCAGAGTTGTAATTAACCCATCTCTTGACCATGCTCCCTGTCCAAACTCAGATCACATTAACCCCTCCACTAAGCAGCAGTTTCATATTGATTAGCTCCTCTTGTGGTATTAATCCCTTTCAAGTCGAATCTTCCTTCTTTACTTACCAACACTAGTGCTTACCTGTGCCTTTTTGTACTCTCATATACTTTCCAAACTCACCTCAGTATCAGTCTTGGATCTAAGCTTACATTTACTCAGTCCCTTTCTATCTTCAAGCTGTACATTGTGTCCATGATCTTAAATGGAGATTAAATATAAAAAAGCAAAAAATAATTGATTACATTCATTCAGATTTTTCAAATGAATCCACTTCTACTTATGAGTCAATCCAGTGCTTTATACGGTATTAAGTTAAAAAATACAGTATATTACCGTTGGCAATGAATAAACCACAGACAAACAAAGATGAATGTTTGTCAATTATCTATATTTAAATTATATGAAAAAATATACAGAAATACAGTAAATACATAAAATTTAAGACAAATACCAATGCAGTAATGATGTTAGAAAAGACAAAGAACTAACATTATCACATCATTTAGAACATAGGTTCCCAATGTTTTTTGGGTCAGAGCCCACTTTTTCAAAGAGTGATTTGACAGCGCCCCCCTGGGGTGAACTATACTATACTATATATTGAAAAACAAGGACAGATTTTTTAAAATTATTTTATTAGTAGATATTAACAATATTAGTGTATTGCTCAAAGTATGATTAAAAAAATATATTTTATTAAAAAGATTAATATAATATTATTAGTGAGAGTGCTGAGATTGGTGTGATGACACACATATTTCAATGTTTGGTCAGCAAGATCAGCAATCTTAAATCGCCGCATTCCACTATTGACATTTCTTTTCTTTGTTAATAGATTGTTGACCATGCTAAATCCTCTTTCGGCTAAATATGATGATGGGAGACTTGTAGATCGTCTAATTTGTATTGCCATCAGGGAAAAGTAGTATTTGTTCCCAATGAAGAGACCTATCTGCGAGAATTTAAAGATTTGTTGTTTTGTGAAAGTGAAATCCACATACACAAGCAGCAGAGACGTGAAGTGGCTGGCGCATAGCGAGTGGCTGGCGAGCAAAGCCCTCTAGTTTTTAATAAGTAGGTCCACGTAAGTTTTCCTTTGAATGTGATCTGTAGGTACCGCAGTGTAATTTTAGGTTTACACTTGCTCTGAAGGAATTCTGAAACAATCTGGTATTGATAAAAAACTTCTCATGTATTTATAGTAATGTTCAATGAACCTGTCAAAACATGCATTGATTCGGTCCTCTGCACGTGCGTTAATCTTGTAAGGACTTGCATGATCTGAGAATGCATGACTTGTGCAAACTTGTAAATATAATGTACCAATATCTACCACTTAATACGGATGGGTCTTTCTTAATGGACATTTAGAATAATTGGTTGAAACATGCGTTCAATGATTTTTAGTGCTAATCAAACTTTTCAGCGCGTTCTTGCAAGTTTTGCCCAAGGAGGTGGCAGCTGGTCCTCAACGCCCCCTTAATATCTCTTGGAACAGAAAGGCCCCCTTAGATTTCTTCAGTGCCCAGCGGTGGGCGGTACCATCCCCGATGGGAACCTTAGGTCTAGAACTTGCTGTGCCTGTAGTGGCTGTATACTGAGATACAGCTTCTCTCGTACATTGCGTTTCTGACAGTCTTAATGAGATATGACTTAACTCATACCTCACATTCAAAACGTTTAATAAATTTTGCATCCCATTACTCTTAAAGTGGAAATTATACAACTATAAAAAAAAAATTGGGACAATCTGGTACCCGATCCCTAAAGCCATATTCATATCTGTTCCAGTCAGAGAGTTTAGCTTTTGCTTCTGAAATTCAATCATATATGATAGTTTATGATGTCTTTGAAATTGTTAGGTGAAATTTAGATTGATTGTATCCCTCTATGGTTGTTACAAACTGTACAGTCTTCTCTGACATACAGTCCTGGCCAAATGTTTTGAGAATAACAGAAGTATTGGTTTTGACAAAGTTTGCTGCTTCAGTGTTTTTAGATCTTTTTGTCAGATGTTTCTATAGTATATTCAAGTATAATTACACGCATTAAATAAGTTTCAAAGGCTTTTATTGACAAACATTAAGTATATGCTAAGAATTAATATTTGCTGCGTTGGCCCTTCAATTTCAAGACCCCTGCAATTTGCCGTGCCATGTAGTCAATCAATCTCTGGGCCAAATCCTGATTGATGGCAGCCCATTCTTGCATCATCAATGTTTGTAGTTGTCAGAATGTGTGGGTTTTTGTTTGCCCACCTGCCTTTTGAGGATTGACCACAAGTTCTCAATGAGATTAAGGTCTGGGGAGTTTCCTGGCCATGGACCCCAAATTTCGATGTTTTGTTCCCCAAGCCACTTAGTTATCACTTTTGCCTTATGGCACGGTGCTCCATCATGCTGGAAAAGGCATTGTTTGTCACCAAACTGTTTTGGATGGTTGGGAGAACTTGCTGTCAGAGGATGTTTTGGTGCCATTCTTTATTCATGGCCACACGCATGTCCTTCAGCGAAATGGCACAGCTTACAAACTCGCCAAGGAATCATGAGAAGTTCTGTTTGTGATTTTTTTGATGGTCTTTATATAAAAAAACATTTATGTTACTTATATAAAAGGTAGATCGAATGTTGTTCACCTATATTTATTTACTTATCTTCCTACAGCGTAAAGTCACAAGTAAACTGCAGAGCTTCCTGTGTTTGATCAACAAAGACACACTGACAAATTCCACTGTCCTTGGATTGAGTTATTGAACAAGCCATCCAGTTTCTCAATGTGGGATTAAATATCTATTTGTGAGACTACATGAAAACAATGAATACAAAGAAGTAGCATTCATGGTTCAAACCTAGGAAGGAGTTATGGTACTTATGGAATAAAGTCACACATAAAAAAAAAAACAAATTCTGAACCCATGAGAGAACAGTAATTGATAGAGAGGTAGTGAAGATGATGAGTGGGACACTTGCGTTTTGGCCAGCATTGACAAAAGGGTCAACATTAAAAAAAAAACAACAATGCTTTCTTGCCATAACACATTGTACATGAACACTGGTACTAGTCTCATATATAGTGTGGATATGTGTTTACTCGATGGGTAACGTTTTTTATTCCACAACAAATGATTTAGAGTGGTCTTCTAGCAGAATCACTGCGCTGTAAAAGTTGTTTAGAATGCCCCATAAAAAAACTATTCCATTCTCACAGTGTTCGCAATCGTTGTCCAGCAACTCGTGTGGTGTCCCTTTCCATGTATTTATAATACCTTGGGAGTCTCCGCCCGCCGTCTTGAGCTTCAAAGGCATACTGAGAAAGTTCCAGGGTTTTTGGAATGGAGAGCTCAGCACACCCGTGAATACTCTGCTGTCAAATACCTGTCCAGCCACCAACTATCTCTGAGGTGACAATGCTAGCTACTACAATATTATATCATCTGTAAGCACTTTGGTAATAATGGTGTTATATAAAACTAAGGCATAGCCATTTACTAATATTAAGCTTAAATTGAGCAAGCAGTGTGGTGAAGTGGTTGGGGTTTTGGGCTTCAAAGCCTAAGGTTGTGACCATAAGCAAATCACATCACCTGTTGTGCTCCAATTAGGAAAAATATAGTTGAAAAATGATATCTCAGATTTTGAATAAAGGTATCAGCCAAGCAAATTTAGTTTGTTTTTGAATCACTTTGTTAGTAAAACTTTGACATCCCCCTGGCAGACAAAAGGTAGGCTGGGAGAACTGTGAGAAATACATTTATTTGATCATTTCTCAAATGTAACAGTAATTAAATGAGTTAAACTACTGATACTTTGTGCTTAAATATGTTTTATTAATTTTCAGCCATCTCAGTTTGCGGTCAGTTAAGATCACTCATTCCATTTCAATACATTCAGTTTTATTTGACAAGAGATTTTTATTGCAATATTTCTCCAGTGCTGATGTACAGGACCTGTTTATGATGCTCTCCGGGGCACTGTAACTTTTATTTCACCTAAGGGAAAATATGCAACCTCCAAAAAAAAATTTTTATATATATATATATATATATATATATATATATATATATATATATATATATATATATATATATATATATATATAGTGTTTGTGAGGAGCATTTAAATGCATATTTTGTGACATACAATTTGGAAAGTAGCCTGCAGATATGACAGGGTTGTTAAATGAGTTTGTGGTAATAATATGCTTCAGTGCTATGTTGGCAAAATGGAATATTATATGACAATTTATATGAACTTCCTGAATATTTCATTGATGTTAAATCATGTTAGGAGATTGTGCTTTTCAAGCAAAAAGAAAAAAGAACAGAAAACACAGGAAATTTATTTTTGCTTACATTAGATGAAATACTGTTCCCCAAATTATTTGTTACAATATATCCATGTTTATTAATGCAGGAAATCTTTAAGAATATAAATTACTAATTAAACAAAATCATCTGATTGAATAGAAGCATCTTTTCTATTATACTGTATTTTAGATTAACACATTAAGACATATAAAAATGTTAATATGGTGCATATTTAAACCCCAAGGCTGACACAATGCCAGAGAGTGCTGACATATTGCATATTCATTGTACTCAGTATGCTACTGCTACTACTACCACTGCTACTGCAAGCTGGATTCTCTACACAATACTGTATGACCAAGGCATTAGCTATAACTGAAACAAATGCAAATATCACTATTTAGTGTTGTATCCCACCATTTAAATTAAATATTTTTTTATTGGCCATCCAGGACTTGTTTTGCACTTTACACTATTAGGATATGTCTTCAAAGCAAAACAGTAAAAAAAAGTTCAGAAAACAGATGACAGGATGCACTGTATCACACAGCAAATGTCAAACTGTTATCAACAATTTAAAATGGAGACTTTGAATTCAAATATTACTTTTGTGTTTTTAAAAGAAATTGTGTTACTTAACAATAAAATAAAAATCTGATACTATACCATAACATACCATTTTCTAAGCCTGCTTAATCCTAAGCAGGGGCTGGAGCCTAAGCAAGAACATCATCTGGTAAGGTCGCCATTCCATCACGGGGGAACACACTCTCGCACACACGCACACACACACGCACACCACACACCTAACATCGACAGCCCACCTAACCTGCATGTCTTTGGACTGAAGGGGAAAACTGGAGCACCTGGAGGAAACCCATGCAGACATGGGGATAACATGCAAACTCCACATAGAGAGAGCTCAGATAATGAAATATAATTAAGAAAAATACTGAAAAACTCTTAGATTTTGGACCAAATGAGCATGTTAGTCCAAGTTACTATTTGTGCTCGTTGATAGGCATAATTTTTTTTTATTTATACTTCTATGTATATTGGTAATGGCAATGCCTTGCTTATTTAAAGATCTCATTTTTGTTCATTGTTTACTCATGTTCATTTTCCAGATGCCAATTTCATCTAAGATAAAGATCCTTAATAAATAGACCTTGTCGATCCAAAAGCTTCTTAGATAACCTGAACTAGAGAACACCACTTGATTTTGTTTGAACTGTGCTAAGAGTATGCTTGGGTGTTCAATGGGTGTCAAAAAAATGGGGTAAATACAATACACACTCTAGGAACAAGTAATCCTTTTCACAGAGCTAGATGGACATCTGACATTGCCAACTCTGAAACACAACACTACAAACTACAAGGCAAAATGCAAGAATAGATGACTTGTACCACCCACTAAATACATATATGAGGATACAGATTTGTTCACTACAACAAAAACAAAGTAGAAACTAATTAACATAATTGAAAAACAACAACGACATCTGTCCATCAGCTAACTGTAGTACAGCTGCCAGAATGTAGAAAAGGAGTCAAATAAGTCAGATGCAGTCAGAGACCTGGAGACAGCCAACAAGCTGCCTCCCCACATTAGCCATTCTACATCTGAGTCAGTGCTAGGCAGGCCAATCCAATGACCTGATCCATCGACCTGATGATTCCCGTGTCACATGAGGATATCAAGAAGAGAGACAGAATAGGGTCCACAAATAATGCCACTACCATGACACCTAGAATGTATGCCTTTTACCTAGTATAACATTGTGGGACCATTGGAACTGTTTTTGGAGATGGTTTGCAACTTTAACTGTTTATTTTCCCTGTCTTTAATGTATTTATTTGTGAGTAGAGGCAGTTTCATATATTTCAAATTTCTCTTAACAGGAGCTGTTAGTATTTAGAGTGTTTATTCATTTCAAATTTACACTTCACAAGTGTCCAACTGATTCCCCGTGTTCTTCTTGAACTAATTTTATAGCAATACCCTGGATCCACTGTACTAAATCATTTTATTATTTTAAAAACTGCAATCTTGTCACCTCATAATTTCCATTTGTTTAAATTGGAAAGTTTCAACTCCTTCAGTCTCTCCTCATTGCTCTTACCTGTCAGTCCTGTAACCACTATCCTATGGAGTTTCTCTTTTGCTGCTGTGCCTTTGTTATAGTATGGAGACTAAAACTGTACCCAATATTCCAGGTGAGGCTAGTGAATGATCAGTAGTGAGTTATATATATCTTAAGCACAACCTCCTTTGACTTGTACTTTACATATCATGCTGTATAACATAACATCCCATTGGCCTTCTTTATCGCTTTGGTAAACTGTGTGGAAGTTGATAGTGACAGGTCCACTGTGACTCCTAGGTCATGTCATAAGGCGTACTTTTAAGTTTCACACTTCCCACTGTATATTCAAATCTAACATTTCTACTTTAGTTACATTAAATTTCATCTATTTAAAGCAAATAACTTTTTAAGAGAATAGAATTTGGACATTGCAATGATCCGTAGAGAAATGTAAGGTCTAGTATTGATTTCTGCCCAAGCCCTGATTGTGAAACATCACTGATATTGAAATTTGATTAACATTTTTGCGAGGAACAAGGGGGACTGAATTGGATGTAACACTTGATGTTTACACTCAGCCCATCTCTCCTGCTGGCAGTCCTGGCAGTAGTGCAGCAATTTGAACTGTGTGGCACACTTGTTTTTGAACTGCAATGCAAGTGTTAAAGGGGACAAAGCTTAGTTTTGCTTAGTGGCACACTGGCACCCATTGCTTCATGGTGGTCTCTGTAAACACCTTGATCATTGATCGTGTGCCGTTTCCTTGTGGGAACTTGATGCTTTGCGGGATACCCTAACCCTTGGATTGTCATTTAAGTTTGTAAACTTCATGGGGGACACAATTACAAGATTATTGAGATTTCCAAAGGTAAATTGCTCAATTTATGTTTAAATTTGATTAACGCTAAAAGTTTTTTTTTTTTATTCAATTTGTTCAACTGCAGTACTGTATGTGGTTCAATTTGTTGCTCAAAAATTAGAAATTTGACTTCTTCATCTTCAAATGTGATATTACTTTTGTTGGGGGTGCAAACATAAATTAAACATTTTCTAGAGTTGCAGGGCACAGAAAATGTCAAGAACCATTGCACTACACTCTGTACATCCAATTCTTTTAGTTTCATTCTCAACCTTTCATGTGGGATCTTATTAAATGTCTTTTGAAAATCAAGATAAATAATATCATACGCACCTCCCTGATTATGAGCTTTATGTTGACTGTTGGCTAACTCTCCTGCTCTTGCCATGTGATGCACAGTCTTTTCCTTAATAATTCCTTGCTTTAATTTACTCATGATGCACATTTAGCTAAGTGGCCTATAGTTACTCGAATCTGCCCAATCTCCCTTTTTATCTAATGGGATAATATTTACTATTTTCCAGTCCTTAGGAATTCCTTAAGTACACACTGACCTTCTGAAAGCATGTGTGAAGGGTTTATCTATGTCTTGTCTAACCTCCATATGCACTTGAGAATAAATGTTTTCTGGACCTGATGATTGATTAGTTTTCTTCATATTCAATCCAAGTAGTACTTTCTCCTCTACAAATTCTAAATCACTGAATACCTCATTAGTAGTCCCTGTTGCTTTTGGGAAGTTATCAACTTCTTCACACACATAAACTTCAATGAAATACAAGTTCAAAGTATTTGTTATTTCACTGGTGTTGCTTTCACTTTTACTGTTCCTAATACTCTTCAGGTCCACCTAGACCAGGGGTGGGCAAAGTCAGTCTCGGAGGGCAGCAGTGGCAGCAGGTTTTTGTTCTAACCCAGTTGCTTAATTAGAAAACAATCCTTGCCAATAATTACGTTTCATGTATTGTTAGTGATTTAACTCTGCCATGTCAGGTCATTCTCATATCCTAGATTCTTTTTCCTTTCTAAGGATATCATCAAATGATTTGAAGTGAAGAAGTAATTCTCAGTCCTTCACTTTTTTCTCTTCACTTTTCTTCCAAGTATTTAATTAAGCCAAAATAGTGCACAATAAATACACACAGGTGTAAATAGAGATAAGCTAAATGGAGAAATACTGGTCTCTTTTGTCATTTGCATCTTATAGCTAATTCGGAGCCATTAAAAACCAAGAATGCAGCTGTTTAAGACTGAAATAAGCAATAAGGGTTCAAAATCTTAACGGGCAAGACAACTAAAGTGAAGCAGAAGTGTTACTTGAGCAATAAGTGCTTCTTATTAAGCAATTACTGTAGGTTGGAGCAAAAACCTGCAGACACTGCGGCCTTCCAGGAATGACTTTGCCCACCCCTGACCTAGATTGTTCTTTTTGGTACTGCCTTTTCTTCAATATTTCTCTCCAGATACTTTTTAGCCTCCAATAACATCCTTTTTAATCATTGCTTTTGTATGCCCTACGGTTTTCAAATAAGTTACTAGTTTTATACACCTTATACAGCTGTTTCTTCCTTTGTATTTTTTTTTACTCCCTACTTATCCACCATGGCATTTTATTGAAATTTTTACAGCTTCTAAATTTTGGTATAAACTTGTCTAGCATTACATGTAAATCAGTTTTTTGCCTATCCAACATCTCCTTAACACTAGAATTACCAGAGCCTACGAAAAAACTCATAGATCCGGCCCACCTTAAATCCCATCACACCCCTCTGCCAGTGTCCTTTGTCCTGTAAATGTGCCGATAAAGACAAGTTGCAAGCAGCCGGCTATTCCATCCCCCCACCAACTTAGAATGTGCACGAACTTCTCCCAGCTCATGCCTTGATTGATTATCTGGGAATGAAGTGAAGTTTTAGAAGGGAAATAATACATCATTATTTTGAACACACGCATTTCATGTGTGTTCCGTTTCTACAGTAATCTGTGTAAACACAATGTTAAAACAGAAACGTTTTCATATTTTAGTAATAAATGTTACAAAATGTAGGCATAAACTATAGAATGTGTGAAGTATGAAGTCCAAACATCAAATAAACGCTTTCACAAAAGGTTCAAGAACAATACTACAGCTTCTGTGGCTTAGCAGTAAGATTTGCTGACTCTGAGTGCAACAAGCTTGCTGTCCCTCAACGACCTGAGTTTGATTCCCCACTGGGACTAAAGTGTTATATTTTTTTAACCTCAAATAAACATAAAATTTATAAAGTGGTATGTACTGTCAGTTAATGAGATCATTATATTTTCATGTGGGATGATCCTTTTAAAATATTTTTTAACAAATGAGACTGAAATTAACATGAACAAGTGTCCTTATAACTGTTATTTTTAAGAACCATAACACACAGACAGACAGAGCACTGCGTAATAGAGAGACAGACAGGCAGAGAAGTCTCTAGATATATAAATAAACAGGGAAGGCACATGTACTGAAAGATCAACATGATCCTGCTGCACTGAATAAGCCAATCTTACCACTAAGCCATGGAAGATGTTCTATCATTCTTGAACCTTTTGTGAAAGTGTTTATTTGATGTTTGGACTTCATGTTTCACATATTTTATAGTTTATTCCAACATTTTGTAACATTTATTACCAAAATATGAAAAAGTTTCTGTTTTAACAATGTGTTTACACAGATTACTGTAGAAACAGAACACACATGAAATGCATGTGTTCCAAATAACGATCTATTATTTCCACAATAAAACTCTGCTTCACTCCCAGATAATCAATCAAGGCATGAGCTGGGAGAAGTTTGTGCACATTCCAAGTCTGTGGGTGCATGGAATGCTTGCATGGCTGCTTGCAGCTTGTCTTTATCGGCACATATACAGGATAAAGGATGCTGGCGGAGAGGTGCGAACGGTTTTAAGGTAGGTCGGATCTACAAGTTTTTTCGCAGAATCTGGTAATTCTAGTGTTAACTGTCTCCACATTTAAAAGTCTATCCCAATTTACCTTACTTAGGTTTTGCCACATCTGCTTAAAATTTCCCTACTCAAATTAAAATGAACTTTTTTAGTTTTGAATATGCACTCTGTCTTGTGGTAGTTTGCCTTTAATGCCTTGTATGGATTCAGCCGGTGAGCTATTACTCATGGAAAGGTTTGTAATCAATATTCTGGTTTTGACTCTCACTCTTTTGTCTCAACTCAAGTTTTGTCTTGAACAATTTGGCTCTAGGTATTAAATGGTTTTCTTGGTAATTTTATTCTGACTATGATCACAATTAAGCCTTCTGATTAGAAGCATAAGATTTAAAATTTTGTTTTTAACTTCATTTCTCAGTCTATGAGAAAAAGAAATAATTTTATTTTGTTTCTGAAGTAAACATACATCTCAGGGTTAGCTTTGTAAAATATTGTGGCAGTGGAAAACTTGAAAAGAAGGAGCATGGCTGCTTTGAAAAAGAAGATGAAAGGTGATAGGCACCCAAGATACAGTTGTCTTACCATCTCATGTTTTTCCATGACTGGAGTGACAACATTTAACAGCTTTTGACAAAATAAGCACTCTGTTTGCATGACTGAAAACTACTGAGGGTTCTAAGGCATTTGTTTTGCGTGGTTTAGTTCATACTGATGACATCAATTTTAGTAGACAAAAAAATGTGATGACAGCAGTGTATCATTACGTTATGAAGTTAGAAATTGTGTCTCTCTCGCCTCCATTACATAGAATGTTACTGTTTTTCACTGTATATGCTTACATGGGAAGATAATATTAGGCACAATATTGTGTAATATTCTCTTTCAATCATAAGTAGATGTTACTGAGTTGTATCTTTCTCAGTAACTAGTAGACTAATAATATTTTTCCTGTCGTGCTCAAGGTTGCCAGTTTGAATCCCGTACATGCCAGAAATGATTCCTCTCCGTTGGGCCCTTAAGCAAGTCCCTTAATCTGTAATTGCTCCATCCTGGGTATGATGTTAACCTACATCCAGCCCTGTAAGCAGGTCCTCCAACTTGCAGGGAAAACTCAGGGGTTGGTGGCAGGATTAGCACTCCAGCCATGGTAAAAAAAAAACACTTAATGTTCCATTCTATTCAAACTAGTGTGCTACTGAGGTGTGACCAACGTCCAGCTGCACTTTGGTCCTAATTTGGGATCCTAAGATGGTTAATTGTGTGCTGGGTGTTACAACACATGCTCCCAATATCTCTGTCATGTTGAGATGTGTCTTGGGTACAGAGTAAACAGATATTTTTATTACATTTATTATTTACCAAAAAAAGAAAAAAACTAAATATACTGTCACACACGTGTGCATGGGAGGCAGCTGAAGGGCTTGGAAAATACTGTTTATACATCTGCCCGGGGGGGGGCGGGGTACGCTGACGCTCTTTCTGAGTTATCTGCAGGTCTTACCCGGGAAATCCCACCAGGAGCCACCATTTCCAAGAAGGACACATCACTTCCGGGTCCGGCACCAAGAATGAGGTCACGTCCGGTTCCGGCCCCAAGGATGATGTCACTTCCAGTTCCGGCCCAGAGGACGACATCACTTCCGCCCTCTGTCCTATAAAGCCCACTGCCTTTGCTCTGGCAGGCAGTTCTGTTTTGGACTCTGTTGTGTAAACTTGACTATAATGTCTCAAGTACGTTTGCAGCCAGGAAACCGAATTAAATGGGTGGCTGCCCCAAACCTTTTCACGCCTCAAGTCTCATCTTATTACAATACATTGAAATGTGTGTAATATAAGTGCCCACAAAAAAGTAGAATATAAAGATAAACCGAAATAGTACTCTAGTACACTACCCACCTGCCAACAAACAGAAAGCAACACAAGAACCAGAAGTGCAAGCCACGAGTGTAACCTTTGCTAATAAAGAAGACAATGAGGAGAAGGAGAAAAAAGGTGACAATGATTATGAAAGTAAAATATGTAATGGACTAACCCCTACCCAACCCTTAAACAAGTAAATCGCATTTGTTTAAATTGGAATTGTGGAACTGTTTGAGCATTTTATCCGAGCAGCACAAAATTCTATGTGTAAGAAATGAACAAATGAATAGAGGGAGTAAACAATATAGCAACATAATTTAATAACGATCCTTGTACCCAAAATCTGGAAGTTCTTTAAAACAGTCAGTCAGTCAGTCATTGTCCAACCTGCTATATCCTAACACAGGGTCACGGTGGTCTGCTGGAGTCAATCCCAGCCAACAGAGGGTGCAAGGCAGGAAACAAACCCCAGGCACACACCCACCCACACACCTACACACCAAGCACAATTTAGGATCGCCAATGCACCTAACCTGCATGTCTTTGGACTGTGGGAGGAAACCCATGCAGACACGGAGAGAACATGCAAACTCCACGCAGGGAGGATCCGGGAAGTGGACCAAGGTCTCCTTACTATGAGGCAGCAGTCCACTGTGCCACCCTTCTTTAAAACAGTGTACACATATTTTTAATATTCCCAATATCACTTGTAATTCCTGTTGTGCCTTGCTGAAATTTAAAAGGACAAAAAGTCTATTTGTGACTACATTATATCCCTTAAAACCTTACCAGTTGATTCAGGGTAGGAAAATGCCACTTTAACGACTGTATTTAGAGATGAACGAAGATGAAATTAAGGACAAAATCTCTAAGTCTGATCTTGAAGATACTCTTGATGCTGTGGTGCAGTGATTCTTCAATTCCTGCGCTCTATAACTTTATTGGGCATGAGATTGTCGGTCATTAATAGATAATTGCTGCTTGCCAATGCTTTTGTGAAGGCTAATGCAGACAAAGTTATCACCTTCAACTTCCTTCATTTTGGGTTTTTGGGTATGCAGTACAAGAGTAGAATATTTTGTGGACTGGACTGGGTTTGGGCCAGAGAAGCACTCTTTGGTGTCCCTCAAGGATGTACATGCTCCTGGTTGACTTGCTACATTTCTCTGTTTATTCTCCTTCAATTTGGATGGTCGCACTCAGATAAGTGTGAGCATTGAAAGGAAGGTTATGTCATAAATGAACAGAAATCCTTATTTGTTATGTTCTGTATGATGGTTTTCTGTTATAGTAAATCCATTTTATGGGGGTTTGAGTCTTTTTTATTATTATATGGACAAAGTTTAAATTTTAATTTATTGTTACTGTCTTTTGTTTATGCAACATGCAACTACGAGTCATGTAACCATGTAACGTGCTTCAAGGACGTATAGAGAAATTATACTACAAACACAGTGGCTCTCCAATGTAGCTTCACGTAGCGTCTTTCAAATAAAACCTTCGAATGTTGTTACTTTATTTTTCAGGTAGTCCTAACACTAGGTTTCATTTTGGTTTTGACTTCTTTCTGTTCCTGTCTTCTCTTTTGGTTTACCCTGATATTTTGTATGCTGGTTTTTACAGTCTTTTTTTTAGTTCTGACCTTTCCCTGTCCCTCTTCAGGAGCCTGCCTGATGTGACATTTTCAGGTCTCCTTACATCTCACAATAATTAGTGGAGATTCTGTCTGAGCACACCCAGGTTCAAATTAAAATCATAAACTAATCTCAAAAGTCACAGGTTTGAATATTTCTAAGGATAAGTAAGTTCAAGTTAAGTTAAAATTGAAGCATCATTATTTTGTTACTTTTCAAAACTTAAAGACTAGTTTTAGTCTTCCTAAATTGTTTGGAATATTTACTCATTCACTAAAGAAAATATTTTACAAGCAAAAATAATTTTAAAGGGCTTATCATTTTTATATGAATGTTCTTATATTGGAAAAAACAGAATATATGTTGGTAACCTCTTGCTGCATTTAGTTTGTAACAATACTCTAAATAATCTAAACTAAACTGAGATTAAGATTTAAGATTAATTCTGTGTTTTTTTTTTACTTTCTCAATTTATGTATATTTCAAAAACAAATTAAAATCAATCTAAATCTTGCAAAATAATCAAATCATAATGTGTGATGTGTTGTAGAAGTCAGCTTATTTCATGCCTTGAAGGCAGATCTGCTTTAACAGACAAATTGATTTACTGAATCAGTATCTGCTGGAAGGCATGATGCTACCCAAGGCAGTAATATTTGATTCAACAAACATTTGACGCTTCCTAAGTGGCTTAGTCGGTAACGGTATTGCGCATATCCAGCAGGATCAGTTTCACTTGCTGAGCTGCCATGATGCTTCTGGCTGGCAAGGTGACCTAAGATGATCCTCTTAAAAATAAGGCAGCCACTACCAAACTTTAACTATAAAAAATGACATGTGTAAAAGAAATACTCAGTCTGAAGAGTACAACCAGTTTACAGGGCGGTCTACATAAGAATCCAATTTAACTGCATTTTTCAATCCCAATAATGATAGTAAAATAATTTTAGACAGAGCACCAACAGAAGACTATGTCCATTTGGATGGAATATGGTGTATATTGATTTCTTCAACAGGAGGAACAGGTTATTTTTAGAGAAATTGTAAGACAAGGCTCTTGCATAGTATTCCCCTCTTCCATTTTTCAGGTTGAGGAATATTCTGACTAATGATCTGAATTCCGTTGAGTTTTCAGTCAAACTCTGTTTTAAAATGGTCATTTAGCTTTAGCCAATCAGCTTTAAATAAAAAAAAACAAATACGTTAAACATTTGAATGATGACAGATATTTCTTTCAAGTCCAGAAGACCCTATTTTCATAAATGATGATGAAATGGTTAGTTTTATTTTTCCAACTTTAGAGTTTATGTGCTTCTTTGTGTGACATTCCTGAAATGACAACCTTGGTGTAATACCAGGAACAACAGAAGCCACCGAAAATCACAGCCACCATCCTGACTCAGACCACTTAACGCTAAGCCTTCTCTACCAATGTAACTACATCCATTCATTATAACCAGTCTCTTAATCAAAAGCTGTTTGTAATGGGACTCCATTGTTCATAAGATGTTTTTATTTGTTTGTTTATGTTGTCATGTTCTGGGTATCATAACATTTAAAAAGTGAATTATACCATTAACATAATTGTATTAAATAACACAGCTGACAACAGAGGATGCAAGGAGGTCCTTGTTTATTGTATTACAGCACAGAACAACTAAGCGTCATTAATAGATGTACATGTAATTACAGCTCCTTTACAGAACATGTTATTACTCTCATACAGCACTTTACATGGAATTCATAGCTTCCTTACATCTTTGTAAGCTCATGCATGACACTCTAGATTTCATTAATTTGAATCTCAAGTATATATTCCCAAGAAGTGTATAGCATAAAACTACGCAAAAGCTAGAAATGACTACAGTGGCAACATGTGCAAGTAAAAGAAGCGAATAGATAAATAGTAATAAACACACACCAGAAATCCAAAGATTTTAAGCCTGATGCTGATGTGTGTTTTTATCACCGTATTACTGCATTCATTTTCGTAAAACATTTTGGCGGGCAAGCACATGTGTCACTTCCCACATCCCCATTGTTTGGCAAGGTTTACATATTTTTGCTATTTATTTATATATGGCAAGTAAATTCAAGAACAAACAGTAAAGCAAAAATTCTTGATAGAGAAAAGCAAGAAAAAGTAATTGCCAATGAAGGTAGAATGTTTTCTCAAAATACTGTGCATAAAGAAGTGTTTTCTGCTTAAATCTATACTAATAAAAGGCAAAGCCCTCACTGACTGACTGATTGACTCACTCACTCACTCACTCACTCACTCACTCACTCACTCACTAATTCTCCAACTTCCCGTGTAGGTAGAAGGCTGAAATTTGGCAGGCTCATTCCTTACAACTTACTTACAAAAGTTGGGCAGGTTTCATTTCGAAATTCTACACATAATGGTCAAAATTGGAACTTTTTTTCATCCATATACTGTCATAGACTGCAGCTCGATGGCCGTGGGAGGCGGAGTTGTGTCTCACATCATCACTCCTCCCACGTAATTGAGTGCTAGCCCATATAAGGTAAATATTTGCGGGTCAAGTACTGTGCTTTCCATATTCATAAGTAAAAATATCTGAATCACAAACTGATGTTAATTATATTTTGTCCACGAATACTTATTAAATAATTCCAAATAGTCTGTCTGCTTCCTTTCATAGCTTTTCCGATGGTTGTGCTGCTTCCAGCCATGTATTTTCGTATTAAAGCATTTAACCAATCACATTTCAGCCATCATTTGTTGCCAGGCAGAGAGGCCTTCACAATCCATTTTGCAGGCACTCTAACACAGAATAAATGTCGATTAACCTGTTGCTTCAACCAATCAGATTTTGAGTTGGTGTCAGTAGGGCCCTCTAGCAACTGTGTGGCAACGTCACCGTATTCAGACCCATTGATTGGATAGAGGCCGATATGAGGAACTCTAAGAGGCCACTGAACGCACCACAAGCACTCCAAGCGTCCTCGCGTGCACTACAGCCAACTCCATAGCAGGATTCTGGACAATATTATTTGCCAGACACAAACCAGATTCCAAGACCACGAAAACCTGATGTTTGTCATGCTCCTCGAGCCCCAGAAGTTTCGGGAATACAAGAAAAATTTCATGCATGCAGCCTTCTCCAGTTTAACACAAGAGCCACAGAGCAGTTTTTGTTCTGTCTCGGCTAAAAACAGAACTGACTATAATGTATGCCATGGATGATTTTGCAGGAAAATCTCCCACTGATCTCCTTGACTTCCTTCATCAGAAAAATCTGAATGAGAGCATGTGGCAGCTGTTTACATTGGTATATTTGGCGGTGACCATTCCCGTGTACAATGCTTCTGTCAAACGGACATTTTCAGCCCTAAAGCGAATTAAAACTTATCACAGAAATACGGCAGGGCAGGTTTGACTTTCAGCATTAGCTTCGATGGTGATAGAAAGGGACTGAAGTGCATGGATAATCCGTACGACAGAGTAATTGAACTGCTTTTGAGGAAAGAGAGGAGGATGGGTTTTGTTTACAAATCATCCTAATTTTTGGTGAGTAAAATGTTGAGATTTTCCTAAATAATATTGCAAGTTTATGAGTTATCATTGATGTTTTTTATGTGTGTCACGGCTGTGGCTGCAGTAGAAAGGAACTTGCTCAGCCCTGGTTTGTCTATTGAATATATATATATATATATATATATATATATATATATATATATATATATATATATATATATATATATATATATATATATATATATATATATATATATATATATATTCCCCGATCTACATACTGTCAACTAAACGAACCACACGTCGTGGTGCAACACAAGAGGCTCCGCCTCTAGCGCTGACGTTCGAGGTTCGATTCCCGAGATTGGGTGCAGTGAGTATGTACGCCTGATGAGCCCAGAATTAGGGTGAAACATGTGCCACGTACTCATTGCATTATTTGACAGTAAAACTATTTCAATATATGCAGTGCATCCAGAAAGTATTCACAGCGCATCACTTTTCCCACATTTTAATATCTAACAGCCTTATTCCAATAAGGAGTAAATTCAACATGAGCCTGTAAGAGTGTGTTACTGTGTAATTGGTTTTAAGCAATCTAATGGGAGGCTACACTGGTCTGAGGTCCCAGCTCGGATGGATGGTGTTCCCTTTCCTAAATGAGACTGTAAAATGGATGGACAGGAAAAGATGCAAGGTGGACAAATTGTACATACTTGCCAGGCATACTGGGAACTGTAGTCCCTTTGGAAGCCCTGTTAGTTTTAATGGGTACCACCAGGTGGAGCTACTGCGAGTGGCTGCTTATTCTTTGGGGAGTGTAGTAGAAATCAACATTTTTTTTCCTCAGAATTATACACAAAACACCCCATAATGACAACATGAAAAAAGTTTAATTGAGATTTTTGCAAATTATTAAAAAAAAAAAAAATTGAGAAAGCACATACATACATATATAAGTATTCACAGGCTTTGCTCTACTTTGTCGATGCACCTTTGGCAGCAATTACAGCCTCAAGTCTTTTTGAATATTATGCCACAAGCTTGGCACACCTATCCTTGGCCAGTTTCTCCCATTCCTCTTTGCAGCACCTCTCAAGCTCCATCAGGTTGGATGGGAAGTGTTGGTACACAGCCATTTTAAGATCTCTCCAGAGATGTTCAATCAGATTCAAGTCAGGGCTCAGGCTGGGCCACTCAAGGACATTCACAGAGTTGTTCTGAAGCCACTCCTTTGATATCTTGGCTGTGTACTTAGGGTCGTTGTCCTGCTGAAAGATGAACCGTTGCCCCAATCTGAGGTCAAGAGCGCTCTGGAGCAGGTTTTCATCCAGGATGTCTCTGTACATTGCTACCGTCATCTTTCCCTTTATCCTGACTAGTCTCCCAGTTCCTGATGCTGAAAAACATCCCCCACAGCATGATGCTGCCACCACCATGCTTCACTGTAGGGATGGTATTGGCCTGGTGATGAGCAGTGCCTGGTTTCCTCCAAATGTGACGCCTGGCATTCACACCAAAGAGTTCAATCTTTGTTTTATCAGACCAGAGAATTTTGTTTCTCATGGCCTGAGAGTCCTACAGGTGCCTTTTGGCAAATTCCAGGTGGGCTGCCAGGTGCCTTTTACTAAGGAGTGGCTTCCGTCTGGCCACTCTACCATACAGGCCTGATTGGTGGATTGCTGCAGAGATGGTTGTCCTTCTGGAAGGTTCTTTTCTCTCCACAGAGGACCTCTGGAGCTCTGACAGAGTGACCATCGGGTTCTTGGTCACCTCACTGACTAAGGCCCTTTTCCCCAGATCACTCAATTTAGATGGCGGGCCAGCTCTAGGAAGAGTCCTGGTGGTTTCGAACTTCTTCCACTTACGGATGATGGAGGCCACTGTGCTCATTGGGACCTTCAAAGCAGCAGAAGTTTTTCTGTAACCTTCCCCAGAGTTGTACCTCAAGACAATTCCTTTGACTTCATGCTTGGCTTGTGATCTGACATGAACTGTCAACTGTGAGACCTTATATAGACTGGTGTGTGCCTTTCCAAATCATGTCCAATCAACTGAATTTACCACAGGTGGACTCCAATTAAGCTGCAGAAACATCTCAAGGATGATCAGGGGAAGCAGGATGCACCTGAGTTCAATTTTGAGCTTCATGGCAAAGACTGTGAATACTTATGTACATGTGTTTTCTCAATTTTTTTATTTTTAATAAATTTGCAAAAATCTCAAGTAAACTTTTTTCACGTTGTCATTATAGGGTGTTGTGTGTAGAATTCTGAGGAAAAAAATGAATTTAATCCATTTTGAAATAAGGCTGTAACATAACAAAATGTGGAAAAAGTGATGCGCTGTGAATACTTTACAGATGCACTGTATATATATATATTTATACTGTATATATATATATATATATATATATACACACATATATTATATATACACACAGACATAAATATATATATCAGCGCTTCCCGATTCATTTTACACTCGCACCCCCTGTGACAGACGATTTCTCACCCCCTTGGTTTGAGAAGAAGTATGAAAAAATATGAGGTTAACACAGAAAAACAGATCAGCAATTGAAGCTTTATGAATAATGGATACTTTATTTGCCATCAGTAATTGTTTTGGTAAAGACATACTCAGTGTAATCCTCCTTCCATTTTCTAATTTTTTTGCGACTAGCCATGATTAAATGAACGGTAAAAAAGTAAGACTGAAGTGACGGTGACTTATTGAGGCAGGCAGGCTCGATGTAGTGCACGTCAAGTCGATCTAAAATGCGTAATCAGATTCGAAAAAATATATCTTTTCAGATTCTATTTGGATATAAGTAGGTTCTATTTAGTCGACAGAAATATGTTTGGTAGGAATGTAAGTTGAATTTAGTCTTTAAATTTCTATGGTGAAGAAAAATATATGCAATGATGACTAAATTTAACTTACATTCCTACCAAACATATTTCTGTCGACTAAATAAAAATTACTTATATTTAAAATTTAAATAGAACTTGAACAGATACGATAGTTCATAATACCCACGCAGTACTAAGTGCACGTAAGAGCAGGAGTCATCCATTTTAACAAGCAGCGTATTGCACTGACACGAAATAGCCTGCCCATTTAATTATTGAGCAATGGATAGATAAATTAAGATTTTGTACAAATAATGTTTTTCATTTTTCTTCCTTGATGGATTCTGGCACCCCCAGCAACAGCTGCTCGCACCCCAAAGGGTATATACTGTATATATACGAGGGGGGACACAAAAATAACCGGAATTTTGCTGTTGTTAGGTTAGTACTTGTAGTACGTGGTTGGGCCGCTAGGGCGATCTAGTTACACTCCTAACAAGTCAGTCTGCCAAGTGCCATCAGTCTGGAAGGTTGTGCTTGTGTTCAGTGAATTTTTTTGTAAAAGTAGTTTTGAGCAAGGGTCGTTTTTTTACGATAGCCGATTATCGTGAGCAACGTGTGGCAGTGAAATTTTGTTTTCTTCTTGAAAAAAGTGTTGCAGAAACTATGGTTATTGAAACAGTATGATAACCCTGAACCACCCACCCTACTCACCGGATTTAGCTCCGCGTGATTTCTTTTTGTTCCCTCGGATGAAAAAAGACTTGAAAGGAAGGCGTTTTGCTGATGTCAAAGAGGTAAAACAAGAAACGACCAGAGAATTAATGGGCATTACTTCAGACGAATTTAAAAAAATGTTTCGAACAATTCAACAAACGGTTAGATAAGTGTATTTCCGCCAAAGGAGAGTACTTTGAAGGAGACTAATTGTAGTTTGTACAGAAAATGTATATACATATGTGTGTATATGTATGTGTGTATATGTATATATATATATATATATATATGTATATATATATATATATATATATATAGATGTATATATGTTGATGTATGTGTGTGTGTGTGTATGTATATATGTATACTAGCAAAATACCCGCGCTTCGCAGCGGCGAATTACTGCCTTAAGATTTTTATTAAGAAGAAAATTAAACCTTTTTAAACTGAGGGAAAATATACCAATAATTATTAGTTAAGGATCTCTTTGTATACCACATTGTGAGTTCGGCCCTCCGGTTGTACTATGACCCAGCTGTGCGCTGAGCTTACTCTTGAGCATGCAACGTACAGTTGGCCATGTGAACACTAATCTTGTTTCAAATCTTACAGCTTGGATTGCTGCTGTCATAATCGGTTTGAGTTTCATGGTTTGTTTCAATTACGACAGTATTTGTAGGACTTGTGTTGAAGAGACATTTGGCATCTGTAAAGCGTTGTAAGTATACAACCGGTTTCATCGATAACTTCACATCCAGCTTTTGAGAGTTTAAACATTCATAAACATCAAAGTGCCCACAACTGAAATCGTCACCTGTCAATCTAAGATGTTTAAGAGGCATTAGCGGTTGTCAAAAGGTGTAAAATATTTGGCCATTTCGGTACACTTGAAAGTGACAACCGAACAATTCACGGGCAGCCATCAACTCACATGCAGAACCATAGGTGAAGGGCTTAAGCATTTCACTCTTCTAGTGCTCCTGTGTAGAATAATTATCTCCTGTACTGTCAGCAGTCCACACCTTGAACCTGTCCCAGTCATTCAATACATAAGACACAATGTTCCTCCGAATATCAAGAGTGAGCTTGATATGGCCGTGCAATATGAAACAAAGAGAATGGAAAAGGCAGTTGCCATCTCTGGGCATGGGAACCACTCAGTAAGTGACAGTTCCTTGATCGATGGTGATCACCTTAATAGACATGTTAATGGGGGTACGGTTGGAATGATAAAGGAAATGGGTACCTGAACAATGTAAAGTAAGTCTAAAATACCTACACAATAACTATAATCGTAATAAATGAACAATAAAACAGCGGAGAAGCTGTAGATTAAATTAAAAGGCTGTAGTTATCAGCAGGGAGATGTGAATCCTGTGGCGAAGCAAGGAAGGGAATGTAGAGACTGGAGCGACGGACGGCCTTATATAGGCAGGCAGCCAACAACGTGGGAGGCGTTGGGATGGGGGACCCAACGCCGCCTCACACGGTGACCGAGCTGCAAGCTATGGACGTATATATGTACGTAAGTAGGATTCAGTTAGCTTTGGGAACCCGCGTACCAAATTTCTTGAAGATGGGCCCATAAGTAACAAAGACTGTTGAAAAGTTCAATATGGCGGCCGACAGTGGCATCATAACACCAAAATAAGTACCAAATTTCAGCCTTCTACCTACACGGGAAGTTGGAGAATTAGTGACATTGGAAAGCTCAATAAGGCGGTTGACAGTGGCGTCATACCACTGAAATAAGTACGTACATTGGTTTCGGTTAGCGCAGGGAAGCCGTCTACCAAATTTCTTGAAGATGGGGCCATGAATAAGAAAGTTCAACATGGCGGACGTTGTTAACCGTTATGACCGTAACGCGTACAATTTTGAAATGAAACCTGCTTAACTTTTGTAAGTAAGCTGTAAGGAATGAGCCTGCCAAATTTCAGCCTTCTACCTACACGGGAAGTTCAAGAATTAGTGATGTTGGAAAGTTCAATATGGCGGCTGACAGTGGTGTCATACCACCAAAATAAGTACGTACATTGGTTTTGGTTAGCGCAGGGAAGCCACCTACCAAATTTCGTGAAGATGGGGCCATGGATAAGAAAGTTCAACATGGCGGACGTTGTTGATCGTTATGACCGTTACGCGTAGAATTTTGAAATGAAACCTGCTTAACTTTTGTAAGTAAGCTGTAAGGAATGAGCCTGCCATATTTCAGCCTTCTACCTACAGGGGAAGTTTGAGAATTAGTGACATTGGAAAATTCAATATGGTGGCCAACAGTGGCGTCATACCACCAAAATAAGTACGTACATTGGTTTTGGTTAGCGCAGGTAAGGCACCTACCAAATTTCGTGAAGATCAGGTCAGCCTTCTACCTACACAGGACGTTGGAAAATTAGTGACGTTGGAAAGTTCAATATGGCGGCCAACAGTGGCATCATACCATTGAAATAAGTACGTACATCGGTTTCGGTTAGCGCATGGAAGCCGCCTACCAAATTTCGTGACACCGTCTTTGGGAACGTCTCCTGCCTCCCGCAGTGCCTCCGGCTGGACATCTGTGAGGTATGTACATGGGAGAAAATGTGTTATTTTAAAAAGGTTTTCAAATCCTTGCCCGGCACATACCTCTTTGAAGTCATCCTCTTCCGGATGCTTTTCCTGATATGTGTAGCCGCTCCATGGTGCTTCTTGAGCGTAGGCCACATGAAACGCAGGACCTCCAGTGGAACTGCCACTCTGCCTGTTCTTCTTTTTACCCATGACAGTCGTTGAAAAATGGGGTTCTGGCGATGTTGTGGTGAGCCCTGACGTTGTTGTCTTCTTGGGATTCTCTGCCCACAGAAAATTTGTAAACAGGTCCTCTGCAATAGATGCTAGAGAATCCTGCCAACTACGCCACTGTGACAGTTTAGGGCCATATCACGCCCTTAAACCCCTGTCCACGACTACAGACACCATATAAAAGTCCAAATGATGACTTTATTAATTTGCCACAGTGCACGAAGCACCCTCTCCTCCACTACACTCATAAATAATCACAATACAATAATACTAAACAATCCTCCGACCCAGACGCGTTGCCACCCTTCCACCCAGCTCAGCTCGCCATCTGGGAGCTCCCACAGTCCTTTTATATTCCCTGACCCGGAAGTGTTCCCAATCCCCAGTCCATGTGATTCAATATCACTTCCGGGTCAGGTACAAGTCCTTCTTCTTCATTCCGGAAGCACATCGCTTTTCCTTTGACGCACTTCCGGGTTATAGGGCACAAAGAAGTCTTTGGTCCTCCCTGCAGCTCCCTCTTGCGGCCCCTGTGGTACGCAGCAGGGCTGAGGATAAAAACTACAAAGTCCATGACTCCCTGCTGGTCTTCGGGGCACCTCCATACTGCAGGGAGGGCTCCATCTGGCGGCCTGGGGGTATTGGCTGGTATATATATATATATATATATATATATATATATATATATATATATGACAGCGGGCGGCATTGTGGTGCAGTGGTAGCGCTGCTGCCTCGCAGTTAGGAGACTTGGTTTCGCTTCCCGGGTCCTCCCTGCGTGGAGTTTGAGTTTGCATGTTCTCCCCATGTCTGCGTGGGTTTCCTCCGGGCGCTCCGGTTTCCTCCCACAGTCCAAAGACATGCAGGTTAGGTGGATTGGTGATTCTAAATTGGCCCTAGTGTGTGCTTGGTGTGTTTGTGTGTTTCCTGCGGTGGGTTGGCACCCTGCCCAGGATTGGTTCCTGCCTTTTGCCCTGTGTTGGCTGGGATTGACTCCAGCAGACCCCATGACCCTGTGTTCGGATTCAGCGGGTTGGAAAATGGATGGATGGATATATGACAGCAACACTCATAACAGTGACAAAACAATTACATTGACAATCATGTTATGTTATTTTCAAAATGTTTCCTTTTCTTTTTCATTACTTCTTTAACACACTACTTCTCTGCTGCAAAGCGCGGGTATTTTGCTAGTATGTTATAGAATTAAATAAGGAGTTATGTAAGTAAGCAATTATACAATAAGCATTTAAGCATAGGGTATATGAGTTACATATATACATGAAAGCATGTAAATGTACAACTTATTTGGTCTGATTTCTTATCCTTTTTTGCACTTACAGTAAGCACTGCACACTCATCCTATATTACAGTGTTTATTCCACAGAGGGCAGGTGTTTTTACAGCTGTTTTATGTTTTTAGCAACAATTTATGAACCAAGGTAAAAGTCAATGTATGTTTTGTTATCGCACAATAGTAAATTACTTTTGTTATGTACGTTATATATTTTGAAGTTTTTCCTTTTCATTTTATATATATGATAAGGGCACCTTTTGTAAATGTAATCCTCCTGGACTGTATTCTGGTTTTGGACAGAATAAAGGCCAATACTTTTTTAACAATGGAATTGTTTTCCAGGTTATCCTTCACAGACTGATTAATACATAACACTTTACTAATAAAGTGCCAAATTGTAGGAGATAGTTATAGAAGTTCCTTTACTAATTTTTTGAAAAACACAATAATACAAACATATGCTATGTGAATTTCCCCTTGGGATTAATAAAGTATCTATCTATCTATCTATCTATCTATCTATCTATCTATCTATCTATCTATCTATCTATCTATCTATCTATCTATCTATCTACAATTATAACTCATATAACACAGTTATACTTTTTCAAACTTTTATTCCTGTTACCCTTTGCACAAGGTGTGTAATAACCCTTTGGAACCCTAAAAACTTCAAAATCAAAATTTTAAAAACATGTCATGGTGTTATAAATCACTCAGATCCCATTACTGGATATGCAAGAAAATGTGCTCAAAATATTTTGTTGTAGAATATCACTGTTAGACTTTTTCCATTTACTTAAGCCTTCTTCACCTTTGAACAGCATGCTTCTGCCTTCCATTCTCTCAAATACAGTAACTTGAGTTGCAAGGCTGGCTTGGTGGTGTTTTAGAAAAGTAATTACCTTAACACAAGTGATGAAACAGGGATGGTTCGTTTGTCTGCTTATAATTTTAAATCAAAGTAAAATTGTTCCAAATGTAAATATTTCAACCAAATGTTTCACCGGCTTTGACCACATCTCAAGCAAATGACATGACCACAAGAACGTTGATCTTGTCATAATATGTTAGAAGCAAATTATAAAAAGAAAAAAACTATAGGTAATTTAATTTAAAAATGCATTGCAAATAAATGTAGTTGCATTATTTATATTCCAGCTATTAATGTTACGTGTTACTTAGCTTTTCCTGTCTTAGATACAGTTTTTGTTAGGTAATATAGGACCATAATGTTATAAACATGGTTCTTGATTAAGAGTAATGTAGTACAATTTACACCCAGTGGAGCACAGCATGAATAGGATGAACAAAAAAATTATAAATCCATCCATCCATATTCTGAATGTGTTCAGTCCAATTAAGGATCAGCAAGGAAGGTGATAAATTGTTAATAGACATTTCTCAGTTTTGAGACTTTTAATCAGTGATGAAACCAAAGTGGGTTCATGCTGGTCAAAATAGCAACATTTAAAGGAAAACGAGGAAATAAAAGCTGACACCACTATAAAATACTATATACAGTGCCCTCTGCTCCACCAGTTAAAATTATAAATCATACAATTCAGATGTGGTTAAAGGGCACTTTGCAAACTTTTATTTAAGGTTATTTGCTTAGATTTTAGTCACACCATGTAGGAATGACAACACTTTTTCTACATTGCCCCCCATTTCAGGGCACCATAATGTTTGGAACATGTTTGGTATATTAAATCAGTCATATTTAGTACTTTGTTGCATTTCTCTTGCATGCAATAAATGCTTGAAGTCTGGGATTCATGGACATCACCTGATGCTGAGGGTCTGCCTGTTACAGCACCTGCTCTTTAGATAGTATTACACTAATAACGTTCTGACAAGAAGGGTTAACCCATCTGAAATAAAAAGTAATTGGTTTGATAGCCTTATTAAAATTATTTTAACTTAATTTCTTAAAAAATTACAAACAGAAAAAATGTAATAGAAACAAGTAATAAATAAAACAAAAGTTATTCACAACATATAAGTATCCCACTTTTTCTAATCGTTTTTTTCTGAAAAGTAATTAACAAGAAGCTTTGTATGAAATGACATGGCAGAAAAAACTTAGAAGCTGTACATAAATTAAAATTTAATTATTTAAAAATGTAAAACTATAAATTATAAAGTAATAAATATGTAGTTTTGTTTATTATCAAAAATATTTCTTGGGTTTGTGTACAGTATAGATCAGTAAAGTGCATGTAATTGTGTTCACTCGGATATTTAACTCCAACATGTTCCATAACATTAAAGCATAATGCATAGAAGATGATACACTACAACATGTTGTCAATGGTGAACAATCCGCTGTAGTGAGATTTCTTTGGGCAGAGGGAGTGAAACCTACTGAAAGTCACTAAAGGATGCTGTCTCATTATGGAAGTCAGTCAGTCAAGTCATTTTCCAACCTGCTATATCCTAACACAGGGTCACAGGGATCTGCTGGAGCCAATCCCAGCCAACACAGGGTGCAAGGCAGGAACAAACCCAGGGCAGGGTACCAGCCCACAGCAGGGCACACACACACCCACACATCAGGCACACACTAGGGACAATTTAGGATCGCCAATGCACCTAACCTGCATTTTTGGACTGTGGGAGGAAACCGGAGCACCCGGAAGAAACCCATGAAGACACAGGGCGAACATGCAGACTCCACGCAGAGAGAACCCGGGAAGCAAACCCATGTCTCATTACTGCGATGCAGCAGTGCTACCACTGCACCACCGTGCTGCCCTCATTACGGAAGCAGAAACAGCAAATGAAGAGTTAAGAATGGGTAGAAAGGTTTCAGGTAGGAAGAACAAGTGTAACTGACGAATCTTAATTTGGATGACCATCAACTTCACGAACACTGACATAGCCAAACCTGACATACTGAATTCCTTCATCAGAGAAGACTGATGGAATACATTGCCTACTGATACTGCACATTTGGATATTGGCTTTGGATTTGCATGTGCCATAGCACATGATAACTTAGGGTACTGCAATTCCAGAAACATTAGAAGATGTGAGTGTCTTGGAACACAGTGTTACCAGAGATGAGACAGGAGTCCATCACTGTGAGCCGGAAAGCAAGAGACAAAGCCTGCAGTTGATACACCCATCTTGTCCAGTAAACAAGAAATTCAAAAGATAGCACTCTGCCAAAAAAATGATTGAGACATGAAGGGTCCAATTCTGGTGCATTTCAGGAATATGGACAATCAGTGACCAGTGCAATGTACTGTGTTATGCTTAGAGAGAAACTGAAACCTGCAATCTGAAGTCTTGCTGCTCCATGATAACACATGTCCCTAAGCAGCAGCCACAAGAGTATAGACAATGGAACAACTGCTGTGTGAACATTGCCCACATTCCCTGATCTAGTACCATATCATCAGTCCACTTAAAGAGGCTCTACATGGTCACAGATTCATGTCTGATGATGAGGTTAACAAAGCAGTGGAGACCTGGAGAAGTGATAGAACTGTTATCTTCATCTGCTCACAGTTACCGGTATTAAAGGGAAAGATGCCTTTACATTTTGATTCTCTCTCATATAAACAGCAATGTGTTCAACTAAAAAAAAAAGAGCAAGCAAGTAACTAACTAAATAAATAGTATTAGCCACAGGTTTAGAGACTAAATTGCATAAGTACACAATTCAGCTGATATCAATAAGGAAACCTTTTTAGCTCATTTATACTCCAGCATTTTTCAGTATTTAATTTCCATCGTTGATGACAAAATTATATCCTTCTAACATTACCATCTAAAACACGAGTGCTGTATTCCACTAAGCAGAGCTGCTATCCTCAGCTTTTGCTTTAATATTATTACCTTACAAGGTATAATAACACATATGCCATAAAAATAACTGCAAAAATCTCCTTTGTGTGAAACCTATGATATTAACATACACCGGAACACTCTGATCATCACAATATATTTAATTTGCCAAGCCAGTGTTTGATTAATTAAGAATCTCTATAAAGACAATCTGTAAACACTTGTAAAGAAATGCAACTTCAAGTCTACAGGATCTGACAAATAGACAGTTAATTAAACAATTTGGACATTACAGCCAGGCAAAATAATATCCCCTGTATACAATAAATTACCAGGGAGAGAATACATTTTTATGCTGTAATTGATTGTACATAAATGTAAAGGAAGGTGTTGCATTTTTACATTTTGCTTTCCAAGGCAACACTTCCCTTTTGAGGTTTTATTTTTTTAAATTAAATAGTGTAGTAGTTTTGCTACTGTAGATCTACCTGGGATTAATAAAGTATCTATCTATCTATCTATCTATCTATCTATCTATCTATCTATCTATCTATCTATCTATCTATCTATCTATCTATCTATCAGACAGTAAACAGGAAAAGTAAATCAGGAAAGAGTTTTGGGATCTGAGAGCAAAGGGTGACAAAATGAATACAATAATAACTGACAAAAATCAAAGAACATTAGTAAGTACAATAGTAAAATATACAGTAAATGACTTCAGCACATTTCCTCATGTGAGATAGTCATCTTATATTGTAAATATTTTAATCTTCTGTGTGATGTATGTGCTTGATTTATTGTGAGTCAAGGTCAAGTCTTCATCTTGCTACTCCAGCTAGGTTGCCTATAATATAAGTGTTGTAAGAACACTAGTGGTCACTGTCGCCCCTTAAACCCAACAGACAGATACGCAAACACAGGGTAAAAGCACAAAGATCTTTTAATTATTTTTTCTTCTTCAAAGTGCATTTTAAGCACTACAGCCACCACACACAAATAAACCAGCAATAAATCAATGAAATATTCTCCTCCAAACTTCCCAGCAAGCTCTATCCTACTCATCCCGACTCCAGCTCGCCTGCTGAGTCTTCAGCAGTCCTTTATATAGTGCCCGACCCAGAAGTGCTTCTTTCTTTCCTTTCATGTGATTTGCCAGCACTTCTGGGTCAGATGGAGAACTCAAATTCTTTAGTCAGCCCGGAAGTACTTCGTGGCTTCTGTCCACGTGATCCATTAGTACTTCCAGGCTATAGGGAAAGTATGACTTCCCTGGTCCTTCGACAGCTCTCCCTGGTGGCACCCATGGCACCCAGCAGGACTGTGAAACTGAATCCAATTCCCAGGATGCCCTGCGGGTATTCGGGGCACTGCTATACTCCAGCGGAGCTGCCATCTAGCGTCTTGGGGAGAGAGTGTCTAAAAGTTGCTGCCTTCCCCCAACTTTTCCTTCTCAGGATGTACCAGCTTGGTTGAGCTGCTGGCCGTCCATCATAGTGCATGGTATTATTTCAGTAATTAAGAGAATAATCAGATATAGGTATGCCTTTGCCTAAGTAAATGCAAAAAATGTTATCCAATCTACTGTGTTGGAATGTACCAAAAATATGTTGTACTTAAACACAGCAGAAGGCTCTTACCAAGTCTCACACATGATACACTTTATATACTGAGGTGATTCTACAAAAGAAAAAATGATTGACACACAAAGAAACCTTGTACGCTCCACAAAGAGCTCACCTAAGGTCAGAATCATTCTGGGAATCTTTCCCTGCTGCACCATTGTGCGAACAATATTTAGTCTATGAAAAAGTCTTTTTTTGCATGTAGCATTATCATAAAGTTATTTTAAACATGACCAGTTAAAACAAAATGCACCATATATCAAGGAATTCTTTGTATATACATAGTACAGTAAACAAAGCCATCTTTGCATGTGATTATTTGTTGACTAACAACCAAATTCTGACATTAACATACAATTCACACTTCACAAAATCTATTATTATAACATTCCTACATTTGAGTGATTCAGATATCTTAAGTATAGAACAACAAGTGTAATCCTGTGACAACTAACACCAAACTGATTTGGTGAAACTAAATATGTACTGTATACTGTAGTGCCAGTATCAAGTGCTGATATGGATTCTTTTCTCTTTACATCGCTAATTCACGTAGCTCTCTTTCCACAAAAGGACCACTCATTGTTGCCACACTAGATGAAATTCATTTGTAACTTTGCAGATTTGCTGTGTTTATAGGCTCCCCTGCAGCTGGCTCTGAAGATGTTAATTTACATGATTGCATTGGCATATAGACTCTTCAAAATGGCAGAGTGGTCTTTGTTTCTGAGGTTGTCACACAACCCACGACAAAGCCACAACAGTGGGTGTCCAGGTGGTACAGCAGAGATGTTGAATTCTGTATTGTCAGATGGCACAGCAATGTTATTTAACATTGGGCTTCTGGTGATCTGTCGATAATATGTGGGTAGGTGGACCTCCTTATGTGGAACTTCAGATTTATCTCATGGTTGTTTACTTTCACTAAACTAACACTGCAAATAGAGTGCCAGGATGGGATATCAGTTTTGACAGTCTCCCTCAATAGCTACTCTGTAATGCCTCTATGGTTGCCTGCATAGTTTTCACACCAACCCTGCTTCACATGGCTCACCTGGAAGTCAGTGGCAATTTGATCTGTCAAATTGTTTCCCAGCTCCAAGAACCTGAAGCTCAAGAAGTATTATACCCTGTTAGCACAAGATTTCAAAGGGTGACTGGAAGACAAAGATGAAGTCAAAAAAATGAACTGAGATCAGAATCAAGAAAACAACTATCAGTAGCTAAAGCCAAGAGTCACAAGACAAAACTGAAGTCAAGAGGGACTAAAGACAGTTAAACACAGAGAAACAAAGAAAGGCTTGAAGGGTAGTCAGATGAGGAAGTATATCCTTCAGTGACCTTTTATTCTATTTCTTCTTTTCTACTTTTGATAGTGCCACGACCTCTGAGGACACACCCACTCTGCAACAGTCCTGGCAACGGAAATACACAATAGTGCCATAAAAAAGATGATAATAAAAAACCCAGATAGAAAATCTAAATCATAGTCATACAGTAAGTGTTATCTAAGAAGCCAGTGGATTGTTTGCGGTAAAAAAAAGACAAAGAAACAAAAGTAGGTAAAATTTATACAGGAACCCCATTAGTTATATGCAAAAAAAATATTCAAAATAGGAGACCCTGCCAGCTGCCAGTCTCTCATTCAGATCAATGCACTTTGGCAATTGGAGAAGTGATGGTGGAGCTACAGAGGTAGCAGTCTTCCAGTAGTCTTCCTCCCTGTACTGTTGCTGTAAATGGCACTTCAGATTCCAAAACTCGGAATCAAGACTCTACTGCAATTCCTCAGAAGAGCCAAGAAAGTCCATTTTATGTTTCTGTGGCAATTGGCACCTTGGCAAATCAGATAGTAGGTCTTCTCCTCATCATACTACTGACTGGTGCCAACAAGGATTCTTTGCTGCTTACATGGCTCTTTTAGATAGTTTGCAATCCTTAAAAGGATGGCTCACTTTTGCTATACTAGAAGGAATTAATTTGCAACTACACAAACTTGCTGTTTTTATGGGATCCTTTCTTAGTGTGTCTGTTCTTATGCTCTGGAGCCACAAAGTGACACACAATGATCTTTTAATTCCAAATGAACAGTTAGTGTAAGTTTTACACTTCCTTTTAGGTGCGCTAGCAAAATATATGCAAGCATCTATTATAGTGTCACTTCTGTCTGTCAATTTGTCATTCTGCATGAAACAACTTGGATGCCATTAGAGAAAATTTATCAAATCATGGTCCATGTTATATTTCAACCAGGGTTCCTCCCCTGGTGTGGATTCAAATGTCATATTTAGTCTATTTAATTCATTTGTATGTTATAATTACTAATTATTTAGTTCCTGTATAACAATGGCCCATGACTACATGGGACTGCCCTCAACCCTATAAAGAGTGAGGAAAACCCACAGTTCCTTGGGGTTCATTGTGTGGTTTCTTGAGTATTCTGTCCTTTTCCTAAATTAATGCATTTTTGACCTCTTGTGCTCTTTTTTGATATTCTTGGATTTAGGCGTGTGCAATATACATTGTTTACTATTATATCTTAATTGTTGTTTTAACAATGTGCGAGATTAAATTGTCGAGTATGTAACTCACTTTGCAAAAAAAAAAACAAACACAGAGTTCATTCACTAATGCAACAGTATAGACCACTGCGCATTCGCAAAGCGAGTTGGTTAGGCGTGCACGTCCAGCAAGATGCAAGTTAGCGTCGCTCGCTGCCTCAAAATGAGTGAACAAACAGCACCAGATGATAAAACAGCCTCGCCATCTACGTTGTCAGAGTTAATTGCCAGACATGGTTCATTCTCACTCGCATGGCAGTGGTTTGGTTTTGAAAAGACTGATGTTGCTCAAAAGACAGCAATCTGCAAACTATGTGGTAAATCAGTTGCCGTTAAAGACAGCTTGACAACTAACTTGTTTCACCATTTGCAAACTAACCACCGCACAGAAAACGAAGAATACGAAAAGCTTAAGGAGTCAACTGTCCAGCACAAGTCTAAAGTAACCAAGGTACAAGCACAAAAACACACTCAGCAAACTTTAGCGGACTCATTCTGCAAAAAAGTGCCTTACGACAAGAAAAGCAACAGATGGCATGACATAACAAACGCCGTCACCAATTACATCTCAGAAGATATGGTGCCAATTCAAGTGGTTGAGAGAGATGGTTTTAAACAACTTTTGAATACTTTAGACCCAAGGTACACACTGCCTGGCCAAAAATATTTCAGTCAAACAGCTCTGCCTAAGTTGTATGATTTGTGTCGCCAAACTCTGATGCATAAACTGCAAAAGGTTTCACATTTTGCCACAACGGATTTATGGTCAAGCCGAACATCTGAGCCATACCTCTCCCTGACAGTGCATTTCATTGACGAAAACTGGCAACTGCAAAGCTTCTGTTTGCAAATATCCTACTTCCCAGAAGATCACACTGGCGACATCATTGCACAAGGTCCGAAAGATGCGCTGGCATCATGGTCACTGTGAGAAGACCACATGGTTTGCATGACAACAAACAACGGGGCTAATGTTGTCAGTGCACTACGGATTAATAACTGGAAGAGGCTACCTTGTTTTGGGAATAGGCTTCATATTGCGATTGGTGAGTTATTTTGGGCTCCTCTATAAAATGCACTTTAGGTTAAATTGATCTTATTTATTATGACGTTTAAAAATACAAAAAGACCTGATAAGTAAAGCTGTAGATAACAAAAATATAATTCAATATAATTTCAAATAATAACATTACATTATACAATAAAAATACAAGAATGTTGTAATGCAATTATTATATACAGTACATTTTTAATGTTCAGTTAAATTTTATATTAAATGCTTTCCAGAGAGGAGCATGCGGGATCCAAGGATAGTCAGAGCCATAGGAGTTTGCAAAAAGGTGGTCAGAGTTTTTTCCAGTAGCTGGAAAAAGAAGAAAGCACTTGTTGATGCACAAGAGCAGCTCAAACTTCCAATGCATAAACTTATCACTGAGTCACCAACAAGATGGGGCTCAAGGCAGCGCATGATAGAGAGATTTATTGAACAAGAGAAAACCATTTTTGCGTTTTGACAGCAGACAAAAAGCACAGGCATCTTGTTCCAACATGGCAAGATGTTGAAGTGCTGTAAGTAAAGCACTAGGCCCTCTTCTGGAGATCACAGATGCTCTTTCAGGTGAGCAACTTGTAACAGTTTCTTACTTAAAACTTGTGCTGACCTTATTCAACTCTGATGTCCTGGAGGTGAAGTTTGATGACACAAACCTAACCAAAAAGATCAAACAAGCAATTCTAGAGTATCTCAACTCCAAATACACAGAGGACTGTGTAGACGAGCTGTTGGGTTTGGCATCCACACTTGACCCACGGTTCAAAAATCGCTTTAATAATGATGACAGGATTGCAGCCATTACGATGGCAGCTGTGAGAGAACTTGTGGCTGTGGTGACAGAGGAAGACAGCCCTACCTCAGGACCCTCAACTGCTTCCGCTCACCTGATGGCTGCAGAAACTGGATCAGGTGATGACGCAAGGGAGGGAGCAAAAAGAAAAAAAAAAGTCTTTTGGCAGCTATTTCAAAAAAGCACAGGAATTCAGAGAAGACGAGTCTCTGCCCACTGCCATTAAAAAAGAGCTACTTAATGATACCCGAGATGGACAGTGAGGTAAATCTACTTGAGTGGTGGAAAACACAAGAAGTAAATTTCCCCGGATTGGGGAAACTAGCAAAAAAGTACCTGTGCATTCCTGCCTCAAGCAGTGCTTCTGAGAGAGCTTTCAGCACCGGAGGAAATGTTGTAACATGTAACCGTGCTGTTTTGAAGCCAGATGCTGTGGACAGGCTGGTGTTCCTGTCACACAACTTGAAATTTTTCCAGTAGAACTTTACAGTTCTCATAACTTTCTCAAAACTCATAACTTTGTGCAATATTGGACAAAGGAAGTTAGTAATTTCTTTAATAGTGTTAGTTTGTGTAAAACTTGTTTACACATGCTACTTCTGCAGTATTCGATGGATGTTTAGATGTTTACAGTATAGTACAGTATGTTAGATTTGTGTTCTTGCTTGCATGCCTCACATGTTCAGTTCATGGCCTGTAATTGAACATTAGAACAATCTAGACGAGAACAGGCCATTCAGCCCAACAAAGCTCGCCAGTCCTATCCACTTGTTTCCTCCAGGAAAACATCAAGTCGAGTTTTGAAAGTCCCTAACGTCTTACTGTCTACCACACTACTTGGTAGCTTATTCCAAGTGTCTATCGTTCTTTGTGTAAAGAAAAACCTCCTAATGTTTGTGTGAAATTTACCCTTAACAAGTTTCTATCTGTGTCCCCGTGTTCTTGATGAGCTCATTTTAAAATATGTCTCGATCCACTGTACTAATTCCCTTCATAATTTTAAACACTTCAATCATGTCACCTCTTAATCTTCTTTTGCTTAAACTGTAAAGGCTCAGCTCTTTTCATCTTTCCTCATAATTCATCTCCTGTAGACCTAGAATCAGCCTAGTCGCTCTTCTCTGGACGTTTTCTAGTGCTGCTATGTCCTTTTTGTAGCCTGGAGACCAAAACTGCACACAGTACTCCAGATGAGGCCTCACCAGTGCATTATAAAGGTTGAGCAGAACCTCCTTGGACTTGTACTCCACAGATCGTGCTATATAAACTAACATTCTGTTAGCCTTCATAATGGCTTCTGAACACTGTTGGGAAGTTGATAGCTTGGGAGTCCACTATGACTCCTAAATCCTTCTCATAAGGTGTACTCTCGATTTTCCGACCGCCCATTGTGTATTCAAACCTAATATTTTTACTTCCTATGTGTAATACTTTACATTTACTGACATTAAATTTCATCTGCCACAAATCTGCCCAAGCCTGTATGTTATCAAGTCCTTCTGTAATGATATAACGGATTCCAAATTATCTGCTAATCCACTTATCTTGGTAACGTTGTGACGTTTAGGTATTTTATTCCCTGTGCATTTATAGCTTGTTTGCATAAATAGTAGGTGCTCTCATTTTAATAGTTTGTTGGTCTCAGTGCAAATGTTTGTGTACATCCTGTAGGCCACTGTTCAGTTATGTACTATAATAATACTGTAATAAGTTGACTGGTGAATTTAATGTTTTTGTTTTACTTCACCCATCCCCCCATCCATTATCGTAACCACTTAATCCCAACTGGGGTCGCAGGTCAGAGCCTGTCCCGGGAACAACAGGTGCAGGCAGGAACCAACCCTGGGCGGGCACCAACACACCACAGGTTGCACACACTCACACAATTAAAGGGTAAATTTAGACTTGCCAATCAACCTACCCTGCACACTTTTGGACTGTGGGAGGAAACCGGAGCCCCCGGCAAAAACCCATGCGAACACGGGGAGAGTGTGCAAACTCCACACAGAAAGGATCTGGGTGTTTTACTTCAGTTTTTATTAAATAAATAAGACCTGTTTTCCTTAACTGTTTCATTAAGCTACAATTAATTTTCTATTACTAAGATCAAGCTAGATCTTAATAAGACTTACAAACACATGTTTAAAGGATGCAGAACATCTTGGAATTATCGTTATTGTCAAAGTCCCAGAAAATATTGAGATTTTTTTTTTTTTTTCATATTTGGACTTTGTATGATGTTGGGATTGTCTATTTGCTTCTTGGTGCTTAGTTTTGACAAACAGAGCATCTTGTAAAAATAATCCTTTATGTTTATAAAAATTATCCTTTGTCGTTTGTGTGACTCACCATGGTTTGATGGTTATTATATTGGGCATAATGAATAATTATTTGGACTTTTGTGTTTATGAACTATCTAGCTCATAACAGTACACTTTTGTTTAAAGAAAATTTGCTAAGAAAGTTTTATTGTCAATAAGATAATTCGAACAGAGCATGGTGTACATTTTTTTTTAAACTGTCTGTTTTAAAACTGAGAAACATATTGAGCATTTTGAGTTATTATGTAATTTTCTCTTCCAAGTTTTCCTTGAGACAGGCTACTTCAACTTATTTTATACATTTTCTCTTTTACATATCATATAGCTGCTCCTGTCAGCAAAACAAATCCATTATGCAAGTTACTGAAATGTCAGCAGAATGTGTGGGCAGCCATATTTTAATTCTCTAATTAGGTACTTAAACGTAATTTTATTAAACAAAATATAGGAATAAAATTAGTCAAATTGTCTTCAGGTAATGTCCCAGTAGCTTTTAAACATGCTGTGGTGCAGCCTTTGGTAAAAAAGCAGAATTTAGATTGCTTTACTACTGTCCAATTATAGATCTATTTCTAAATTGCATTTTTTTTGCCAAGATTGTTGGAAACTTTGTTCTTACCCATCTTGAAGATTTTGTAAATGAAAATGGTATTTTGAATGATTTTCAGTCTGAATTTAGAGCTTGTCATAGCACAGAAACTGCACATTTAAAGGCTTATAATGATCTTCTTTTAATAACTAACTGTGGTGATGTTGCGATCTTGATTCTGTTGGATCTTATAGCAGCATTTGATACTGTGGACCGTACAATTCTTTTATCACGTATGAGGCAGTATGTGGGGGTTCAGGGTGTTACCCTTGAATGTTTTAAATCTTAGTTTTTCTGTACACCTTGTTGATTCTTCATCCTCCTCAGTCCCTCTTAGCTCTGGTTTTCCACAAGGCTCCATTCTTGGTCCTGTATTTTTTACTCTTTACATGCTGCCTTTAGGTTCCACTATTAGAAAATATGGCTTTTCTTTTCAATTTTAGCCTGACAACAAACAGCTTTACTTGCCATTTAAAACACTACAGCGAGGTTTTAAATGAAATAAAATCCTCAGTGGAATAATTTTTCTTCAGCTCAATGAAAAGAAAACAGAAATTTTAGATTTTTGGAAATGTTGAAATTTCATCTTCTGTAAATAATGTTCTTGGTTCTCCGGTATCATATGAGAGGCCTTATTCCTAAAACTTGGGGGTTATTTTTAAGAGAACTTTTAAATTCGGTAACAGATCAATGCTGTAGTAAGATCCTGTTTTCATCAGTTGAGACTTTTAGCAGAGGTCAGGGACTTTTTTTATCTCAAAATGATCTTGAAAAAGCTGTTCATTCATTTATAACCTCTAGGTTAAATTACTGAAATAGTCTCTACCTTGGGGTTGATCAGGCATCTTTACATCATCTACAGATGGTGCAGAATGCTGTGGCCCATTTATTAACTTGCACTTGCAAATGTGACCATATTTCTCTAGTATGTGTCGCCTCTCTTCTCTGGTTTCCACTTCATTTACAAACTGATTTTAAAATTTTGTTATTGGTTTTTAAATGCCAAAATGGAATGGCGCCTTCTTACTTCTAGGATCTTTTAAAAATTTACACCCCAAAAAGGGCACTTAGGTCGTGTAGACAACTGTTTCTAGTGGTCCCTAGAGAGATGACCAGGCTTTTTCGGTAGCTGCACTCTCTCTGTGGAATAGTTTACCAGAGTATATCAGAATAGACCCCACTTTAGTCACATTTAAGTCATTACTGAAGACTTACATCTTCACGCTGGCTTTTGAATCAGTGGTTTAACACTAGAATTACCAGAGCCTACGAAAAAACTCGTAATTCCGTCCCACCTTAAACTGCTTCTTAAATCCCTTCACACCTCTTCGCCAGCGTCCTTTGTTCTCTAAATGTGCTGATAAAGAGAAGCTAGGAGCAGCCGGCTATTCCATCCCCCACCAATTTAGAACGTACACGAACTTCTCTCAGCTCATGCCTTGATTGAGTATCTGGGAGTGAAGTGGAGTTTTAGAGTGGAAATAATAGATCGTTGTTTGGAACACACGCATTTCATGCCCGTTGTTTTGTTATACTTTTCAATACTTTTTATACTGCTCAAACGGGCATGCTCAAAAAATACACGTGTAATGCCACGAAAAGTGCACGCAGACACTTCATTTCGCAAACAAAACAAGTGCACTTTTATTCAAAACTACCTGTATAACCGAAGAAAAAAGAAAGCAAGATACAGTAGGCGATTGATACGACATCTTGCATGGTGCAATGCTAAGAAGTGAAGATTTTCATTCCGTGCTATATAAAATCATCACATTCAAATATTAACAGTTCCCACACACCCAAGGACCGTCCTTCCTACATTTACGACACGTGTACTTGTTGCCGTGTACACACCTCTCTGTGCTATGGTTTCTATTACACTGAATGAGCACCTGACACTGTACTTTCTTCCCTGGGGGAAGGTCCCGCATCAGAGAATTTCCAGTTCCTGCATAAATTCACACCCGATCTGACGCTGTTTGTTTTCAAATAATATTGCATTAGTGCGATTATATTTTCACATATATTGTCTTTCTTTCAGGTGTGTAATAGAAACCACAGCATAGAGAGAAGTGTGTACACTGCTTCTTATAGGAAAAAGCGATGGAAAAAGTGCACTTGAATAAAAGTGCACTTTTGTTATACTTTTACACCAATATATGTTCCTGTGCTTGAACGACACGGGCAGATGGGGAGTGTCTGATGATTGCATATAGCGCCGAAGTTACTGGTCTTTACCATTCTTTCCTCTGCATGTCCTGTAGTACAAAAGAAAAAGCATACAGCAACATGCGGGGACTGGCAGGAACACTCAATAAAACGAAAACCAAGTGACGGTGAGATACGAAGAAGGCAGCTTCGCCAGCTTTTATGTGTCATAACCGGGGGGGGTGGGGGGGGATATGCGTTAGTATGCATCGTGGTACACTGCAGAGCTATAGCGCGTCTTTAGTGAAAACAGCCGTGTCAGATGGGGTTGTATGGATTGATTCTGAACGCGACTGAGAGAGTGAAAAGTGAATAAAAAAAAAAAAGCTAACCTTTACAAAGATCATAAATTGCACCGGCTGTTACAGACTGAAATCAAATGTATGTTTTTATACTAAAACAGTAAGACTAAGAACAGTTTACTTCTCAAAAGGGAGGAGCGCAGGATCGAACCCGTGACCCTTGATTCAAGCGGGGGCTGTATCTATTGAACCAGGGAGTCAGTTATAGTAAACTGGTGTCAATGTCGCATGTTAAGGCGGCTTTTTCTTTCTGCAGTTATATGTTTGAATAAAAGTGCAATTGTGTTATTCTTGTGAAAATGTTTCTTTGCTATTTGGACTTCAGGCTTCATACATTATATAGTTTATGCCTACATTTTGTCATTTACTACTAAAATATGAAAAACGTTTCTGTTTTAACAATGTGTTGACACAGATTACTGTAGAAACAGAGCACACATGAAATGCGTGTGTTCCAAACAACGATCTATTATTTCCACTCTAAAACTCCACTTCACTCCCAGATACTCAATCAAGGCATGAGCTGAGAGAAGTTCGTGTACTTCTAAATTGGTGGGGGATGGAATAGCCGGCTGCTCCGAGCTTCTCTTTATCAGCACATTTAGAGAACAAAGGACGCTGGCGGAGAGGTGTGAAGGGATTTAAGAAGCAGTTTAAGGTGGGACGGAATTACGAGTTTTTTCGTAGGCTCTGGTAATTCTAGTGTTAAGTGAGCCATTTTTTTTTCTTTTTCCTTTTCTCTTATCGTTACTTTGCTGCTGTTATTTTATTTTTTTATTTATTCTATTTTCTTTTATTTTCATTTACTTTTAATTCTATGTGAAAAATTTTTATGTGATTATTTTTATTTATTTATTTATTTATTTATAACAGCAATTTGGTCAGCATTGGCTGTTTATTTAATGTGCTTTATACAGTGTGATGGATGTCCGGCAAGAGTTGCCGGCCCTCACCCCCAGGCCGCCAGGAGGAGCTCTCCCGACAGAATGGACGTGCCCCGAGTTCCAGCAGGGCCTCATGGACTTTCTGGTTTTTATACACAGCCCTGCTGGATACCTTAGGGAACACAAGGAGTCGCTGTAGCGAGGCTCGTAGACTCTTATGTGCTCTATAACCTGGAAGTGCATCCTGGTCACGTGAACAGGAGGAATGACGTACTTCCAGGTTGAAGAGGAAGACTTTTACCCTGACCCGGAAGTGGTAAGGACTTGTGGACTGTGGGGCAGGAACACCTCCGGGTCATGGGGTATTAAAGGACTCTGGGAAAGCCCAGACACTGAGCTGAGTTGGGAGGCAGGGTGGCTAAGCGTCTGGGAGAGGAGAATTGTGTATTGTGATTGTTTTTGATGTATTGGAGAATTGTGGAGAGGAGCGTGCTTTGTGCACTTTATTATCATAAATCCTATTATTGGACTTTTGTCTGGTGTCTGACATGGTGTCTGAGGGTACAAGGGTGTGAGAAAACCCTAATCTGTCACAACAGTAAATACATTTTTGCTGTTGTTGGTGTAGCCTCACATGATCCACTACCAATAAGATAAGCACTGCCTATTAGTCAATGAAAATTTAACATCACTCGAATCTGTTGTTTTTTAGGTACTTCAGCCACCTAGTCTATTTAGATTTGGTTGTTAGCTACATGATAAAACCAAACCCAATGCTATTACATAAAAACACATGTTCTATGTACTCTACTACTACATGAAAATACATTCTATTATCATTGTTATTTTTAATATTAATTACTCTTACTAAAATACTCAATAAAGAAAAATATATTTTTGACTTTAATCAACTCCATAAACACAAATTAACAATGATCGATTTACCTAAGTGCATCTCATTATTATGTTATGCATACCATGCATACACTTTCTAACAGCTTAGTGATGAGCAGCTGCTTTGAACAACAAATTGCAGACATCAGCTAAAGTGTCTTCGTTGGTCACAATTCATACAAAAGTTAATCCCCTGTGAAATACATTGATAAATACATAAGCCTTAAATTAAAAAAATTCTAAAACAAGGACACAAAAGAGAACTGACAAAGGGGCTGGAGTCCCAAGGGAATCAAGTAGTATGTCCAATGAATGTATCCATCATCAAACTTTAGGTCTGGAAAAATAGGGAGTAAATTAAATAGGTATGAGCCCATATATTGCTTTATAACATCTCAAAATAAAAACAGGAAGATAGGTTTACCAAATCTACAATTACAAACCCTTTACTTTATTTACTGTTATATGCCACATACTTTTTACCTGTCAATGTATAAAATCCATACTGGAATTATAAAAAGTTCGAGGGACATAATATAACAGATCCAATAGTTAATGCGAGAAAAAATATAGTATGTATTTATTTAATTCTGTTTGTATTAATGGAAACTAATAATGGATTTGATTAGAATATAAAATGATATGCTTGGAACTATGCATGTGCTCAAAAATTAAGAAATAGAATTACTTTGAAGTGGATTTTTCTCAAGAATTGAAAGTGAAAATTCTGATTGTGTAAATTCTGATGTATAACAGAATAGTTTAGAGTGGTGCAGAAATAAGCATTCAGTTTTTTGAGAAAATATCAAAAATATATAATAACAAACCATTGCTAATAATATAATATAATATAATATAATATAATATAATATAATATAATATAATATAGAATGGTAATAAATCTTAGGGTGCCAGCAAAGGCTCTAGAAGATGGCCTCTTTAATTAAAGTAAGTGAATTTTTGTCAAACACAAACTGTATTTCCATGCACCATGAAAGGGTTGGTGGTACATACGTGGTGGTAAAAGGGTTGGAGGTATATCATTATTTAGAGTTCATGGGACAGTATATTTTAAAAATAATGTCCTGGATGAATGTTCAAACAGAAGGTAGCCTAAATATGTTTTACTTAGGTGCCTAAAGTAAATTATATTGTTTCCAGTGCCTATAAAAGCATTCACCCCTTGACACTTTTTTTCAGATTCTATTATAAAATATTGAGATCATAGTAGATTAAATTTGGCTGTTTTAACACTGATCAACAGAAAAAGACTCTTTAATGTCAAACTATAAACAGGTTTCTGCAACCTGGGGTAAACTGATTACAAATATCAGACACAAAATAATCGATCACATGAATATTCACACCCTTTAAGTCAGTCTTTAGTAAGATGCACCTTTGGCAGACATGACAGCCGTGAGTGTGCACAGGACTCTCTCAATCAGCTTTTTTCCTATTTTTTTCAGTTCTTCTTTGCAAAGCTACTCAAGCTCTGTCAGGTTGCATGGGGATTGCGAGTGAACAGCCTTTGTCAAGTCCAGCTAGAAATTCTCAATTGGATAAATTAATAATAATAATAATAATTAATTACATTTGTACAATGCATTCCTTGCTTCTCAAAGTGCTTTACATTGACAGAGGGGATCCAATTTAATCATTATCAATGTGTAGCACTCGCCTGAATGATGTGGCAGCAACCATTGTGGCTCCAGTACACTCACCAGACCATAGCTAGTAGGTGGTAAAGGAGTGGAAGGCTAATTAAAGAAAGTGGATGATTAGGGGGACAGAATGGACGAGGCCAAGATGGGTAATTTAATCAGTGTAGCCACCGATGTAAGGCAAGGTCAAGCACAGATAAAACGTGTGCTGAAAGAAATCTCTCAGTCCAAAAGTTTGTTTTAAAATTATTTAGTGAAAGTTAATAGTAAATAATCCACACAAGAATAAAAGAAAAAATGCACACATAGAATAAAAGGCAAAAAAAGGAAAAATGTATTTTGTCTAAACTTAGCTTTTCTTGAGAAACTTTAGTTATTTCTGTACTTAAAAGTTCTTTACTTCTTTCTATACTTAAAGATTCTTAGCTGCTTCTTTCTATACTTAAAGGTTCTTAATTCCTTCTTCTGTATGCCTTAAGCATACGGTTCAACACTTAAATAAGTGCTGTTTTATGGGTTACTTCACACTCAAAAGGCCCGTAGGCCGGTTGGCACATAGATATGTTCCCAGACATGGTTTAAAACCGTATGCCTTCCATACCTTACTCATGGCAAGGCTGTAACATTGTTCACTCAAAGATGTTAGAAATGGCAGGAATACACCAATGCAACTCTATTCACGGGGGTTATAGGAACCTCCCATAGAATATGCATTGTCATCTATTAAAATATTCATGAATCTTATAGAACAAGGAAAATGGCTCTTACAACCAGGACACTGGGATAAACGCTATCCTTAAGATCTGGACTCTGAATTGGCTACTCCAGGACATTAACATTGCTTATTTTAAACCATTCCTATAGAGCTTTGCCTTTGTTTCTTTCTGGAAACAAATCTTTTCCCAAGGGGTGTTGAAGCAGACTGGTGTAGGCGCCCACAGCCCTAAAGAAAGCACTTGGAGTCACAGGACAGGCAGCAGAATCTGCAGTTCTTCTCACACAAATAATTTTTCATCCTCATCTGATTCCTAACACTACACTGCTCTAATTCTGCCCCTAATTAATTCCACCATTATTTCTCAGCTGACGGTGTGTCAAACCCCTCTCTGTCCATCATGTCTGCCTGACAAGGCCTATCTGTACTCCCTACTTGCTTGGTGTTTACTACAATTATTTACAGCCAAAGAGTTCACATTCCCTCTCTAAGCAAGGGGCCCATCCTTTTCCAGTTCTCCTGCATGTCTAACCTTTGGCTTATGAACTATTTGTGGTTTCTTGCTCATACAGAATAATAAAATATATGTAGGCATAAGTCTTTTGAATCCTAACTCTCACATCTTAATGCCTAGTGAAATATAGTATTTACTTTTATTTTTTTTATTTTTATTTTTTTATTAATTTTATTGCAATCCATACAAAGCAATCAAGTTTTTACAAAAAGAAAAATTGAGTTAAGAACAGATCGATCCCCACCCTTGAGAGAGAGAGCAAGCCAAACGGCGTGAAATTTAAGGCTTGTAAACATACCTAAATTAATAAATTCTCTGTGCTTTATGAGCTTATTTTAAAATATTACTGATTAGATCCTGCCATGTTTTGAAAAAGTCTGTACGGATCCTCTAACTGAGTATTTGATTTTTTCCAATTTCAAATAGTATAACACATCAGTTTCCCACTGACTTAAAAGAGGAGAGTTTGGGTTCTTCCAGTTTATCAGAATAAGTCTGCGTGCCAAAAGTGTAGTGAATGCAATCACAATTTGTTTGTCTTTCTCCACTTTAAGCCCCTCTGGAAGAACCCAAAACACAGCTGTTAATGGGATAGGAGGGATTATGAGTCCAAGGCCGTCTGAAAGGTGATTAAAAATTTTTGTCAAGAATAATGTTAATTTGGTGCAGGCCCAGAACATGTGACCCAGTGAGGCTGGGACTTGATTGCAGCGTTCGCAGGTTGGATCATGTCCTGGAAACATTTTGGAGAGTTTTAGTCGAGACAGATGTGCTCGATATATAATTTTGAGTTGTATAATTGTATGCTTTGCGCATATGGAGCTCGAGTGAATTCTCTGCATTGCTACTTTCCACTCCTTTTCTGATATATTAATTGAGAGATCTTTTTCCCAGTGTCCTCTTGGATCTGTGAAAGGGAAGGATTGTAAAATGATTTTATATATTGTAGAGATGGAGTCCTTGAGATTGAGCAATAATTTTTCCAGCATGGATGAGGGTGCAAGATGAGGAAAATCTGGAAGCTTCTGTTTAACAAAGTTCCTGATTTGAAGATAGTGAAAGAAATGTGTAGTTGGAATATTAAATTTGGAATGTAATTGTTCATAGGATGCAAAGACGTTTTCTATATAAAGATCTCTAAGCAAGTTGATTCTAAATTTTTTCCAGATATTAAAAACTGCATATGTTTGTGAAGGTTGAAAGAGATGGTTCTCTTGCAGAGGTGCCACAGATAGAAGCTTCTCCATCTTAAAATGCTTTCTACATTGGTTCCAGGTTCTAAGTGAGTGGAGCACAATTGGGTTATTTGTATATTGTCGATAACTTGTATTTATTGGAGCACAGAGCAAGGAATACAAAGAAGTACTGCAGGATTTTACTTCTATTGCGGTCCAAGCCTGTGTATGTTCTTCTATTTGTGTCCAGGTTCTTATCGCCTGTATATTTGCTGCCCAGTAATAAAACTGGAAGTTAGGTAGAGCCATGCCACCGTCTGCCTTTTGTATAAATAAATAAATAAAAATAAATGAGGTTTTTGTTGAATCTAATTGCCTAAAGAATGATTTATTAATGTATATTGGAATGTTTTGAAATAAAAAAGGAGCTTAGGAAGAATATTCATCTTAACAGTGTTAATTCTTCCAGCTAGTGTGAGATGAAGGGTTGACAATCTATGCAAATCTTCTTTAATTTTTTCCATGCAGAAGGCGAAATTTTGTTGATATAGAGCTTTATGTTTACTTGTGATGTTTACCCCTAGGTATTTAAACTGTTCTGCAATGATAAAAGGTAGGGTATCTAATCTAGTATTTTAACGTCGTTATTCAGAAGTGAAATTGGTCTGTATGATGCACATTGTAATAAGTCCTTATTTTGTTTTGGAAAAACGGTGATTAGTGCTTGGCGAAAGGTTTGAGGAAGAGATTGGTTATCTCTGGCTTCTGTAAATGTTGCTAATAGGAGGGGAGCTAGCTGAGCGGAGAATTTCTTGTAAAATTCTGCAGGGTAGCCATCAGGGCCTGCTGCTTTCCTGCCTTGGAGTGACTTTATAGCATCTAGTAATTCTGATAACGCCAGAGGTTTATCAAGTTCCTCCACACTAAAAGCGTCTATTTGTGGTATCTGTAATGTATCCAGAAATGCATTAGATTGTGTATTGTCTTCTTTAAACTCAGTAGTATATAGGGATTTATAGTAGTCTCTGAAAGTGTGCATTATATTTTTGTGTTCGATGATTTTATCTCCGTTCTTGTTGGTGATTACCGAGATTGCGTTGCGCACTTCTTGCTTGTGAATTTGTTGAGCTAAAAGCTTATTAGCTTTCTCTCCATGTTCATAGTAATGATGTCTGGATTTATAGATTAGTTGTTCAGTTTCTTTAGTTGTCAAGAGGTTTAATTCTGAATGTAGAGCCTGCCTTCTCCTATGTAGAGTCTCGCTTGGTAGTCTGGCGTGTTCTTCATCTATTTTAGTAATTTCGCTTTTTATCTCTGCTACTTTCTTGGCTTGGATTTATTTCTGTGGGAAAGATATGAGATAATCTGTCCTCTTAAGAAGGCCTTAAGAGTTTCCCAGAGTATTCCTGCAGAGATCTCGGGTGATGTATTTGTCTCTAGAAAGAATTTGATTTGTTTGGATATAAATTCATACAATTCTCGTCAGCTAATAGAAGCGGGTTGAGGCCATCTGCGGGTGAGTGTATGGGGCTTAGTAATTTTAGCTCCAAGATCATAGGTGCATGGTCAGAAATAACAATAGCATCGTATTTGCAAGATTTAATCATAGGCAAGAAGTTATTGTCTATAAAGAAGTAATCAATCCTTGAGTAGCAATGATGTACTGGTGAGTAGAAAGAATATGTTCTTGAATTTGGGTTTAAAAACCTCCAGGGTCTGATAAGTTGTGATCAGTTATAAACTTTGTAATTATCTTTGCGGTGTTAGATGCCGTTCCCCCTGTGGAGGAAGTCCTATCTAAAAGTGGATTTAGAACACAATTAAAGTCCCCAGCCATTATAACTTTATGAGTGTTCAGATTGGGAATGGATGCAAATAAATTTTGTATAAATTCCTTATCATCAACATTAGGTGCATAAACATTTATCAAAATCATTTTACAGTTAGATAAGTCTCCCATGACCATTACATATCTCCCTTCAGGATCCAATACTACATCTGATGCTACAAATGGTACTGTTCTATGTATGAGAATTCCCACACCTCTAGTTTTCTTTGTAAATCTAGAATGGAACATTTGGCCAGTCCAGTCTTTTTGCAGCCGGAACTGATCCTTGCTTAGTAAGTGGGTCTCCTGTAAAAATACTATTTTAGCATTTAGACCTGTTAGGTGAGAGAGTACTTTCTTTCTCTTAATTCGTGATTCAGGCCTTTAACATTCCAGCTTACGAAGTTAACTGTCCCATCATGAAGACACTGATTCTGGGTTTTTGATGTCATTTTATAGTCTTAACTGGAAGTGAGACAGCTTTGGCCTTAATTTCCTATTTCCCCTAGAGTTGTTGCCATGCAGCTTATTATTACGTTGGTAGTTATAATTATAAAGATTAAGAGGATAGATTAGGTATAGATCAAGCCTGCTCTCTTTCTCTCCCCTTAACCCCCCACCCTCCCTTTTTGCCTCCCCAAGTGAGGCTAAAGCTCACTTCACACAGTCCCAGTCCTCTGACATACCCAGAGACAGAGCACGTCCAAAGCAAAACAAGCCCCCATGCAGCAGCGTTTTAGGGTTAAAAGATAGAGATATCTATTACCAATATAGTCTTAAAAAAAAAAGAATTTTGCACTTAAAATATATATATATAGTCTTCAGCAATTTTAGTGCATTAAGATGATACACCCAGATAATAAACCCGGGGGATGGTGTTAAAATGTGTCCAGAATAAGCATAACAAGTCTTAATGCAGTAATAACAATAACAATAAACCAAGGGTATGATATTGAACAGTCTCGTTTAGGGTAGAGATGAAATAATTAGCTAAAAGGAAAAAAGAGAAAAAAGAAAAAGTAATTAAGCACAATAAAACATAGACCTTCAATTCTGACATTATACCTTCTGCTTCCATCTTCCAAAGCAGCCAGTCTGTCTCCAAGTTTTTTGCATTCGGAGCTGACATTTACTGCTTTACCTCGGCACTGGCAGCTAAATTTTTGGCTATTGCAATCCGAGTCATGAATGTCTCCTTGAGATCCTCCAATTGATCAGTAAGCGTGCTCAGTTTAGCCGAGTTCTCCTGAATGCGCTCTTCAATTTTACCCAGCACCTGTCGCAGCTCAAGTTGCATCTCTTGTCGCAGCCTTTCATTTGCCTGTTGGAATTCCTGTCGCAGCTCACCTTCTGTCTCATTTTTTCACTTGCCTTTACCCTTGCTTTCTCATTAGCCTTCTCGCTTTTCTTTATATCTTGCATGAGCTCAGCGAGCAACACCTTCAGTTCAGACAGTTCGATTGTGCTTTCTTGTACCGTAGATGAAGCAGCAGACTCTACTGTAGCTGGTGTCCCTGCTGCTCCCAGCTCACGTGGAGTAATTGAAGCCGCGGACTTCAAGGCCTTTTCCAGTTTCAGGTGATCTTCTCCGATCGGCGAGCTATCGAGATCTGCACTCACGATCACACCTTCGCTCCCCTTTTCGCTCTCAGCCGGCGACGATGTAGTGGACCGTGGTCCCGAAGAATCTGTACTTTCGCCCATCTGATCCAGGTCTGTCTCAGAACAGCCATATCTTGAACTAGGGCTTGCTGATCTTAGCTTGGGTGTAGCTTTAGTTTTCGATTATTTCGGACCCCCCTTCTTGTTGGCCATGTTTATATGTGCTTACATATACTGTAGCAGTCCCTCTTGGGTTGAATAAATACAGGATAGCACAGGATAATAAGCAAATAATATGAAAAATAACACTGCTGCTAGTGGAGCTCCACTTCAGACGTCCATCTCTCGCATCAGACGAGACCAAAAATACTTTTCTTATGTACTTATAATACTTTTCTAATACGTAGAAATTGCCAATTTCATGTATACATTTTTCTATAGAGGCAGGTTTCACATTCTCCTCCAGGGTGTCCTTGTATTTCTCTGCATTAATTTTCCACTCTGCCCACACAAGCTTTCCAGTTTTGGCCGCAGAGGAGCATCCCCACAGCGGGATACTACCATCACTATGCTTCACGGTGGGGATTATTTGCAATAATGTGTAGTGTATGGCTTACATCAAACATGATATTTAGTCTATTGGCTAAAAAGCATAATTTTGGTTTCCTCAGGCCATAGAACCTTTTACTAGTTGATTTCATAGTCTCTCATGTTCCTTCTGACAAACTCCAGTTGAAATGTCAGGTGCGTAATTTCTTTTTGCTACTCTCCCATAAAGTTCCACTCTATAAACTGGAGGGTCCTCCACACTTCCTGCAGTTCATTTTTATTGCTCTGGGTAGTTTTTGATGAGTTCTGGTGTTTTTCCTGTGCTTGTGCTTTTTGAAATCTCTGGAGTTTTGACCTCAATGCTGTGTTTGTCCATTTATCTAGCTGTGGTTGCGCATTATATCCCCTTGTAGTTAGCATTATTGAAAAGGCTTTTGCAACTTTTTGTGACTTACCTGGCTTAGGGTTCCTAGTCATAATAGTATGCAAGTTGTGAAGGCAGGTCTCTTTAAAGCTGCTCATTTCATCCATCCATCCATTATCCAACCTGATATATCCTAACTACAGGGTCACGGGGGTCTGCTGGAGCCAATGCCAGTCAACACAGGGCGCAAAGCAGTAAACTAACCCCCGGGCAAGGTGCGCACACACACACACATCCACACACCAAGCGCACACACTAGGGACAATTTAGAATTACCAGTTCACCTAACCTGCATGTCTTTGGACTGTGGGAGAAAACCGGAGCACCTGGAGGAAACCCACGCAGAAACAGGGAGAACTCCACACAGAAAGGATCCGGGTGTTTTACTTCAGTTTTAATTAAATAAATAAGACCTGTTTTCCTTAACTGTTTCATTAAGCTAATGCCGCTGTTCATTTCATCTGTAATGTTTTATAAAAGTCTTTTTAAAATTCAGAATTGTGACTTAGAATAGATTAGATAAACTTTATTAACCCCAAGGAGTACTAGGGTGTTGTACCGTGTTAACCATTATGAATGTAGTGAAAAGTCAAGCAAAATGACACCTTTTTGCTTGACTTTTCAATTAACCCCAAGGAGAAATTTAGGGGCTATGATGGTACGGGCCCTGCTCCATGCTCCCTCTTCCTGTTTTGGGAGCTTCTTGAACCCAACACTGTTAATAACATAACCGGATGAGCTGACAGATGAGGACAAATCACACATAGAGCAAGGGGAAGGTGTAAAGTGTGCAGTGCTTTTATTAAACAATAAAAAAAAAATCAAAAATGTCCAATGTTCAGTTCTCCAATTTCATACATAAATAATCCATAAAAACAAGATATAAAGTGTGAAGATTAAAATTGGCAATAAATATTTTCAATAGAAGCAAGGTAAAAAGGCTGGCAGGAAATCTATCCATTAAAAATGAGCCTTGGCACAGCCCTTCAAAACCGCTGTCTCATCAGCTTAATGCCAATGGGATCTAGCAACTGAGAAGATGCCTCCTTGACAGGCACAGCATTCCATCTATGTGGTCAACAGGTCCAGGTCCCTACCGCTTCAATGGTTCACCACAGGGCTTCTGATCCGGACCCATGCTCAGGTCCTTCCCGTCCATTGACACGGAATGTCTCCCTTTTCCGAACCTCTGTCACCAGCTCCTGCTGCCTTCCCGGACTTAAACAGCAAGCAGTACAACTCCTGGTCACTCTAGCTCTCTGTAAATGTTCAGCAAAAGCAATCCAAAACCACAACCCCAAGTCTCAGCTGCACACACTCCTCCTGGGGCTCTCCTCCTCCAGGCTGTCTGCTTCCTCTCTCTTACACCTGCTTTCTCAGTCCTGCCTTCCCGGTATCCTTCATTCAGACTTCTTCTTTTCACCGTTTCGTTTCTTTTCCTCTTCTCTCTCTTTCATTTTTTCCATCTCCTGTATTGGTCAATTTTTATGTGACTCTGTGGGATGCAGTGTCCCAATCATGCACTGCAGAAAGCCAATGAAGTAATTGAGAATGACAGTATCTTCATGTGTAGGTGCGTCTCTCCACAATTGCCTCATCAACTTCTTGCGGTTGTGCAAGCACACCCAGGGAGACTGACATGGCCAAAATAATTATTTATTAAAAACTGGCCATTCATTCAGAGTCAAAATGAACTCGAGAGTACATTGGGAGTAAGCCTGTTATTGCCTGATAGTAGCAGGCAGAAAAGACCCCAAGAGGCGCTTCTTAGTACACAGTGGTGGAATGAGCTTGTGTCCACAAGTGTCCACCTTTCCAAGTAAAATCCAAAAACAAAAGCTTTTTTCGTAAATAAGCTAATTTGATTTCTTAAAGCAATTAAACAACCTGTGTAACAATGTGTAAAACAGGTATTTTTGGAAGTAATAGTTACAATTTAGTACAATGTTACATTGTGTTTCAGTCTAAAAATTGTAATAATTATCAAAAGAGTTGTTATGGTTGGAGACATGCTGATCTCTCAGGACCTCTCTAGATTTTCTTATGATCACTTCCACGTTCTGTGTCACAGCATTGGACCCAGGATTTTACTATTGTCAACCTGAACATGATTGTAAAGGAGTGGCAAATTCTCAGCCTATTTATCACACTTGCGGTAGCAAATTTGTCAACCTCACATCAATTAATTTCTAATTCTAAAAAAAAAGATATTACATTTCTTCAATGGCAGAAGCTTCTATAAGCAGAATAGTCATTAAGAAGGAACCAGTCAATTGCAGGCCTCTCTAAAACACTAATTTTAATATAATTTATCAGGAGAGAAAAGGCAAGTAGAGAAACCACGTAATAACTTACTGAGTGATCATGGGCACTTTGGAAAAAAAAGTATGACACAATGGCTAAAAGGGTGGCCATAAACATCATGTAGCGATCGTCTTAAGGCTTAAATAAAATAAAAATCTTGCACTGGGATGGACAGAAAAAAAAAAAGTAGTGTGTTGGCTATTTCATTTATATAAAACTACATAGAGAAAAACATTAAAACTTGTTTAAAACATACCTATTTATTTACTTTCACTGTTACTTGACTGAGGGGGGCTCCTTGTTGTAGTCCCAGAAAATTCTGTACATTCACCACTAGTACAAGTCCTACTTGTGCTAAAGTCAAGTCTGCTTTCCATTTCAGGACATGCCCATAAATGGTCCACACGCTCTCCAGCAACACACAACTTGAAGCACCAATCAAACCCCTTCTTTATTTACTTTTCTGGGGAGTTCCGCCTCCTGCAACTTTGAGCTGCTGTTTTGCATGATGAGTCCACCCCTAACTTTGATTGGTCCACTACCATTCATAGCTTGGTTATCTCATTTAGCATATTCAACAGTGCTCTCACCTGGTAGGTTCACATAAACATATTCTACTTTCCAGTCCAACTAGCCTCTAGCCCCACAGAATGCTTTATTTTCTATTTTCCACCATGTTATTAAAATAATATACTGTGAAAGGCTGTTTTATATACTATAAGAGCTGGACCATATCTTTAGGATGATTATGTGTTTAAATAAAAAGCTGTAAAGGCAGTAGTTTTACAAATTATATTAAAAATAAGTTTACAGAGAGGTAAATAGTAATTAGTGACTCTAATTATCCAAATATACACTGTGAGAAAATAATAGTCATGCACCGGAACACAGAGTCATAGCTGTAATTAAAAATTCTCTTAAACTCAGGATTCAGCTAAGTTCGCTCTTATATAACAGATGCTTTAAAAATTTACAAATATAGTGGACTTTGTTTGAAATATTTAATGATGAAGAACTAATTCTGCCTGTTTACTTTTCTTGAATTTGTAATTAAAAATACAGGTTAAACGAGCTGTGAAAGCAACATTACAAAACCTTTAGCTTTTTTTCCAACAATGCATATGACATCACTTTTCCTATTGTTATTATTATTATTTTTAATTTAAGACTAGTAACAGTGGTAGCATAATTAAACTGTGCTGTAATTTTAATTAGGGTAAAGCCAGTTGCCAATGAGAGGTGCACTGTGCACACATTGGTGAATTTGGGAATTGGATAAGGTGAGCTGCAGGAGCTTTAGCCAGCTTATCCAGCCACTGCTTCAGAAAAGGCAGAATAAAAAAAATAAATGAGGCAAAATAATCATGGATGAAACTGAAACAGTATATAATTCAGATTAGGTAATTTATAATGCAATCACTTTTTCCCATAGTGGGCACTGCCAGTAAAATAATTGACCTTAACTATTTTCAGATGGCTCTTTCACCACAGATAATTATTTGGCTGGTATTATGCAGGTACAGTAAGATGCAATTTTGTCCAATCTATTATTATGATTATGTGTTTACTAGTATTATGTGCATAAATAATTAACACAGCAATAACGCTACCTTTTAATGATAATAAGTCAAGCTTAGTAAATACTATTTACTTTACATTGTAATTAAAATTATATTTTGTATTAATTTAATAACATTTGCAAAAATGAGAAATTGTGAAATTCTACCTGAATAAGCTGCTAAGATGTATCATTTACAAAATTAAGCAAACCATTCAAAAACATACTGATACATGTCTGAGTTCAATGATAGCAAAAAGGGGGTTATTGTAACAAAAATAATTTTCTACATCCATTAACTGTGGTAAACAAAGTGGGACATTAAATGGCAAAGGGTTTCAACTCCTAGGGTCAGGTAATTAACTTTATAAAATGTATATTTACTGCATTTATCAACCTTTACAATGCTTATTAATAATAAGCTTTCTATTTATCTTTAGAATATATTCATATTATTGGTATATTTATTTGTAACAGCTGCTCTTTTGAATCTGAATATATAAGACCATAAGAAAATCTTTGCCCAGAAGGGATGAGCATAATGTACATGGAGTTTCTGATGGCTTTAAATGGAAGTCACTCAACACGGTTGGCTCAGTGTTTACAAACAAGTTACTTGCCTGTACTCTAGTTTTCTATCTTGTATATATATATATAGTTTTCCATATGTTATGTTTGGTTAACTATATTATATTATACGTGTAAAATTTCATTAACATCCACTCAGCTCTTTTAGAGTAATGTGCAGATTTTGTGGCTTTGGTCATTCCACTATGTCAATGAAATTCTTCAAACACCATGAAGCTTGTATTTTATATTACATGAAGAATGTTATATAACATTTCCCAAAAACAGACATAAGTCATTTTTGTTTCAGTCCTCTATCACACATCCACAGCTTTCACTGTAAGTAGTGCCAAACCCAAACATTTTACTAAATTCCTTTCCATTAGCTGAACCGTTGTGGTGTGATAACAACAACACTAGCAACAATTTATTTCTTGCAAATGGCTCAATGGGCTTTAACATCCCCGATTTTTTGACAGCCCCCCAATATTGACTACCCAAGAAGATAAGAATACACTCCAAAAAATCCATTGTAGGGAAAAAATTAAAGAATTCTTCGGAAAGGCAAATCCAAGAGTGACCCCTTTCCAGGTAGTTTGTGTGTGCAATGGATGTCAAAAAATGAGGTAATTAAAATATGCAAAACAGAACACAAGTAATCTTCTACACAGAGCTAGACGACCAAGCTATCATTGCCACCTCAGAAATACAATCCAACAATACAAACTACAAAGCAAAATACAAGAACAGATTACTGTATACAACTCACTAAATATAGAACTATTGTATATGAGGATACAGAATTGTTTAATAATGTTGTTTTGGTTTTGTTTCCCCCCACTATAATCCTGCTTCTTGATAAAACTTTTAAAAATGTATTTCTTAAGATGTTTCAAAGGATTGAAAATATAAAAAAAGAAAATATTAAATATTAAAAAATGTTTTATTACAATATAACAAATAAAATATATATGTAAAGTAAATTAAAATAAAATCAATCTAAATATCTAATATTAAAAATATAAAATATTAAATTTCTAATATTACAAACATAAAATATTAAATATTATGTTTTTAATATTACAAACAAAAATATTAAACAATATAAAAAATATATTGAAAATATAATGAACTTTGATGCAGCTGTTTGGAGTGATGCATTTTGTTGTCTCAACCTCCATTACAACCACTTTTACTGATTTAATTTTTAAAATGGTATGTGGCCTCAATATTTTTAGTAGGTTCAGCTTTTTAAATTTCACAATTTTTGGGTTGCCCCTAACTTACAGCCCCACCACCCCACCAATGAAATTGTTGTAATGCAATATAGCATGTATTTAAAGTTGGGCCAATGCCACCCTACATGCAAAATTCCTTGGAAATCAGTTAGCTTCGGTTCGTTCTATCAGTTAGTTGATTAACAAATGTGGAAGAATAATTTTAGGGTAACATAGCATTCATCATAAAGAAATAGCATAAAGGCTTAATGCATGTCAGAAACCTGCTCAGGCACACCAGGAAACCAAATAAAGGTCAAGTGAACAACAAAATGTACACTGCGTGTGGTAAGCAGGCCAGACACAGACAGGCAGACATTTTCTTATCACCCACTAGTGATAACGTTTATATACACTACTATTTACAATTATGAAACATGCACAACCCAGTGCCGCAGCAACAATTACCCCAATGTCCAGGCCCTCAACACAATACCTTTCCTCTTCAGGCCGCCTCTTTCCTCTCCTCCTGAGCTCTGTCCTCTTCCACCCGACTCCAGCCATCGAATGGAGGTAGGCGGCCCCTTTTATACACACCCGGATGTGCTCCAGGTGTCTTCCAGTGAGCTTGCACCGGCACTTCCCAGTGTGGCGGAAGTACCGGCTCCACACCCGGAAGCACTCTGGGTGTCCCTGCTCCTCTTCCCCCCAGCACGTCTGGGTGTGGCGGAAGTGCTGAAGTCCATGGTTCCAAAGGCATTGGGGCGCCCCCTGACGGCGACCACGGGCAAGCAAGCCCTTCTCCAGACGTCCTGGGCGTCCCAGTTGGGTGCCACCCCCAGCCGCGTGCCACAACTGAAATATAAGAACTGGTTTAGGAAAAATGCTGAGATGGTCAAGTAAATAAAGAATGTACCAGAAGAAAGGTTAATGTAATATACAAAATATACTGAAGGATGACTAAGAGATGACTAAGAAATCAGCAGATGTCCTATAAACAATGAGAATGGACAACTGTTATATGCACAGAAATTGCAAGGGTGGTGGTGCAACACAAAGGTATAAGAAGAACCAGAATAAAATATTTTAAATAAATCATTTGGGTGTATACCACTGAACCAACCAGAGTAAAATGTATGCATTGACTGACACTGTATGTAAATTCAACAGTTTATAAAATGAACCTCTGTTCTTTGTTTCTCTGACACGCTGGCCATTCTGTAACAGACTTCTTTTGAAGAATGCTCCCTCCAAGGCATTTTGCTGAGAAGTAATTAATAGATACAATGAGCAGCTTTTCTCCTGCCTGATTACTGACTTGTCCTGTTAGAGGATGTTTCCTTCTTTAATAAGATGTTAAATTTCAACCACAGAAACACAAACAGTCAGCATGAAATCTGAGGGATGAAATGAGTTTCTTAAGTGTGCAAGATGAATAAATAAAACCAAACAAAGCTAAAAAATTCAAAGCACAGACAGAGGTTACTACAATTTTATTTACATCAACATTACTAAGCTCTGAAAAGAGCCTTTGTAAAGTATTCACTACAGAAAGGTATTACATAGATTTTTTGTTTTCACTTACCTTTCTAACTCTAAAAGAGTCATTTCTGTTATTGTTATGCTACTGACATTCAAGATATTATTCTTAAGAAAAGCTGTCTACTGCTTCATTAATGGCATTTTACTAGGCTAGGCTGTGTGGATCTTCATAGAACCATTTCTTAACAAAGAACCATTTAAATCCGGGAAGGGTTCTTTAATTGTGAAGGTGGTTCTTTGGGCTTTAAAATGTTCCTAATATTTGGACAAAACAGAAATCTTGAATGTGTAGCATGATACTAACTGATTAAGAAAAAACGTCCTCCATACAATAACACATGCTTTTAAAAATTAGGAACCCATTGGCATTTTACAGATCTTTAATCATGTGTTCATTTTGTTACCTGTTATAGAACTAAATAAATAAACGTTCTGTCTAGAACCTTCATGTGGATGGTTCTTTTGGAAACCAAAAATGGTCCTTACATGGCATCAACTCTGAAGAAACGCTTTATTTATAAAAGTGTACTGGAAACCTGGGATCTTATGAGGGTAAAAAAACAAGTGGACTAATGACCCACAATTGATCAGTTAACCTATTAAATCCTACGTAAATCCTCTCATCTTTTGTTTTAGTTATATCAAACTCTAGCTAGCCAGGGCTGTCTTCTCACCTGTCCATATCTTATCTTCCTTTGCTTTTTCCAAAATCTTCAGTTTTTCACTTTGAACTTTCACGTTATTCCTTTTCCTCAATCTTCTAGGCCTAATTCTCGCCATTACTGTATATAGTTTATGGCTCGATTGCAGCATGAGCTTCCTGCAGATCACATTTTATTTCTGAACAAAGTCTTTAAAAAATGTTGTTTGTGGAGTTTACATTCCTCTGCATTTAAAAGAAGACTTACACCGCCATATTTTTTTAATCTCCTTTCCTCCACACAGACCGTGATCAGGGCTGGGATATGAATTTAATTTGCTGGAGTTGTGAGGTGGTGTGCCACTGTGTCACCCATCCTACTGTAATGCGTTTATGTTTTTATCCAGGGTCACACAACTTTATATTTACAGTATAGTCATGTCTCATGATGTTTTCTAACCTACTTAATCCACACCAGGAGCACTGGGGGGCTGGTAACTATCCAAGCTAGAATTGAGAGCAAAATAGGAACAAATCCTGGACAGGGTGCCTACCCATCACACAGTGAGCACCCACACACTAGGGCCAATTTAGTGTCACTAATTCACCTAAGCTACATGTCTTTGGACAGTGAGATGGAACCAGAGCACCCGGAGACAGTTGTGTGTTTGAGGTACCATTTAAGTTTCACTTGCATGTCTCCTAACAGAGTAGTGAGGGCAGCTCAGCAACAACAAAAGACAATGAATACAAAACCAGGCAGTGAATAAAATATCATATTGGTAACTGGTAACATTAAATAAAACACAGGAAACTTCACAGTTGAATTAATAGGAAAATTACCAAAAGCAGTTAAGAACATAAAACTATGGTAAAAGTATTACTTTTAATACTATCAATTAATTTCTAATGAATAAAAATCTCACCCTCATCCTCAATTCTCAGTACAGAACAAAAGAAGAAAAAAAGACCAATTAAACAATTAATTAAACAATGAAATCAGTTCAAGGAAAACTGACTCGCTGATTGTGAAGCTGCTTAGAACAAAACTCTGCAGCTACAGGGGTCCCCCAGGACTGGGATTGGAAGCCACTGTATGAGATTGAGCTTTATACATTTTAGGCAGTGTAGCAGTGCAGTGAGCACTCCTCTTTAATGAAATCACAAAGGGCTATGAATTTAGGACCATGAAGCAAACCTTCACAAAAATAGTCATAGGAATATGCAACAAGCTACTCCCTGATGTAGTTGAAACAGAAACCTTGACAACTTTTGAAAGATATAAGGATGAAATACTGAGACAGCTTAGCTGTCAACTAACCAAATGAGCTGGTTGGACTAAATAGTCTCCTCTCACTTCTGAAATTTATTATGTCATTCTTTACAAGACCCTTGATACTCTCTTACTGTAAAAGGTTGGTTACTTACATTTTTTTTTCTTTTTACTATTGCGTTCATACAACTGGTATGTTGTAACTGTTTTCTCAGTCTGTATTGATTTGATGAGATGTCGGTGATGCTTTTTTTAGCTTTCTGGTTTTCTGTGTATATAATCAGCCTTCTCTACAGAATGTTGCTCCTGTAAACATTGAATCAAATTTGTCTTAGCAAACAAACATGTTTGCTTTAGTTTCTTAGCTAAAAAACTTTGCCATTGCAGGTCTTACCAAGAGTAAAACTATCCTTTTCAGATGGCTCACAACACTGTCAGACAACTGATATTTTGACAATCAATTAGAATGGTGCCCTATTAGTCATCTACTATTCACTATTTCAGGGGTTCTCAAGCTCAGTCCTGGGGTCCCCATTTGGCTGTAGGGTTTTTTTCCAAACAACTTGCCTAATTAAGCTGTTATTTTTGAGTGTCTGTTTTTTGGGGTAAACAGTTTTGTAACTTTCTAGTAGAATATACAAGTTGATTATGAATGTTACATAGGGATAATTTATTTTTTACCATATTTTTAAGATTTTCATTCAGGTCTAATGGTTATTTAATCCATTGTTAGTAAGGCCTTCGATAATATTGAGTGCTAGGATATCTGGCCAATATTTGATCTGTTTGTGTTCATTGCTTAAGCTGGAACCTGAACCAATATTATGATGTTGAAATTCTTAGAAGAAATGCACATTTATTTGGCCACGCCCCTAGTGTAAAAGGCCTCACTTTGGAAAGCCACTCCCCTTGATTAATATGCATGATGACAGCAACAAATTAGGGGTTAACAAATTGTGTGCTTAACAATTCAATGTGCGTCAAAATGGCAAACTTCACCTGCATTCATCATCCCCAGGACTAACAAAAGACATTTTTTTTTTTTACAGAGGATGCATACATTTATTTCGTTATAATAATACTTGAAGTTCGCAGTTGTCAATAAATATGGCTCTGTTTGTTGTCAATGCAGTAGAATGTTTACAGACTGGCAGTTCTTTCTAAAAAATGTAACTAAAATTCTTTGTTCTGGAGCAAATCACACTTTTATGCAAATACAAAGTTTTCCCAAAATGCCTTGCTGGCTGTAAATTTAATTGTGCTTGTCTTACCAACAGTGATTTCTTTGTGTATGTTACACATCCTTACAAAGCAGATATGGTTTCTTTTACAAAGAGGTGTAAAGAAAGAAAGGATTTTTTTTTTGTTTCTTTCTTTAAGTCACACCGTTGTATATTACAGCTCCTTACTGACCATGTATAAGCTGTGAGAAAAGCCGTTAAATTAGTTATGTGCCTTCCCTGTAGTGAAAATGTTTTGTGATTAATTAAGTTTATACAATCAGAGAACTGCAGAAGTTAAAAAAGAAAGTTTAGACTATTTAAGGGCGGTGAAGTCATTTGGCTCAGCCCACAAGCAAAAAGCTGGATCTGTTGGCTTCCAAAGAGCTTTTTATCCAGGACAATGTTATAACTTATGATTGGTGCTCTTATGTTGTTTATGTTATCAAAATTCATTCAAATGCCACTTGTTTTGCAATGGTCACTTATCTTGTTTTCAAGCCTACAACCTTAGCTAATTCTTCACCCTGCCCTTTTCCACTGGTATTCAGGATCTGCTAATAAGAGAGATTAGTCAAGTGAGAGTATGGGAGATATGTACATTTCTATTAGGCTATCACATCTAATAAGCAGATACTCTTTCTTTCAACCATCGCTATATCTGCAATTCAAACTGGTAAAGAATTAAAAAAAACAAAACATAGTAAAAATAAATAAATCTTAACTTAAAAATAAGTCTGGATAAGCCTATGGCAAGCATAGTTGGTAGTATAAAAATAATGATTTACATTAAGTGTTACTGTACATGTCATACACAGATACATCCACATAAAAATATTTCAGTTTAATTAGTTCCAATGAACACATCTCTCAGGATATATGTTGGTGCAATAATTATTTTATCAATCCCCTAAAAAACTCTTATTATAATAATTACATGAGAATGCCTAACATGACAAGTGCATTGTCAGTGAACTTTATTCTTCATATTTAAGTCAAAATGGGCTATGTTACTATCTTTATCGGCATCAATGTAACAAATAAACACTTGTGCTCCCAGCACCTGCAGTTTACACTTAAGAGAGAGTGACAAATGTCAGATGTCTCTGTGTTTTAGGATCTTAAGAAAAAGAAAAAAAAAGAAACTAACTGTGATATAATGTGCTTAAATGTTAAATTAAAACATGTTCATGTTCTGTCTGATTTTTTTGTAGGAACACCTAATAATTAAGCACAATATCTATCATCTTTGCTGCCCACAAATATTATTATTAGTAATTATATTCTTATGGATATATATTATATATATATATCTATACTAATAAAAGGCAAAGCCCTCACTGACTGACTCACTCACTCACTCACTCACTCATCACTAATTCTCTAACTTCCCGTGTAGTTGGAAGGCTGAAATTTGGCAGGCTCATTCCTTTCAACTTACTTACTAAAGTTAGGCAGGTTTCATTTCGAAATTCTATGCGTAACGGTCATAACTGGAACCTACTTTCATATACTGTATACGGCCATAGCGAGCAGCTCCGTCGCCATGTGAGGCGGAGTTGCGTCTTGCGTCTTGCATCATCACGCCTCCCACGTAATTGAGTGCCTGCCCATATAATAAAATATATATTCGCAGGTGAAAGACTGTGCTTAGCATATTCATAAGTGCAGTTGCTGTGGAAATCAGCACGCCTCCCACATATTTTGACTGCCTACCCATATAAGGCCGTTCTTCACAAGGAAGCAGTCTTTTTATTTAATCCACGGGTTCTGTGCTGTTTTATTGTTCGTTTATTACGATTGTTATAGTTACGGAGTTTTATAAACGAACACCATATAAGGCCGTCCTTTTTCCTTGCTTCTCCAAGGAAGCAGCCTTTTTATTTAATCCACGGGTTCTCCGCTGTTTTACTGTTCGTTTATTACGATTGTTATAGTTATTGTGTAGGTATTTTAGACTTCGTTTACTGATCAAGTACCCATTCCCTTTATTGTTCCAACCGTACACCCATTAACATGTCTATCGAGGTGATCACCATCGATCAAAGAACTATCACTTACCGAGTGGTGTCCATGCCTGGAGATGGCGCCTGCCTTTTCCATTCTCTGTGTTACATATTGCACAGACATATCAGGATCACTTTTGATATCTGGAGGGACATTGTGTCGTATATATTAAATGACTAGGACAGGTTCAAAGTGTGGACTGATGATGGTACAGGAGATAATTATAGTACACAGAAGCACTAAAAGACTGAAATGCTTAAGCCCTTCACCTATGGTTCTGCATGTGAGTTGATGGCTTCTGCTGAATTGTTCTGTTGTCGCTTTCAAGTGTACCGAAATGACCAAATATTTTACACCTTTGGAGAACTGTCAATGCCTCTTAAACATATTAGATTCACAGGTGACGATTTGAGTAGTGGACACTTGGATGTTTATGAATGTTTCAACTCTCAAAAGCTGGATGTGAAGTTATCGATGAAGTTGGTTGTACATCACTTGACACATACCGAATGTCACTTCAACACAAATCCAACTCGAACCGATTATGACAGCAGCAATCCAAGCTGTGAGAACACAGTAAAAATGAGGTGTGTCAGACATCGTGGTACATTTTCTGATGCAGCTAGACGGAAGCAACTTCGTGCAGCTGCCGCCAAGTACTCGCAGAAAAATCCACAAGTTAATAAACACGCTGTGGCTAAATACTCTCAAGCAAATCCACAACTTCATAGGGACGCTGTCGCTAAATACTCGCTAGCAAATCCACAAGTTAATAGGAACGCTGTCGCTAAATACTCGCAAGTACATCCTCAAGTTAATAGGGTAGCTGTCGCTAAATACTCGCAAGAAAATCCACAAGTTCATAGAGACACTGTCGCTAAATACTCCTAGGGAAATCCACAAGTTCATAGAGACGCTGTCGCTAAATACTCAGAGGCAAATCCACAAGTTAATAGAGCTTCTGTTTCTAGATACGATACCAATAATGAAAAGAGGCTCATACAAAAACAACACGTTTGGCTCAAAAAAGCCGATTGTGGATTTCCGTACGACCCAAACATACATTATGAATCTGATCAAAACAGTACACATTGGATCCATGGATGTTCACTGTGACTATTTTCAAGCTCAGAAGTGGAAATGCGAGTCTCCTGGTTTGTGCTGTAATGGTGGTAAAGTCTCTCTCGCTCCTTTACGTAAGCTTCCTGACCTTCTTGAGGGCCTGTTAAATGGTGAACATCCTCAAAGTGAGCATTTCTTGAACAACATTCGAAAGTACAACAGCGTACAAACACGATGATTTTGCAAAACAACTTCATTATAATGAAATTCCATCATATTATGTGTGGGCAAACAACATGTTTCATCAGAGGAAACAGGGCAACCCTGTACCAGGAAATTCGGGAGTGAAAAAGGATAATGTGCTGGGACGGGTCTACACTGTACACCCGAATAACTCTGAATGCTACCATCTTCGACTGCTGCTCAATAAAATCACAGAATCACATCTTTCAAATCTCTCAGAACAGTTGATGGTGTCCTACATCCGACCTATAAGTCAGCCAGCAGGGCACTCGGTTTTTTACATGACGATATCAACTGGGACGAGACTCTACAGGAAGCTGCTCTGTCTCGCTCACCTCAAAAGATCCGTGAACTGTTTGCTGTCATGCTGGTGTTTTGCCAAATGGAAAACCCCTTAAACCTATGGGAAAAACATAAACACAACATAGCAGAAGATTTAGGAGACAGACTGAAAGAGATTATATACGAACAGAAGTCCACCAGTGGTTACATTATCTGGTAGAGTTTCTCAACACTTTAAATCCTCCAGGCACTCCTGAGCATAATCTCATTTTGAAGGTTGGGACACCAATAATGTTACTGAGAAACTTACAGCCACCGAAACTTTGTAACGGCACGAGACTTCAGGTCACGTCTCTACAAAACAACCTAACTGAGGCAACTATTTTTACTGGCACTGCCTCAGGTGAGACAGTTTTTATTCCTCACATCCCCGTAATACCATCTAATCTCCCATTTCAATTCAAACACCTTCAATTTCCAGTGAGGCTCTGCTTCGCAATGACAATTAATAAGTCTCAGGGACAAACACTACAAAAAGTTGGCATTGATTTGAGACAGGATTGCTTTTCACATGGCCAACTGTATGTTGCATGCTCAAGAGTAAGCTCAGTGCACAGCTTGGTCATATTACAACCGGAGGGCTGAACTAAAAACAAAGAGATCCTTAACAAATAATTTTTTGTATATTTTCCCTCAGTTTAAAAATGTTTACTTTTTTCTTAATAAAAATATTGAGGCAATTTTGCTAGTAAAAATATATATAATAATTATATTTTATTATTGGTCTAGAGCAGGGGTTCTTAACTGGGGGTATCAATACCCCTTGCCGGTATGGGAACCAAATGCTGAGGGTATTGGACTCAATCTCTGGGTACTGGTATTTATTTTATTCATTTATACACTACACAGAGGTATGTTGGCTGAGTCGTGGCCATGTAGTAGAAATGAAATTCTTGAATTCCTGAAGCATCAACAATCCCCCCTAGCTGATCATTTTGAAGATGAAGATTGTATTGTTAGCCTAGGATATTTGGCTGATATTTTCAGTTTCCTCAATGATTTGAACATATCAATGCAGGGAAGGGATGTGGACATTGTTCAAGCCAGGGAAAAAAGTTATCGCATTTGCAAGGAAATTCCCTATCTGGCGTCGCCATGTCGAAAATGGAAACCTGGCAAACTTTCCAATCCTTGACAATAGCCTTATTGAAGATGGTAAAACAGTACCTGTAGAAATACTTCAAGAAGTCAAAAATCATTTGGAAGTTCTAAGTACAAAATTTGAGGATTACTTTCCCGATATTGATGATCTTAGCATGGAATCCGCTTGGATACAAAACCCTTTCTCGTTTGATATATCGAGATTGAGTGATAACGATTCAGCAAAGGATGATTTCATTGACCTCCAAGAAGACCCAAGAATGAAAGCTAATTTTGAAAGGTCTGAGTAGCTTTGTCTGTAACTGTACCCCGATTCCATGCTTTTGATTGCACAAAAACAACAACAAATATCTCACTAGATTAATGATTAATAGTCTGTGTTATGTGTGTTATGTAAAACTTGCACATTTAAATTTGTTTTCTTTTTTTGTGTAATACTCAACTGTAAGAAGTAAAATTATTGGTTTATAATCAGAAACAGGTGAATCAAAGTTATATTGTAATACAGTTGTAGTTGTTTATATATTTGTCATTTTTTAATTTTGCTTTTTGTAAATAAATATGATAAAGTTATCAATGCTTATGATTTTATTTCATTTTCTCTTCCTAGCTATCCATATCTAAAGTACAGTAAATTCAAGCTGTTGACATATTTGGAAATCATACTGGAAACTAATATAAGGAATGGTGATGATTATTTGGACAGTGAAGTAAAGGGGATATGGGACCATATTGGACAATCCATTGGAGGTCTGGAGTTATCAAAAGGTTAAGAACCCCTGGTCTAGAGGCTGAAGAAGCTGCAGCTTTTTGACATTAAGTGTTTGATCAAATATCTGTTTTGCTTATTTTTGTCATTATTGGGGTATAATTAAGGCAGCAAAATGCCCAAAAAAGGCAAAATAACAGGAAAACAAGAAAAGAGAGTTACATATTTAAAGCTATAGCAAAAATACAAACGTTTCCAAATTTGACTGAATTGAGACCCCCTGGTGAATTCTTTGTTTGGTGCCCTCCAAGTGTTTGCTTCCAGAACACTCCTTATTGTGGCTGGACATAGTGTACCCTAATGGCCTCTGACTGTAAACATGAGGTCTCAGAGATCATCGTATTCCCCTTTTTGAATTCTTTCTGACTATATCTTCTGTCACCATTTATGTATTCAATCTTCTTCTTCTTTCGGCTGCTCCTGTTAGGAGTCACCACAGCAGATCATCTTCTTCCATATCTTTAAATTTCTACTTCTTTGCAACATTAGTATAACATACTAAAACATATCATTTAACAGTCCAAGACGGACTTCCGACTTTAATTTAAAATTCATCTCAATTTATTCATTCATACAATTTGTTGCTATTTAAAATTCTCAATATTGTCTTTGCTCCTAAAGCGTAACAATACGCACCATGTTCAAGATAGAAGCATGGTTTTATTAGTATGCAAGTTGATGCCTAAAAACTCCAAATATACAATACAATACAATTTATTTTTTGTATAACCCAAAACGACAGTGCCCCAGCCTTGACTCTCTAAGAAGACAAGAAAAAATTCCCCAAAATAAAATCCCTTGTAGGGAAATAATGGAAGAAACCTTGGGAAAGGCAGTTCAAAGAGAGACCCCTTTCCAGGTAGGTTGGGCGTGCAGTGAGTGCCAAAAAGAAGGGGGTCAATACAACACAGTACAATACACCGAACAGAACAAATCCTCAATACAGTATAAAAATAAAAATTTTAGAAGTATGGAGTAGAGTTTAACAGTAGATGATATCACATAATATGATTTGTATTTTTTTAGAGTCCTTGGGCCTCATGTATAACGCCGTGCGTAGAACTCGCACTATAACATGGCGTGAGCACAAAAGCCGAAATGTGCTTACGCACAGAAAAATCCAGATGCAGGAATCTGTGCGTACTCCAATTTCCACGTTCTTCCGCTACATAAATCCCGATCAGCGTGAAAACTAACGCTCGTGCACGCGCATTATGTAACGCCCCAAATCCTCCCAGAATTACGCCTATTTGAATATGCAAATCAATATAAATCGCCCTTAAGCGCAGCCTTCTGTGAAAAGACAATGGGAAAAGCACGGGGAAAATATAAGAATTTCAGCGAATACCAAGTGGAGGCAAAGGAAAAACATACTATTTGTTCAAATAAACCGTGGTATAATCAACAAAATGAATTTGATCGAGTGACATAGCGGGTTGGAGAAACTTGAAAGCTCACATTCACAAATCGCACAGTGCCGGAAATAAAAAAGAAGTCACATATCAAAGTCGCCGTGAAAAGCCGAGTTGTAAGCCCACTGTCTGAGTGTCATATGAAAGCTTATTAGGGTACAGAGAAAAAAGGCACACAGTGAGGAAAAAGCACAAAATGTCAACTTCAATCTCGACATTTCCACTTTAATCACGTAGTTTATTTTGTCATTAAAGTAGAACATCATATACTTCATCTTAAAATTGTTTGATTAACCAGTTTCTCAAATCACATCGTAATTAAAGTAGCACGTTAAATGCTTTGTTTTGTATTTGATCTTCTATGTGCTCTATGTGTGTGAATCACTACTAGTTTCTTGAACCGGCTCTCTTCCTTCAACTGGACACAGAATCAATTACATTCGTGATATTACAGCTCTCTGAATAACTAAAATACTGAGATGTATACGTGATATCATTTTCATGATGATAGGAGTTAAAGCATGTTATTAAACATGTGTTTCACTTCGATGAAATAATTTATTGCAGCAGTACAATCAGGGGCGGCTCTAGGCTTGTGGTGGCACTGGGCAGAGAAAGAATCAGTGGCTCCTTCGCCTGCCCGTCAGTAAGGTAGCTTATGCACAGTGGATGGCTGCATAGCCGCCTCGTGCTCATGACACAAGCATTTAACTTTTGCCGAAATTTGTCACTGTGTTTTTAGCTGTGTTGTTATTTTCTCTTTCTGTTTTATATTCAATATATATTGGCGTAGCCGTCACTGCAATCAGTGCTTTTCTTTCCCCAAGTAACCGATTGCCATACAATCAGCTCTGTAATAGACGTTAAGCCATCTGTAAGCTTAGCGCCGATTCTTCAAAACGTTTAAAGAACATTTAAATATCTTCGTAGTACATGTTTAATTATTCTATCCTTAACGACAACTCCCAGTGAAGAATATAGATTATTTAAATGAAGTTAAAGTTTTATCTGTATAATTTAATAAACATATTTTGCTGAATTTCACCTTATAAATGATATCGTTTCTGTTTCTAAACCGCGAGGTCCGTACAGGAAAGGCTTTAAAACATTTTGCAGTGGCTGAAACAGCGTGTCCTTGAAGCTGTATACCGATAATTCCCTTTCCGATCAGCTGCTGCTGTGATTCACACTCAGATACAGTGACATAAATACTCTGAGTGGTGCAGTGAGAGAAATATTGAAAAAGATGATCCACTGTGGCAACTCCTAACAAGAGGAGCTGAAAGAAGAAGAAGAAGAAGAAGAAGTGAGAGTAACAACGCTAAAGCAGTTATGGTATTTGGAATACTATGGCTGTTCCCTCTACCATTATATTGTTAATTACAATCAGATGCATTACACTAATAAACAATATGCGGTTAGTTTTGGTGTATTTATAAAGCCGCGTCAGGAAAATAAGGTGTAACCACACAGGAACAGTAGCACTGCTTTGATGCTGGGTGCCGCCAGTCTGCAAAACCGAGCGGAGAACTTGCGTACGACAAGGTATGAGGTACCGTGGAAAAGTGCGTGGATTTACGCCAAGTGTAGGTTTTATACATCGCGATTTGAACGTGGAAAAGTTCTTACGCAACATTTCTGTGCGTACACACCGTTTATACATGAGGCCCCTGGAGACCTCATTCATCAAGTTGCCTCCCCCATTTGGCCATTCCACAGCTGAAATAGTGCTAATCCGATGAAAGGACCCCTCTTTCCCACGATTCCTGCGATCCTCCATCAGGGATGATTTTACCTTAGGCAGGCAAAACAACTTGGCAGGTGGGCCGCGGCACCAAGTGCCACATTTGAGCACTGAGAAGAGAAACAGAATAGGTGAGGGTTAGTATTAAATTATAACTATCATGTTACTTATGTTTTAGTGCTAATGACTAACAACAGAGATGCAGACTGTACAGTTAATCAGCAGCTCTAGTCAGAATATACTAAACTGAAGTAGTGAGTCTTCAGCTGGGATTTAAAAGCTGAGACCGAAGGGGCATCTCTTATAGTAGCAGGCAGACCATTCCACAGTTTAGGGGCCCTCTAACTAAAATCTGGACCTCCCACTGTTATTTTAGTAATCCTTGGAATCATAAGCAGACCGGCATCTTGAGATCTTAATGTGCGCTCTGGTTTGTAAGTCATGATAAGTTCAGATAAGTAAGCCGGACCTTGGCCATTTAATTCTTTATATGTTAAAAGAAGGATTCTGAAATCTGCCCTAAACTTAACCGGGAGCCAGTGTAAGGATTTAAGAACTGGAGTTATGTGTTCGTATTTTCTTGTTCTTGTAATAATTCTTGCAGCAGCATTTTGGATTAACTGGAGGCTGTATAAAGAACAATTTGAACATCCAGTGAACACCGCATTGCAGTAATCAGTCCTACTAGAAATAAATGCATGAATTAATTTCTTAGAATCCTGTTTATATAGAAAGCACCTTAATTTCCCAACATTCTTAAGGTAGAAGAAACATGATTTGGAAAACTTTGTAATATGCACTTTAAATGACATGCTAGAATCAAAGATAACTCCTAGATTAAGGGCTGATTTTGTAAAATTAATGGTGATTCCAACTGAGTTAAATGATGACAGAATATTGTGATCAGCATTATTCCCTCCAACAATTAACATCTCTGTTTTATCTCCCCTTATCAAGCGGGGTCATTTTTGCTAAATCGCTTGTAATTCGACCTCTCCAAATTAGAATCATTGCTGTTATTGAACTATCTGGAGTATAAACACATGTTTGGTCTCTTTGTAAAGGTAACATTCTCTAGTTTCACCCTTAGTAGTCAGAATCACTGTAGGTGTGACTGATCAAAAGTTATGCACATTAAAAAACAAATTTTTTTGTTCTCGCCTAAGTTTTTTTATGAAAATAAAGGAAAATAAAGCTGCAGTAGGTAGGTGGGGACAGAAACACACTATGTACCAACAGAATAACTTGTTGACTACTCAAATTTCAAATTTGAAAAGAATACCTGTAAAAATGACATTTTTTACACCAGTTTTTATGTGGGCATGCCCAGGGGCTTTTTAGAGGGACCATTATCCACATTTTGGAACATATGGAAAAAGTGTAATAACTTTTGAATGCTTCAACCCACATATATCAATGAGGGCTCTACTGAAAGCTTACACCTAAAGGAATCTATATCTACACACAGTGTCACTCTATTAGTTATGGAAATTCATGTTCCACAATAAAAAATACACATTTCTATGTAAAAATAGTCAATACAAGTTATGGGCCAAAAATATATTTATATTTTTTATTTTTACTTTTTTTTATAAAATGCACACAAACTATATATATTTCTTTTACAAACTGTTACAACACAGCTCAGCGTTTTTCCATGTGCCACTTGATGGCAGCAATCACTAGCAAGCAGAAAGCACAAGGGCGTGGCACGTCGCTCTCTGCCATTAGACGTCTCCTGGGCCGGTTGAATACTTTCGCAACACGCGTGCGTGCATCTATTATTTAATCGAGCGTTTATTTACGTTTAAACTTCTACTTTTATTCATATTTAAAATGCTTAAAAACTTGGCGAAATCACAATAAACAACCACGCACCAACTCTGCAGACTGGCACAAATGCCACCTTCACGCAGCTCCGATCGTTTTGTTTACAAGTTAGTATGGCAAGTTACATATCAAAATGCTCGGCTGCTCATTGGCTGTAAGTTTTGAGTGTCAGTCACAGTGTCCAATCAAACTGGTAGATTCTACCAGGGTTTGGAGCTATACGTCATCCTCCAAGCTGTCTGTGACACTCGTTGGCTATACGAGGTGCCAGTCAACCCCAGACTCGTCGTAATTGGCCAACTTAGGTGTCGATCAGAAGCTAACACTTCCGTGTTTCATGCGGTAGCATGGTTATCGCCGACAGAAACAAATTACGTCTGATATGAGCAATATAAATGAAAAAAAATTACGTAGGTGGTCTCAAGTTATGAAACATTTTCTGGAGTTTTTGTCCCTTTGAGAATATATCGTGTGTTTTGGACCTAAATCGTTTTACTGGATTATATTCGCTCGAGCCTTACGGACACAATGGGATCAATACTGCTCGGAAATATTGATTTTTGACTTGCAGGGGGTCTTCAAAGGTAGGGACAGTCAATTCTTAAAAGTATGTACTTCTCTGTAAAAAAGGCTTTAGTGTCAGTGCTGTGGTTGTTGTGTGTCAAAATGGTTTATATCATCGGTAAGACGAGACTTTGAAGTTTCATTTGATGGGTAGGGTGTCGAGATGCATGGCAGATGGGCATGCACACATTACTGTAACGTTTTTAAAACGCTGTTATGTCCCGGGACCGGCACGTGTGCGCGTTAAGAGGTTAAAGACAAGTAGTTCTCATCCATCCACCCCTTTAATTCACTAACACAACTAATTAAAGACAATATTGGAGAAACTTCATTTGATCTAAATGAAAGGTATAACTGGGTGTCACGCTTGTCTAACACTCCTTCTCTCTTATTCTTTGATAGGTCACGAAGCGGAAGCGGAAGTAGAAGCAGACAATGGCCGACAGTGAGAGGAATTGCGTTGCCGTTGTCGTCGAAGAACTCCAGGCACTCGACAAACAGATTCAGAAACTCTTGTCCAGACGAAGGTACCTTAGAGACTTGAAGGCTCGGCTGCTGGATAAACCATCCTCGACATCTGAAGTCGATGTAACATCAACCCCAGCTCGTGCCGCTCAATTCCAAGGACAAGTAAGCTTCACCCCCGCGTTTCGTAGGAGCGACGACAATGCAGATGAAGACCTCGACGTGTTTCAGCTACGGATGATGTAATCGTGGTAGGTGATTCGATTGTACGAAACCTCAATATCACATGCCCTAATCGAAAATCTTTTGTTTCTTGTTTTCCCGGTGCTCGAGTCCGAGATGTGATGAGACATGCGTCGACAATCTACGAGAAGCACAAGAGGGCAGTTGGATCCATTATTTTGCACGCCGGCATAAACGACATAAGGCACCGAGATTCCCAAGGCTGACTTCGCAGCACTAATTAAAGACACTAATTAAAGACACCGGCAAAAATCTTCATCTCGGGTCCACTACCTATCGTCAGACGATCAAATGAATACTACAGTCGTCTGCTGGGATTAAACAACTGGCTGAAAGGCTTCTGCGAGACTCAAGACATCGGGTTCATCGACAATTGGGACCTCTTTTGGGAAAGACCGCGTTTCTTCAAGCGGGATGGCCTGCATCCGAATAGATTTGGCGCCTGGGTCCTCTCCGAAAACATCGCTATGGTAATTCGTCTATCTTGACTGTCTATTTCTACTTTAAACCCCTTCTGTAATGCTACTGCTTTGCTAGGACATAATAGCTTAACAAAGTCTTCCGTAAAAAGTGCACAACATTAATAATCTAATAACCAATCTTAATGCACGTAAAAAATCTTGGCAGTGCGGCATAAACACCAATAATTTAATTGCAATTACTACTTTAGATCAACAGTGCATTAAAACTATAAAAACAGATTGTAGATTACATAAAAAATACACACAGAGCGGCGCTAACAAAAATACCTTTTCCAAATAACACGCGCATAGAATTCAGCTCTGCCCCTCCGAAACATTAAATATGGCACTATTAAATGTTAGAGCTTTATCTAACAAGACTTTTTTATCAACGATCTTATTAGTGATAGAAACATTGATTTTATTGCACTAAGTGAAACGTGGCTTAACTCAGACGGCGCGGCTGTTTTAATCGAATCTGCGCCTCCGGATTACAGTTTTACTCGTGCAGACCGCCAGGAAAAAGGGGGTGGCTTGGCAAACATTTACTCGAGCCGGTTAAAATGTAAAGATGTTAGTTTTGGTAAATTTAAGTCCTTTGAGTTTCTTGCCATTGTTATTCATTGAGATTTTCACATTCTAGTTTTATCCGTGTATAGACCTCCTAAATGTAACGCTTCTTTCTTTGAGGAATTCTCAGACTTAATGTCAATTTTAATTACGAAACTATGACACACTCTTAATAGTCGGTGACTTTAACTTTCATATCGATAATCAGTGTGACCTAAAAGTAAAGGAATTCATGAACCTCCTGGACTCTTTTGATTTGAGACAGCTCGTTAATCAGCCTACACATAAAGCAGGTCATACGTTAGACTTAGTGATTACTAAAGGACTAAAGTTGATATAAAGCAGATCATTGATATTGGTCTATCAGACCACTTTCTTCTACTATTTAATATAGAAATAATGATAGAAAACATTCATGAGAAGCATATTGTTAAAAAACGCTTCTTTGACTCATCAGCAGCTTTAAAACTTACAAACATTCTAAGCAATCAGTCCGTTTATAGTGCCAACTATAATAGCGAGGATAATGTAAATAGTAAGGTGGAAAATTTTAATTCTAAAGTAAGAGCTGCTGTTGACATAGTTGCACCTGAAAAGACAGTTAAAAAATCTTCTAGCATTGTTATTCCATGGAAGACCCAAAGAGTGTCTGATTTAAAAGAACATGTCGTAGAGCTGAGCGTAAATGGAGGAAAACTAAACTAACTATCCATTATGAGATATTGAAGGTTAAAATAACAGAATACAATAACACAGTCCGTCTTGAGAGCGCTGCTATTTCTCTAAGATTATAAATAACAATGCTAGTAATCCCAGAGTCTTATTTTCTACAATTGATCGTCTGTTAAACCCAGGTAACACAAAGGAATGCCCCCCAAATACTTCCAGTGAAACCTGTGAGAACATTGCTGTATTTTTCAATTAAAAAATTAATGATATTAGAAATAACATAGTATATCTCCCCAACACTGCAGAACCTCCTAAAGCCCCAGTACTCCGTTATAAACAAATTAAATGCTTTCACCAGGATAGATTTACCTGATTTACATAGAATAATCTCTCAACTGAAACCCTCCACCTGCGTCCTTGACCCAATACCAACAAGGTTTTTCAAAGAAGTATCAGGCGTGCTAATTGATAATATTCTTGACATAGTAAATTCGTCATTAGATACGGGGGTCTTCCCAGACTGTCTTAAGACTGCTGTAGTTAAACCCCTACTCAAGAAAAATAATCTTGACCCCTCTGCTTTGAAAATTTTAGACCCATCTCTAACCTGCCCTTCTTAAGTAAAATTCTAGAGAAGGCAGTCATTATGCAGTTAAATGACCACCTCAATAAACATGCTATTCTTGATAAATTTCAGTCAGGTTTTAGAACAAATCACAGCACAGAAACTGCACTTGTTAAAGTAGTAAATGACTTGCGGTAAATGCAGACAGAGGCCATTTATCTGTTCTCATCCTCTTAGATCTGAGTGCTGCATTTGACACCATTGATCACAATATTCTTAGAAATCGCCTTAGTCAATGGGTGGGCCTCTCTGGCAGTGTCTTAAATTGGTTTGAATCCTACCTGGCAGGGAGAAAATTCTTTGTTAGTTGTGGTAATCACAACTCAAAGACACATGATATCATATGGTGTTCCACAAGGCTCTATCCTGGGTCCGCTGCTCTTCTCAATCTATATGCTTCCGTTAGGTCAGATTATCTCAGGTTACAACGTGAGCTACCACAGCTATGCTGATGACACACAGCTGTACTTATCAATAGCACCTGATGACCCGACTCTCTCGATTCACTAACACAATGTCTTACTGGTATTTCTGAATGGATGAATAGTAATTTTCTCAAATAAAGAGAAAACTGAAATTTTAGTGATTGGCAATAATGGATTCAATGAGGTTATCAGAAATAAACTTGATGCATTAGGATTAAAAGTTAAGACGGAAGTAAAAACTTAGTGGTAACTGTTGACTGTAATCTGAATTTTAAATCTCATATTCATCAGACCACTAGGACAGCATATTTTCACTTAAGAAACATAGCAAAAGTTAGACCTCTTATATCATTGAAAGATGCTGAGAAATTAATTCACGCTTTTGTTTTCAGTCGACTAGATTACTGTAACGCACTCCTCTCAGGACTACCCAAAAAAGACATAAATCATTTGCAACGAGTGCAGAATGCAGCTGCTAGAATCCTAACTAGGAAAAGAAAATCCGAACACATTTCTCCAGTTTTGATGTCACTACACTGGTTACCTGTGTCATTCAGGATTGACTTTAAAATTCTGCTTATGGTTTATAAAGCCTTAAATAATCTCTCTCCATCTTATATATCAAAGTGTCTGACACCTTATATTCCAAATCGTAACCTTAGATCCTCAAATGAGTGTCTCCTTAGAATTCCAAAAGCTAAACTTAAAAGAAGTGGTGAGGCGGCCTTCTGCTGTTATGCACCTAAAATCTGGAATAGCCTGCCAATAGGAATTCACCAGGCTAATACAGTAGAGCACTTTAAAACACTGCTGAAAACACATTACTTTAACATGGCCTTTTCATAACTTCACTTTAACTTAATCCTGATACTCTGTATGTTCAATTCATCATAATAACTATTCATAGTGGCTCTAAAATCCGTACTGACCCCTACCTTCTCTTCAGTTTCTTTTTCCGGTTTCTTTGTGGTGGCGGCCTGCACCACCTCCACCTACTCAAAGCATCATGATGCTCCAACATTGATGGACTAAAAGCCAGAAGTCTACGTGACCATCATCATCAAGTCCTTCCATGAGAACCCTAAATACAAAGAGGACTGTTTCATTTATGTTAGGTAGAATGCCCAGAGGGGACTGGGCGGTCTCATGGTCTGGAATCCCTACAGATTTTATTTTTTATCCAGCAGTCTGGAGATTTTTTTTGTTTTTTCTGTCCACCCTGGCCATCGGACCTTACTCTTATTCTATGTTAATTAATGTTGACTTATTTTATTTTTTACTGTGTCTTTATTTTTCTATTCTTTATTATGTAAAGCACTTTGAGCTACATTTTTTGTATGAAAATGTGCTATATAGGAATATATATATATAAATAAATGTTGTTGTTGTTGTTGTCATCTGCATACGAGTTAAAATTAACATTATGTTTCCTAATGATAGATCCCAGTGAAAGCATGTAAAGTGAAAACAGTAAAGGTCCCAGTACTGAGCCCTGCGGGACACCATATCTCACTTCTGTGTATAATGATGGAGTACTGTCAGTACATTTCCGTACATATTGGAACAGATTTGATAAATAAGAACTAAACCAAGCGAGCACAGTGCCTGTAAGCCCAACATCGTTGTCAAGCCTGTGCAGTAAAATAGAATGGTCAATGGTGTCAAATGCTGCACTTAAGTCTTAACAACATAATTATAGTGAAGTTTCCTTCATCAAAGGATATCAGAATGTCGTTTACAACCTGCGTTAGTGCCATTTCTGCACTATGACCAGTGCGGAAACCAGACTGGAATTTCTCAAATAAATTGCAATGTGTAAGGTGTGACTGAAGCTGATTGGTGACTACTTTTTCTAGTATTTTAGAGAGAAAGGGTAAATTTGAAAGAGGCCTATGATATTAGTATGTGTGGGTCTAGGTCTGACTTTTTAAGTAATGGTTTAATGACTGACACTTTTAGTGCATCAAGTACTGTGCCATGCAATAATGAACTACTGTGTTTAGAATGAAGAAGGACAGAAGGAAAGAAGAAGGATCTTTAGATAGTTAAGTCTTGGATTTTGGTCTGATGAGTTAAGTTCCCTTAACTTCCTAGTTTTGACTGTAGGGTTTCCCTCCAACAACTCTCCTACACCACACAAACCCCCCAACCAACAAATGAACTTTCATTTCTCTGTCTTTTTGTCATTCAATTTCAGTTTCACTACTCTCTAGGCACATACTGTAAGTGGACATGTGCTTAATGAAAATAACATTTTTAAATTTACATTTATTCAGTTTACTTTTACCCAGAGCAACACACAAAAGATATCAATATAATTGAGTAAATATCAGCCTGGGGACTGGTTTAAAACAAGTGTTACAGGACAAGGTTAGAAAATTGTTCATAAGAAATCAAGAGCCCAAAACAAAATGCATGCTAGTTACATTTCCTTGGTTACAAAAACCTAACAAAGACAGTATCAGTTAGACGAAGGGAGTCTTCAAACTCTTCTTGAACACGTTAAGGGCGTCAGCAATTTGGATGAAGGTAAGCAGCTCATTCCACCGAATAGGATCTAGATATAAAAATGATCTGTGTTGAGATTTGATGCCACATTGATCATCAGTAGACTTAACGTTTGAAAGAAGAATCATGGAACCTCACAATTGCCTCATTCTATGTATATAGCGGCCGGGAGCCAAAGTAGTGTTCTGAATAGAGGGCGACATGTGTCTGCCATGGCTGGTTAAACATTAGACATTCCACTGCATTTTGAATCATCTACAGCAACATGGTAACACATGCCAATACTCCGACCAGCAGAGAGTTGCACTAGTCCAGATATGGCAAGACCAAAGCCTGGCCCAGGAGTTGTGCTGAATACAATGTTAGATCTTGTGGTTGTCATATTGAGTAAATCTGCAAGACTGAGAGACCATTACAATGTGTTCAATGAAGGACAACACCCCAAGGTTGCGTATAGACTTGGTGGTTGTTAGTGATAGTGAGCTGAGTTATAAAGAGATGGATGAGCTGGGATAACAAGGAGGTCTGGTTTTGCCATGGTTGAACAGGTGATAGTATTTCTTCTCTCAGGTTCCAGTATCAGAGATTCAAGCTGATATCATGTGGCCATCTAACAGAGTAGCATGAGCAGCTGTGTATCAAATGCATAGTACTGATATGAGATGTCCTGGGACTAGATGTAAGGGCCTACTGAAGTGGTGTATAGTCAGAAGAGAAGAGGGTCCAGCATTGATCTTTGGGGCACTCCTATTAAATGTACTCTTGACATTTCTCCTCACTAGAACCCATGATAGTATCTGCCAAGTAGGTAGGGGTCAAACCACCTGAGGTCAGTCCCAGTGATGACAAGGCCAGATAGGGTGGTAAAGAGGATGGCTGAATGTAGAAGTGGAGGAAAGATCTAGAAAAATGAAGAAAAATGGCATGTTGGTAGCTCTTGTCATTCTGCTCCCACATATCAAATCATTTTCAAACCTTAAATGTAAACTTAAACGCATCTGTTTAAAATGGCTTTTTCTTTATGATTACAGTGGCTTTGTTTGGTTTTAATTTTTATATCTTCTGTTTTTTCTGTTGTTTTAAGTTGTTTATAATGTGTCTTTTTATTTATTAATTATTTGTTCTGTGTCCTTGAGTTCTCAGAAAGGCGCCTTGTATAAATAAAATTTATTATTATTATTATTATTATTATTATTATTATTATTATTATTATTATTATTATTATTATTATCAACAACAGGTAATAGAGTTATCTCTGTGAAATGGCCCTTCCTGAAGCCTGAACAATTTGGCTCAAGCAATGTGTTAGACAGAAGGAAGAAAGACAACTGGCTAGAGAGAGCACTTCAAGTGTTTTGGATAGAAAGGATTAAATTGAATTGAAAATCCAGAACACATACCCTAAGGTCCAAGAAGACATCTACAGAGATAATTGTTCATATTTGGTTAAAGGCACCATTGTAATTTTCAGACTTTTGCAGAACCTAATGTTTATTATAGAAATGACTAAAACAACAAGCATTATACTAGTTGGAGTTCAATCAGACAGATCTTTCTTCATAATGTAGCATCCTCAAGTAAATGTTGAAGTTTTCCAGTTAAATTACAAAGGAAGTAGGCCATACCCTTTCTAACACAAACTCTGCTCAACACTAAACAATGTAACTTTTTTGTATGCAAGAAATTGAGAGAAGGAGAGAAATAGGTGACCATGTTTCCTTTGTACCCTGTATTGTCAGAGTTCTTCTTTGTCATGAAGAAATTCCTTTGTAATACAAACATCAGTCCTTATGTGCTAGTAGGCTCATCTGTTCTATTTGTGCATTGCAGCCCTGGAGGAAGATGACCACACAGCTCACCACACAGAGTTGCAGACAGAATACAGGATGCTGCGACTATTCTACTTGCTATTCCCTTCCCTTGCTATTGCATACTTATTATTAAGTCAAAGTTGTTGAAGGTGTCATATTTGACTTATTGCTTGCTTCAAGAATACCCCATTTATAATTTATAACTTTTGATATAATTGTCAATAAATTATTTGCCATGATGAAACTGTGTCAAGTTTAATGCCATATTATCAGATTTAATGGGATGGTTTATTTCTAGAAAAAAGAAATAAACTGTATTGCTCCTTTAATATCATTCTTTAAGATGTTTGACATCCATCCATCCATCCATCCATTATCTAACCCGCTATATCCTAACTACAGGGTCACAGGGGTCTGCTGGAGCCAATCCCAGCCAACACAGGGCATAAAGCAGGAAACATCGGGCAGGGTAGCAGCCCATCGCAGGAAGCACACACACACACCAAGCACACACTAGGGACAATTTAGAATCGCCAATGCACCTAACCTGCATGTCTTTGGACTGTGGGAGGAAACCGGAGTACCCGGAGGAAACCCACGAAGACACGAGGAGAACATGCAAACTCCACACAGGGAGCACCCGGGAAGCAAGCCCGGGTCTCCTAACTGCGAGACAGCAGCGCTACCCACTGTGCCTGTGTAACATTAATAGGTACTGTATATACTGTATTTTCATGTGAAAACGTAAGAGCACCCCATGGAATTTTTTGAGTTTTTCAACATATTGGAACAGACAAAAAGTAGATCTTCTTGGAAACAGTGCCTACAAATAACACGAGGAAAAAATTGCCCTTTCAATCTTTTGTTCAACACAATGGTCTACTGGGGAAAAAGCAAGTACACCCTTGGCCATAGACTGGGCGATATAGACCCAAAACCATATCTCGATATTTTAAGGCTGAATAGTGATACACAATATACTGTATATCTCGGTATGTTCTATGGGGCTAAATGTTCAGTTGTATGTCAAAGCAATGTCTGAGATGTTACACAAGCTATTATTAAAATAGACTGTGATCAAAATAACAGGGCTTACTTTCCAGGTTAGAAAATATTCAGGTGCACAAGATATCAACATGTAAATGCGAAAATAAATAACATAAATAGCCTATGTTAAATAAAAAATAAGCCTATCTTTGAGAATGCTCCTTTAATTGTTCAACACAATAACACTATTTAAAATATTGTGCAATTACAGGATATATTCTTCTGCTAAACAAAATACAGAGCTTTGCAAATAACAATAAAAATATAAATAAAACAATAACAGGCCTACTTGCCTAGAAAAATGAAGTTTTCTTTTGAGGTCGACATAGCTCTGTTCATCTCCCCTTCGGGTTTTGTGCAAGGAACACTTGCCTTTCAACAGTTTCAAGCTTGAGAGACTGCCCTATGGCAAGTTAAAACCTTACCACTGCAGCTGAAAACCCTTTTGGAAGGGGAAATGGAGGCTGGTACACAAAGATACTTCTTTGCCAGCTGGCACAGAGCTAGGAAGATGATTTCATGTTCTTTCCACTATTTAAGCGGGTTTGTATCACTCTCTACGCTACCTGACCGGAGGTAGCTTGAAATTTAATTTTTAATTACCTCCCTCTCTGTCAGTGTGGTGCTGATGGCTGTGCTCTCCTCAAAGAAGCTTGCAAGAGACTTCATCTTAACTGTTGATGGCACAAATTCTGCTCCTTCTTTGTCAGAGTTGTGTAAGACTAAAAGCTGCCCTGGTCTAATCAGCAAAGAGACTCTGTCTCTAAGAAAGCTTTGTGCTTCAGTGCATCAAATCTTGTTGCTTGTGATAGATTAGGCTGTAAATCTTGGGTCCACAAGTGAGGCCATGTCCAATAGGTCACTAATGACTAGGTTAACATACTTTACATTAAGGTAATCAAGTATAGTAGATTTGATGGATTTGTCCAGCTCACCATCTTCCTCATCATGTGCTTGGAGACTCAAATTGAAAAGATGAAGCACATATGAGAGAGTCACATAGTCCTCACCAGACAAAGCATCTGTAAAGTTTTGAAGACATTTGGATTTTCTCCAGAACCTCTATGTCCTGCCAGTTAGGGATAAGACACTTGGATTTTTTTGTCAGGGGACAGGACTTTTGTCAAGGCTCCCTGCTGCTCCGGGACCTTCTCAATCTCTTATTGCTTTGCTCCTAACTGTGTGGCCATCTCTTTGATTAGCTAATGAGTGAGCAGACCAAGCTGAATCAGGACCTCAGCCAGCTATCTGCTTTCCCTACAACTACAGGAGAAGCCACTGCACGAAGAAGTGGCCTGGGTGATGTGGTCGTCATCCATACCATGCCCCGGAATACAAAACTGAACAAAATTTTGCTTTTTCTTTATTTTACTTCATGCAGATCACTTACTTCAGGCAGATCACTTAAGAACAAATTAATTTCTGCCTTTAACTGATATCACTTAATCTAAATTAGCCAAAATTGTTTCAAATGTATGAAATGAAAAAAATCTTTACTAAACAATACTGCTTTATTTCAACTCCTATAATAAAACTGTTACGCAGTCAATTCCTTTAATACTGCACTCCTCAATGGTCAGTGACTAAACCACTGCATCCTTTCCCATTTTGTCAGCTGCACCGTCTTGACACCATTGCTCTCACTGTAAGTAGTCCTTGTTTGTCAATGTTCTAGTTTGTAAGGGCATCCTACAGGGATTGAGCTATATGTTCTCTGGTGTGAACTTGGGGAAAACTAGTTAGTCTGTAGACGCACACTTTTCATCTTCCACTCATATATGGCTCACTTGTCCTGCTCAGCTGTCAGTGAAAAATGCATCACTTTTGTAAGCTTATTGGTTAAATTCTGTTTGACTTCAGTTTACATTTTTTAGCAGTGCGTGTCTCACAGAATAGTTACAACCCTGAATCTTGTATCTTAAATCAATGGTTTTAAGCAGTGTTTTTAAAACCTACTTGTTCTACAGCTGCAACAGCGACCATACCTTTGGAGATGTGATGGGCCACTGACTCAGTAACATCTCGTCACTTTGTACTTTTCACTTCATAAGGCATATAAATGAAGCTTGCACTGTGCAGGATACTGCGGCAGAAAGGCTGAAGCAAAAGCAGTACAAAATTTATACTTCATACTGCAGTTTATGTCACTGTTGCAGAAAGAGATCTGAAGTTATTCTGCTTTTGAATTACAGCTCCAAATGACATGGTTTTGCTGCTTATCTGGGGCCTCATTTATAAACGGTGTGTACGCACAAAAATATTGCATAAGAACGTTTCCACGTTCAAATCACGATGTATAAAACCTAAACTTGGTGTACGAAAGGCTCATACATTTCCACAGTAGCTCATACCCTGGCATACGCAAGTTCTGTGCTCGGTTTTGCAGACTGGCGGCACCCAGTGTCAAAGCAGTACTACTGCTCCTGTGTGGTTTCCCTTTCTTTTTTAGATCCCCATCCCTGACGCGACTTTATAAATACACTGAAATTAACCGCATATTGTTGACTAGTTTAATGCATCTGATTGTAATTAACCTGTAACAATATAATGGTCCACAGAATGGTCAAACTATTCTAAATACCATAGCTGCTTTAGCGTTGTTACTTTCACTGCACCTTCTTCTTCTTCTTTCAGCTGCTTCCGTTAGGGGTTGCCACAGTGGATCATCTTTTTCCATATTTCTCTCACTGCACCACTTGAAGTATTGATATCACTGTATCTGATTGGACAATCACAGCTGTACAGCAGCTGATCAGAAAGAGAATTATCGGTATACAGCATCAAACACACACTCCCTCAGCCATGCTGTCTATTTGATCTGCTCTCATACGGCAAATGCTTCAAAGCCTTTTCTGTACTGACCTCGTGGTTCAGAAACAGTTTAATCCCAAGAACTATAAACACAATCAATCAGTCCATCAAGTGCTCCTTGTAGAATGCTTTGTACTTATAAGTACAATTACCTCACTGGAAACTTTGTGAAGGATGGCCGGTCGTTCATCCCGGCCAATACCCCCACGCCACCAGGTGGAGACCTCCCTGCAGCATGGAGGTACCCCTAACGCCAGCAGGGAATTATGGACGGAGTTTTCCTTTACAGCCCTGCTGGATACCATGGGGGCCAATAGAAGGCGCTGCAGGGAGGAACAGTGACTATTTTCCCTACGCTCCGGAAGCACACATGGACAAGGGGAATAACGTGCTTCCGGGGTAAAGAAGAAGGTTTTTGATCTGACCCTAAAGTGTTCCTAGTCACGTGGACAGAGAGGCAAAACACTTCCAGGGAAAGGACTATAAAAAACTGAAGGAGACACCAGAGCATTGAGCTGAGCTGGGTGGTAGGAGGGCAACGCGTCTGGGAGTCGGAGGATTGTTTATTGATTGTGTATTCTGTATTGGATGAGTATTGTAGTGGAGAAGGTGCTGGAGAAGGTCACTGTACTGCGACAATAAAGTCAATTATTGGACAATTATTTGGTGTCTGACGTTTGACCAGAGGGTTCAAGGGAGCAATAGCGCCCCCTATCTGTCACAACTTGTAATACAGTTATAATATTGCACAACCTGAGGCAATATTATTTACAGTAAACAGTGGAATAATCAACAAAAGGAAGTTGATCGAGTGACATAGCATGTCGGAGAAACTCAAAAGCTCAAGTTCACAAAGTCGCACAGTGCCCAAAATAAAAAAGAAGTTGTGACATATCAAAGTCACCATGAAAAGGCAAGTTGTAGCCCATCGTCTGAGTGTCATATGAAAGCTTATTAGGGTACAGAGAAAAAAAGCATGAAATGTCAACTTTAATCTCGAAATTTCCACTTTAATTAAGTAGTTTATGTTTTCATTAAAGTAGAACATCATAAACTTCATCTTAAATTCGCTTAATTTACTAGTTTCTCAAATACCATCGTAACTAAAGTAGCACGTTAAATGCTTTATTTTGTATATGTTCTTCTTTGTGCTCTATGTGTGTGAATCACTACGTGCTTCTTAAACGGCCTTTCTCTTCCTCCAACAGGACACAGAATCCATTACATTTGTGATATTACAGCTCTCTGAATAATTAAAATTCTGAGATGTATACTTGATATCATTTTCATGATGATAGGAGTTAAAGCATGTTATTAAACATGGGAACACAGTGGCGCAGTGATTGTTCATGACTCAAGCAAGATGCTTGCTGCGCCATGCACGACCTTCGACGAAATAATTTATTGCAGCAGTACTGTCTCTTTCAAATGTACTAACCTCTAATTCCTGTCCATACTTTTCTTTCTCCAAATACCAAATCGCCACACAAGCATAGAACACCGATTCTTCAAAACTTTTAAGGAACATTGAAATAAATTCATAGTACATGTTTAATTATTCTATCCATCTATCCTTCCAGTGTCACGCCAGCCCCAGCAAGAATACAGCCCGAGGCAGGAACAATGCATGAACAGAGCGCCAACTTCTTGCTAGCGCTGCGGCACCATTTCCTCACATGTTTAATTATTAACAATATAGATTATTTAAATGAAGTTAAAGTTTTATCTGCATAATATAATAAACATATTTTGCTGCATTTCATGTTAAAATGATATCGTCATTATATGTAAATATGCGCTTTATAAAGTGCCTCAGGTTGTGCAATATTATAACTGTATCGCAAGTTTACAGTGGGGTAATTGTACTTATAAGTACAAAGAATTCTACAAAGAGCACTTGATGGACTGATTGATTGCGTTTATAGTTCTTGGGATGAAACTGTTTCTGAACCGTGAGGTCTGTACTGGAAAGGCTCTGAAGCATTTGTCATATGAGAGCAGTTCAATAGACAGCATGGCTGAGGCAGCATGTGCTTGATGCTGTATACCGATAATTCTCTTTCTGATCAGCTGCTGTACAGCTGTGATTCACACTCAGATACAGTGATATAAATACTATGAGTGGTGCAGTGAAAGTAATATGGAAAAAGATGATCCGTTGTGGGATCCGAGGTGCAGTGAGAGTAACAACGCTAAAGTAGTTATGGTATTTGGAGTAATTTGACCATTCTGTGGACCATTATATTGTTACAGGTTAATTACAATCAGATGAATTAAACTAATAAACAATATGCGTTTAATTCCAGTGTATTTATAAAGCCGCGTCAGGGATGTGGATCTAAATAAGAAAGGATAACCACACAGGAGCTGTAGCACTGCTTTGACGCTGGGTGCCACCAGTCTGCAAAACCGAGCAGAGAACTTGCGTACGACAGGGTATGAGCTACCGTGGAAATGTGCATGGCTTTACATTTTTATGCATTTTTATATATTGCGATTTGAACGTGGAAATGTTGTTACACAACATTTTTGTGCGTACGCACCGTTTATACATGAGGCCCCTGGTCTTTGCCTAGATAATCAAAGGCAAACTATAGTCTTGCTCTAATGTTCGTTTTGGACAGCAAAGGCTTTTTCCTGACACACCTCGCATTTAGGTCAAATTTGTGCAGTTTCATTTTGATTGTAGATTAATGTACTTTGACACCAACTTCTGCAAGAGTTATCTGTAGATTCTGTGGGGTTCTTGGAGACTACTTTTAGTGTGGGCTTAATCTGCTGAGCTAGCCAATCCTGAACAAATTAGTAGCTGTTTTGAAATCTAGCTACTTGCAGATGATTTTCCTTACAGCAGATTTTCCTTTACAGTTGAAAGATTTCAAAAAATTTGGTGATCTTTTTAAACCTCATGCCAGACTTGCAGACATCCACAACCTTCTTTCTGAGGGCCGTATGGAGCTCTTTGATCTTGACATGATGACACCATGCACATCAATACCAAAGAGAACACCAGACTCTTGATATCTGCAGTTTAGATAAGAAAGGTTCCATCTGCAAACACCTTAAGGAGGTTCTAGTCATTAGCACGTTATCTGTGACACATCAGCATTTTTGTTAATTTAGATTATGAGAATAAATACACCATGTCAATTTTGTCTGTCATTTGTTGAAGAAAATTCACCTTTATCTGTAGGCACTGTCTCCATTAAGATGAGGCTGGCTGTTCAGATATGTCGAAAAAGTTAACAGTTTCCATGGGGTGTATTTAATTTTTCATGACTATAGATGTAACATCAGCACTTTAACAGATGCTGTATTGATCTTTAGTGGTAAATCAGGGACTAGATAAAGCTCAGTGTGTATGCCACCCTTCTCAACTGCGATTTTTCAATGATGAACAAAAACACAATTGGCAGGATACCGAACTTAATCTCAGTAACTGAATAAAGAGATTGACAATCTGAAAGATCTAGGAAACAGAGTTGGAACTTATGGTACCTAATACAAAATTTCATTTGATACATATGTGTTGTCTAATGGAAATTAACCCCAGAGAAATACCCAGGATACACTCAGGAGAAATATGGTATTTCTCAGAGGGCCTAGAAAATCCCAGCGATTCCTCAAGAGAAGCCAAAATTACTTGTTGGGAAAAGGGAAATCAGCTTTGTCTTTCTCTGCTTAATGTGTCGGTTAATCATCCCAGAAGAACTGAATGGGCATTTTTACTACAAAGTTGAAAGCAGTAGTAATAGAAAGCAAGTTTTTTATTGTTATTTAATGGTGTTATTCAGTGATTGAGAAAAAAAAAACAACAAAAAAAACCAAAGCTTTAGGCAATAATATCAAATATAAAATAACTGTAGAAAGACAAAAACCTTTGTCTTTTGTGAATCCTAGCTTGTATGTGATTTTTAATCCTGAAAGATGTTGTGGACTAAAGCGAGTTTAAAAGAGGAAACTCCTTACTGTACACCTCTGCTGAAAAGCTCACCCAGCTACAGATATTGGATGTTTGCCTTGCGCATGATTTAAATTTTAAATAGAGTTACTCTCAAATAACCAAAGGTTTAGACAGTAATACATCACTGTTGACCAATTTATGGGACTTAATAAAAAATTAAAAAGTGTAAATTTGATTGACTGGGCTAAATTAAAATGATTTTAGAACAAATTGGATCATGCCATGATCATAAAATATTTAAATCTTTATAGTAACAGCTCGTTTATGATATACAATCCTAAAAGTGTACACTTGGTAGTAATTTACAAGGGCAGACTTCCAACTTGCCATGCTCTAGACAGATTCAGTATCTCTCATTACTGGAGATGAAGCCAGTGCGACAGAAAAACAATTATGGAAAAGCACATTAAGCGTACGTATATATATATATATACACCTATATATATAGATACCTTAATTTCTTCAGGGTAAAAGTTTTATAAAAACTCCTTTAAGTCATCCATCCTTTTATTATTTCTGTGTTTGTACATATTTGAGATTTTTTTTTCTTTTTATATAGAGAATAAATACTTTTTTCTTCTCTTAATGAGCTGCCTTTACAGAAATGATATGTGTTTGCTTGTACTTAATTATACCACCGATGCTTTGGTAAATCAGCATACATCTTTATTTTGGTGGTCCCAAAAGTGAAAATGCTTAACAATAAGGTGTTGTGTTTCCTTAGTGGTTCATCCTAACATCTGTATTTCTACAATTGGTTAACATTTTAAGTCATAAACATAACAAAAATATTAATGCCTAAATTCAGAGATTTATTTATATATATTATTATTTATTCATAACTATACACTTCAATAAATATTTATATTCAGAGACAATGAACGCTGGATAAACTTTTTTTCCTTATTTTATTTGGCCATTTGTGTGTACTAACAGCAAGTCTGATCATTTGGGTCTGTTCATCATTTACAATGTAGCTCAAAGGGTGGCTGGAAATAAAAATCCAATGCTATCTATCTGACACTACTATATTTTAGAGGCTTGTTGACCAAACTGAGAAAAGACTATTATGAATAAATGAAGTTTAGGATGTTAAGTGACTACGAAGGTGATAGGGATGAGAACGGTGCCCATACACATGTGCTGCACGGCTGCCCTGCTGGCCGCTGCCAAGAGTTGATTCTATAATAAAATAAAATAAAAAGAGGAATAACCTTGGAGGTCAATCATCACTCTGAAAGTAGATATTAGACATCGCGTAGTATTTGTGTGCCAAATTTCAGGTCAACAGGTCAAACGGTTTGCGAGCTATAGATGATTTAAAATCCTGGACAGACAAACAAACAGCCATGGTAGTGTTTTATATATAAAGATTATTATTTTAAAAATATCATTTTCCAACATTCCACAATCAACTTAAGCACAAACATATTTACTCATAACATAACATTCACCAACCCACTGAATCCGATTCCGGGTCTTAGGGGACCAGTGCCTGTCCTGGTATCTGGCAATGCGGTGATCACCTTGGATGGTACTTTGGGAAGAGCAGCAATTTCATGCAAGTGTTTTTATAATTTTACACAATAATAATTCATAAAATGAGAGTTAAATATCACCCTTAATAGTCCAGTGTCCTATTTATATACTACCTTTAAAACTGTGAGAAATATGACCATTTTAAAAGTTTCAAATTTCACATAATGTAGTTTATAGTGCCTCACTGTGCTGTGAGCTTCTGAGAACCAAAATGACACATGTACATTACAAAGCTGCAGATCAGTGCATAATACTAGCATGCATGACTTTTCACTTTGTTTTTATTTTGATTTGTCATTGTGTAAAATTAAAAAAAAAATTGTAATGCTTTTAAGGTGTCAGTCACATGTACAGTAGAATGTCTGCTTCATGTCCATTAAGTTTGTACTGTGAACGTTTAGTTAAAAATGACAGGCACCTTTTAGCCTGCAGGGTGCAGTGCACAGTTGGAAACTGACAAGTTATTTAGAAAGGCGTTTAGAATGAGAGAAACAGACAAATTTGATTTTGCATTCCATTTCACAATCGCAAAACTCAATAAAATTGTTTTTATGGAGTGGGGGCTCAGACAGAAGCACTAAAAAATGTATACATTTTATTGTTTATAATGTATATTTTGTTTGTTTGTTCGTTTGAAAGCTGTTTGTCTCGTTTTTTCAAAATGTCCCAAAACAATAGATTTTTTCTATTTATTTATTTGTTTTATTTTGTTATTATTTATTATTTTGTCCCCTCTTCTGAGGATGTACTGTATTGCAGGACTATTATATCATGAAGCCTGCATCACAGTATGTATTGTATGTGAATTTAGTGTATCGATTCATACTTAGTAAGAATAAGAGCCTGGAGGTTCAACTATGTGTCTTGCCTCAGGATGCATTATTTAAAGCACCAACCCAGACAAGGCACAAGGCAGCAGATGGCCAGGAAGGGGCTACATCATTAGAACATGAGATATGAATCAAATTATTTTAAACAACTTATATTTTCAAAATGTTAGATTTATACATATCAAAACTTGTGAATAAGTACAGATTGGTAGGCTGCTTATTGGAAAGAAAGAAAGAAAGAAAGAAAGAAAGAAAGAAAGAAAGAAAGAAAGAAAGAAAGAAAGAACAGATGGTAGACAGGTTGTTCCGTGTCAGAAAAGATCAGTTTTCAAACATAGAGTGGGGAGTTGGCGACAAATTTTAGAAACAGAGCACTCAGATCTTTTAAGTTACCTCGTGTCTTCAGGCAACAGAAAAAGATAGAAGGAGAGATATCATACCAAACTGTGACAGAAGCTCATGACACTTACTCTAATGTACAAAAATGTATTTGCCTCTTGATTATTTAGGATACACCATTTGACTATTTCTTACAGACTCTTCATAATTTAAGATGTGTTCATACATATCTGATTACTCTGACAGAATCTGCATGTGAAATGTTGTCATATGACTATAAATCAATTAAGGAGATGCAGATAATACACCAGTCTGCAAGGTACCTTTACTCAGGGTGAGGGACATACTGAAGAGGTTTTGTCTTTTATCTTAACACTTGTTTCATGTCAGAAAGTCTTACCCAATAGCCGATGAATTAATTGGTACCTCTGGTTACCAGATATCAGTATCATAAAATGGCTGAGAAGGTTAATTGTTTTTAAACCAAGTTATTGTCAATAAAGATGATTCAATAATTCTGGAAGTTGAAGAATATAATGAAGTAACACTGTATCTTTCACTGATCTTTTTACTTTGTACACAAATGGCTGTAGATCCAAGTAGTAGTTAGACAGGAAGATGGTTATGAGTCAGTCACACACCATTATTATTATAGATGTTAAGGCAGCAAGCCTGTTGTTAGCATGGCAACACACAGTAGATGTCATTGAAATAGGTATTATAGTTAATCACATAACTATAGAGAATTTATTTAATTATAATTGAATTAACTTAATGTGAAGATTAAAGTATAACACTCTAAAACCTGTTTAATCTAGTTTTGGTTTGTGGGTGGTAGAAACCTTTTCTGGCAGCATTAAAGAAAAAGCAACTGTGGGCAGAATAATGTCCAATACATGGCTCACTCATGTCTACATTCACATTCCCACACTTTAACTCAATTTATAATCACCAGTTATTCTTTAACACAAGTCTATGGGATGTGGGAGGATAATTGATGTGCAACAAGTAGTATATGTGATACTATACAGTTTATCCAGAGACAATCTGCTGGACCGCTGTGTGGATATCATCTGCTTGCCTTTTTTAGTTCCAGCAGACCCTTTTGAATTGCCTGCTGGTAAGAGGGAATAAGTGAAGCTAAAAGGATAAGGTAGCTGGGCTGAGAGATGTGTGTTTATCCACATAGTGAGGGGCAATATTAAAAGTCAGAGAAACTATTGTCAACGCCAAAGTACTAAACCTAAAGATATGCATCATTGCAGGATGACTCCCATCCATTCATTGATGGCATGATAACAGGACCTTTGCCATGTCAGACTTACTGTATACTGTACTTCTGAAATTGCAGGTGGAAAACCAAGAAGTTCTGATTTAGAAATCCCCTGTATTTCCTTTGATACAGTAATTAGTGACGCACAAAAGATGGGGAATCTAAAGCTTTTTTGTTGAACTAACATTTTGCAGGGCTTTTGTTAACGCCAACTCCCTACATTGTTCATGCATTCCATTAAACTAAACAATAAAATGAAAGACGTTAAATCTCTTACTTGTTGTAAAACTGTTGTTTTATTTCCCCAACTTCTTTTTGTGTCTGACCAAAGTCCCAAAAAAATTATTTTATCTTAAGATCTGTCATCAGTTGCAGATTCTGTTATGTCAGTTACTGTATCCATAGTTTATCTGCTGAGCCACAGTGTAGACACTGTGTTCCTGCTTGTATAGTTCCAGCAGACACTACTAAGTTTCCTGCTGGCAAGGGGAAATTCAGCAGCTGCTAGGGTGGGGTAGCCTGACCAAAAGATGTGTGTCCAGGCAACTATACACAGCGTCGATATTGAATGTCAAAGAAACTTGTCAAAGATGAAGTTCCAAACTGTGGAAGCAGTCAAAAGGGAAAAAGTCAGAAGTTGAATACCAAAACTCACTCGTTTGCAAAACCAACAATTAAGTCAAAGGCTGAACTGCCACCATCCAAAAATGTAATTACGTGCTGCCACCAAACAATGTATGAAACAGAGTCACAAGGAGAACTGATATGAATTGATGATGAAACAACATTCCTCACTGAGAACACACACTGAAGTTGTTTAAGGGTTTGAATCCATAATCTGTAGAGCTTCATTGAATACACTGTGGGGTTGAAATGCTTGGTATCAGTGACATGGTGTGCCGAACCTTCTGGGAGCAATGTACCTAACAATGCAGTTCATCTTAATAACACAGCAATGAAATACTGATGTTTACAAAATAGAAATGTGGCAAAAATAGTGATAATAGAAGTCAATTTACATGTACTGTGGTTAATTATTAAAAAAAACACCTATACATTAATATTTGCTGATGTAAAAAGCTTACAAAAACCAACAGTAGAGCATCAGAAAAAATTATTTGAAGAAAAAAACATCAACAAGATTTTCCAAATCATCAAATCTTAAAAGTATTCAAACCAAGAATGCTGAATCCATGAAGTGGCAATATTAACAACTGCGCCGTAATGCCTACCCCCTGCCAGAATACTCAACAACAAAGCAGGTAAAAGCTGAATTCAAATGATAGCATAGAACCGTCAAGTAATGCAAACTAAAACAATCTAGCATCCAGACATAAACTTTACTGTGTATTTGTTTTTTAAACATGGGTCCTAATAATCATTTAATCTACTTTCGTTTCTCTGCAAAAAGATAAGTAGAACATTGAAAGGAAAATTAAAGCTAAATCATTATTTTTCTTTACCACTTCAACAAGGGCAGTATGCTTAATTCATGGAGCAATATTTATTTCTGATATAATCCTGTAATTCCTAAACAGCTTATATAAAATTTTTGGTAATCACCTTAAATTAAAGCCTACACTTCAATCTCATAATGATTGCTTTATTTCAGATCCATTGTAGTGGTGTACAGAGACAAAACTGTATTACTGTCCAAATACTTATGGACCTAAATATATATATATATATATATATATATATATATATATTTACTTATTTATATATATATATATTTATTTATATATATACAGGTATATATACTGTATACATATCAACATGCCTTCCTCTTTTAAAAATTTTACAAAATATATTTTCACATTATTATTAAGCAGCACAAGGAATAAATGGTGTGTCCTTCAAGGCTTCAGCTCTTAAGAAATAATATGCACTTTGATATTTGGGTTGGCTCAGCTGTTAATAGCAATATTTTGAGAAGATGGATTATTCATTTCTTTATTGTCAGCAAGTGTTTTTCCTGGTCCTTAGGTTTTAACACTAGATTGATAAATCTCTGCCTCAGCCTCTCTTAACAATTACATTACCTGCTATAGTCCGATAACAAAGGCAGACCGCAACAGCATGGATCCAGGATTACATTTCATCTACTATGCATATTTTCAGTTGCTAATAATATGAGGTACATCCTAGCATCAGCTGGCATCAAGTACAAAAGTATTGGGTTTTATTTATATATTTTGTATTGATTTTATTAAAAGTAAGCGTCATTCCTTACAATCAGATCATCTTAACAGAACTAAATTCAACCCCCACCCGAGAGAAAGAGAGGAAGGCCAACAACTATAGTAAAACTTTACGAGTAGAAAAGAGGGAAGAGAATACTTTTCCCAATTTAAATGCTTATTCTAAAGTCTTATGTAGATTCTTCAAGGTTTTAAAAAAAGTTTGAACAGATCCTCTAAGTGAGAATTTTAATTTTTTCCAGTTTCAAATAGTATATAATATCAGTTACTCACTGACTTTAAAGACGTGGTCAAGGATTTTTCCAGCTTTGCAAAATGAGTCTACATGCTAGTAATAAAATAAAGGCAATTTCAGTTTATTCTCCTTTTCCACTTTACATCCATCTGGGAGTAGACTAAACACAGCTGTTGGTGAATTAGGAAGGATTGTGATACAATGGCTGTCTGAAAGGTATTTAAAAATTGTGGTCCAAAATGATGTTAATTTGATGCACATCCAAAAACATGTGAACCGATGAGGCTGGAACTAGACTACAATGTTTCAGTTTGGATTTTGCCTCGGAAACATTTTAGACAATTTATAATGAAATAGATGTGTTTGATAAAAGATTTTAAGTTGAATAAATGTATGCTTTGTGCATATGGCGCTAGAGTGAATTCTGTGCATGGCTGCCTTCCACTCCTTTTCTGAAAAGTTGAGTAAGAGCTCCTTTTCCCACTGTACTCTGGGATCTTTGAAATGAAGGAAATTTAAAAGGTTTTTATATATTATAGAAATGCTCTCTGATTCTTCAAGACTGATCGATATTTCTTCTGGAACAGAAGTAGGTGGGAGGTAAGGAAAATTGGGGACATTCCTTTAAGCAAAGTTTCCAATTTGAAAGTAGTGGAAAAGTTTTATTGATGGAGTTAAAAATAGAAGTGCAATTGCTCATAGTATGCAAAGAAATTATCTTTATGCAAATCTCTAAATGATATAATCCCATACATTTTCCAAACATTAAAAACTATAAGTTTGAGAGAAAAAGATGGTTATCGTGTAGAGATGCAACATATAAAAGCTTCTCTATCTTGAAATGCTACATTGGTTCCATATTCTGAGTGAATGAAGAACAATTGGGTTATTGATATACAGACGATAAGTTGTATTTAATGCAAAAGCAAGAACTACTTTTAAAGAGGTACTGCAGGATTTTATTTCTATTGCAGACCACACTTGTGTGTGTTTATCTATGTATGTCAATGTCCAGGTTTTTATAGCATGTATATTTGCTGCTCAGTATTAAATTTGAAAGATAGGCAGTGCCATGCCACCACTTGCTAGGTTGTTGTCGGGTTTGGATGTTTGGAATTCCAAATAAACGAGGTTATGACTGAATCTCATTTCTTAAAAAATGATTTGTTAATGTATATGGAGATGCTTTGGAATAGAAAAAGAAGCTTGGGAAGGATATTCATCTTGACAATGTTGATTCTCCCTGCTTAAGTGAGATGGAGAGTATATCATCTATGCACTAGTTTTTCCATGCAGAAAGCAAAGCTTTGTTGAAAAACAGCTTTATATTTACTTGTGATGTTCACATCTAAGTATTTAAACTGGTCTGCAATGACAAAAGGAAAGTGTCCAATCTGATGTTGTATGCTAGAGAATTCACTGGAAAAAGTACAGTTTTATTCAAATTAATTTTTACTCCAGACATGTTTTGGAATTCTGCTAGTGATGTTAGGATTGCAAGCATGGATATTTATGGGTCTGACATATATAGTACCATATCATCTGCATATAGTGATATATTCTGTTCATGTCCTTCTCTGATAATCCTCTTTATCTCAGATGCATTTTGAAAATGAACAGCCAATGGTGATTGCAAAAAGCAGTGGTGACAGGGGGCATTCTTGTCTAGTACCAGTTTGAAATAGTCTTAAATTATTTTGTTAATACAAACTGAAGCTTCCGTACTGGTATATAGCAGTTTGTTCCATGCACATATGTTTGGGCCAAGCCCAAATTTGTGCAATGTGGTGAATGGTTAGTCCCATTCAACGATATCAAATGCTTTTTCTGCATCCAAAGATAATAAGATCTTCAGAGTGTTGGACTTTATGGGTGAATATATTACATTAAATAGGCTTCGAAGATTGGAAGCTATGTGTCTGACTTTAATAAATCCGGTTTGGTCTTGTGGTATTACCGAAGGAAGTACTTTCTCAAACCTTCTTGCCAGAACTTATTCAGAAGTGAGATTGGTCTTTATGATGCACATTGTAATAAGTCCTTATTTTTCTTAGAAAAGACAACAATTAATGCTTGGCAAAAAGTTTGAGGAAGAATTTTATTGTCTCTGGCTTCTATAAATGTTACCAATAATAGGGGAGCTAACTTAATTGAAATTTTTTAATAAAATTCAGCGGGGTAGCCATCAGAGCCTGTTGGTTTGACTTTGAAGTGATTTTATAGTGTCGAGTAATTCTGAGAGTGCCACTGGTTTATCCAGTTCCTCTGCACTGAGAGTATCTAGCTGTGGTATCTGCAGTGCATCAAAAATCCATTAGATTGCATGTTGTCTTCTTTAAACTGAGTAGAATATAAGGATTTACAATACTCTCTACATGTGTACATTATATATTTTTGGGCAATGATTTTTTCTGGTAATTACTGATATTGCCTTCTGAACTTTTGCTTGTGGATTTGTTGAGCTAAGATCTTATTGGAATTCTCTCCATGTTCATAGTAATGATGTCGTGATTTAAAAATGAGTTGTTGTTTCTTTTGTTGTCAAGAGGTTGAGTTCTGATTGAAAAGCCTGTCTTTTCCAATAAAGTGCCTCATTTGGAGACCTGGGGCCTCATGTATAAACGGTGCGTATGCACAGAAATATTGCGTAAGAACTTTTCCACTTTCAAATCGCGATGTATAAAACCTACACTTGGCGTAAAGCCACGCAGTTTTCCACGGTACCTCATACCTTGTCGTACGCAAGTTCTCAGCTCGGTTTTGCAGACTGGCGGCACCCAACGTCAAAGCAATGCTACTGTTCCTGTGTGGTTACACCTTATTTTCCTGACACGGCTTTATAAATACACTGAAACTAACCGCATATTGTTTATTAGTGTAATACATCTGATTGTAATTAACTTGTAACAATATAATGGTCCAGGGAATAGCCATAGTATTCCAAATACCATAACTGCTTTAGCGTTGTTACTCTCACTGCACCTTCTTCTTCTTACAGCTGCTCCCATTAGGAGTTGCCACAGCGGATCATCTTTTTCCATATTACTCTCACTGCACCACTCAGAGTATTTATATCACTGTATCTGAGTGTGAATCACAGCAGCAGCTGATCGGAAAGAGAATTATCGGTATACAGCTTCAAGCACACGCTGTCTCAGCCACGGCAAAAACATTTCAAAGCCTTTCTTGTATGGACCTCACGGTTCAGAAACAGTTTCATCCCAAGAACTTTAAACGCATTTAATCAATTGCTCCTTGTAGAACTGTTTGTACTTATAAGTACAATCACCCCACTGTAAACTTGCACTACAGTTATAATTTCGCACAACCTGAGCCACTTTATAAAGCACGTATTTATATATGATGACAATATCATTTTTAAGATGAAATGCAGCAAAATATGTTTATTATATTATACAGATAAAACTTTAACTTCATTTAAATAATCTACTGTATATTCTTCACTGGGACTGTAGTGAAGGATAGAAAATTAAACATGTACTACGAAGATATTTCAATGTTCCTTAAACGTTTTAAAGAATCGGCGCTCTAAGCTTACAGATGGCTTAACGTCTATTAAAGAGCTGATTGTGTGGTGATCTGTTACTTGGAGAAAGAAAAGCAAGGACTGCAGTGGCAGCTACGCCAATATATATTGAATATAAAACAGAGAGAGAAAATAGAGACACAGCTAAAAACGCAGCAACAAATTTCGGCAAAAGTTAAACGCTTCTGTCATGAGCACGAGGCGGCTATGCAGTGTCCGCAACGGATGTGGCCATCCACCGTGCATAAGTTACCTTATTGACATTGGCGGGCGAAGGAGCCACCGATTCTTCCTCTGCCCACAAGCCTAGAGCCGCCCCTGAGTACTGCTGCAATAAATTATTTCATCGAAGGTCGCACACAATCACTGCGCTGTGAAACCCATGTTTAATAACGTGCTTTAACTCCTATCATCATAAAAATTATATCACGTATACATCTCAGTATTTTAGTTATTCAGAGAGCTGTAATATCACAAATGTAATGGATTCTGTGTCCAGTTGGAGGAAGAGAGCTGGTTTAAGAAGCAAGTAGTGATTCACACACATAGAGCACATAGAAGATCAAATACAAAACAAAGCATTTAATGTGCTACTTTAATTACGATGTAATTTGAGAAACTGGATAATTAAACGATTTTAAGATGAAGTTTATGATGTTCTACTTTAATGACAAAATAAACTACGTGATTAAAGTGGAAATGTCGAGATTGAAGTTGACTTTTCGTGCTTTTTCCCCACTGTGTGCCTTTTTTTCTCTGTACCCTAATAAGCTTTCATATGACACTCAGACAGTGGGCTACAACTTGTCTTTTCACAGCGACTTTGATATGTGACTTCTTTTTTATTGCCGTGATTTTGTGAACATGAGCTTTCAAGTTTCTCCAACACGCTATGTCACTCGATCAACTTCCTTTTGTTGATTATACCACGGTTATTTGAACAAATAGTATGTTTTTCCTTTGCCTCCACTTGGTATTCGCTGAAATTCTTATATTTTCCCCTGTGTTTTTCCCATTGTCTTTTCACAGAAGGCTGAGCTTAAGGGCGATTTATATTCATTTGCATATTCAAAGAGGCATAGTTCTGGGAGGAGTTGGGGTGTTACATAAAGCACGTGCACGAGCGTTACTTTTCACGCTGATCTGGATTTATGTAGCGGAAGAACATAGAAGTTGGAGTAGGCACAGATTCCTGCATCTGGATCTTTCTGTGCGTAAGCACATTTCGACTTTTGTGCTTACGCCATGTTATAGTGCGAGTTCTACGCACGGCGTTATACATGAGGCCCCTGATGTGTTCTTGATCTATTCTGCTAATTTCACTGATTAACTCAGACACCTTCTTGGTGTCCAATTTATGTTTATGGTAGGGATATGAAATAATCTATCTTATTAAAAATTTCTTCAGAGTTTCCAGGAGTTATCCTGCAGAGATCTCTGAGGATGCATTTTTCTCTAAAAAATAATCAATTTGCTTGAATATAAATTCTGTACAGTTCTCTTCATTTATTAACAGGGGGTTAAGATGCCAGCTGCAAGATGAGTATGTAGGGCATAATGATCTGAGCGCCATGATCAGCGGGGTATGGTCGGAGATAACAATAGTGTACATGCAAGATTTGATTATGGGCAACAAATTGTTATCTATAAAGAAATAATCAATTCTTGAGAAGCAATGATGTGCTGGTGAGAAGAAGGAATATATTCTTAAGTATGGATTTAGAAATCTCCATGGGTCTGATGTTATGATCGATTACAAACTGTCTAATTGTTTTTGCAGTGTTAGATGTTATTACCACTGTGGCTGAAGACCTATCCAGGTCTGGATTTAAAACACAATTAAAGTCTCCAGCCATTATAATTTTTTGAATGTTCACATTAGGAATGGATGCAAGTATGTTTTGGATGAAGTCTTTGTCATACACATTGGGTCTGTAGATATTTGTCAAAATCACTTTGCAATTAATTAAATTACCCATTCACCATCACATATCAACCTTCACGATCAGATGCTATATCTGATACTATAAATGAAATTGTTCTGTGTATTAAGATTCCCACACCTCTGGTTTTCTTTGTATTACTGGAGTGAAATATTTGGCCAGCCCACTCTCTTTGCAACCAAAACTAATCCTTGCTTATTAAGTGAGTCTCCTGTAAAAATTATATCTTGATGTTTAGACCTGTCAGGTAAGAGAATACTTTCTTTTTCTTTAAGTCATCAGTGAGACCTTGGACATTCCATCTCACATAGTTCACTGTTTGCTTATAAAGACATTGCTTCTGAAATTTTGTTGACAATTTATAGTCTTAAATTAAGGTAGTACATTATTACATAAGATAGCTTTAACTTTAATTTCCAATTTTCCCAGGAGTTATGGCTATGAAGCCTATTGTTGTGTTGGCACTTACAATTGTGGGGGTAAAAAAGATTGCTCTCTTTCTCTCACTCCCCTAGACACAGAAAGGATCCAAAACAAAACAAGCCCCCCAGCAGTAGTTTAGAAAGATTAAAGCAGATATATGTATTAGTAATACAGTCCAAATACTATAAACCCAGAATATAATCTTAACACTAGTATCCCTGAAGCCTACGAAAATATTCGTAATGCTGGGCCACCTTAACTTTTTTCCTCATCAGCACTTTTATTTTGCAAATGTGTCAATCGGCACAAGCAGCAAGCAGCCTGCTATCCCATCCACCACAGATGCAGCTAAAGTCAGACATAAAATTCACTCAACTGAAGTCTCTTTATCTGGGAGTTTGGTGTCTGGAATTGTATAGGGTAAATAAATAATGATTATTTGTAATACATACATTTCATGCGTGTTCCGTGTCTACAAGATCTGTGTAAGTGTAGAATGACAGGAAATCTGAGGCAAGAAATGTTGAACACATAACTAAAATAGAAACTTTTTTTCATATATAGTAATAATGACAAAATGTTGATGAGAATTGTATAATGTGAGAAGACAATAAAATAAACACTTTCACAAAAGATATAGCAAAACAAGTGCAGTTTTATTCAAGAATAAAACTGAAGAAAAATAAATTATTCCCTCAAATGGAAGCAAAGATTGCTTACAATGCCAGAAGGACAGTCTTACCACCAGCCTGAAGAAGTTCACCACAGGATACCACAGATCCCTGCTGCCTTCCCTTTCCTCAGCTAGTTCATTACCTGTGCAATCTCAGTGAGATTGGGTGGTTCACAGCTAATTGGAAGATCAGCCTCCCAAAGATGTGTCCTAGCAGTATGATCAGCATTAAATAGCTGCTCAAAGTAGTAAGCCCAGAGAGTCACAACTGCAGCGTCATCCACAAGGACTATTCCATCACTCGCCCTGACTTTGACTCTCTGAGGAACAAATTCGGATGTGTGTAATGCTTTGATTCCTCTGTAACAACAACAACAACAACATTTATTTATATAGCACATTTTCATACGAAAAGTATCTCAAAGTGCTTTACATAATGAAGAATAGAAAAATAAAAGACACAGTAAGAAAATAAAATAAGTCAACATTAATTAACATAGAATAAGAGTAAGGTCCAATGGCCAGGGTGGACAGATATAAGGTGTGGACAGGGTGTAAGTAGGACGTGGGTCACATGCTCATAGATTCCTCTAACAAACATCTCCTTATCTGCTCTCAGAGCCAGTGCAGCCGTCCATCTCAGTTCCCTGTACACATATGGTTACCACAGAACCAAAGTAGGAGGACTGAGGTAAGTGTGTAGGGGGTTGGGGGACTATAATGATTTATACATTACGAATCATTTCATATTGTTTAATTCTGTGCTATAATGCATGAAATAGAAACCACAAACATACTCTTCAAAGTTAATAACAGTACTCACAGTTATGAAACTTCAAAGAACTGACCCTAGTCAGCAACTCAGATCATTTAGATTGCATTATAAGTGTACAATACATAAAACCTTACGCATGTCAAACAAGGAGTTACACCTCACAGGACAGAAGTTTCTGTCCGCAAACTGTAAGAGTTACTGAGTGTGCCACTGATTGCTTCAATTGGGTGTTCCGAAAAAGTGAAAGTAGATGTTAGGCTAAAAGTGATTTTCCTTGAAATGGGTTGGGAGAAGAAACATAGTCAGAAAATCTATCAAACCCAAGCACTAAATCTTAATTGCAAACCAAAAATTTAGCTTAGAGTTTTAGCAAAAGAGTCATATCTCTAATAAACAGTTGACAAGTGTTGACACTAAAAGTCATATGAGATTATTTACAATCTGAACAACATTTCTATCTAATGTCACCTCACATGTCAACTTCTGGGATATGCAAACATAGCAACATAGCAGTAAAGCAAACAAATGCAAAACATAAATAATTCCCTGTAATTATTCAGTCACTGCATTAATACAATATAGATCATTAAATACACTAATGCATAAAATAATTCTTTTTTCAGACCTTCAAGTATTGTGTTAAACGTTATTGTCAGGTAGTTAAAAACAGATACAGAAATGACAGTTTCTGCTTAATTGTCGGAGGTTATCGAACCAATCATTCCTCTACAGTTAGCACAGCAACTGAACTCTTGGAACAAATATTATTTGAGCAAGCCAGACACTTCCATTTTAACTCTCAAAAATGTAAAGCAATAAATACATTCACCAATTAGACATTGTGGTCTGTATTTTTTCCCAAAGACTGCAGAAAAGCTTTCAGGACCAGCTAAGGCAGGAGACCCCAACTCTGGTCCTGGAGGGCCACAGGTTTTCATTCTAACCCTTTTCTTACTGGGTAAGCCATTTTTGCTGCTAAATAAATCTTTTTCTTTTCATTTTAATTAACTTATTTTTTAAGATTTGTTCCCCTAAATTTCCTTATCATTCCTCTGAATTACATAATTTCTTTCCTTAAATGGCATCCAAACAGAAATGAAATGTGAAATGAGTGAGCCAGCAGAAGACCAACTAAGACTGGGTCTCAAACTCCATCTAATTTCACTCCAACCAGTTGCTTAATTAGACAATGATTCTTGTTGTTAATTAAACCCATTCTTTAATTCCATGATGTGTTGCTGCTCCCATTGTGCAACAGCACACATTTCAGAAATTGTTGATTTTCTCTTTTCTAAGAGCACTGTGAAAATGTTTGGGGAACCTGAGTACATCAACATTCTTGAGACCTTCATCTTTCTTTATTTTCCAATATTGTTTGATGGACACAGTCTGCTGACCATGTTTTGGCTCATTTTGTATTTCATTATTGTTTATAATGGACAATTAAGGAAAAAGAAACAATTAAGGGGTCTTAGTCTTCAATAGCAAGTCAATTAAAATTAATTCAAAAGAAGTTAATTAGCAGCAAAAACAGGTCTAATTAAGAAAAGGTTTAGAATGAAAACCTGCAGCCACTGTGGCCCTCCAGGAGTTGGAGACCCCGAGCTAAGGCAAGTTAACATGATATGTGAAAGAAACTGAAATCTGTTTTTGCAGTGAAAAACTACTAAACAACAGCTGCATGTTAGTTAGTAAAAACTAGACATATCATACAAAACACATCAGAAAAACAACACCAAAAGGTAAGAAATAATGCATTTCATCTTAAACTGCCATCATCAGTGCAAAGAAAAAAATCACAGTAAAAAAAGTTTACCCGCAAATAACAATTCATTAACAGAAAAACTCATGTGGAAAAGCTATTAATTTAAAGAGCAAATTGTTGATGCTAGTATTGACTAAATGATTACATTAAACATTAAACAACCTTGGTCATCAAAAAACAAAAATAGCAGCCAAAACAGAACTGTCTTTATATTTAGACACTGCATTTAATGATGAAATGGAAAGCAATTTGAAATCTAATTACTCAATTAATGTATTAATGTTTCAGCTCTCGATTCAAAAATGTACATTTTACTGAATATTACTTAGATGGATGGATCATAGTAGTTCTGTTTATTTCTCTTTTAATTTGTAAGTCTTCTGGGTGAATTTGCCTATAATGTGAAGCTTATTTCACAGACCACAGGTTCTAATGGTATGTAATGCTACACCACTTCTTAATGAATCTTATCAATTAAAGGAGCAACTTAAATAAAGAATTATAAAGAATATATATACAGTATATATATAATGTGTGCATACATCTATCTATCTATCTATCTATCTATCTATCTATCTATCTATCTATCTATCTATCTATCTATGTTCTTTACCTCAAGGTGGAAAACACAAAACTGCATTCCAGATTGTGCAGATGCTGGGTTAGGCTTTAATTATGCCTTGGTACATTCCAGGTAAGTCTGCAGATTTTGAAATGATTTAAAATTTCTTCTTAATAAGCAACAAGAGTGCTTGTGTATGTTTGATCATTGCGATGTTCTTCCCTGTAACATTAAAAATTGCAGTTTCTTTTCCTTACATACTCTAGTTGATTGCTTTTCAGTGACTGACCAAGTCCACAGTATATCCCAGCTTGGGTAACCAGGCGCAGTTATGTAAACACTGCTGTGTGTTTTATGAAACTCGTTTGAAAATCATAGATCATAGATCAGTTTTATGCTGTTTTTTTAAATTACATAATTATGCTTTGATACAACATGATTGATTTTTTCAGTGCATTTTTTCTTAAGAATAAGCTAGCTGTCCATTGTCCAAATATGAACAGATAAATGACCCTTCATCACATGCAATAAAGGTAGACTGTTATTGTATACTCTGCACTCTTCACTCCAAAGTGTGAGATGCTCACCCCTAAACTAATCAGCTGACATACTAAAGGAACAATACAAAACTTATAATTATGCAGCTGCTGAGATTCCTAATATTTAGCAGCAACATGAAGACAAGGCAATTGCCAGCTGTAGTATGTGGGCTACATCAGTTCTTTTCTCACCAAAAGACTCTAATTTGGTCATAATAGACAGCAGCCTATTTAATTAGATCCCGAATGAGCATTAAAATACCACAATTGAAATAGTAACAGGTTTAAACAAATAAAACAAGATAATTGAACAATAAGCTTCTACAAAATACAAAATAAAGTAATATGTAAAAGCACATGCTCAGGTGAAAAAGATGCTTTAGGTATTATTAAGAAATGTAAGTTTGCTTCTTCAAGAAGTAATTTCCAGGTGAGGTTATTTATCCTTACAATGTGCACCAAGACCATATGACCATGCAATAAGCTGTCATATTCATCATACTACATGACCACACAAAGCTCATCACATGGTGGCAGTCTTGGGTCCCAGGAATTAATTAGAGATGGCCAATAAACTAAACAAAAAGAGCATTAAAAAAAAGCCCAAAATAATATTTGTAGCACACCCTCGTAAGATAATTTCTTATAGAAATTGTGTTGTTTGGGGATTTTGAAGCCTCTTACTGTATGGCATTACTAGAAAGGAATCCAAGAAAGAAACCAAAGGCTGAGAGAAATGAAAAACCAGGAGTGGTGAAAACCAGGAGGCAGACAAATGGCAAAAATATCAAAGTCCAAAACTAAACTTTATTTACACCAGCTGATGCAGCTCAATGTGCTTTTTGAGGTCAGCATGGCGGACTGAAGAAATCTAACAGGATAGCTTCTATTAATCAACTACTGTTGGTTCATTTCTATATAATCAAACCAGGCAACTGCAACTCTGTTCAGGACTAAGCGGGTCAGAAAATGACTGACTTGTAAGGCCTTTCAGTTACGCCAGTCAGCATGTAGATAAATGGTATAATCTAGAAACACTTCTCTGCCTTTAAATATTATGTAAAGTTCCAAACTCGTTAACAATTAAGAGTTGTAAGGTAAATGCCTGATTAAAAGAAATTACTTATAAGTAAACTGTAACCAGAGAAGAAAATATAAAATATAATTTAAATTGGCTGGTATAAATGAAGTTAGGATGTCCTAGTTTAACAGGTAGGTAGTTTCAGCACTTTTTTTTTCTTGTCCCTAACAGATACCCAAAATTCATTGTCTTAAACTAAACACTATCAAAGATATACTGTGGTCCATATACAGTATCGCCAAAACAACAAAAGTGTATGTTGTAAAGTCAGTAGAATACAATTAATACAGACACAACCTGATTTATTTTTAATTCTAAATTCCTCAATAGGATTAGTGCAACAGCAATTTATAATGCATTGTAGCGATGACTCCACACATTTGGACATATGACATCAACTGAGTAACATTGCTTGTCATGATATGAAATATATTTTAATTCTTTTCTGTTGTTACATGGCCTTTAAAAATATCCAAGGCATTGTTAACGGCAGGGCTACTCAATTACAATTTCAGTTCGGCCAGATTTTCAAACCAAGAAATTTAGCTGTACCAAATGTTGTTAGTCGCTGGTAAGCAGCACGTAATGAGAAATTTTAAATCAACACTAATGAATGTATTAAAAAAACAAGTAATGTTTATTCCTTGTTTCCCTTTTACATTTGATCACATCTGACACAGGCACATCAAAAATGTATAAAAAAACAAGAAAAAAGCTATAACTGAACAGACTCTGTGGTAGTAGGAATGGTTATTTTTCCACTTTTGAAAAAAAAAAAACAATCCTTTTGCTCCCCGGCACGTCGCAAAGTGCATAAAATCAAAAAAGTGCACAGTATTAGCAATAACGTGTTTCCTTTTTTGAAATATGAGTTCCTCCCCCGATTTAAAGGGGTGGTCATGACAGGCAAGGGATTTTTTTATAGGACTTAAATTATTTCGTTTACATGTCTTTAGTCACTCATATGACAGAGGTTAAACTCCACAGCAAAGCCTTTCCCCTTGAAATTATTTTCCCGACCCCCATAATAAAAGTTACCTGAGTAAGAGCAAGGCACCAGATATGCCGTGAAAGTGCATTGGTACATTTATTTTAATGATGTCTTTAAAATGTCTTTGTACAGCGTTCTTGGCTGTCAAGTAAAGAATTATTAATTATGATTATTACTATTATTATTTTTTTACTAAATCTTGTTTTCCTTGTTTCTTTGTTAATTAGCTCCCATTGAAGAATTTACTAGTAGGAGAACATGGAGGGTGCACATCAAAATGACTGAAGTATTAACTAACAGGGTGGCATTTTTGATACCATTTTAACAAAGTTTACGGTCCACCGTTAATCACAGAGCACCTCTGTAAAACAACTGTAATACTCCTTCAACCTTAAAACACAGATCATATCGCGTTCGTGACAAAACAGCGGGTAGGTGACTGCTTGTACATGTTTACTGACAGTCAGGCCGTCATTTTGCATGGAGTATGTATTAAATCAAAAGAGGAATGGCATGCAAAGATGCGTAAACAGAAAGAGATTGGTGACAATCACATCTTAGTGTGCCAAAACCAAATCAGAAAGGACAACTAAATTCCACAGGGCACAGTTTTATCCATAACAGAGGACCTACAGTATATGATGGGCAGATGAGTGTAAAATGTTTTGCATGCCTACCTTTTGTTTTGATGACCGGTTGCATTATATTCAACCTTTTGTTCATTTTTCTGGCACAAGCATAAACGGGCCTCTCATTGAAATTTGCCATTTGGAATACATTGCTGTCCCGTCAGCAGCTCCATGTACTTAGAAACATTTTCCTGTGTGTGTCTCCAAGTCTGACATCATTTTCATCATGACTCCCTCACACTTAGCGCAGTATATAAACTAGCCTTTATGTGGCTCAGGGATATGGAAGGAGAGCCTGTACCAATATATATGTTAATGGCACATTTGCATAGCAATAAAAAAAAATTGCCTGTTACAATATAATTAGTTTAAAGTTTGAAAGATTTAATTTGCAACTGGTGAAGTAAGTAGAAAGGATAATTACCAAAGCCTATTTTTGGTTGTATTTGAGGCCATTTTTGTTAAAGTCTGGAACCCTGGCATGACACGGACTCTGCCACTTGGAGGTTGCTTCTGGGCTGCATGTGGCCCGTGGGCTGCCATTTGAATAGGCCTGGTTTAGGTGTTTGGGAGGCCAAGGAACCAAGGAAGTTTTTATTTAGACACTTTCTTAATAATATTTCAAAGTAAACACATTTTGCTGTGGTGCCATTTTGTTTGTGAAGACACCAGGTGATTGGTATTACAAGGCCCAAATTGTGCCCTGAAAAAATTCCCCACACCTTTACACCACCACCACCAGCGTGGACTATTGACACAAGGCGTGTTGGATGCATGGTTTCATGCTGTTGACACTAAATTCTGACCTAACCATCTGTGTGCCTTAGCAGAAATCGAGATTCATTAGATCGTCCAGTTTTGGTGAGCTTGTTCTGTCCTTCATTGACAGGAGTGGAACCAGATGTGGTCTTCTGCTATTGTAGCGCATCTGCAAGGTGTTGTGCATTCTGAGATGCTTTTCTACTCACCACAGCTGTAGAGTGGTTACTTGCTTTACCGTAGCCCATTTTCCTCTGATCTCTCTCATCAATAAGGCTTTTCCATCCGTAGAACTGCTACTCACAGGATGTTTTTTGTTTTTTACATTATTCTCAGTAAACTCGAGAGACTGTTGTGCATGAAAATATCAGGATATGAGCAGTTATAGAAATAGTAAAACCAGCACTTCTAGCACCAACAATCATGCTTCGCTTGAAATCACTGAGATCACATTTTTCCCCATTCTAATATTTGGTGTGAACATTTACAGAGGTGCTTGACTTGTATCGGTATGATTTTATACATTGAGCTGCTGCCACATAATTGGCTGATCAGATAATTGCATGGTTAAGCAGGTACATAGGTGTTCCTAATCATTTGCTCAGTGAGTATATATCCTCACATTTTGATGCTGCCACCATCATAATTTTCACTAGGGATGGTGAGACCTGGTGGGTAATCATTGTTTCTTTTGCCCTATACATACAAATAACCAGCCAGGCCAAATAATTACACTTTGGTCTCATCAGACCTTAAGACTCATCAAAGCATACTTTGTGTATAGTAATTTTAAAATCAAATCTCTGATTTGCTTAGAATACTTTTTTATTCCCATTTTGAAGTTTTTGTGATGCTGTGGACATTTGCACTTTGAAAAAGAAGACTTGTTATCTTCGATGGATTTAAGCAGGTAAGCCAGTAATTCCTCACACATTTTGAGTCTGTCAGCTAATTGCCTGGTGTATTGAGGAAATCTATCGCATTTTTCCAAAAATTAGCCTTGTAATTATCAAGGGAGAGTTGCGCATCACAGATCCTGTGTTGTGGTTTTGAATCCCATGACCTATGACCCATGCACAGTTTATACACTCTTCCAGTGTCTGTGTATGTTTCCTCTAGGTACTCCAGTTTTCCTCATCATCTCCATATACATGATGGTTAGGTTAGTTTGCAATTTCATTTTGTTTTTATGAGAGTGAGTGCAAGTGTGACCGCGACCCTGAATTAGATTATGCCACTTATTACATATGGAATAAGAGTTGAATAATACAAAGTTTTGATGATCATTTTCAGTAACATATTGAAAGATTTTGAAATTTTCCATTTAATTTTATACAAAGTGCATATCTTTATACATGCCTGATGATAAATGCTAAAAAAATGTATTTCTAATTTAAAAGCCAATGAAAAATATTTGAGTGATGGGGATTTGTGAAGGTACCATAAAAGCATACTCTGGATTTGTAGATGTATTCTTAACCTACCCCAATATCTTAACCTTTCTTCTGTAGACTTTATGAAACAAGCTTTATAAATGGAAAACTAAGAGTAAGTCTAAATCATTGATTACAGGTGCTGGTCATTAAATTAGAATATCATGACAAAGTTGATTTATTTCAGTAATTCCATTCAAAAAGTGAAACATGTATATTAGATTCATTCATTACACACAGACTGATGTATTTCAAATGTTTATTTCTTTTAATTTTGATGATTATAACTGACAACTAATGAAAGGATTTTTAGAAATGTTGGCCAACTGAAAGGTATGAACATGAAAAGTATGAGCATGTACAGCACTCAATATTTAGTTGGCTCCTTTGGCCTGGATTACTGCAGCAATGCGGCATGGCATGGAGTCGATCAGTCTGTGGCACTGCTCAGGTGTTATGAGAACCCATGTTGCTCTGATAGTGGCCTTCAGCTCTTCTGAATTGTTGCACTGAATGAAAAGAGCTGTATCCGGACAAATATGGTACGGGAAATCTCCGCTAAACTCTACGTTTGCCAGATGTATGAGGTAGAGTGCTTGGAAAGGTAGCATGCAAAAGGAAATTTTGCGAAACAATCAGATACCTCACGTATGTGGATGTATACAGGAATCGGTGGAAGTTTCAAGGAATCCTCACAGCTAGCAATGAGGTGTGATGGCAATCAAGTAGAGGTGTTGTCTTTGTTATCATAGCCGGGTGGGGGGATTAGTCATGGGACGGCAGATACTTCATTATTGTACATAAAAACTGGATAAAACACCCTGTCTGTACAAATGTGTTTACTACATACGTTTAATATTAGGATAGCTTCATTTGTGTTTTTGAGAAAATGTGTACATCATTCAAAATAATTTAAATTCAATAGACATGATTACCTTTTTTAATGTGTGAAAATTACTTTTGTACATGTGTCTGAAAGTTCGTGGATTATAGTAGTCAAGAGGAATGCAACAAACGTTGTTTCAGAATATCATGAAAAAGTTTTATTGTGAAGGTTTACATTTAATCAAGGCTTTCATCACGAGCATAATCTTCTAACTCTGTGTTTTTTTCCACTCTTGAGTTGTCTTGGATTGTATCATCTTTGATCCAGACTCCATTACAAAAAAACATTTTTTTGTGACGATAAAAATTGGCATGTGAAACAATTTCATTGCAGTGTTCACAAAATCGCCGAGCTCTCTTTCTTCTCAACAGATCCACAGATGCCCTCAAGTGCCCTTCCATGATGACAGGCAACATGTCCAGTATGATATTTTCCCCCAGAATAAATACAAACAATTCATTGACTGGGGTGGGCGAGGTGTCATGGTAAGCATCGAATGGTTGTATTTATAAAGCGTCCACTCAAAAACAGTTCCGTGCATTACGTCGGTGACGTCTGAATTGTGACTTGGTGGAAGTACAAAATACTACTTGTGATGGCGTGCAAAAGAAACCTAAGCTTTTCTACTCCTGTGACTAAGGGTCAGCAACCAGCATCAAGTCCACTGAGCATGAATGACTTGATGAAGCAGCTGATCTCCGGTCAAAATGCTTTGTCACTTCAGCTTGAGGCTTTGCAAGAGAAGCAGGCTGCACATACTGCTCTTCTTGAAGAGGCTATCCAGCGTCTTGATGCTCTTGAGCGCAAGTTCGGCGAGCAAAGACCGCAGGAAAAGTCAAGCCATTCGCTTAAAAGAATCAAGAGGGTGCATAACGTGGGCATTGCGGTAAGTTGAGCTTTACGTTAGCCGACAATATAGTAGAAAATTATACCTCGCCAAGTTAGCCTAAGTTAGCACTTAGCTACACATCTACTTTTATTCCTTGTGTGTAGCTTATTTAACAGTTTGTCACGTCCGAATTATACGATGTTGTTTGAAAATTCTTTGTTTATATATATAAAGTTTGGTACATCTCTGGGTGTTTTTAGGGGTTAACATATGGTGTGTTTTGCAGTTGCTGGAGTCCAGGTCTAGAGTCATCCAAACAGATGCAGAGAGAGAACTGTGGCAGACTGCAATTCTGGACCTGATGTCCGATGAAGAGGATGCTATCGTTGATGGAAGACCGGTGTGGGTTGTGAGGTCTCCACCTCACAGGAACCCACAATTGTCCGAGCTTTGCCAGCAGCTTCAGTCCAGATTGGAGGCGGATATGCGCTATGCTCTTACACACCGTCAGCGTGTAAGAGCTGATGGAATCGGGCCAGAAGAAGATTCATTTTTGGAACTTTAATAAGCACTGGTGCATGTGTTTGTTTCAGTTTGTTTCATTGCTCTTAATTTATTTGAACCGTCATATTTGCACATTTTTTTCTCCATATTTTCAGTTTTTTCTTATTCTTACGTTGTATATTTATTAGTGTTTGGTTTTATTTTAATAAAAACATTTCTGAATCAATTTTATTCTCATTTTTTAAACGGTGCGGGGGATGTATAGTACAGTGGGGGTGGGGGTGGGGAGTGTATATGGTCCGTCTATGCTATGAGGGCTTGGGTTGGGCTAAATAAAAAGTGTGACCAATCAAATAATAACAGGAAAGTCACTGGGTAATGTCCCAATAGATGTCAGGGTTGTGGAAGTGTTTTTTTTAAATCAACCAATCAATGTTGAGATAAAAGACCAATGTAGAACAGCAGAGTTGTGCAGAGGTGTAAAATGCAAATGATTCTTGAGGTGTGAATGTCTCCTTGAAAGAGCCTTGAGTGGATTATTTGCCATGGCAACAAATGGCTGTACCATGGAAAAATCCCTCAGCAAGATACATCCGAATTGGTATCAATCCGGAAGTATCCTAGGTTGGTGGAATTTGATGTGTACACTCAGTGGTACTTGTAGATACTTCCGAAAATCAGTGGTGCATACAGGAGTTTCCTAGTGCAGATACACCTCTTTTCATGCAGTGTTGGGTCTGGCGTATTGCATCTTCCTCTTCACAATACCCCATAGATTTTCTATGGGGTTAAGGTCAGGCGAGTTTGCTGGCCAATCAAGAACAGGGATACCATGGTCCTTAAACCAGGTACTGGTAGCTTTGGCACTGTGTGCAGGTGCCAGGTCCTGTTGGAAAATGAAATCTGCATCTCCATAAAGTTTGTCAGCAGCAGGAAGCATGAAGTGCTCTAAAACTTCCTGGTAGACGGCTGTGTTGACCTTGGACCTCAGAAAACACAATGGACCAACACCAGCAGATGACATGGCACCCCAAACCATCACTGACTGTGGAAACTTTACGCTGGACCTCAAGCAACGTGGATTCTGTGCCTCTCCTCTTTTCCTCCAGACTTTGGGACCTTGATTTCCATAGGAAATGCAAAATTTACTTTCATCAGAGAACATAACTTTGGACCACTCAGCAGCAGTCCAGTCCTTTTTGTCTTTAGCCCAGGTGAGACGCTTCTGACGCTGTCTCTTGTTCAAGAGTGGCTTGACACAAGGAATGCGACAACTGAAACCCATGTCTTGCATACGTCTGTGCGTGATGGGTCTTGAAGCACTGACTCCAGCTGCAGTCCACTCTTTGTGAATCTCCCCCAAAGTTTTGAATGGGTTTTGTTTCACAATCCTCTCCAGGGTGCGGTTATCCCTAATGCTTGTACACTTTTTTCTACCACATCTTGTCCTTCCCTTCGCCTCTCTATTAATGTGCTTGGGCACAGAGCTGTGAACAGCCAGCCTCTTTAGCAATGACCTTTTGTGTCTTGCCCTCCTTGTGCAAGGTGTCAATGGTCGTATTTTGGACAACTGTCAAGTCAGCAGTCTTCCCCATGATTGTGTAGCCTACAGAACTAGACTGAGAGACCATTTAAAGGCTTTTGCAGGTGTTTTGAGTTAGTTAGCTGATTAGAGTGTGGCACCAGGTGTCTTCAATATTGAACCTTTTCACAATATTCTAATTTTCCTAGATACTGAATTTGGGACTTTCATTAGTTGTCAGTTATAATCATCAAAATTTAAAAGAAATAAACATTTGAAATACATCAGTCTGTGTGTAATGAATGAATCTACTATACAAGTTTCAGTTTTTGAACGAAATTACTGAAATAAATCAACTTTGTGATTATATTCTAATTTTATGTCCAGCACCTTATGTGTTTTTTCCTTTACTTGTAGTAATCATAGGTTAAAGAGAGCTATTTGAGTAATAGTTAAAAACCTCCACAAACCAATTTATATATCTTTCACTGATGTCTAAGAGACATACAGCATGCTATTGCAAATGAGACAAAATAAAGTTAGACGACATTGCTAATTAAAGCTCAATTAATTCATTTCTCTCTGAAACGCTACCCTTTCAGCTGTGTTTATAAGCCAGATGCTCCTTTCAACCTCCTCACTTGACGTTAAAGATGTTTGTGAATCAACGAGGATCTTATATAGTGAGCCATTTAGATTACTGTATTTATTTAGGTTCAATACTTTTATGATAGGCCATACATTCAACAAATCTCAACTCCTTAAGAGATGTTAATTTTTTAAAAAATGGGTTTCATAAAATTACATTTTAAACTGTTAATTAAAAGGTTAGATAATCTGTATTTGCTACCAGTTAAAGCCTGGATAGTGTCACACACTGTAATGGGGCTATACTCATGAAAACAAAAAGGGGATATGTTACGCTGAAGCATGTGTTCTAACCTCTCTTCCTCTTCCAGCTCGAGAATGGAGCCAGGACCCCACAGAGGAATAACGATCTCACTTACAGAGAATGGTGGAGGTCCTGACACTTGTGGTAATCACTACAACAAACGGAAGTCAGTTTAGTTCTTGAATCCATGACCACTGGACTCACTCTATCCCACAGTAGCATTTGTATGTGGAAAAGGAAAGAAAAGTTAATACTATTTTTTGTTTGCTTAACTTTATTAGCATTGCTGCTAATAAACGGAGATCTTGGGAGACCCCAACACTTATCCTTGGTCTGTCTCATTTTCTCCCACAACAGGAACAGATGGTATATAAAGTGCCTATAAAAAGTAGGCATCCCCTTGAATGTTTTCACATTTTATCGTTTTACTACTTTGAATCACAGTACTGTAGATTTAAGTACCGTAGTCTTTTTTGACACGCTGAAAAACAATGTCAAAATGAAAACTGATCTCTGCAAACTGCTTCTAAATTAATTACAAATATAAAACTTAATATAATGAAATGCATAAGTATTCGCCTATTTTAGCGCTCTTGGCATTAATCCCAAGAGTCCCACAGGTTTGGAATTCTGTGTAAATACGGTTAACCCTGAATATGTCTTGGGATTTATAATACTTAAAATATTAATTTACTAGCTGACGACCCGCTGTAGTAGATAGCGGTGTAAGAATAGCAACAGAAAATGGTGAGAAAGGAATTCAGAAATCAAGAAGAAATAAATACTTCTTGAAAGATGCAGTTGTGAATAGGTGTTTTGCTGGAGACAACAGATAATGAGTCGAAAGATCTAATCCTAGAAAAAGCCACATACAACTGACTGTGGCTGAGGTCTGGATGTTGTTGAGTAACACAAATCTTTGCAAATGTAACACAAGTTGGGATGTTGGGGTCGTGTTTGAAGTAAATGACAACGGTAGCATGAAGAATCTCCGAAAGAGCTTGAATTACAGCTTCACCACCATAAACTCCAGATGTTGCCATATATTGATAGGAGTTGTTGTGATAACTCAACTAGCGTTGGAAAGAACAACAGGAAGAACGTCTCCAAATCTGTCCCAATGTGATGCAATGAAATCTACTGGCCTATGATGTAGTGAGAGAAAATTGCCTTCGTCATCCGTTTGTGTCAAGAAATAACCCACTGATAGGAACAGGCAGTTACTGGATCCCAGAATATAGATGACGTTGTACAAAAACCCGTCGACAGAGAAGATACTGTCGTTCTTTTTTTTACAAAGGCTTATGAAACAACCGTCGCAGTATAACGAAAATAGCAAGGAGCGAAACCAATGCCAATGGTTGAGAGAGTACCTTCCTGTAGAAAGCTATGGAAAGGACTCCCAGACTCACACATGGCCGAAGTGAAAGCTCACGCGGTCAAGCTAGATATAGGGTGGTGACGTGACACCAGTGAGGTCATGAGAGAGGAGCGGGGAATGCGGTAGTCCGAAGGAGGAATATGAATCAAGAAAAGCGGCATGGGGGTGTATGGGAAGCCTCAGGCAGTATTAGGAAGGGTTTGGAAGAGGAGGAATAGGAATCGAGAAATGCTGTGTGGGTTGCATGTGGGTGGGACCAGTTTTGAAGAGGAAGCAGGACGAACCAATAGGAATCAAGAAATGCTGTGTGGGCTGCGTATTGGGGGAACTAGTTTTGAAGAGGAAGCAGGACAAACCAGAAGAGAAATATATATAAGAGCCAATGTTATAGTCCAAGATGTAAGCCCAAATAACACTTGGGACAGTACTAGGCTGCCATTTAGTAGATAAAATAACATTGCCTTCAACCAAAAAACAATGGTGTGTAAACAAGAAACTGTAAATCCAGTTTTAGAACAAACTGAAACTAAGCCATTAGTTGAATAACTGATAGTGATGACAATGTAAATTGTTCATTGACATGGATCATAACACAGATGCATATGGCACCGTACAACTGAACTGCCATGATATTCCTGATGAATTTGTACACCTGAAGGTTCTCTGTGATGCAAGTAGGTGCACGGCAAAAAGGCAAAATGATTTAGAAGGAAATATCCAAGTCACTGAATATCCCTATGAGGCCAGTTAAATCAATCCTTAACAAATAAAAAGAGTATGGCACAGCTGTTAATGTGCCTAGAACAGGCTAGTCACAAAATTTGAGTGATCTTGCAAGAGATTATTAGTGAGTGAGATCACCAAGAGACCACTGAGAGCTCTGAAAGAGTCAAAAGGTAAAGTAAGTGTGATTGGAGAGACTGTACAGATGACAGGTGTGGTCCAAGTTCTTCACCACTGGCAGCTTTATGGTAGAGTTGCAAAGAAAAAAACAACTTAAAAAAAAAAAAAACACATAAGCAACACCTCATCTACACTTTGTCACAAGGCACATGGAAGACTCTGAAGTCAGCTGGAAAAAGGATCTATGGTCTTCTTCATATTTGGAGTTTATGTTTGGCAACTATTTGGTTATATTAAGGAACAGATATAGAGGATTGTGCAATTATAGGAATACTACACCCAGAATGGCATTGTGCAAAACCTAGTTGTGCTGCTGTGTTCTTTTGGAGAGGATTTTTTCCTCTTGGCTTCCTTTCCATTAAAGTTGTGCTTGTTCAGGCTTTTTAATAAAAAAGTCATTACCCTTTAAATTTACCTTGTTGACAGATCTCTGGACTCGGACCTTTGGCCTCTTTGAGATACAGTCAGATATTTGCAAGTCAACTGTATTGAATACTTCCCACTTCAAAATAATCATTCTCAATGCAGAGGCAAGGTTAGCACATCAAGTCAGTGTTTTATTCAGTAGCAAATAAAGGGAGAGTAAGACATTTGGGTTGCATCACAGCATCTCAGAGACTCAAAGCTTTTGCAATTTGTTTTATAGAGTACAGCGAGATCCCTTCCTTGCTTAGGCAAAAACAGACACTGAGTTTATCTAATGACCAAGATCACAAATCACTTCACTTTTCAGAAAATAAATCATTATTTTAATTAATTTTAACAGCAAAGGATTATTTTTTAACAATCACGATGTACTTTAATTTGGTAAATTGTCTTCTAAAGTGTAGCATTATTAATAATTTTTTCAAAATACAGTGCCTGTGTTTGCAGTTTAAAATGGTGGTCAAAAGATCATCAATAGTGTTGATCAGTGAAATTCGCCAGAGTTTTTTTGCAGCAAACATACTGTATTCATTGGTGGCCTTTATTTTTCTGGAAATTTGCTGTTCAGCCATCTTACACAAACGTTTTTCCCATTATGAAATGAAAAATATGAAAAAGACCACAAACTGCTGAAATCTTGTATTAGCCAATAATGGTGTATGGTTGGTCTGCTCTCGTAGCTGCCACCATACAAGTGTCTTAATTTTCAATTTATTATGCCAATCACTTAAGACAAAATACAGAAATTTAAAAGGAATGTGGTATTTGTTAAATGTATAATAACTACCAAGTAGAACATAAAATAATAAGATAAGATCGATAGTATATATATATAAATGCTGCTCACAAAAATTAAAGGAACACTTTAAAGAAACACATTAGATACATCAGATCTCAATATGAAGTTGGATATCTATACAAATAACGACAGGGCAATGTCTTAGGAACAAAAGGATGCCAAGTATTTTAATGGAAATAAAAGTTTTCTGCCTACAGAGGGCTCAATTGTGTAGACACCCTAAAATCAGAGTGAAATGAAGATGTGGCAGGCTAGTCCATTTTTTCAAAAACTTAATTTCTGCTACTCAAAATGCTTTTCAGTATCTTGTGTGGCCCCCACGAGCTTGTATGCATGCTTGACAACGTCGGGCATGCTCCTAATGAGATGACGGATGGTGTCTTGTGGCATTTCCTCCCAGATCTGTATGAGGGCATCCCTGAGCTGTTGTACAGTCTGAGGAGCAACCTGGCGGCACCTAATGGATCGAAACATAATGTCCCACAGATGTTCTATTGGGTTTAAGTCAGGGGATTGTGAAGGCCATTCAATTGTTTCAATTCCTTCATCCTCCAGGTACTGCCTGCATACTCTTGCCACATGAGGCCGGCATTGTCGTGCATTAGGAGGAAATCAGGACCTACTGCACCAGCGTAGGGTCTGACAATGGGTCCAAGGATTTCATCCTGATACCTAATGGCAGTCAAGATGCCGTTGTCTAGCCTGTAGAGGTCTGTGAGTCGCTCCATGGATATGCCTCCAAGATCATCACTGACCCACCACCAAACCAGTCATGCTAAACGATGTTACAGGCAGCATAATATTCTCCACGGCTTCTCCTGACCCTTTCACGTCTTTCACATATACTCAGGGTGAACCTGCTCTCATCTGTGAAAAGCACAGGACGCCAGTGGTGGACCTGCCAATTCTGGTATTCTATGGCAAATGCCAATTGAGCTCCCCGGTGCTGTGCAGTGAGCACAGGGTGCAGTAGACATTTGGGCCCTCAGGCAACCCTCATGAAGTCTGTTTCTGATTGTTTGGTCAGAGACATTCACACCAGTGGCCTGCTGGAGGTCATTTTGTAGGGCTCTGGCAGTGCTCATCCTGTTCCTCCTTGCCCAAAGGAGCAGATACTGGTCCTGCTGATGGGTTATGGACCTTCTATGGCCCTCTCCAGCTCTCCTAGAGTAACTGCTTGTCTCCTAGAATCTCCTCCATGCCCTTGAGACTGTGCAGGGAGACACAGCAAACCTTCTGGCAATGACACGTATTGATGTGCCATCCTGGAGAAGTTGGACTACCTGTGCAACCTCTGTAGGGTCCAGGTATCACCTCGTGCTACCAGTAGTGACACTGACTGTAGCCAAATGCAAAACTAGTGAAGAAACAGTCAGAAAAGATGAGGAGGGAAAAATGTCAGTGGCCTCCACCTGTTAAACCATTCCTGTTTTGGAGGTCATCTCATTGTTGCCCCTCTAGTGCATCTGTTGGTAATTTCATTAACACCACAGCAGCTGAAACTGATTAACAACCCCCTCTGCTACTTAACTGACCAGATTAATATCCCATAAGTTTCATTGACTTTATGTTATACTCTGATTAAAAAGTGTTCCTTTAATTCTTTTGAGCAGTATATATATATACAGTCTTTAGAAAAAGCTTCCGAAAAGGTCTCAAAGATGAATGTCCAAGGGTGGCTTTTTGATACAGCAATTAGCGAAGTACATGAGTCTCTTCTGCTGAGTCACCTTTATTTTAAAATTCTACGTTGGATTCCAGGACATGTGATGCTAAACACATTTGATTGGCTAGCTGTCCATATAATACATGACTTTGCTTACAGTCTTTGATCTTTTAAGCATGTCCAAAATCCAACTTTTACAAAGCAGTAAACCAGTTTGCTGATTCCTAGTCCTAGGTGCCCATTCGTTCACAGGTTATAAAGTAATCATTACTACCGAGGCATCCTAGCCATTTCCTGGGCTTCTGCTTGTTTACGCAGATGTTACTGTGATTGATTACTGGAAAGAAGATGCTTTGATGTTAACTATCCTTGTAAAATTAAGTTCAGTCCAAGTAGGACACCATTTTGCCTTTAAATCTACAGAAATTGGACTCCTCATTTTGCAAATGTCAACAGGGTTAGAAGATGAGGTAATGTAACACAGTGGTAAACAGGCCAAAATCGCAACATTTTAAAAAAACATGTTACTGGCATCAAATTAAAATTAGCATATATTTTTCAAAACACAACACCATTTCTCAGTTTCAATATCTGATATTTTGACTTTGCACTATTTTCAATTAAATACAGGGTTTACATGATTTGGAAATCATCACATTCTGTTTTTATTTATATTTTGGAAACAGGGTGTGAATGATTTGGTGCCAAACAAAAACAAAGATTTGGAGATTTGCCCCATATGTTGTCTTGGAGTAACCACTTTAGGCTGATACAGGTCTTTTCTCTGTAAAAATACAAAAGACAAATGAGTATTGTACATAAGTTGACTTTATACAAAAACAACAGGAAATGAAATGATGTCATCAGTACGGGAAGAAAATGAGGTCATCAGGATGGAAGTGAGGTCATCTGCAATGGAAGCAGCAATGAACGAGCAAAAGCATTAAGGAAAAGAACAAATTGTGGATAATTGGCAGGGGTTTCCTTAACATTTGTGGCACTATAAAGACCATTGCTCCATTATAATCCACTCAAAGCTAGTTCAATTTTTCCTTCCCCATTAACTTCAATATATTTTGGGGATTTCTAAAAAACTCCTGAATATTTCTACAGTTTCACTGAACTTGATGCAAAGTGAAATCTACAGGGGCCTCATGTATAAACGGTGTGTACGCACAGAAATGTTGCGTAAGAACTTTTCCACGTTCAAATCTCGATGTATAAAACCTACACTTGGCGTAAAGCCATGCACTTTCCAATGGTACTTCATACCCTGCCGTACGCAAGTTCTACGCTCGGTTTTGCAGATTGCCGGCACCCAGCGTCAAAGCTGTGCTACTGTTCCTGTGTGGTTACTCTTTTATTTTCATGACGCGGCTTTATAAATACATTGAAACTAACCGCATATTGTTTATTAGTGTAATACATCTGATTGTAATTAACTTGTAACAATATAATGGTCCAGGGAATAGCCATAGTATTCCAAATACTATAACTGCTTTAGCGTTGTTACTCTCACTGCACCTTCTTCTTCTTCTTCTTTCAGCTGCTCCCGTTAGGGGTTGCCACAGTGGATCATCTTTTTCCATATTACTCTCACTGCACCACTCGGAGTATTTATATTACTGTATCTGAGTGGGGAATCACAGAAGCAGCAGATCGGAAAGAGAATTATCGATATACAGCTTCAAGGACACGCTGTCTCAGCCACGGCAAAACGTTTCAAAGCCTTTCCTGTACGGACCTTGCAGTTCAGAAACAGTTTCATCCTAAGAACTTAATCAATAGCACCTTGCAGAACTGTTTGCACTTATAGGTACAATCACCCCACAGTAAACTTGCACTACAGTTATAATATTAGACAATCTGAGCCACTTTATAAAGCGCGTGTTTACATATGATGACAATATCATTTTTAAGATGAAATGCAGCAAAATATGTTTATTATATTATACAGATAAAACTTTAACTTCACCCATGTTTAATAACGTGTTTTAACTCCTATCATCATGAAAATGATATCACGTATACATCTCAGTATTTTAGTTATTCAGAGAGCTGTAATATCACAAATGTAATGGATTCTGTGTCCAGTCGGAGGAAGAGAGCTGGATTAAGAAGCAAGTAGTGATTCACACACATAGAGCACATAGAAGATCACATACAAAACAAAGCATTTAACTTGCTTACTTACGATGTGATTTGAGAAACTAGTTAATTAAACGATTTTAAGATGAAGTTTATGATGTTCTGCTTTAATGACAAAATAAACTACATGATTAAAGTGGAAATTTCGAGATTGAAGTTGACATTTTGTGCTTTTTCCCCACTGTGTGCATTTTTTTTCTCTGTACCCTAATAAGCTTTCATATGACACTCAGACAGTGGGCTACGACTCGCCTTTTCACGGCGACTTTGACATCTGAGAACTTTTTTTCTTTCCGGCACTGTGCGACTTTGTGAACGTGAGCTTTCGTGTTTCTCCAGCATGTTATGTCACTTGATCAGCTTCCTTTTGTTGATTATACCACGGTTTAAATAAACAAATAGTATGTTTTTTCTTTGCCTCCACTTGGTATTCGCTGAAATCGTTATATTTTCCCATGTGCTTTTCCCATTGTCTTTTCACAGAAGGCTGAGCTTAAGGGCGATTTATATTGATTTGCATATTCAAAGAGGCGTAATTCTGGGAGGAGTTGGGGCGGAACAGAAGGCGTGTGCACGAGCGTTAGTTTTCATGCTGACTGGGATTTATGTAGCGGAAGAACGTGGAAGTTGGAGTACGCACAGATTCCTGCATCTGGATTTTTCTGTGCGTAAGCACATTTCGGCTATTGTGCTTACGTCTTGTTATAGTGTGAATTCTACGCACGGTGTTATACATGAGGCCCCAGGTTTGGCTCATCACTAGTCATCAGTCCAAACAAAGAACTATTGCCTTTAAAGATATGTGAACATTATACAGGGAGTGCAGAATTATTAGGCAAGTTGTATTTTTGAGGATTAATTTTAATATGGAACAAACACAGTGCTATCAGTCAATCCAAAATGTTAATAAACCTGAAACCTGAATGTTTCACAACGGAAATGTGAGTGTGAACATCATCAGGGGAATACATATGTGCGCACAATTATTAGACAACTATTAGTGTGCAGATTTATTATGCAACTAAAGGAAAAATGAAAAATTTCCCATCTCACTTGTTTATTTTCATCTGTTATAGTGAGAATAATAATCAAACACCTCAAAATTTACAAATAAACATCTCTGACATTTCAAAAAAAATAAATCAATCAATCAATGACCAATATAGCCACCCTTCTTTCCAATAACAGTCATAAGCCTTTCCATTCATGGAGTCTGTCAGCTTTTTGTGGAGCAGTGACTACAGCCTCCCAGACACTCTTCAGAGAGGTGTATTGTTTTTCTCCCCCGTAAATCTAGCGTTTAAGAAGTGCCCACAGTTCTCGATAGGGTTTAGGTCAGATGAGGAAGGGGGGCCATGTCATTATTCCTTCATCTTTAAGGCCTTTACTGGCTGGCCACGCAGTGGAGAACTTCGATGCAAGTGATGGAGCATTGGCCTGCATAAAAATCATGGTCTTTTTCCTGTATCACTGTTTGAAGAAAGTGTCTTCGAAAAACTGGCAGTAGGTTTGGGAGTTGATTTTGAGTTCATTTTCAATGCAAAAGGTCCAACTAGCTCATCTTTAAAAATACCAGCTCATACCAGTACCCCACCTCCACGTTGGAGTGGAGCTCTGTGCCCATTACTGATCCACAGGTCCATCCATCTGGTCCATCAAGAGTCACTCTCATCTCATCGGTCCATAAAACCTTTGAAAAAAATCTGTCTTCAGATATTTCTTGTCCCAGTTTTGACGTTTCAACTTATGTTTCTTGTTCAGTGGTGGTTGGGTTTCAGCCCTCCTTACCTTGGCCATGTCTTTGAGCACTGAACACCTTGTACTTCTGGGCACTCCAGGTAGGTTGCAGCTCTGGAATACAGGGGTGTTAAAAACTATTTGCCCCCTTCCTGATTTCTTATTCTTTTGCATGTTTGTCACACAAAATGTTTCTGATCATCAAACACATTTAACCATTAGTCAAATATAACACAAGTAAACACAAAATGCAGTTTTTAAATGATGGATTTTATTATTTAGGGAGAAAAAAAATCCAACCTACATGGCCCTGTGTGAAAAAGTAATTGCCCCTGAACCTAATAACTGGTTGGGCCACCCTTAGCAGCAATAACTGCAATCAAGCGCTTTGATAACTTGCAATGAGTCTTTTACAGCGCTCTGGAGGAATTTTGGCCCACTCATCTTTGCAGAATTGTTGTAATTCAGCTTTATTTGAGGGTTTTCTAGCATGAACCGCCTTTTTAAGGTCATGCCATAGCATCTCAATTGGATTCAGGTCAGGACTTTGACTAGGCCACTCCAAAGTCTTCATTTTGTTTTTCTTCAGCCATTCAGAGGTGGATTTGCTGGTGTGTTTTGGGTCATTGTCCTGTTGCAGCACCCAAGATCGCTTCAGCTTGAGTTGACGAACAGATGGCCGGACATTCTCCTTCAGGATTTTTTGGTAGACAGTAGAATTCATGGTTCCATCTATCACAGCAAACCTTCCAGGTCCTGAAGCAGCAAAACAACCCCAGACCATCACACTACCACCACCATATTTTACTGTTGGTATGATGTTCTTTTTCTGAAATGCTGTGTTCCTTTTACGCCAGATGTAACGGAACATTTGCCTTCCAAAAAGTTCAACTTTTGTCTCATCAGTCCACAAGGTATTTTCCAAAAGTCTTGGCAATCATTGAGATGTTTCTTAGCAAAATTGAGACGAGCCCTAATGTTCTTTTGCTTAACAGTGGTTTGCGTCTTGGAAATCTGCCATGCAGGCCGTTTTTGCCCAGTCTCTTTCTTATGGTGGAGTCGTGAACACTGACCTTTATTGAGGCAAGTGAGGCCTGCAGTTCTTTAGACGTTGTCCTGGGGTCTTTTGTGACCTCTCGGATGAGTCATCTCTGCGCTCTTGGGGTAATTTTGGTCGACCGGCCACTCCTGGGAAGGTTCACCACTGTTCCATGTTCCACTCACTGTGGTTCGCTGGAGTGCCAAAGCTTTAGAAATGGCTTTATAACCTTTACCAGACTGATAGATCTCAATTATTTCTGTTCTCATTTGTTCCTGAATTTCTTTGGATCTTGGCATGATATCTAGCTTTTGAGGTTGTTTTGGTCTACTTCTCTGTGTCAGGCAGCTCCTATTTAAGTGATTTCTTGATTGAAACAGGTGTGGCAGTAATCAGGCCTGGGGGTGGCTACGGAAATTAAACTCAGATGTGATACACCACAGTTAGGTTATTTTTTAACAAGGGGCAATTACTTTTTCACACAGGGCCATGTAGGTTTGGATTTTTTTTCTCCCTAAATAATAAAAACCATAATTTAAAAACTGCATTTTGGGTTTACTTGTGTTATATTTGACTAATGGTTAAATGTGTTTGATGATCAGAAAAATTTTGTGTGACAAACATGCAAAAGAATAAGAAATCAGGAAGGGGGCAAATAGTTTTTCACACCACTGTATGAAAGTACTGGAGGATAATGGGTTCCTGGTAGCTTCATGTTTGATTCTTCTCAAATCTTTGGCAGCTAATTTGCGTCTTTTGTTCTCAACACGTTTCTTGCGACCCTGTTGACTATTTGCAACAAAATGTTTGATGGTTCTGTGATCACACACCAATATCTTAGCAATTCCAAAAGTGCTGCATCCCTCTGAAAGACTTTTTACAATTTTTGACTTTTCAGAGTCAGTTAAATCTCTTTTTTGGCCCATTTTGCCTGAGGAAAACTAGCTGCCTAATAATTCTGCACACCTTGATATAGGGTGTTGATCTCCTTAGGCCACACCCTCCCTCATTACACAAATACACATCACCTGACGTGCTTAAATCCAATAAGCATTCAAGTTAATACAGCTTGGAGTTGGAATATACGCATTAAAAATGATGATATGGTCAAAATACTCACTTGCCTAATAATTGTGCACACAGTGTATGTGCACTTTAAGGCGGCAAAGGTTTTGATCTCGGAAAACATGCTTTCCGCGTTACTGAGTTATGTTTATGGCAAACACAGAATACTGGAAAAAAATTTGTGTTATCACAAATTTCTGGCTCTATTTTTTATAAGGCAAGTGTATGCTTTGTTTGCTTGTTTGTTGAAAGGTGATTGTTGTCAGTCAAGTTCTCTGTAAATAAAGAAGTAAAACAGCACAAAACCAGACGTGTGTTTGTCATAAAACTGCCTTTCTACCAAAATACTTTTACAAGATGTAACATAAAATGAAAAAAGGATTCTACAGTTTCCATTGACCACATTATGGCAATCATGGTAATATGTGGTTACTTCACTAGTTGTCTGAGTCTGTCTGGAGCATGTCCATACAGTAGCTTCAACCTGCATATTTTCCTCCCTTTGTTTCTCAAATTCTCTCTCTCTGTCTTTTCACATCCTAAGTTTATTGGAGCTCCTCATCAGATTATTCTGGTTCATACAGATACATGGTCTGATCTCAGTGAGGTACTGGGAGACAGTGCCAAATGTGACTGAAGTAGGTTGGGAGTCTTATATACCATACTTATACATTGACACAGGAAAACACGAGTTGAATATCCAGAGAAAAGTTTAAAAATCATTGTGACAAGAACGTTAAATGTTCTAGCACTAAAGTTTTATTGGAAGAGTGTTTTAGCCTTGTTTTACACAAGTGAGGTTTCAAAATGCACAACAGAGCAGAGATGAGGCTAGAAAATAAAGTCAAAATATCAGAAATAAGTGTAAGTTACTGATCATCAAAACTCCAAATTACTGACATTGAAAGTGAATAAGCAAAAAGATCTTTGCACTATCCAGATTTGTTTTTCCCGTAACTAAACCACACAACCTGTTTGTTTTTTTAAAATATGGATAATATACTGTGACAGATAGGGGGCGCTGTCGTTCCCTTGAACCCTCAGACTAGACGCCAGACACTAGGTAAAAGTCCAATAGTTGACTTTATTATAATTATATAGTGCACAAAGCACCCTCCTCTCCACAATACTCATATACTAAATCACCAATACTCAATAATACAATCCTCCTTTCCCAGACACATTGCCACCCTTCCACCCAGCTCAGCTCGCCGTCTGGGATTTTCCACAGTCCTTTATAAATATGTGACCCGGAAGTGCTTCCGAACTCTGAGACCATGTGACTTCCTAGCACTTCCGGGTCAGATCCAAAGTCTTCTTTTAATCCAGGGCACATACGAGTCACTGGGCCTCCCTGCAGCGTCCTCTTTTGGCCCCCAAGGTATCCAGCAGGGCTATAAAGGAAACTCCACTGTCCATGATTCCCTACTGGCATTCGGGGCACCTCCATACTGCAGGGAGGGCTCCACCAGGTGGTATTGGCCGGGATGACTAGCCGGCCATATTCCACAATACAAACTGAATTCTTGGTATTATGTTCTTTTTGGACAGTAAAGGCTTTTTCTTGGAACACCTTGCATGCATGTAAAATTATTGCTATCTCTTCCTGATTGTAGATGTATGCGCTTTGACACCACCAATTGCAAGAATTACCTGCGGATGTTGCAACTAAATTTTGGTGTTCTTAGATACTTCTTTTAGTCTTAAACAGTCAACTCTTGGGCTAAATTTGCTAGGACAGCTAGTCCTGGAGAAATTAGCAGTCATTTGAAATCTACACCATTTATAGATGATTTTCCTTAGAGCAGAATGATTCATTTAATATCATTTGGTGATTTTTTAAAATCCCTTGCCGGACTAGTTGACACAACCTTCTTTCTGACAGATTAAGGGAGTTCTTTTCATCTTTGCTTGATGACACCACACACATCAATGGCAAAGAGAACACCAGACCTTCAATATCCACGGTTTAGATGAGAAATGCTCCACCTTGAAACTCCTTGGCATCTCATTTAGAACAGCTGAATCAAATTTTATGTATTTATAGCGGTCATAAATGTAGTGGTGTGCTTACTCTCTCCATATCACAATCTCACAAATCTCCATTTTTAATTTAGATTATGATAATGAATACACCTAGTCAATTTTATGTGTTACTAGCCGTCCCATGCGGCTCCGCCCACATAGTAGTGTAGCGGGACAGTGAGGAAGGCCCTGCTATCTACTCCCAACGTCATGCTTCCCCCTCCCCTCGTCCTGCAGCCTCTGTCTTGGATTAGCGCAAATATATCTCTCCTGCAAGTGAACTATGATTCTTAGTGTGATGAAAGAAGTCGCAAAATCAACCAGAATGTTCAAGCAAATTACAGATAAAAACCTGATCTAAATTCGTTAAGTAGTTCTCTCGTTTGCTAGTTTAGTGGAGGTAAGGTACACCCTGAGGCTGGAGTGTTAGTTGGAGGGCCTCTTGGATTCACGCAAATAAAACCGTACCTCAAGCGAACGACGATACATTGCGCAATGAGAGAAGTCACAAAATCAACCGGAATGTTCAAGCAAATTATAGAAAAAAAAAAATCTAAATCTGTTAAGTAGTTCTCTCGTGAAAAGCAGACAGACACACAGACAAACGCTGGATTTTATAAGTAGAGAGATTTACTCAAGTATACCATCTTTATCAGAAGGCACTGTTTGCACGAAGATCTGTCTTTTGCTTTTTCAAATATGTTGAAAAAGTAAAAACTTTCCATGAGGTGTACTTACTTTTACACATGACTTTATGCTGATTGTTGCCCATTAACTTCTCATCTTTTCTAATTACTTTTTCATTTCTCTTTCTGCCAAACTGCCTAACATGTTCACATGTTTTTTGCTATGATAACACCTTCTCAAATGACTTGATGCACACATGCTGTTTTATTTTGCCTTAGACTCTAAAGTGTAGTTTTGATTTCTGGTTGGGAAATTTGAGAGAGGGAAACCTGTAAATGTCCACTTTATTTAAACAATGTTGACATTTTTAGGAGTGCCACTTGTTCTGTTAGTCTATCCTCAACTACTACTAAACAGTATTGTAACGTCCTGGGGGTTTGAGCGACGAAGTAATGGATCTGGCCAATTTACACCAGACTGGTGGCCTTAAAAAGTACCATTGGCTTCTTCAGCCTCCATTTGCCCCATTCCGCTCACATCTTCTGTGGCACCATGTGCTCCTAGCTGCTTAGTCCCAGCGCCTGTGCACACACACCGGCCAGCTCTGACTTACTGCACTCACCTGGTGGTCAGAAGCAACCCGTACGGCCACACTTTTCCCAAATCCCTTAGCCAAGTCAAGGCCAGGGGGCACATCCAACGTTCACCAGTTACCAAGGACCATAAGGTTTCAGTCTCTGCTGTCAAGACACCACCCCTGATGACCAATAAGGGTATAATTACCCACATTTACTTCACAATGTACTTTTTTTTTTTATTTTGATATATGTTATTAGTCCATGAGGGGAAATTGTCTTTTTGCATGGCCTTTGCAGGTTAGGGCACAGGGTCAGCCTTTGCACAGCATGCTCGGAGCAATTTTCAGGTTTAGGGCCTAGTTCAAGGGCCCAGCAGAGTAGAGTCCTTTCTGGCAGTAATGAGATTACCAGCACAGATCCTTTAACTTACAGCCATTCTAACCTAAAGAGGAGCAAGGAAATCTACCACAGTGTCGGCAGATGAGAAAGAAACCATTGCACAATCACACAGACTCCCAAACTCACTCATGATGGATCAGTTTTGAGGCACCAGTTAACCTAGCATGTGTATTTTTATCATGGGAAATTGGAGTAGCTGGATGAAACCCATGATGACATAGAGTAAAGATATTGGGAATTGCACTTTATTTTAAAAGCCTGTAAATGTAACAAAAAAAAAAAAAAATACAAATAGTATGATCGTTTTGTTTTTATCATCCAACATTCATCTTTGAATTACTTAGCAGCTAAAATGAAGCATTAATGCATATGATATTTTACAAATGATGACTTTGACCTTTCATTTCATATTTAGGTTAAGTTTCCGCTGGCTGGAAGTCAAACTGCACATTTCATCCTAAAAGATTGATGTCTTTATATTTTTTGAGAATAGGTTTAAAGTGTTATCGTGGGAGGATTTGTGAAGATGCTGTGATACACCCTACTGAGCAGGTACCATTATGTGGATTAGATGACAGACATCACCAGTGCATCAGATGTGTTTTTTTTTAACCCCACCATGACTCAGAAAGCAACAGTTATTTAAAAAAGAAATGAACAGAATTCTTTCAATAACATTCCATTCTCATTTTTAAATTCAGAGCAACTCTCAGTGGGGAAAAAAAAATGTGCCCTGAATCTTGCAGCCAGTCATTAAGTTCAACCTTGACCTTCTTCACTCATAGGCTGACATCCCCAAAAGGAGGTTGTTTTTTTTGTTTTTTTTTTTTTTTTATTCTCAACATACAAAAAGCATGAGATTGGAAACACAGCCTGGATTTTATAGTTTAAGAGTCCTTGAAAACTGAGCAGTGCCTTTTATTTGAATTATGAAGGCAAACACATTATAAATACAGTAAACACTTCTTTTCACACCTCTTTAATAACATCATTCAATCCATTGACAATGTTAAACTAGCATTTTCATGAAGCTATCTGAATTCAAAAGGCCCTCAGGCATATTCTTTGCAGTAGAAAGGCCTTGTACAAAATTTATTTGTCAATAAAAGATGAACGTACATTATTTGCATTGTAGTGATTCAAGATTTGTTTTCCAATTACATCTGCGATTCTGCTTTTATCTCAGTGACGGCAAAGAATGCATCTTCCTAAAATTTGTTGCTGTCACAAGAAATACAGAGTAGCACTCTCTCAGGCTTGTTTATTTCCATGTACAATATAACGTGAAACGTTACTTTCCATAAGCTGAAATAGAACAAAACAAACTTATAAAAGAGAGGGCATTGTCCTGTCTACTTTTACTGTGCATATGAAACGAGTAAATAATTGGACAGGCAGCTATATGATTCCCTACAAAAGGTTTATCTTGGGACTTTTTAGCCCAAACAAGATCCTCTCTAAGAATCTTAAGAACTATCCTACTTCTGATTGCTACACTTAACCATTTAAACTCAGCCCCATTGTTTTGGACCCACCAGCATGACCAAACAATAATACAAAATTTTACAAACCTGCATAAAATCATCATTTTCCTCCGAACTCTAATTAAAGTACAATGTTTTGCTCTATTGCATATCCTGATACCACATTACAGTGTTTTTTCTTCCTTTCCTTAGAAATGGCAGCACCACCTGACCCCATTCCCACCACATTGCTTTCCTGAACATCCCAACTCAACTGGGTACAATTTAAAGGACAGGCTATTGTCAACTAAATAAGATGGGTGTTGAAACCACATTTTTTTTTGCAAAGATGTTTTAAAATCCTCCAAGTATTGGTGTTATAATTTGAATGCACAGTATAGTTTTTTTACTAACTCTATATATTCTGGTAGAGTAAAAGGTGATACATTATACATAGACGGCCAGAGCTCTTCAATAATTTATATGTACAGTATGTATGCTATGGAATCTTACTTGAAACAGTTAAAATGGAGACAAACAATCCTGTTTTTGTACTACTTCAAAACTGTAAAACTAGAAATATTTCTTGTATATATTTCAAAACAATATTTTCTGGGTGTTTTTGACACGTTCACTGACACTTTTATAGTATTCCAACACCTATGTAAACAGAAATAACATTCAAAGTACATTTATTTTGGTAAAAATGTTACTAAATTGTGCAACATACTCTTCTGCAACATAAGTAAGCAACATAACTAATTCTTTGGGTGTATACATTCTGAAAGAAAAATGTCTGAGGGATAGAACATGAATACTGAGTGAAGGATGGTGATAGTATAGCCAGTTAGATCAAACTGGCTGAAAGCAGACATAAATGAGTCTGAATTTTAAGGGTTAATCCATTCCCCTATTTTCTGTACCTGCTTATTCTACTCCAGGGTCCACAGCCAATTCTGGCTGGACCCAGCACTGGTCTGAGCACTAGTCCATGGCTGGTAAAAATGAAATTAGGATTTTAGAAACAAAATATGCTAAAGAAATTTTCAGGGCCATTTCCTGGCTTGCGCCTAATTCAGCAAATACAAAGTCAGTACCCCATGGCCTTATGAATGGTTTCTGAAGGTTTAGATAAGTGTAGAATTATTGGAATAAATACATAAATGAATAAATAGAAATAGGTTTTGCACCATTTAAGGTTTTGACTTATTTCTGTAGCTTACTCTGTAAAAGAATTACAAAGCAGGAAGATGTACTAAAGAAGAGAGAACACACACAATGTGACTTGTCATTGTAGACAGGCCTGAGAGGGTAGCGCTTATCCAGCCACAATACTAGGCCTGTCCACAAATAATTTTTTAATGAGGAGAAAATACTCTTTTGTATAAAATATATGCACTGGTAGATCCACAAAGAACAGAATAGGTAATTTTTTGTTACTTTTATTACGGTTGATAATTACAAATGAGAGCTCATCAAAACTACATATAGATATTATAAATTGCCTGAAATTACGTACCTCCCACTGCTGAATAATGTAACTATCTGATATTGCACTGAAAGATACACAAATTAGCAAGAGAATTAAACCAACAAGCTGTGAATTACCTAAATTCAAAACTGAGCATCAAGTCAAACTGTCAACAAGTTATGTCCACAAACTCAGATGAGAATATTGCTGCTAGAGATAACCTTTCAACATACTACATCACTAACATCTGATGGCATGACTTTTGCGACCACAGTTTCTGGCCACTTGGAGCCAATATCTTGACGATAAACATGATAATGATCACTGTGGATGACATTGGCACAAACAATCCTAACCAGGCTGTAATGAATACATACCGAGGGAGCCTAATACAGAGTGAGTTTTTACTTTGGTCTGTACTTTGCTGTGTGTTTTTGTGTCCTTCACCCGCTGCTGTGTCTCTAGTGCTTTATACATACAGTACATGTGCCGTTTGGCTTACTGATATGCTGTTCTAGTGTTGAGTGTGTCATTAATATAGCCATTTGGTTAATATAATATCTGATTGACACAGTGTTGTGTTAAACCTACAGAAGCTGTTGTGGTATTTATTAACTGGTTGCATTTTTGTTTTGGTGGCTTTGGCTCGATGCTTTTTTCAGTTAGCTCTGTAGGGTGGCATCCAGGCAAAAGATCTGTTCTATTGATGTAAGCTCGTCTGTGGCCTATTGTGGTACCGACCTCTTGTTACAAATATTTTCTTCAGACTAATGCTTGACTCTTCAGTGCATCAGCATACCAGCTGCTTATTTAAATTACATTGGCAGTAATTCCTTTGTTCGAATAGTTTAATAGGATTTATTTTCACTTAATTAGAAATTCATAATGACTAGTGCCCATCCAGAGAAATGAAAAGGTTGATTTGAGGGAATGTTCTGCACACACTTACTTTGTTGTAATATTACACTCTAAGCACTTATTTTAAGACTTATTTTTAATCATGCCAGTAATACTGAAAATGTGAGTCAATTTTCTGAACATGTTTTACCATCATAGTTTCATAGAATGATGACAACATCAGGTAAATACTTAATTGGGACACTACTCTATTGTAGGGAAGCATCATACAGTATATTACCTAATTTTTGGATGTGGAAACTAAACTAGAGAAGCCAAAGAAAATCATCATGGAACTGTAGACAATGTTCAAACTGTGGCAACTGAGACAGAGTCAAATAAATGGAGCTCTTGGACTACATAAGTAACTACTATTCCATCATACCACTCTTAGAGCTCAATGGTCATGCCATGGCATTTCCTAACCCGCTAAATCTAGATTAGGGTCTCATGTTGGATTGGAGCCAATCCCAGGTAATACAGGACACAGTTACAAACCCTGGAAATGGTGACAGCCCATCACAGGGTGAACACACACTAACCACACACTAGGGCCAGCTTATTGTCACCAATTCATCTAACCTGCATGTGTTTAGACATTAGGAGGAGAGCAGAGCACCGAGAGGAATCCCACACTGGCACAGTGAGAACATGCATAGCCTAATATCATATGACATCATTAAGCTTAAAATGCTCATTCAAAGGTTCTTTTCAATTACAATAAAGTGTTGAATGTGAACAAGAACAGTGTTTAGAATTTGCCCTGTTCATATCTTGGGACCCAGTGTTCGCCAAGAAAACACCCCATTCTCCGTGGCACCGCTACCACTAACATACATTACTGCCACTTTACCAGATTCTATTGACTTACAGTATGTCATTTTCACAATATACAGGTTTGTCCAGTTAAGATGGAATGGTCTACATTAATTGTATTAATTCATAATTTTGTTTCTTATTCCACACCTTCTTGTTTTTCTCTGACAGGAATAAAACTTTGATTGGTCCTCAGCTTCTACACTGTATTCATTACAAGGCATAAGCACTTGTGTATTCTGGTAGGCCTCTTTTGACATCACTGTTCTTTTACCCTGTACTACTCATGTCAGCCTCTGTCATTCTCTTTCATCAGCAGTTAGCTCCCAATCAAAAGACCTCCACTAATGTTTTTTGGTGACTTATCCTTATTACCCTTGTCTTGTGAAAATTTAAGGAGGAGTTCCTGAAACATATTTTATTTACCCTGACAGTATTCAGGATTCATGACCATTTAAATATTTAATTCAGAGATGTCCTCTGAATGGCCTATGAAGTCTATTGATACCTTACTAAATGTTTTAAATGGCATGTCTGTTCATAAAATATGGTTTCACTAAGTATACAACTACATCCCTTTCCCTTAGGCTGAGTTAGCGATCGTTTCTGGCTGTGGAGTGGCTTGCAAATGAAGACTGACTCCCAGCACCTCTATCAGTTAAATAGCCCCGGGATGGAAGGAGCAGCACTGGCCCAGCAAAACCAGACGTAATATCAAAGCTTGTTGCTGGACTTGATTTTTGGTCTGGAAGTGAGAGGAAGGAGGAACAACTGTGGTTCCTAAGGCACTGATGTCGGTACACTTACCGTACTAGAGCTATGTAGATGTTCCCACTGCGCAAATGTATATATTGTAAGATAAAAATGAAGTGTTGGGGCACCTTGCAGGCGAACCCTGTATATTTTCAAAACTAAACAAAAAAATCACAAGAATAGCAGGAAGTCTTTTCAGATGCGAATCAAGAGAGTAGGTCCTGCTGGTGAGACCCCTTAAGACAGGGGTTCTCAAACTTGGTCCTGGGGGACCCCTGTGGCTGCAGGTTTTTGTTCCAACCAGATTCATAATCAGTGACAACACCTGATAGTACTGATCACATTTAATCAGCTGGTATTATTTATCTTTTATTCTACATTCAGAAAAAGCTAAATTTTTACATTTATAAGAAACTTAGAAATATTTCTGTTTTTGCTATAGATTTAAATGCTTAACTCTCTTTTTATTATATTTCGCCCTTTCTCTGTGAAGTTTGCTCCCTTTATTGAATCTTAATAATGACAATTAAAAACAAGCAGAGCAGAAACCCAAGCAAATAACACTCAATCGTGAAAGGACGCGATTACCTTAGCGTCAGCCCAACAAAGTAGTAAATAACAGATTAATTAAACAATTAGATCACCTAGAAAAGTAGAATGACAATCAAGATGAAAATACTGTTAAAAAGAAAAAAATACATATAACTGCTTAGTACATTTTAATACTTTTTTTTTAACCAAACTTAGTTTTCTAATTTGTATATTGTTCCCAAAACAGGGAAACTGGTAAACAACAATTTGCTTAATTAGCCCAGGAGTCCAATTAAAAACAGAGGCTGGTTGAAACAAAAACCTGCAGCCACAGGGGTCCCCCAGGACCAAGTTTGAGAACCCCTGCCTTAAGAAGAGACCAAACTGTAAGAAGTGGGTCCAAGGAACCATGACCCAGGAGTGACATATCTGGTGTTGTCAGTCATCAGATCTGGAGGAGAAGTATTAGGCAACAGTGTCAACAGGTTTAAATCTGTATTCTCAGACAAAGGACTAAAGTGTTAACCTGAAATGAATAATGGAGCCTTCATGTTGTGCTCTTGGGAGGCAATCCTTAGCAAAGGTGTAGTACATCTTGAAGCTAAAGAATGAATCTTCAGACCTTCAAACCTTCAGAGGGCTGAATTCAAAGACATCCCAAAATTCAAATTGAAAAAATGATGCAGCAGGCTAGTCCATTTTGCTGAAATTTCATTGCAGCAACTCCAAATCATACTCAGTAGTTTGTATGGCCCCCATGTGCTTGTATGCATGCCTGACAACATCGGGAGGGGGAGCATACTCCTAATTAGATGACGGATGATGTCCTGGGGGATCTCCTCCCAGATCTGGACCAGGGCATCATTGAGCTCCTGGACAGTCTGAGGTGCAACCTGGAAACATAATGTCCCAGAGGTGTTCTATTGGATTTAGGTCAGGCTAGCGTGGGGGCCAGTCAATGGTATCAATTCCTTCATCCTCCAGGAACTGCCTGAATACTCTTACCACACGAGGCACGGTATTGTTGTGAACCAGGAGGAACCCAGGACCCACTGCACCAGCATAGGATTTGACAATGTGTCCAAGGATTTCATCCCGATACCTAATGGCAGTCAAGGTGCAATTGTCTAGCCTGTAGAAGTCTGTGCATCCCTCTATGGACATGCCTCCCCAGACCATCACTAACCCACCACCAAACTGGTCATGCTGAACAATGTTACAGGCAGCATTACATTCTCCACGGCTCCTCCAGACCCTTTCACATCTGTCACATGTGCTCAGGGTGAACCTGCTGTCATCTGTGAAAAGTACCGGGCACCAGTGATGAACCTGCCAATTCTGGTATTCCATGGCAATTGCTATTCGAGCTCCATGGTGTAGAGCAGTGAGAACAGGGCCTACTAGAGGATGTTTTTTGATTGTCTTGTCAGAGACATTCACATCAGTGGCCTGCTTGAGGTCATTTTGTAGGGCTCTGGCAGTGCTCATCCTGTTCCTCCTTGCCCAAAGGAGCAGATACCGGTCCTGCTGATGGGTTAAGGACCTTCTATGGCACTGTCCAGCTCTCCTAGAATAACATTGTGTCGTGGAATCTCCTCCATGCCCTTGTGCCTGTGCTGGGAGACACAGCAAACCTTCTGGCTTTCCTGAAGAAGTTGGACTACCTGTGTAATCTCTGTAGGGTCCAGGTATGGCCTCGTGCTACCAGTAGTGACACTGACTGTAGCCAAATGCAAAATGAATGAAAAAACATATGAGGAGGGAAAGATGTCAGTGGCCTCTACCTATTAAACCATTCATGTTTTGTGGGTCATCTCATCGTTGCCCCTCTAGTACACCTGTTGTTAATTTCATTAACACCAAAGCAGCTGAAACTGATTAACAACCCCTCTGCTATTTAACTGACCAGATCAATATCCTAGAAGCTTCATTGACTTGATGCTATACTCTGATTAAAAAGTGTGCCTTTAACATTCCCTGAAAATAAGTCAATAAATAGAAAAACATCTGTTGTCAAAAAAAAAAATCTTTTACCCATGTGCCCAAGGTTCCTCATTTTCATAAAATGGATGAGGTGTTCCATATGCCTGTTAACCCTTTATAACTTCATCCTCACATTTAGAAAGTGGTGAGACTTCCCTGCTACCTGTTTGGTGTTCTTGCTCTCTAGGGTCCTGAGAAGGCATTGTCCATTCCTGGCTAGACAATCACTTTTTATTCCTTGTCTATTAGCCTTGAAAGACACCTAGGGCTAACAGAGCATACCCCCCTAGTGATGTGTTTCTTTCTGCACTGGCATGATGAGAGGCATCACCACTGCTATTGCCTGTTGTTTCTCTGTCTTCTGGGGAATTATTAAGTCCTTCCATAGTCTTGTGTTGTGTTCTCACCTAAAATCATCTTGTCTAACATTTAAAATTTAATATTTTGCTGACACTAATGTCCAAGCTGATTTACAAGATCAAGCTTTATTACAATTGTTTACTAACAAATTGGAGCAGAGGAGTGTTAAGTGAGTTGTTCAGGGTCACACACGGTAACCTTGTACTTTAAAGTCAATGCCTTAGCCACTGCACAACGCAACCTGCCAGAGCAATTAATGATTTACAGTGTATATCATTTTATATTGTAGTATAAAGAAATGAATATGTCCACTTTTTTGCACAGAGAACTGTCAGAGTGCTATATCATCTTTATGAGTTCCTTTTGTTAGACCATTCATTTTTATGAAATTTTGATGAGTACTCTGTTGACACAGGTTGGCTTACTACACCTGTCTACTTGGCAGCTACCCTTAGTCACCTCAGCTATATTTATCAAGGACAAGGACACAAAAGAAATATTTTGGAACACTTCACAAAATGACAGCTTTAAAAAAGAAAAAAAAAACCCTCAAGTGCTAGGAAGCCAGTTTAGTGCATTGAGAAGGTCTCCCTCATGGCAGTGTGGAAACACGGCCAATAAAGAGGCACAAAAGATGTTTTTTATTCTGTCTGCCTACCAGAGCAATACTGTTACAAAAATAAAGATACTTTTTACATAACTCCACTACTGGCAGAGGAAGTTACCTAAGCACAGTGGGGTAAAGACAGTGATTCTCTCTCAGATGTAAGAACAACATAAGAGATGCACACTGTCCTCAGCTATTAACCCCATTGTTAGAGTTGTCAGAACCATTTTGAGGTGGGCTTCATCTCCTCTGTACATACCATGTAGGACAAAGGAGACTCAGCAGTTTGCAAGAAAGTCAAAAGTAGTAGTGGACTTGTCTATTAGAAGGACATACACTCTTCTACATTGTGTCTACATTGCGTCTTCCTGATGCATAATTAGGAGACCTCAGAGTGTGTAGATAAGCTTCTGAATAGAGCTGGGAAGAACCCAGGTTTCATTTTCCTTTTGAGAACAGGTAAGAAAAGTAAATGTAAGACAGTCTTCGGGACAAAAGTCTGGCCCGTATTTTGTTCCAGTCTAGGTATAACTGAGAAGATGGTTTGATGTATAGTTGAGATCTTGCTATTGTATACCGATGACAGGTGGGGCACCTTTTCCAGAAATGAAAATGAAAAGAGACTTGTTTCTTGCTAGTGTTGCAGATACTTTAATAACGTTCAAGAGTTTTGCAGTAAAATACCCACCTACAGACTGCACTGGCATTGATTACTTGCATGTTCGGGTTGGATAATGGATGGATGGATGGATGTTCATAGGGTTCATAGCAAGAGTTTGGCTATATAAAGTGTCCGCCTATGGACTGTATTGGTAGCAATTACTTATATAGTTATGTCAATATGTAACGTTGCCACATATGGATTTTTCTTTTTTGTATATTATGTCCTGTTCTTTGATTGTTATATTTTAGTAAAAGTACTTGTAGCAAAGATACCGGATTTATAAATAAGGGGTTTGTGTCTTTAAACAGGTTTTTATGGATGTGCTTGTTGGAACTGTAGTGTGTAGTTGTAGGCGCTGCTCATGTATAGCTGGAAGAATAGAATGTGGTTGGACTTTTTGACTTTTGCATTTTTCATCAACTCAATCATCAGTAGCACCCAAAAACCATTTGTGAACTGAATATTCGGAGTAGAAGTTAGTTTTGCATGGCCATCAAATACAGGGTCAGTGGTGGCCATTTTTCCTCATTCCTGTCTGCAGCTGATCTTTGTGGAAAAGGTGTGCCTCACAATATCATTCACTTTCCGAACTCTGGCAATAGGACTGTCTTATATTATACATATTTCTGAGAAGCAGTCTACAAAAGGAGATTATTCCATCACATCTTTCCATCTAGTAACTGTTGTTTGCACCTCAGGATCCACATCCATAAAGACTTTTGGGGACTGTATAAATTGTCTGGGTGGAGGGGAGTTGTTTGTAGTGTTGGTTTTACATGTTTGTTATTACATTTCATTCCAGCTGGGATAGTTCCTTACTCAACTGGGAGGCAAGTTTAATGGAAAGAAATGGGAGACCACTTGCATGGAGTATTTGCTCCCCTGATACAATAGGTGACAATCTTCCCTGGGCTACGGTGTCTGCATGGATACCAGCAGGGCCTGCTGGAAATTGCAGTCCCATTAGAAAGCACTGCTGGGTTCAATGGGTACCGCTGGGGGAGCTGCAGCGACCCACTGCCTCTACTTTAAGGAACTTCCACCTGACATGGAAATACTTCCATTGTGTAGCACCATAACACTGGAAGTACTCCCAGGTCTAGCATTAAAGGGATCCAATGCCTCACCCTACGGAGTAAGGGTTGAGAGGTGGAGGACTAAGCTCACCTAGAAGTGTGGAAGGTGAAAAAGAAAGAGAGGGTGTAAGAGTTGAATCTGAATCCTGGTCCAGTGTGCACCCAGAATGTGGCTGAGTCTCTTATCCTTCTGAGCTTATGCTTAAAAGCTGATGCTGTCATTTTATTCTTCACTATGATAAAAGCATTTTTGTTATTTTTATATAACCCTTAAGAGAAAATGTTATATTTTAAGGTATAATCATTTTTTCTATATTTTTAGTACTAAGCTGGATTATAAAATTAGACCATTGTTCCACAAACCATGAGAAAACATGATGAACGTTCAGAAGCTCACACATTTCTTAAAATAAGAATAAAAATAATACATTTAAAAAGTCACATACACCCTAAGCTAACAGGAGTATCAATCAACCTAGTGGACATTTGTGGTCATTTAAGGTATCAACGTTTCTCATGTCCTGTTAGCAACTGGGTGTAACCAGTCATGTTAAAAATTTTCTGATTGTGTAATGAATTCCTTTTCTGAGTAGTAACCTAATCAATGAATTGTATAAATATAGTGCAGAGGACACTTTTTTCTTTGCAAAACACTTACTAATATGTTGTTTGCCTCTTGCAAGATTTAGATAAAGAATAACGATTGACGCTTTCTCCTGCCTGTGTTTTATTGCTTAAATCGGGGCATTCCAGTGTGGGGTGTCTGTTTAAATAATTTTTTTCCACAAGGGAGAGAAAAGAATTGTACTTGGGTGATTCTCTTACTAACAGAAAGAAGTTTCTAAGGCTCTTGTGAAAAAAAAATTCACATTCTTGAACCCAGGACTTGTGATAGTGTTGGTGTGTTTGAAGGTTTGTGACATAGTGGTGCCCCATACAGGCTACAATATATTTGATGTTTAATAGATTCCATTTATTTTGACATTTTTATAGTGTGTTTTGTTAATATTCAGGTGTTGAGATGGAAAATGCTGTAGGCCTTAGGTGCTGGCCTAATTCCATCCATCCTTTATTTTTCATAGCTACACATATCTGTTGTGAAATTGTCACCCCCCAGAAGTTGGGGTTTGTTACAAATGTAGTCGTAACATCACCACACACAGGCACTATGATAATAAAAGGTATGTGAAGGATAATATTAATATTCTCCAGTAGAACAGAGGCTCATTGTGATAGGCTTGACACTCAATGTACTCAACCTTGAGGTTGACAGAACTTTGTAGCAGTTGCTTCTTGGGTTATGGGGGATGTTGGGCTGGAGGGGGGGTGGCTAGAAGGATTAATGTTGGGGTTCCAAATCCACGTCTAAAACCCAGCAAGTATTTCTGGTATTTCAGAGTTGCTAATGTACCTAGGATTTAAGGAGTGGGGTATTCAGGTGGAGATGGATGTAGAAGGATAGGTTTGGGGTTCCAATTTCAAGTCTAAACCGTAGCAGGTATTTCTGAGGGTCTCCACCAGAAGATGTTATTTTTAAGATTATAATAAGCCCTTTCTAGTCACCAGGCCAAAGAACTTGGAGTCAGGTGATTGTTCGACAAAAGTTTAACTGGCTGGAGAAAATTAGACCAGAGTCATTGTAAGATTGAAAAATTGAAGCAAGGAAGTATATCAAAAGTGTGAAAGAGCATAATACATTGTGAACGCGTAGACAGCATTGCAAACCTTGTAATCAGTAGGCACAGTGAGGCCATGAGGAGTTTTTTGGACACTTTCTGATTTAACTTGTTATTTTAGGTCTGGGGATGGCTCATGGTTGCTATCTTTAGGCCATTGAATATAAGTAGATAATAATGTCTTGGAAACCAGAAAGTACCCAGAAATTGATAAAAACTCCATATAATCTGTTGCCTAGAACTGTAACATTAGTTTAATGCAATTTTATTTTATTCTTACAATTAACATTGTCATTAGTAACATTTAATATGCCATATACATTAACTGCACTGAGGTTATTATATCACATTTTTATCCACATCATAAACAGTATAATATTATGAAATTAAAATACGGAAAGGGAGAACAAGTCTAAATAAATTGATCTATAGATAAGCTTTGCAAAATGGAGCAGACAAAATACTTCAGAAAAAGGAAATGTAAAAAGTAATTACCAAAGACCAAAGTTGCCAGCCCTCCTAGCATGTCTTTATCTTTCATAAAGGGCAATTTCCCAAAGCTAATATGCAATAGCTAACAGATCACACATCTTTATCTTTATATTCTTCTCCAAATAACAAGGAGACAACTCCCAGATGGCATAAACATGACAGAGGCAGAATGTAACTACATTAAATGCTTTTTATTTGTAGGTGTTTTACTAAAGAATTATGACTAGCTTGGGGCAGCCTTACCTTTTTTATAGGAATCTGTTATCTCTTACATTATACAGCAGTGCTCTGGGTGGCCTTGCTGACACCCTCCCTTTGATAGTAGCTAGAGGGCCGTCTACAAACACATTTCTCACTTTGACTCTCTAAATTCTTTTCTGTGTAGGTAGCGTGCCTCCCCTGTGCTGGTTTCAAAGGCAGTTTAAAGACCTCAGCATGCTAGCATTTTCGTCAATGTGTCTTTAAAATGTTACAGTAAAGGTTTCTTTAAACCATGTTAAAAATGTGACAATTCAACAACACTTAAGGGGGCCAAAAGTAATTTAGTTACTAATTAATTACATTTAGGCTGTCTTTTTAATTTTTCCTGTTACTTAATCAGTCTCTTTATGAAACAGAATTTGTTGAACATCCATAGTAGATAGGTCTTTCCTCCGAAAAATCTGTGGGAAGAGTTAAGTCATTTGGGTTCCTCCAATACTTTTATTGTCTTTCCCTTCATGGTTGTAACACAGTTAAATCTCGTAACATCTATGGTTTAGCGTAGTAATCTATTTCTGTTCTTATCAGATTGTCTATTAAAGTGGTCCCTTCACCAAAGAAATTCATGCTTAGGTTTATCCTGTCGGTATATATATATATATATATATAGTGACAGATAGAGGGCGCTTTCATCCTCTTGAACCCTCAGACAATACATCAGACACCAGGTAAAAGTCCAACAAGTTGAGTTTTTATTAATACATAATGCACAAAGCATCCTCCTCTCCACAATACTCATTAAATAAATCCACAATTCAATAATCAATAATACACTCCACCACTCCCAGATGCGTTGCCACCCTTCCACCCAGCTCAGCTCTCAATCTGGGGATTTCCCATAGTCCTTTATATTGCCTGACCCGGAAATTTTTCCAATCCTTCAGTCCATGTGACTTCCTATCACTTCCGGGTCAGATAAAAAGTCCTCTTCTTCATCCTGGAAGTACGTCACTTCCCCTGTCGCTTTGCCTAGGACGTACTTCTGGGTTATAGGGCACATATGACTCTCTGGGCCTCCCTGCAGCATCCTCTGTTGGCCCCAGTGGTATCCAGCAGGGCTGTAGAGGAAAACTCCATTGTCCATGATTCCTTGCTGGTATCCGGGGCACCTCCATGCTGCAGGGAGATATATATACTAGTACATAAGATTATATTTTTTATGTTTTATCAATTTGACTTTGTGGATATTTTTATATATGTTTTTGCTGAATCAGTGATCTGAACCCTAAGAAGTTTATTAAAGGCATTTTCATACTGATAGTCCATTCTCTTTGTGCCAAATCTGGAAAGGATTAGTTACTTTCTTTCAGTCTACAATTAGTTTGGTTGCATTTCACAGAGTAAACTCTTAATTTGAACCAGAAGTAACAATAAACACACTGCGGGTGTATCGTAAACTTCATTCACCTGGCAGAAATTTTTTTTTCCTGAGAAAAAAAGCAAGATTAGATATTATTATGTGGTTTGTTTATCAAGCAGATTTCTGTGAACAGAATGTTTATCTGATAACTAGAAGAGAATATTAAAATGAAATAACATTCCACGCTACAGAAAGAACACATTTCATCTGGTGACTCTATGGTAAGCTCTGCTGATGGCATATGGCAGTGTGGTCCAGTTTCATTTAGGCAGCCTACATAGGGAGTGAATTTAATTTCACTGTATGATGTTGTGTACTTACTCTCCAATAACCTGAACGCCACCTCTATTTACATTATCTCAGATTGTAAGTCTACTGTCTTTAGGCTTAGAGATACTTGTTAATAATATTCATTTAGGAATGCTTGAATCATATTTACTATAGACTCAGAGTTAATGAGCCTCCAGTGTCCACATTGAACCAGAAGTGCAATTGCTTTGAGAGGACGCCCCACCTGTGTGCATCACTCTTGTTTAGTAAGATTAGAATTTGGAATTAGAATTTGATCACCAGTTGCAAAAGGAATTAATTTCTCAACAACTCTGTATGTAATTGAACTGATCTACCTAATTACAAGTCAATCTACATTACTTTTTTGCGTAGTCTACTGCTAACCAATCTGATCATGAGAGAGAAAAAGAGGCTCCTAGGTGGAACCAGGTGCTAGGATTGATCTGATTAACTGGTAGTTGCGTAAGTTGTTTTATGTGAATTTGTGCACATGTGCAGATTTATTTTTATACTAAGATTGCCCAATTACCAGTAGAAATGTTTCCCAAAATGCATAGTTTTCCCTGTAGTTAGATTGGTCTTGTGTCAGAACTTCATTCGTTCCTCACGTGAACTGCTCCAGGATTTGCTTGGCATCACATTGAGGCCATCGTTTCCAAAGGGTTTCAATACTATTGTTTTGGTTCACACCAGAGTGCAACTGGGGTTCTCAAATCTACATAAGAAAACCTGTCTATAGGGTGACGACTCCAGAGTTAGAAAACATGCACAGAATGAACTAATAGTGAAAGCACCTTAAGACCCCAACAAGACCTAAATTGCAAGGACTCAAACTATAGATATAAAAAGACATTCTTTTTTAATATAGTGTAGGCTATACAAGCTAAAATAAATGGGAACGCCCATTTATTCCCTTCTGGATATCCAGTTGCTTTTCCCTGTCTCTCCAGAGTTTTTTATGAAATCAGTTTTGTTTGTCTACATGGTGTTGTGTTACAGCGAGGATTTTTTTTGTTTTTGTTACTTTTTCTGTAATTATTTTTTATGTTTAATTGTTAACAATGTTATGCATATTTAACAGTATTAAAAGTATTAATAGTTTCCTGGGCACAAATCGATAAAGAGCTTAGGGTGTTGCAAGAAGGATAAAAGGTGATTGGTGGTGGTGATCTAAACAGGCATAAGGAAAAGAAATGAGAGATGACAGAGTGAATACATGGAGGGTGAGAGGTAGGGGAGAGAAATAATTAAAGGAGAGGATAGCAGATATTGCCATGGCATCTGAACTGGTAAGAGTTAACACATTTATTGAAAAGAAAGTAAATCAGCTTGTGACTTACAGCAGTGCAGGAAGAGAAAGTCCAGTAAGATTTTCTACTGTGTAAAATATCACATTTGAAAGAGAATTGTAAATTCAATATAGGGGAAAGTGTGACAGTGCAGAATAAAGTGATGGTGATGGACTGGGAGATTAGAATCAGTAGGGGAATAAAGCCAGTGCAAGCTGCACCAAGGATAAAGTGGTGGAGATTAAAAGAGGAATGACTTAGGAACAAGTTTATGGAGAAAGTTTTAAATGAAGTGCAGTCATTTGAAAGTGTGGAGGAATGTGGGAGAAGAACAGTAAAGATGTATTAAGAGTAGGTGAACTGCAGTGTAGGGTGACAGGAAGAAGCCCACCTGGTTACAAAGACACATAGTGGTGATACAGAGAGGTGCAGAATGTGACATAAGCTAAGAAGGAGGTAAAAACACATACAGTAGAACCAATCAAGGAGGGAAGAAGATAAAGAAATGTACTGTATAGGCAGACAAACAAGGAGGCAAAAAGGGAGCAGCAAGAGCCAAGGCACAAGCTTTGAATGAATTGTGTGAAAAATTGTAGACAAAAGAGGGAGAGAGAATGATTTTTACAACAAAGAAGACTAAGAACAAGGCTGGAAAGGATTTTAGACAGATAAAGCAGACGAAAAATGAGTAAGGTGTGATCTTGAGTGAGCATGATAGCATCAAGAAGAGGTGGAAGAAGTACTTTGAAAAGCTGTTGAATAAAGAAAATCCAAGGGTGGTATTTGGGTATGGAGTTCCAAAATGAAGGGCTAGTACCAAGAACGAGGACGGAGAAAGTAAAGGAGGCACTGAAAAGAGTGAAAAATGGAAGGGCAACAGGACCAGATGAAATTCCAGCAGAAGTGCGGAAGATTCTAGGAGAAGACAGAGTGGATGTGTTGCAGGATCTAATGCAGAAGATCTATAAACAAAAAAGACTACCAGAGGAATGAAGGAACAGTGTGATTGTGCCCATGTATAAGTAGGATTATGGAATTGACAGAGACATAGACCTAATGTCACACACAGTAAAAATTAGGGAAGAGAGAAGGATTAGGGAAGAGACCACCACAAGGAAGAGCAGTTTGGTTTTATGCCAGGGGGAGGAACAACCGATGCGGTCTTTGCATTGAGTCAGCTAATTGAGAAACATCAAGAAAAACAAAAAGGTTTGCATATCATGTTTATTGATTTGTAGAAGGCTTATGATAGGCTGCTGTGTCAAGAGATCTGCAGGTGCATGAGAGAAAAAGGATTACCAGCCAAGTATATGTGTGTGAGGGTTGTCCAAGATATGTATAAGCGAGTAAGGACTCAGGTTAAAAGCAGTGTTTGAATTAACAGACAAGATACCAGTTAGAGTACGTCTGCACCAGGGGTCTTCTTTAAGTTCTAACCTCTTTGATCTGGTTATAGATGTGGTGAGTCATTTGATAAAAGACCAATTCCCCTGGTGCAGGCTTTTTGCTGATGAAGTTGTGTTGTGTAGCATCAGAAAAGAGGAATTAGAGAGGGAGTTGGAAGAATGGAGAAGGTAACTGGAATATAGAGAATTGAAGATACAATATATAAGAAGAAGACAGAATATATGAGGTTTTATGATGATCAGGGCTCAGATGTTAGCCTGCAGAAAGAGCTATTGAAACAAGTTGATAAATTTAAATATCTAGGATCAGTGGTAGCACAAGATGGAAAACTAGATGCAGAGATAACCCATAGAGTGCAGTGTGGATGGAAAAATTGGAAGACGGTATAAGGAGTATTTTGTGATTGAACAATTAAGGCTAAGGTTAAAGGCAAAGTTTTTAAGACAATGGTAAAACGAGCAATGTATGACACTGAGACATGGACAATAAAGGAAGCCCAGAAGAAAGAGTTAGATGTGTGAGAAATGATACTGTTGAGATGGATGTGTGGGGTTACAAAAAAAGGCAGACTAAGAAATGAGACAAGCAGAGGTTCAACTAATGAGGGAGAGATATCTGAGATATTAGAGCAAAGTAGGTTAAAGTGGTATGGACATGTGATGAGGGGAGACAATGAATATGTATGCAAAAGACAATGAAAAGGTAATGAATACAGTGGGGAAGAAAAAGTGAGGGAGGCTAAAGTGGGGGTGGATGGATAAAGTAAGAGAAGATCTGAAAGATAATGGTCTGACTGGGTAGGAGGTGCATGACTGAGCCATACGAAGAAGGTTAATTAGGCACATTTACACGATACAGAAGTGGGAAAAGATGAAGTGGAAGAGGAGTAAATAAAAATATTAATTAAATGTCTGTTTAAATATTCATCTATTCCTTGTACTTTGTGGGTGGAACCCCAGGAGGCAGGGCCACCATAACATCAGTGCTGCTGGGTCCTCCTTCTGTGTTTATAATCGCATCACAGGTCTCAGTATTGGATAATTGAGTTTATGTCGAGGTTCAGAGAGTATTTCTTGTCTTTATTTTCTGTTTTTTATTTGCCTCTGTCACTTTTTTCTCTGTTGATTATGTTTTGGGAATTGCTCGCTTTGGATTGCCTTTTAAGGCAAATCTTTTTTGCCCATCTTCCCTGTTTTTTCCATTTTTGTACTTATTAGGCCTTTCTGTAATACATTGGTTTTGATTTTGGATTTTCTCAAGAACACAGAGTTTTATGCTGTTCTGTACATTGTGAGGTATTTTTAATATATTGTGGGACTTTCTTTCCTTTCTGAACATTTTTAGGGGGCCTGTATAGCCAGAAGCCTACAGGCAGTAATTGGGGTTTGCCTAGCAATGAGTCTACATTTAGATAGGACAGTAAAGATGTGGAGACCTCACACTCACTTTTGCCATGTTTTGACTTCTTTTTACAAAATACGGCATCTGCACACAAAATACAAACTAGTTGTACGGTTGACAAATGGTAGAATTAGTAATTATGGCTACTTATCACAACAATAAACTATTCATTCGTATATTAGGATGGGGGTATGCAGCTGTGTTGTACTGTGCAAAAAAACATTTACATTTGCTTCACAGCGCAGTTTCTTTTTACTATAGTCCCACAGTTTATTTCTAATTCTGTTTTACAAGCCTTGAAGTATACAGCTCACACTTTAATCTCTATATTGCTACTTTGCTATTTCTATTGGAGAGTTCTCCTCACCTACTGTCCTAACGAAAGCCCTTATGCACCTTAGAAGTAGAGACAAGCAGTTCTCATTTACTCTGACACAGCATGGCAACACTCCTTACAAAAGCAACTAGATCCCACACTTCCTTCTACAGTATACCATGCAACTGTATCTAATCTTTACAGTCCACACATTATTCTTCTACTTTATAGAAATCTGTTGGAGTGTGTCCTCTTCCTTACTTGCTGACCTAAGTAATGCACTTCATCTCTGGCAGTAGAGTAAATGTAAATGAAAGCCAGAGAAGCAGGCAGTTCATTTAATTTCATATTTAAATGTTTAAAATATTAATTAATATTGATCATTAAAATTCTAAAGTAAAACGAATCAAGAAGTGGCAGTCCACACCATACAACCTGGTACTGCATTGTTGCATTGTTGTTTGATGTTTTAAGTCTCAGTCATGATTGGGATGACAGAAACCTCGATCAGCTCTTATACTGACCCTATAAAGCTAACGTAAATCTGGTCTGGTTAATCTGTCACATGAAGCAGTGCACTGCCTCTTATTTGGGACTTTTCCTGTGTTCAAAAAGTGGCCAGATTTACCTTTAGGAGCTCATAAAACAAACTTTACATTTCTGATGTGTACTTGTATAACTTTGCACTTAGAAGTATGGGGTTGTGTTGAGGTGCATTTGAGTAACTGTGCCAGAAGTAATGTGCCCACACAACTTCGCACCCACAGACAAGCGTGCACCTTTAAAACCATAAGCTGTTTTTTGTGGCAGCTGCATTTGATTTAAGCTAGTTCTTATCTCTTAGCTCAAAGCCAAGTAACACAACAGCATTTTAAGACATTGGATGTGATCTTTTGACACTTTTCACTTAAACCAATTATCAAAATATTCAGGCAATATGTGACAAATGTAAATAAAAACAATGCACATTTTTCCTATAACTGAGGGAGGTGTTTTTGCATAGAAAAGTGTCTATAAAAGTGCTTAAGTTGCAGTTTAATTCACTTTAAGAAAAGTTGGGTCTGCTTGTTCCTTCTACACACTGACCAGAGTTTGGCATTGACAAATGGCACAGGGCAGCATGAAGTTTCATAATAATCCTCCAGAACACAGAGAGAGCCACACTGGAACAGGTTTATTGGGACATAACAGTTTTTAATGGCCAGTATGCCTTGTTTTTGCTGTGAACTCCAGGATAAGAATAGCAGGAAGTATCAGCAGAATAGAGAGAGAGAGAGAGACAGCTTTTGTGATTACATCTTGCCTGACAAATGGGACTGAGTTGCCTCGAAAGCGTGCATATTGTAATCTTTTTAGATAGCCAGTAAAGGTGTAATTTTGCTTGACTTCTCACTACATCCATAGTGACTAACACTATACAACACCATAGTAATACTAGAAGAAGACTGCAAAGCTGCCTTTGGATGCTAGAGGGCAGGCTTCCCAGCAATGTCTGACCCTGTATCTAGCAATCTCTAGAGAGGTTGAGGCCATGGAGACAGCATCACATATTAGCTACCTGAGACCACATTTGTACTGAGTTTTGAGACATAATTTGATTTGCTGAAATGCAGGGCATGGAATGTGTTATTTATGGCACTGCATTCAGATCTTATTTCTTTATGCTCTCTGTTTAGAAAGTTTTATTTTAACTTACCCTTTGCTCTTAAATTGAATCTTGGTTGCCAGCAAGGGAGAGTGTAGCACTGTTACTTCATTTATCTCCTTTTTAAATCCCTATTACTAAGTGAATTGAAGTTCCCAATAGCAAACAGTCTTGTAAGATTAAGAGCCAAGTAAGGAAGCACAAATTCTACATAAATTTAAAGCAAGTCAAGTTTAATGTCATGTGTACTCAGTACAATGAAATTCATACTTGCTTGTCTTCACAGAACAGTTGAGAATAATACAATGTAAACAATAAATAAAATGTATAAACTAGTTCTCATGCAATACACACACATATACATTTAATATATATAATGTATATATATTGTAAAATGATCAGAAGGTTTGCAAAGATGGCGGCTTTAAGGGATTAAACAGAAAGTGATGTGTAGGGACTGGAAGTGACATTCTTCTGTTGACAATCTGTGCGTCAGAACCGGAAGTGACATTCTTCTGGGGGTCGTAACTGAAAGTGACATCATCAACATTGAGTCAGACAAGTTTATATTGTGACACTAGACGGCACTGTTGCTCCACAAACCCCACAGACAAACGTCCAAGACACCAAGTAAAAGCACCAGAAATATTTGATATAATGTGCTTTTCAAGCACCTCCATCAGCACAATACACAATAAATCACTTTCAATAATACAATAAATTCCCTACTCTCCTCCCAGTAGCTCTGTCACACTCCCTCCCAACTCAGGCTCTCCCTTGACCCGGAAATGCTCCTGTTCTTCTGTCTATGTGATTCATTACATTATATATATATACAGTGGTCTTCGGCCGGATTGTCATCCCGGCCAATACCCCCAGGCCGCCAGATGGAACCCTCCCTGCAGTATGGAGGTGCCACGAAGACCAACAGGGAGTCATGGACAATGTAGCTTTTATACACAGCCCTGCTGGATACCACAGGGACCGCAAGAGGGAGCTGCAGGGAGGACCGAAGAGCGTCATAGAATGAGCGACAACAGAAGTGGCGTACTTCCAGGGTGAAGAAAAGAACTTGTACCTGACCCTGGAAGTGATAAAGAATCACATGGACTGGGGATTGGGAACACTTCTGGGTCAGGGAGAATAAAAGGACTGTGGGAGCTCCCAGACGATGAGCTAAGCTGGGTGGAAGGGTGGCAACGCGACTGGGAGTGAAGGATTGTTTATTGTAGGGATTATTGTTTGGTTAATGAGTATTGTGGAGGAGAGGGTGGACTGCACTGTGGAAGATAAATAAAGTCAACTTGTGGACTTTTATCTGGTGTCTGGAGTCTTGGACAGGGGTTCAAGGGAGCGATAGCACCCCCTATCTGTCACAATATATATATATATTGTCATAAAAATGAGTCCAAGACATTATAAAGGTTTGGGGCAGCCACCCGTATATTGTTTTTCCCAGCTGCAAAAGGGTTTCTTTTATCAAACAATCGATGCTCATATTACAGAGTCCAAAACAGAACTGCTATAGTAGCCTAAGATGAAGACTTTAAAGGTCTTGAGAGGAACTGATGTCATCAAAGGGGCTGGAAGCAGAAGTGACGTCATCAAAGGGGCCAGCTTCGGAAGTGACGTCATTAAAGGGGCCGGCTTCGGAAGTGATGTCATCAAAGGGGCCGGCTTCGGAAGTGACGTCTTAAGAGGTGCCGGAACCTTGCAGGATTTCCCGGGAAAGGTCTGTAGGGAACTGAGAAAGACAGTCAGCGCACTCCGCCGCCCCCTGGTCGGATGGTTTATTACAATTACTCGAGCCCTTTAGCTGCCTCCTACAAGACCCCCCACCCCCCCCAGTCCAGACCCATCGGGTTGGGTGTCCGGCACCAAGAGGTCGTGGGCACGAGACAGAGCATCAGCGTTGGCATGGAGAGAACCCTTATGATGAATAAGCGAAAACTTGTAAGGTTGAAAGTCAAGAAACCACCTAGTGACCAGTGGATTCGATTCCTTGTGAAGGGCCATCCACTGTAAAGGAGCATGATTCATCACTAGAGTGAACTCCTGGCCCAAGAGGTAGTAACTCAACTGCGTAATCACCCATTTGATCGCAAGGGCTTCTCTTTCCACCGCTGCATAACTTGTCTCTCGATCCAACAGTTTCCGGCTCAGGTACATGATGGGGTGTTCAACACCATTGACGCTTTGGCTCAGCAATGCACCCAGGCCTGTGTCCGAAGCGTCCGTCTGGAGAATAAAAGGGAGAGAAAAATTAGGAGCTTTTAATTTTGGTGCTGACGTAAGAGCCTGTTTTAAGTCACTAAATGCAGCGTCCGCCTTGTCAGTGCATACCACTTGATTAGGAGCCCTATTCTTTGTAAGATCAGTCAAGGGTGCCGCTCTTTCTGAAAACTGAGGTACAAACCAGCAGTAGTAACCCGGCCAACACGAGAATGGCTTGGATCTGCCTCTTGGTTTTCGGATGGGACCATTTAACAATGGCATCTATTTTTGAACACTGTGGTTTCACAGTACCCCGACCCACCAGGTAGCCCAAATATTCAGCTTCTTTCAATCCAAAGAAACATTTCTTGGGATTAATACGCAGCCTGGCTTCTCCTAGTGTCCGCAATACCGCAGTGACCTGCTGTACATGTTCCTTCCATGTGCTGGAATAGATGACTACGTCATCCAGATAGGCAGCACTATTCGCATTGGGGTCGGAGCACCTTGTCCACCAGACGCTGGAAAGTTGCAGGAGCCCCGTGCAACCCGAATAGAAGAACACAATACTGCCAGTGTCCGCTAGGAGTGCTGAACGTGGTCTTGACCTTCATGGAGTCCGTTAAAGGAATCTGCCAGTACCCTTTTGTCATGTCAAGTGTGGTCAAAAATTCAGCTTGTACAAGTCTCTCGAGGAGGTCATCTACACGAGGCATGGGATAAGCATTAAAAAGGGAGACCTGGTTAAGCCGACGGAAGTCATTGCAAAACCTCCAACTGCCATCAGGCTTACTAACCAAGACAATTGGGCTGGACCCGGGAGTATAACTTTCCTCAGTCACTCCTAGTTCCAGCATCCGCTTGATTTCCAGCTCCACTTCTGCTTTCTTTGCCTCAGGAAGTCTGTAGGGGCGCTCTCGGACTATAACCCCTGGTTCAGTCACTATGTCGTGCACAATCAGAGAGGTCCGTCTGGGTTTTTCACTCACCACCTCTGAGACAGACAGGATGGCTGATTCCAGCTCCCGTCTTTGTCTATAGGTTAATTCCTCGCCGAAATTAAGGGTGTCTATGTGAGCAAAGAATGAGCAGGGCTGAGCAGAGGAGGGATCTGGCTCCCTCTCCTTCCACGGCTTCAGCAAGTTCACATGATAAACCCGCTCAGTTGGTCTATGATTGGGTTGTTTCACCAAATAGTCGACCAACCCTTTTCTCTCCTTAATTTCATAAGGGCCTTGCCAATGGGCGATTAATATAGAATGAGAGGTGGGAATTAATACCATGACACAATCCCCTGGCTGGAATTCTCGGAGTGTCGTGCCACAATCGTAATAACAGGCCTGTGCTGCTTGTGCCTCTTCCATATGACTTTTTAAAATAGGTCGAATTTTCACAAATCTGTCGCGTAACTGTGCAATATATTCCAAAATATTTGTACAGTGAAGAGCCTCTCCTTCCCAACATTCTTTCAAAATATCCAATATACCTTGGGGTTGTCGTCTGTATAACAATTCAAAAGGAGAGAACCCCATAGAGGCTTGTGGGACTTCCCGATAGCCAAAGAGAACGAGGGGGAGGAGTTTATCCCAATTCCTCCCATCCCTGCTGACCACCTTGCGAAGCATCTGCTTGAGAGTCTGATTAAACCTCTCCACTAGACTGTCGGTTTGAGGATGATACACCGCGGTCTTTAAGTACTTTATTTATTAGTAACTTGGCCGTTTCCCTGAACGTCTCCAAGGAAAAAGGTGTTCCTTGGTCCGTTAGTACTTCTTTAGGAATACCAACACGCGCAAATACTCCTACTAGTTCCCTTGCGATTGCTTTAGATGTAGCTGAGCGCAAGGGAACATCTTCTGGATATCGGGTCACATAATCCACAAGGACTAATATATATTTATGTCCTCGGGCTGAGGGCTCCAAGGGTCCTACAATATTGACCCCGATTCGTTCAAAGGGGACATCAACTAAGGGAAGGGGAACGAGAGGTCCTTCTTAGGAATTTGCCGCAGTTGACATTCTGGACAAGAAATACAAAAACAGCGAACATGCTCGTTAATTCCAATAAAATCTGAGCTTAATCCGCTCTAGTTTTTTCGGAGCCTAAATGGCCTCCAAGGAGGTGGGCGTGAGCTAATTCACAAACCTGCCGCCGGTAAATTCGTGGAATTAACAACAGTTTCTGAACCTCCGCTCTATGTTCCGCGATCCGATATAATAGATCATTTTCTATTACAAAGTGAGGTCCTTGTGGCATGGGCAGGTGTGTGCCTTGGCCGTTGACCAGGACTACTGCATTTTTTGCCAATTTTAGGGAGTCATCGTTCCACTGCTCCCTTTTAAAAGAAGCCGGTGTTTGTTTGAACTGAAAGTAAATGTCGGAGAGAGGGTCCAGTCTGACCTCAAGGGGAGGGGATTCCTCCAGACTCGTCGAGGCGCGGGTGGATGACGTATTCGCCAGCGACGGACCAGGAATCTCCGCGTCCTCCTCGTGGGCTTCCGTAGTTCTCTCCGCCGGCTGTGTACACGGCGTGGAGACAGCTTGAGACGAGTTATCCCTATCTACAACAAGGCCTAAGTTTTTATCAGGAGTAGTCAATAGTTTACTGCATTTATTTTCTGACCAGTCCTGTCCTAGAATCGCTGAGAAGGGAGGATTAGGGTGGATCGCCATGGGATGTTTTTTTAGTATTCCTCCCTGACTCACGAAACATAGGGCGGTGTTGTACATCCGGATGTCTCCGTGAATACATTTAATACTGGTCTTTTTTTTAATTCTCTGTCGCGGTAAAACATATCGGCAATCAACAATGGAAATGTTGCTGCCAGAATCAAACAGGGCAAGGAGTTTATAACCATTAATGGCTACAAGGACGCCCGACCCGATGGGTCTGGGCTGGGGGGGTGGGGGGGAGTCCTTGTAGGAGGCAGCTAAAGGGCTCGAGTAATTGTAATAAAATATCCAACCAGGGGGTGGCGGAGTGCACTGACTGTCTTTCTCAGTTCCCTACAGACCTTTCCCGGGAAATCCTGCAAGGTTCCAGCACCTCTGAAGACTTCACTTCCGAAGCCGACCCCTTTGATGACGTCACTTCCGAAGCCGGCCCTTTGGTGACATCACTTCTGGTTCCAGCCCCTTTGATGAAATCAGTTCCTCTCAAGACCTTTAAAGCCTCCATCTTAGGCTACTATAGCAGTTCTGTTTTGGACTCTGTGATATGCACATCGATTGTTAGATAAAGGAAAACCTTTTACATATAAAGGACAGTAGGGATCCGAGAGACTGTGTTTGTGTGTTTGTGGAGGGATGGAGAGTTAAGGCTGGTGGGGGAGTCACATGATCATCTCCCCTCCCATTCACGTCATTTCATTCACTTCATTTCACTCCGAGCTGAGCTCCGTAGCTGACGCGATCTTGCCGTTCTTTTTTCTTAGTGTTTAGTCCTCTCTCCTTTACTGATTTACTGTTTACTAGACGCAGTACTTACTGAATAGTATTTTTTCCTTTAGTGTTTCTACTTATTGTTTTTTAGTGTTTAGTAGACGTGGTGTGCCGGTGTTCCCGGGGTGTTGCGGTTTACTGTTACTTTCTACTTCATTTTTGTACTTTAGTGTTTTGTAGACTTTTACTTTATCTCATTTACTGTTGTTCCCGGCAGTGTTGTCATTTTTCCCGTTTCTATTTTTTATGTAGCATGTTCACGAATTAGTCATAGAAAAAAATTATATATTTTGGCTCCAGGAGGACAAACCAAAAATGTTGTATATAAAGAAGCTCTATAAGTCGCATGTAGATACATAATTATTCCAACTACAGCAACTGCAGTGAAGCACACGTGGTCTGCTATTATATATATAGTAGTATATATATACCGACCGGGACAGGGCATGGTTCATTACCCGGCCAGGAGACCAATATAATAAAGGAACAAGGGGAGACAATGTATCCTGAGCGGTGGCTTCCCCAATACGCTAGATGTCAGCACATCCAGAGTAGGATTCCCACACAGATACCTGCAAGGCATAATGGGTATTGTAGTTCCATGGGGCAGCCTGGTTGAGTTCCTTGGGGCCACCAGAAGAAGCTATTTAGATTAGTAATCACTACTTTGTAAGACTTCTGATTGATCTGGATGTACCTCCATTGGGCTACGCCCTGGCATCAGTATACAGTTCTTATGATTGATTGTTCCATATCATAATGGCACATGAGTAGAAACTATCACTAAATCTACTGGTGCGAATGATAATGGTCCTGTACCATTTTCCAGAATTTGGCAGTAAGAAAAACTTCTTTACAGGATGGCTGAGTAGGGGGCATAGTAATGTGGCCGGAGCTGTTCCTGGGCACGATATGGGCATGGGCGTTTCGGCAGTGATGTGCACAGGTGCATGATTACCAATGTCTGTGCCACTTCCCTATTATAAATATGAGAAGCGTGAGTGTGGAGGAAAGAACAAAGAAAGAGAACAGAGGTTAATGGAAAGAAGAAAAAGAAGAAGGCAGAGAGCTGGGGCCTCATGTATAAACAGTGCATATGCACAAAAATGTTCCATATTCCCGCGCACATTTTCATGCTAGCTCAAACCCTGACACGTGCAAGTTGTCCGCTCGGTTTTGCAAACTAGCGGTACCCAGTGTCAAAGCAGTGCTTTTGTTCCAGTGTGGTTTCCCTTTCTTTTTTAGATCCAAATCTCTGACACAGCTTTATCAAATACACTGAAATTAACCACATATTGTTTATTACTTTAAGGCATCTGATTGTAATTAACCTGCATTAATATAATGGTCCACAGAATGGCCAAACTATTCCAAATATCATAGCTGCTTTAGTGTTGTTACTCTCACTGCAGCTTCTTCTTCTTCTTTCAGCTGTTCCCGTTAGGGGTTGTCACAGTGGATCATCTTTTCCATATTACTCTCACTGGACCACACGGAGAATTTATATCAGTGTTTCTGAGTGTGGAATCACAGCTCTACAACAGCTGATCGGAAAGAGAATCATCGGTATACAGCATCAAGCACACGCTGCCTCAGCCATGCTGTCTGTTGAACTGCTATACAGATAAAATGTTAACATCATTTAAATAATGTATATAATTTTAATAATTAATTGTGAGGACACGGTGTCGCAGCGCTAGCAAAGAGCTGGCAGTTCAGGGATTGTTCCTGCCTTGCGCTGTATTCTTGCTGGGGCTGCCGCGACACTGGAAGGATAGATTGATAGAATAATTAAACTTGTACTGCGAAGATATTTCAACGTTCCTTAAAAGTTTTGAAATTTCGGTGTTCTCAGCTTACAGATGAATTTAATTCTATTACAGAGCTGATTGTGTGGCGATTGGGTATTTGGGGAAAGAAAAGGAAGGACATGAATTGGTGGTGTCAAATACGTGCGAATAGGAGAACGTTGTATGGACTAAGCAAAGGTAATTCCCCGCCAGGCCAGGGGGTGGCAAGGTGCACTAAACCTTCTCCTGTTATCTCTGCAGACCAGCCACGGGAAAACCTATTTGATTCAGAGCAGATGATGTCACTTCCAGTTCCGGCGCCCAGAAGAATGTCACTTCCGGTGATGGCGCCCAGAAAAATATCACTTCTGGCACACAATCAGTAGAACATCACTTCTGGTTCCCTTACGTCACTTCCTGTCTGATCCCTTAAAGCCACCATCTTTGCAAACCGTCAGCAGTTCTGTTTTGAACACCATACTGAGAATATCTCTGTACTATTTAAAAGTCTTTTGCAGCCAGGAATAATATACGAGTGGCTGCCCCAAACCTTTTTAAGTGTGTCGAGTCTATTCATTTTACAGTGGCGTAGTCAGCAGGATGATGACCTCCTGGAGAGAATGGAAGTCAGACCAAAACATAGACAACACAAGAAAAGTCAGATGGGTAAGTACTGCTCCCGAATTACTGAGTGGGGGTCGGTCGGGCGTGTCAGGGAAAGGTTGAGTATGCTTCTACTCATCATCCTGTCTCCCGAGTATGGGGACTGGCCCTAAATATACCTCAAAAGGCAAGCCTTTTGATAAAGGTGGGAGTAACCCAGGCTGGCAGGTGAAAAACCTAATGGCTTAGACATTTACACTTGCTAAAGCAGCGAAAAAACAGGCAATGGCTTTATGGGCTAAGGTGGTTAGTTGGCTATAACCACATAAACAATTGAGCCATCAAATAGCGGAGCAGGTGGCCTGCGCTTTGTTGCTCCATGCCCTGCCTGGAAAAATTGATCTTAAAAATAACAGTTATAAGGACACATGTTCATGTTAATTGCAGTCTCAATTGTTAAAAAATATTTTAAAAGGAGAACCCCACATGAAAATATAATGATCTCATTAACTGACAGTGCATACCAATTTATAAATTTTATGTCCGTTTGAGGTTAAAAAGAAAAAAATAATAACAGTTCCTCCCTAATGGGGAATCGAACTCAAGTCTCTGAGGCATGGTAGACATGCAACAAAAAGCAAATCTTACGCTACACCACAGGAGCTGCTGTGTTGTTCTTGAACCTTTTGTGAAAGTGTTTATTTGATCTTTGGAAATTAGCCCAAACATATTCTATAGTTTATATCTACATTTTGTAACATTTATTACTAAAATATGAAAAAGTTTCTATTTTAACAATGTGTTTACACAGATTACTGTAGAAACGGAACACACATGAAATGTGTGTGTTCCAAATAACGATCTATTCTTTCCACTCCACTTCACTCCCATATAATCAATCAAGGCATGAGTTGTGAGAAGTTCGTGCATGTTCTGCGACGTTGGGGGGTGGAATAGTCGGCTGCTTGCTGCTCTTAATCTGCACATTAACAGGACAAAATACGCTGGGAGAGGTACGGACGAATTTAAGTAGCGATTTAAGGTGGGATGGATCTACGAGTTTTTTTGTAGGCTCTGGTAATTCTAGTGTTAAGTTTGCAAAGAATGCACTCTTTCTGATTGATGGCCAACGCACATTACATCAGATGTCACAAGGTCCTCACTTTGTGTTAAATAATGACCTGTTGTACCGGGTGGCAGAACATGAGGGAGAGATAAGGTCACTGTTGTTAGTGCCATTGACTTACTGGTGACAAGTCTGTGAACTAGCACATACCCATCTTCTGGGAGCCCATTTGGCACCTGAAAAAACACGAGCAGATTAAGCTCCGATTCTTTTGGCCCAGGATTAATGAGGAGGACCGCTGCTTTTGTACATCCTGTCCAGAGTATCAATTGAGGCAGATTCCTAGGAGGGACTGTGCTCCTCTAGTTCCTTTACCCTTAATAGATGTCACTTTAGAGCATTTTGGGGTCGACCTGGTAGGACCCCTAGAACCCTCAGCCAGAGGTCATAAATATATCATAGTCCTGGTAGATTATGCTACCCAGTATCCGGAAGCTGTTCCACTGCGCTCAGCTACTTCAAAAGCTATCGCACGGGAATTAGTAGGGATCTTTGTGCGACTCGGCATCCCTAAAGAAATCCTGACGGATCAAGGGACGCCTTTTACATCGCAGACGTTCAGGGAGACTGTGAAGCTCCTTCAAATAAAACATTTCAAAACCTCGGTATATCATCCTGAAACCGACTGTCTTGTAGAGAGGTTCAATCATTTTTATGCTGTATTGAGGATTTGTTCTGTTCTGTGTATTGTATTATATTGACCCCCTTCTTTTGACACCCACTGCATGCCCAACCTACCTGGAAAGGGGTCTCTCTTTGAACTGCCTTTCCCAAGGTTTCTTCCATTTTTCCCTACAAGGTTTTTTTGGGAGTTTTTCCTTGTCTTCGCAGAGAGTCAAGGCTGGGGGGCTGTCAAAAGGCAGGGCCTGTTAAAGCCCATTGTGGCACTTCCTGTGTGATTTTGGGCTATACAAAAATAAACTGTATTGTATTTAATCAAACTCTCAAACAAATGTTATGTAAGGTAGTCAACGAGGACGGAAGGAACTGGGATCAGCTCAACTCACCCCCACCCCCCCCATCCTTTTTGCATATCGGGAAGTCCCACAAGCCTTCATGGGCTTCTCACCTTTTGAATTACTATATGGATGACAATCCAAGAGCATATTAGACATTTTAAAAGAAGGCTGGGTGGAAGAAGCCCTCCTGTCAACAAGTATATTGGAATATATCTCGCAATTACGCAATGGATTTGAGAAGATTAGACCTATAGTCAAAACGCACATGGAAAAGGCACAAGCAGCCCAGGTCCGATGCTATAACCGTGGTTCCCCCCAGGAGATCCAATCATGGTTTTAGTTCCTACCTCACATTCCAAATTACTGGCTCGTTGGCAAGGCCCCTATGAAATTAAGGAGAGGAAGGGACTGGTCGATTATTTGGTGAAACAACCAAATCGTCATGCCAGCGAGAGAATTTATCATGACAATTTGCTGAAACCGTGGAAGGACAGGGATTTCGAGCCCTCCTCCGGACAGCCCCGCTCTCTCTTCGCTCATAAATTACACCTTAATTTCTGAGATAATCTGACTCGCCAACAATGACAGGAACTCGAAGTAGTTATCCTGTTTGTCCCTGAGGTAGTAAGTGAAAATCCTCCCTGGTTGTGCATGACAATGTGACGAAACCTGGGGTTATAGTCCGAGAACGCCCGTACAGAATTCCAGAGGCAAAAAAGGCTGAAGTGGACCTGGAGATCAGACGAATGCTGGACCTTGGTGTGATTGAGGAGCATTATAGTCCCTAGTCTAGTCCTATTGTCATAGTCAGTAAGCCCGATGGAAGTTGGTTCTGCAATGACTTCCGTTGGCTTAACCAAGTCTCCCAATTCGATGCCTATATGATGCCGTGAGTGGACGACCTCCTCGAACGGCTAAGTAATGCCAAATTCTTGACTACATTAGATATGACTAAGGGGTACTGTCAAGTTCCACTAATGGACTCCGCTAAGGAAAAGACAGCATTTAATACCTCTAGTGGGCACTGGCACTATCGTGTTCTCCCATTTGGATTGCATGGGGCACCTGTGACATTCCAACGTCTGGTGGACAAAGTGCTCCATCCTCATAATTCATATAGTGCTGCCTACTTGGATGCCGTTGCCATCTATTCCAGCACCTGGAAGGAACACTTGAAGCAGGTTCGAGCTGTATTGCAGTCACTAGCAAAAGCTGGTCTTCGTATTATTCCGAAGAAATGCTACGTTGGGTTAGTCGAAGCCAAATATTTAGGCTATCTAGTGGGCCGAGGTATGGTGAGACCACAGTGTTCTAAAATAGATGCCATTTTAAAATGGCCCCATCTGACAAACAAGAGGCAGGTTCAGGCCTTTCTCGGCTTAGTGGGTTACTACGGTTTTCTGAGAGAGCAACACCCTTGACAAACCTCACAAAGAAGGGGAGACCTAATCACATGGTATGTGATGAGAAGTCAGAGGCTGCATTCAGTGACCTGAAAATGGCCCTTAAATCAGCTCCTATATTGAAAGCGCCTGACTTTTCTATGTCTTTCATCCTCTAGATGGACGCTTCGGACACAGGTCTTGGAGCCATGCTCAGCCAAAGTGTCGATGGAGTTGAACACCCCATTATGTACCTGAGCCGTAAAACTGCTGGATCATGAAACCAGGTATGCGGCAGTGGAACGGGAAGCTTTGGCTATTAAGTGGGCAATTACTCAGCTGAGATATTACCTCTTGGAGCGTGACTTTACTCCTGTGACAGACCATGCACCATTACAGTGAATGGCCTTGCATAAGGAGTCCAATCCACGCGTAACAAGGTGGTTTTTGGATCTACAGCCTTATAAGTATTCGGTCGTTTATCGCCGTGGTGTACTGCAAGCCAATGCCGATACCCTTTCTCGATGCCACAACTTCTCAGAAAGATACGTCCAACCCAATGGGTCTGGGATGGGGGGGGGCATGTGACACACGTGTGAATAGGAGGATGTTATATGAACCAAGTGAAGATAATTCCACGCCAGGCCAGGGGGTGGCGGGGTGCACTAAACCTTCTCCTATTATCTCTGAAGACCTGTTTGATTCAGAGCAGATGAGTTCTTGGCACCCAGATGAATGTCACTTCCAGTTCCGGCGTCCAGAAGAATATCACTTCTGGCACACAATCTGACATCAGAAGAACATCACTTCCGGCTCCCTTACGTCACTTCCTGTCTGATCCCTTAAAGCCTCAATCTTTGCAAACCCTCAGCAGTTTTGTTTTGGACTCAATACTGAGAACATCTCAGTACTAATTAAAATCCTTTTGCAGCCAGGATTAATTTATGGGTGGCTGCCCCAAACCTTTTTAAATGTGTCGAGTCTATTCATTTTATAGGGGTTAGTACATTTGAAAGAGACAGTACTGCTGCAATAAATTATTTCTATTGAAGGTCGTGCACGGTGCAGCAAGCATCTTGCCTGAGGTAGGAACAATCTCTGGACAAGGCGCCAGCTTGTCACTATCACTGTGCCACCGTGTTCCCATGTTTAATAACATGCTTTATTTCCTATCATCATGAAAATGATATCAAGTATACATTGCATTTAAATTGTTCAGCAAGCAGTGAAATCATGAATGAAATGTATTCTGTGTCCTGTCACAGGAAGAGAAAGCCCATTTAAGAAGCACGTAGTGATTTACACACACAGGGCACATAGAAAAACATATAACAAAACAAAGCATTTAACGTGCTACTTTAGTTATGATGGTATTTAAGAAACTAGTTAATTACATGATTTTAAGATGAAGTTTATGATGTTCTACTTTATTTAGAAAATAAACTACTGTATGTGATTAAAGTGGAAATTTCAAGATTAAAGTTGACATTTCGAGCTTTTTTCCCCACTATGTCCCTATTTTTTTTTCTTTTCTCTGTACCCTTCATATGACGCTCAGATGGTGGGCTATGACTCGCCTTTTCATGGTGACTTTGATATCTGACAACTTCTTTTTTTATTTCAGGCACTGTGCGACTTTGTGAACTTTTGCTTTCAAGTTTCTCCAACACTCTATGTCACTCGATCAACTTCCTTTTGTTGAAATAGTACGTTTTTCCTTGCCTCCACTTGGTATTCCCTGAAATTCTTTTATTTCCCTCCGTGCTTTTGCAATTGTCTTTTCACAGAATGCAAAACATAAGGGGCTATTTATATTGATTTGCATATGCAAAGAGGTGTTATTCTGAGAGGAGTTTGAATGGGGCGGTAGGCGCGTGCACATTCGTTACTTTTCACGCAGACCGGGATTTATGTTGCGGAAGAGCGTGGAAGTTGGTGAACGCACACATTTATGCATCTGGATTTTTTTGTGAGTACGAACATTTCCGCTTTTGTCCGTATGCCATGTTTTAGTGTGAATTCTACACATGGCGTTATGTATGAGGCCCCTGGTGTGGGAGTGAGTGAGCGAGCGAAAGCAGGATTGTTGGTGGATGCAGGCAGCTGGAAGGAGAGCCCCTCAGCAGGAGTGTATGACTGACACTCTGTGGTGGCAGCAGGAAATGGTTGCTCCAGGTGAGTGATCTCCAGGAACTGGAGTGACCAAAAAGGTGGTTGGCTTGCCGCCTAAGGCTGTGGAAGGCAGCAGAAGTCAGTGAGGCTTGGGAGAGTGATGCCCAGCGTGAGCGCCCTGGTTGCTGGGGCACCTGAGTCTTGGTCTGGTAGAAGCGGTATGGAGCCAGGGGATGGAAGGCCTGCCGGTGGGTCCGTATGAGAAAAGCAGGGGAGCCGCCAGCTAAAAGCTTCAGCCATTGTTTTTAACCTCGTTTTAAAGGATTTATTTATTTGGATTATTTTAACCTCCTTATTTATTGACCATTTTCAAGCACTACACATTGGATACTAATTGGATTTGTTTTAATAAAAGCACCTTTGCATCTTTACATCATCCCCTTGCTCAGGTTTGATTTGTCCCCATCAGACCAGCTCATCCGGTTAAATTACAGATTGAGTTGGGTTCAAAATGCACCCAGAAGTAAGGTGGGAGCATGGAGCAGAACCCGCATCACCACGAATGTACTCATTCTTATATGGAATATTATTTTTAATGTATCCCAACACTAGTTCCTCAAAGCTCTTCATCTCGAATGGAGTGAGTGCCAGCGGTCTATAGTCATTCAGACAATACATTTTTGTTTTCTTGGGCACAGGGATAATTATTGTCCTTGTGAAGCAGGTGGGTACAACAATATAACTAGACATAACTGACACATTTAATCTGCTACAGAAAGGGAAACTTAGTCTGTCGGTAGGAAACCTCATAAGAGGGTGCAAAGGAATTAAAGGCTAGAGACAGAAAGTTAAAAAGTATAGTTGCTAGTAGTTGTCTAATTGTGTTAAAGGCATTTGAGATGAATGCAGACTACAAAAATCATATAAGGGAGCACTAACCAGACAAACTTAAGTTTAACCCCCTCAGAGATAAACACATACAAAATGTAATATTACAAAGGTACAATTCAATTGAAAAAAGAGAGGTAATAGCCATTTAATAACTCATTAAGTTACATTGCATTAGTAGTCTTGAAAATGAAAATCTGAAAAACAAAAAAGGGTGCAAAAAATGAAAAATCGGAGTATAAAGTAAAAAATTATGGTATTTATGGGAAAGTTAAAGATAGATGGATAGACAGACAGGGATACGAAGGCAAATGCTACTGCATTCATCTCTTTAGCATCAGGACTTGGCTACTCCAGGACATTAATGTTGTCTTTAAGCCATTCCAGAGTAGTCTTGACATTACACCTGGGATTGTTGTCTTACTAGAAAATACATTTTCTCCCAAGGTGCAGGTTTCTTGCAGACTAAATCAGGTTTTCTTCTGTAATTCCCCAGTGCTTTGCTGCATTCATTTTACCCTCACAAGCCTTCCAGGGCCTGCAGTAGAGAAGCGTCTTCACAGCATGATACTGCCTCCAAAATCTCATAGATGAGGGGCTGTGTTAAGTATCAGTTTGAATTTATGTTTTATTGTTGTCTTTTGGTAACATTGAGTTATTATTTTTAATGTTTTATGTAAATTTCTACTAACTTTAGTGATCATTTGTTAGTTGTGTTCTATCCCCTTAAATGTGTACAAGCAGAAGGTTAACGATTATCCTTCTCCTTCTGGGGTCAATGGAGCTGGGATTAGGTCCCTCTGTGGTGTGGCATCTTCCAGACAGAAAGAGTAGTACCTTTTGTTGAACATTTGGAGGCCTCACGCCCTTTTGCCATGTCTGAGACTCCTGATCACAACACAGTGAAACATTTTGGAGATGACTTCAGAGTCACTGATGTTCCGTCTTGCAAACTCTAGCCAAGATGTCATGTGGCATCTTCTTTGCCACTCTCCCCTAAAGCTGTGACTGTTAAAGCACTCGGGCAACAGTTGCTGCCTGCACAGTTCCTCCACTTTTATTCACTGTTACTTATGACTCCTTCAGAGGTCTCCTGGTGGCCCCCCATACTCCATCTTCTTGCATGAACACTCAGTTTTTTTTGTGGATGGTCTGGTCTAAGCTGATTTACAACTGTGTTATAATCTTTCTGTTTCTTAATAGCTGATGTATCTGGATATTCAGTCACTTGAATATTTTTTTGTAATTTCCAGTCGACTTTTCATGGAGTGGCTTGGAGTGTTTTTTTGTCTTCATTGCATAGTTTAGTCCACCATACTGATTCAAAGCAAGTGGGACTTTCCATATAAGGCACATTCATACTACAATCAATCGAAACCCTAGACTGGCAATCTCCATTGTTTTAATGATGGGACTTCTAAAACCAACTGGCTTTAACAGTGATGATTGAGGTGTGTCATATTAATTTTTGTAATTAATTTAGATTTTTGTTATTTTATTAGCTTTAAAGAGTCATTTTCTGTTGATCATTTTCAAAAAAGCCACATTGAATATACAGGGTGAGTCAAAATTATGTTAACACTAATGGCACTGCTATGTATATACTAATCTATACTAATAAAAGGCAAAGCCCTCACTCACTCACTCACTCACTCACTCACTCACTCACTCACTCACTCACTCACTCACTCATTCACTCACTCACTCACTCACTCACTCACTCACTCACTCACTGACTCATCACTAATTCTCCAACTTCCCGTGTGGGTGGAAGGCTGAAATTTGGCAGGTTCATTCCTTATAGCTTCCTTACAAAAGTTGGGCAGGTTTCATTTCGAAATTCTACGCGTAATGGTCATAACTGGAAGCAGTTTTTCTCCATTTACTGTAATGGAGATGATCTTGAACGCCGTGGGGGAGTTTCGTGTGACATCATCACGCCTCCCGTAATCACGCAGTACATAGAAAACCAGGAAGACCTCCAAAAAGCGCTGAAGAAAACATGCATTATATAATTGAGAAGGCAGCTTTAAATTAAGTTCATAGACAGGCTGCCGCTGGCGTTTGTAATTTAGTGCCTGCCCATAAAAGGCCGTCCGTCAGCGGCAATCCAATAGCAAACTGCCACTAAATATTCACGGGTGAACGACTGTGCTTATGCAGAGGAAGATGAGATGGTCAGGGTGGTGTTTGACACAAACTCAGCGAAACTGCGAGAGAAAGTTTTAAGTGCCAGGACTAAGGTAACATTAAATACAGCCATGGACATAGCACGAGATGGCACCAGCACAGCTGGGAACCTTCGATGCATGTACACCGAGCGGCTCACGTGAACTGACGCAGTGCACAGCAAAAAAGCAACAGTTCCAAAGAGCTGAACAAAACCAATTACACAATTGAAAAGGCAGCAAAAAATATGAAGCGTCTGATACATACAAGCATATTCATAAATCCAGCTACTGCGGAAACAAAGCACACTGTGGAAAAAGTCAATGTCCCGCTAAAGGAAGACAGTGTAAAAAACCCGTGCATGCAGTGTGTCAGGTCTCAGATAAAGAAGAAGACGAGCTGTTTATTGATGCAGTAAGAAACGAATCGATGAATGAAACCTGTCATCTTTACAACGATTGACAAACACGGAATGTAACTTGAACACAACACATCCTACAAATACGAACCTGATTGAAAGAAATAATGATAATCAAATCCTTGATGACAGCAACACTCAGTAACACTCACAAAACAAATACTGTATATTGACAGTCATGTTACGTTATTTTTAAAATGTTCCCTTTTCTTTTCTAGCTTTTTAACACACTACTTTCGCTGCGATACGCGGGTATATATATATGTATATATATATCCCGATCTACATACTCGAATAATGGATACTTTATTCGCCATCAATGATTGTTTTGGTAAAGCCATACTCAGTGTATTCATTAGATGAGCGGTAAAAAGTAAGAGCGAGGGAGGATGACTTATTGAGGCATGCAGGCTGTAGTGCGCGTCAACTCTATCTGAATTGCGCGATCACATTTGAAAAATATATCTTTTCAAGTTCTATTTAGTCCATATGTGTCAAACTCAAGGGCACATGGGCCATGTAATTATATCCGCCCGAGATCATTTTATATACTGTATTATTGTTATTAATGGCCGGGTATATGAAGCGCTGGTAACACAATAAACTACAGATCCCATAATGCAGCGCTTCAGCTGCCTTGCGAACACTTACGCGTTAATCAAGTCTAGCTTATGATGCTGCAAGTTATTGCGAATCTAGCTCACACGATGCTGAAGAGAAAAGTTGATTCTGAAAATAGAGCCTTTAAAAACCGATGGGAGGCTGAGTATATGTTTACTGAACCCGTGTGTCTCATTTGTGGAGCTAATGTGGCTGTAATTACAGAATTTAATCTAAGACGGCACTATGAGACAAAACATCAGGGTAACCTGAATGCAATGCAGAAGATACAGAAAGCAGAAGAATTAAATAAGAATCTGACACTTCAGCGGACGTTTTACCGCACAATCACAAAGTGATTTCAAGTGAAGCTGCTTTTATGGGAGACACAAATGCACCAGTGCAACTTGCCCCACTTTCCCTGTTGCCAAGTAATGTTAAACCAAGTCGTCACTACGGTGTTCCCAAATCGCACTTTGCTGATAAACTGAGCGCACTGAGTTTGCACGGCGCTTTGGTGACTTTGAAGAACAAAAAAAAGTCCGTCTACATGCGGCTCGAACCTTGTGCATGTTTGGTAGCACATATCTGTGTGAGAAGCTCTTCTCAGTGATAAAGACTAACAAAACAGCACACAGGAGTCGCCTCACTGATGAGCACCTGCAATCCATCCTGAGAATCTCCACAACACAGAACCTCACACCAAACAGAAACGAACTTGTTGCCAAAAAAGATGCCAGGCGTCCAGCTCTAAAATGACATATGAGCAAAGACAACTGAATGATTTGATTTGTTATTGCTGAAAGGAACACATTTTATTTATATTTCCAGGTTTTGTTATGCAGCATGTTCATATTTGAATTTGTATAATTTTGACAGGATATATTTTTATGGAGAGCAAAATCTTTTGGGATATTTAAAATCTAAGTTTATTTTTTATATAAAATTACATAAGAGTAAAGAAATTTGAATGTTTGTTCTTTTAACGTTTACTTTATTTCTAACTTGTATAATTTAGACAGGATATATTTTTATGGAGAGCAAAATATTATAAGTTGTTTAAGGTTTGAGTTGATTTATTCAGGAATAATATTCCTGTCTGTTTTTACCATTCCTACCAAAGATATTTCTGTCGACTAAATAAAATTCCTTCTATTTAAAATTTAGTTCATAATATCCACGCAGACTTGCACGTAAGAGCGGGAGTTATCCGTTTTAACAAGCAGCGTATTGCACTGATACGAAATAGCTGTGTGTGTATATATGTAGATATGTATGTATATGTATATATATGTTTATATATGTGTGTGTGTATGTATATATATATATATGTATATATGTGTGTGTGTATATATATGTGTATATGTATAGATATGTATATATATATGTTTATGTGTGTGTGTGCAAATATATATATGTATTTATATATATATATATATATATGACAGCAACACTCATCACTCACAACAGTGATAAAACAATTACATTGACAATCATGTTACGTTATTTTCAAAATGTTTCCTTTTCTTTTTCATTGCTTCTTTAACACACTACTTCTCCGCTGCGAAGCGCGGGTATTTTGCTAGTATACAATATTTGTGGACAATTTATATGCCACATATGGTACATGTGTTGGACATGATGGCGAAGAGGTTGAGACATTCCTGTAAGTCATCTTGCACATATGAAGTATGTTTTTGTTAATAAATTGTTTCCGCCATTCAAATATTAACATAATTTTGACTCACCCTGTATTGTGCTTAATTGTTGTATAAGAAAAAATGTAAAAGAGGAGGAATACTTTATATAGCCACTGTAGTTAAACCATACATCATTTAGGTTAGATTAGATTAACTTTATTCATCCCAAGGGGAAATTCAGAAGCATACAGCAGCAAACACTTAATAAAACAAGGATCCAGACTCACAGGACAAATAACACAGTCAATCAATCAATAAATTCATAAATAAATATAAATTGTGCAGATATTTCAAAATGATCTTTAAAGAGTATGTTGGGAAGAAGCATTGTACTGCCTGATAGCAGTGGACAGAAAAGACACCCAGAGTTGCTTCTTAGCACACCATAGTGGAATGAGCCTGCTAGTAAAAGTCCTCCAAGAGACTGCCTCTTGCAGGGGGTGTCCATTTTTGCCATCATCCTCTTTTCCACAACAGTTTCTAGTGTTTCCAGGATTCGCCGTGTGATGGCACAGGCTTTCTTCATAAGTTTGTACAGGCACTGTGCTTCTTTTGAGCACAGGTTGCTTCTCCAGGAGACCACAATGTAGAACACCACTCTGGCCACTATGGACTGGTAGAACATTTCCAGCAGCCTGCTGCACACATCAAAACACCTGAGTCCCCTTAGCAGGTACAGTCTGTTCTAGCCCATCTTGTACAGCGCCACATTGTTGTCAGACCAGTCCAGTTTGATGTTTATTTGAACCCCTGGTACTTGGAGCTCGTCACCACTTTAACATCCTCTCCTTCAATGGTGACTCAGTGGCTCCTTAGTATGTCAGAAGTCCACCACCAGCTCTTTTGTCCTGCTGATGTTGAGTCCACAACCTTCCTGTACTCTGACTCGTCTACATTATAAATGCAGCCTATGATGGAGAAGTCATCAAAAAATTTCTGGATATGGGAAGTGATAGTGTTGTGCTGGAAGTCTGTTGTGTGGAGGGGTAAACAGGAAGGGAGACAGAACAGTTCTCTGAAGTTGTTCTCCAGTATTACACTCCACCATTTATGACACACAGTCTCACAGCCTCACAAACTGCTGTCTGTTGGTCAGGTAGTTAATGATCCAGGAGATTGTAGGGGCATCAATATTCAAAGCCTTGAGCTTTTTCCTCAGTCGATGAGGCAGAATGGTGTTAAAGTCACCAGAGAAATCAAATGGTCTTTACATACAGAATCGCAAAAATTAACTTAAAGACACAGTATATTGAAGCAGTTTTTAATTAACATAAACAAATCATGGTAATACTTTTAAGTCCATTAAAATTATAATAGAGATATGGCCTGTTGATAACAGTGGAAAAGGAAAACAAAACCTTTGGTTTGAGGCATTATGGGAGAACATAAAACTCAATTTTAATATTCACTTTCAAAGTCAGGAAAGTCACAGTTTTGGTGACCTTCTCCAACTGGTTGCTCACCCCTTTCTGGGCATATATTTTTACAACATTATAATCATGCTGAAGAAGTCTAATAAAAAGATTAAATCATTCTTCTTATTTTGTAATATCTCAAACGAACCTCCCATGGTCAGGAGTAGCACCCAGGAAATGTGACCAGGCCAATCCTAACCAACCTCCACCTTTAAGCACTACTTCTTCACCTATTACCTGGGAGTAGGTACCTATTAGATATAAACTCACTGTTTGACTCCAGGTTCACTAGATCAATGACTAGGAGTTGCTTTTAAAGCCCAGAGGATGGCTTCTGGGGTACTCAGGGACTCAATTTCAGGATTCAAATGTTCTCTGGAACTCCTGAACTGGCCTCCTATCACTGGCCATTCTCTTTCAAGATGTTCCTAAACTCCTCAGCCTCAGCTCTCATTTAAATGGTTAGACAAACCCAATGTAATCTGTCCTCCACAGAAGGAGTCCTTATTTTCCGCTGAGTACCCAATTTCTAATGCTTTGTTTTTTTAATAAAATATTTAGCTGTCTTCTTGACATTTGTCATGTTGCATTTCCTCTATCCTGCAATCCCAGTCCTGACTAGACATCTTTCAACATCCTGCTAAAGTGTCTGAAAGATAATGAGAGGCTAAAAAAATAAGAAAAAATATTTAGCAATCTTAGCAGGATAGCTGTTTCAAACAAAGCAGCATGAAAGGTAATACCAGCTGAATACGCATTCTTGAAGGTGGCAACATGCAGACAGGCAGCTCCCAAATAATCAGCATAATGCAAATACCAATGATATGATAAGACTGAACTTTTTTTTAATTTATTTTTTAAGATATAATTAAAATTTCTCTTGTGATAGACTTGTTTGCAATTTGTGATGAGAATACTTATAACTAGGTGTCCTTACTGCTTGCACTTGTGCATTTAATGTACAGTCAGAGTACACATTTCAGATCAAAAAGCACAGCTCTGTGTCTCACACATCCACATAGGAAAAGAAGTTCAAAAGGCCAACATGCCTGCCAGTTTTAATCAGTATAATAATTTTAAACCAGCTTTAATTAGTATAATAATTTAAAATCCTTGCTGGCTGTCTTTGTTATCTTTCATTATCAGTATCTTCAAGATTACTCAGTGAATGTTTTTGTTATAAGCACTAAACATGACTTCTGATTTTTAAAACTGTGCAGTAATGCAGGTGAAAGACAAGCAAGATATTTAGAATCTATTCATTATGTTTCTTTCTGATTATGTTGATGGTTACAAAGCACATTTGGCGAAATGTCGATAATAAAAGGTGTGACTGGATCAGAATGCTTATGCAAGAGTAATGACAATAATAATACTAATATAAAAGCAGGCAGTGTAAGCATGAACATTAAAAGACAAATTCATAAAAAGCTAAATTCATGGTAAATAGTGCAGAGGTCGCAGAAAGCCGATTTGAAGAAGTAATCCTTTAGGTTGATTTTAAAAAACAGAAAATGTAGAATAAGGAAATTGAAGAGCCTTACAGGAGCAGCACTAAATGCTCAATCACTTGGGGATTTAGTGCAGGAGACAAGAGTGATGCCTCATTAGTGGCCCTAGACTGCAACAAAGAATATAATGATATATGAGTAGCATGTAGCAAAGATGGCTGAGACCAATGACAGAGCGGCCTTTGATTCTTTACTTTATTGCCATAGCAATATCAGCTGCATGGTAAGTTGGTTAAGCTCGTACAAATAAAGCATAAATGTAAATCTATAACAAATATATAACCTGCCTGAAGAGGGGGCCTCAGTTGCCTTGAATACTTGCATATTGTAATCAGTTCAGTTGTAATCGGTTCAGTTGGCTAATAAAAGGTGTCATTTTGCTTGACTTTTCATAAGACAGTAGTAATTAGCATTTTCCAACAGCCTCCAAAAGCTGTGAAACACACTCAAGCATATTCAAAATTAGTGTAGAATACCCTTAAGATCAATGTGTCAAGTTTATAATTCTCACAACTTGTGGGTAAACACTGTTAAGAGGTCTGCTTGTCTTGGTTTAGACTAAGCCATTTGACAAAATGAAGGAGAGCAGAGGTAAGGTTTAATGGAAAAAATGGAAATGTTAGCTATTGGAGGAAATGTTGCTGACCTCAAAAACATTGTGTCATGTAACCTTGTATCAGCACACAATTTAGGTTTTTTTTTTACTCTAGCATGTCATTTAGATAGATAGATAGATAGATAGATAGATAGATAGATAGATAGATAGATAGATAGATAGATAGATAGATACTTTATTAATCCCAAGGGGAAATTCACATAATCCAGCAGCAGCATACTGATAAAAAACAATATTAAATTAAAGAGTGATAACAATGCAGGTATAACAGACAATAACTTTCTATAATGTTAACGTTTACCCCCCCAGGTGGAACTGAAGAGTCGCATAGTGTGGGTGAGGATCTCCTCAGTCTGTCAGTGGAGCAGGACGGTGACAGCAGTCGGTTGCTGAAGCTGCTCCTCTGTCTGGAGATGATCCTGTTCAGTGGATGCAGTGGATTCTCCATGATTGACAGAAGCCTGCACAGTGCCCGTCACTCTGACACAGATGTCAAACTGTTCAGTTCCATGACTACAATAGAGCCTGCCTTCCTCAACTGCTTGTCAAGGCGTGAGATGTCCTTTTTCTTTATGCTGCCTCCCCAGCACACCACCGCATTGAAGAGGGCACTCATCACAACCGTTGGTAGAACATCTGCAGCATCTTATTGTAGATGTTGAAAGACGCCAATCTTCTAAGGAAGTATAGTCGGCTATGACCTTTCTTACACAGAGCATTAGTATTGGCAGTCCAGTCCAATTTATCATCCAGCTGCAGTCCCAGGTATTTATAGGTCGTACCCTCTGCAAACAGTCTTCTCTGATGATCACGGGGTCCATTAGGGGCCTGGGCCTCCTAAAATCCACCACCAGTTCCTTGGTTTTGCTGGTGTTCAGGTGTAAGTGGTTTGAGTCACACCATTTAACAAAGTCCTTGATTAGCTTCCTGTACTCCTCCTACTGCCCACTTCTGATGCAGCCAAGAATAGTAGTGTCATCAGTGAACTTTTGCACGTGGCAGGACTCTGAGTTGTATTAGAAGTCTGATGTATATAGGCTGAACAGGACTGGAGAAAGTACAGTCCCTTGTGTCGCCTCTGTGCTGCTGACCACAATGTCAGACCTGCAGTTTCTGAGACGCACATACTGAGGTCTGTCTGTAAGATAGTCCACAATCCATGCCACCAGGTGTGAATCTACTCCCATCTCTGTCAGCTTGTCCCCAAGGAGCAGAGGTTGGATGGTGTTGAAACATTTAAAACATACTGTATACTGTATTACAAAACTATCCAAAACATGTTTTTTCCATCTTAAAAATAGTTTTTATTCCTAAATATGCAAGATAGTGAGAAATTAATGCATGCATTTATTTCTAGTAGAATTGCAATGTATTATTCACTGGCTGCTTAAATCATTCTTTGTGCAGCTTTCAGTTAATTCAAAATGTTGTTGGAAGAATTATTAAACAAACCAGAAAATAGAAACACATAACTCTAGTTCCCAAGTCCTTACACTGGTTCCTAGTTAAGTTTAAGGTGACTTTCAAAATATTCCTTTTCACTTATAAAGCCTTAAATGGCCAATGCTCTGCTTACTTATCTGAAGTTATCATTACCTATAAACTAGAGTGCACCTTGAGAGTTAAAGATGTCTTAAGATTCCAAGGACTGATACAATAACAGTGGGAGGTGGCACTCTTAGTTACAGGGCTCCAAAGCTGTGGAAGGATCTGCCTGCTAATATAAGAGATGCCCCTTTAGTCTTTTAAATCTTGGCTGAAGACTTGCTACCTTAGTCAAGAAGACCCTGACTAGAGCTACTGATTAGCTCTGCATACTGTATTTCTGTGTCATTTGTAAAGAAATATAGTGTAAGTTCTACAATATTTGAAAACATTACAAAACCTACTTTATTCTGTTTCTCTTCTTGGCATCTACTTCCAGGCTGATCTCCTGCATATGGAAAAGTCATCTTGGATAAAGGAGCGTTGGAATCATCGGATGGAAAGATTCACCAGACTGGTTGGCCACTGTAAAAAACCCAGGAGGACAGGACTGTGATGTTATTTTTGACTTTCTCTTTTATGATTTTAATCTCCACCATTGCCAACTGGCTATAGTTTATCAATTAATTAATGGACAATTATTGGTTTCCATTTTTGCTTAATCAGCTTCTACCTTATTCTTTGTGTGTTTTGACGAATCTGTATTTATATGTGTACCAGTCCTGTATTTAGTTATTAGTATAACCCATACTTGCATTTTATCCAAGAATTATTCACAGCTCTCTGAGCCTGCAATCAATGAAGAGCACTATTCAAAAAATAAGTTGCATTGTATTGTATTGTAATTGGTTGGATGTGATCATAATGGCTTAAAGTCTTTCAAAGTTGAATCAGACTACACCCTGAAGATCACGTAAGAATTCAGACAGCATTGTGATGGAGAGAAATGTTCAGGACTCAACAAACACCAATCTTATGATTCAGAGAAGGCACACTTCTGTGCAATGTGTATGTGAACAATAAGGAAGAAACAAGTAACTCAACGTACCAGATGGTCTACATGAGAAGAACTAATTTATGTGAGTTACTGGTGAAAGCCACAAGGAAGCCACTGTCACAAAGAGTCCAATCCTAAATGTCTGCCAACTACAAATCTTTAGGAAAGGTGTAATGCGATGGGCTAACAGTGGATAAATGAATTCAGAAGTTTGTGACATAAGTTGCCTGAGACAAGTATGGGACTGATATTTGATAAAAAAACTGCACAGTCAGTTATTTCATGAGAACCAACCATCAATCACATTATACTTTATAATGAAGATTTCACTTCCTGAACACTCTTGGGTGTATCTTAATGATTTTGGTCTGCTGATTAAAAAATTTCACCTTTAAATTTTGCTATCATATACCATTTTATTGCAATTGCATATTCCCGTGATCTTCTTATATATATTAGTATACATATGCAGAACAGCAACCACAAGTGTAATATCTGTGTTGATCTAAAAGTAGTGGCACTGCTACTAGAATGCAGCTCAGACAGATCAAGTCCTGTTGTTGCATTTGTAAAGAGGATAGCAGTGTTAATGAGTCTCATTACATTAATAGGAACTGTCCACTCTGTAAGCACATGGTTTCATGGCAGAAAAGTGTGGCACATACACCACTTTTTGACTCAACAAAGATATTTTACCTCCTTTTCATATATATCTTGGATTTATGAAAAATATTGTGAAAGTGATGTTTAAAGAAGATAAAGGATTTTGATATTTGAGGCAAATGTCTGCTAACTGATGTCAATATTAAGGTAGGTATTTTTTGCCGGTCCAGCGCCAGACTATGTCCCCTGGTTGACAACATGCTTCAAGCCTGCAAAACCATAAAGTACAACATGTCATTAAAGATTCATTTTCTGTTTTAGTACTTAGATTCCTTCTCTGTTAACTTTGGTGCAGTCAGTGATGAACTTGGTGACAGGTTTTGCCAGGATATTGCACTGACTGAAATGCGATACCAGGGAATACATTGATGGAATCCATCAATGCTGGCTGACTATTGTTGGACACTGAAATGAGAAGCATCAGATGTTGAGTATAAATGAAAATCAGCAGCAGAATGTTTCTAGATTTATTAAACTAATGCAATGTGCCAACATCACCAAGCAATACCACACTAAATTTAATCTCATCTCAAGTGATGCAGTCAATCAAAACTTATATTTGTATATACCTATATGTTCAACTTAAAGCTGTCTGCCACAGTTTTTTCAGGAAGTAAAATCTTTACAGGGTGAACACACACACACTAAGGCCAATTTAGGATTGACAATTCACCTAACCTGCATATCTTTGGACCGTGTGGACTCTGGGAGGAAACCAGAGGAAGCCCACACAGACACAGGGAGAACATACAAAATCCATGCAGGGAGAACCCAGGACATGAACCCTGGTCTCCTTACTGAAAGGCAACAGCGCTGACGCTATGCCACCATGCCGCCCCTAATTCAGATGTGTGCTCCCAAATAATCAGTAATGGCTCATGAATAAGTTGAGTAACTTATATAACTTCTTATTCTTATATTATTACTTATATTATTACTATTATTATTATTACTTATATAACTTGAATAACTAATCACCTACAGTTTGTGCTGGATGGTGTGCCACATAGTGACCTAAAAACATTAGTGGGAAATTTCAATGTGACAAGACAGGTTGAGAGGAAGTAATATGAGGGGAAGCAAAAGGTGAATACACTGATAGAGGTAAATATTTGCTTAGCTAGGCAATGGCTTGAATAGACTACAAAATAATGTAAGAGTCTTTGAACACTCTTTGTGAATCACTAGATGGAAGAACTGTCAACAGGATAGCTCACAATTGCCATAAATTAAGATGGTTTGTAGTCTGTTAAGAATGTTCAAGTAGACTTTGGTTGTGACCATCTTCCTTTGATAGCTGCACTCAAAACTAAAACTAGAGACCCATGTGTGGAAGGCAAGCCACTAGCAGTGGAGAGATTTAAACAGTGTGGTCCCCGGCCGGGGCTGGAGCCGTCAGAACGGCGCGACGCTGGAATCTTTGGAATCTTTTAGACGGTAAGTAGAATCGACTTCGTACAGCATAAAGGAAAGCCCACCGAACTCGGCCGTGATCCGAATGAACGGTACCAAGTAGGGGGCTGTCCGATTCTGCAGGCGACGGTGAATTTTGTATGCAAGGGGAGGGGAGTGACAGCGAGAGGGGTAGCAGAACACGGGCTGACGAGTGCCCTGGGTCCTAGCGCCCTACGCCCCAAGCCTGCAACAGTCTCCCGTCGCTCTATAGGGACGCAAACCGGACAGGGTCTGTACCTTTTCCATAGGCAGACTCAAGCCGTTATAGCGTCCCAGAATAAAAGGGGGAATCGAGGGGTGAGTGCCGATTTCCCCGATAAGAAAGGTAGTCTTCTGCGGAGGCAGAGAGAATCCCCTGGGCGGCTGCGCGAGCCGCCTGCGAAAGCGGTCCCGCGGACGGCGAGAGGACGGGCATGGAACCTGCGGCAGAGGACTCAAGCAGGCAAGTCGGGGGCTGTCGGAGGGGGGCAGGAGCACTGCCGGTACAGAGACCGACAGGATGCTTGAGGTGAGTGTCCTGGCAGTGCTTCTGGCCCTCCTTTTCCTTTTTTCACAAGTCCGAAGCCCCGACGAGCGTTGGAGCCGACGTCGTTTGGGACCTGCCCTCCTGGAACGGGCCGCTCCGCGGGAGGGCTCCCTGCCGGAAGGCCAAAGGTGACCCAAATGGTGGGGACGGCGGGGGCTAGAGCGACGCAGACCAGAGGGGCGCGTTTGCGTCGGAGGGGGTGCCGAACCGAGATGTCCCAGGGTGCCGTGTTGGACCCTGGGGACATAGTAGGACCCTCTCTGGGGACGTGCTGCCCTTTCGGGGAGTGTCGCTCGGACCCACGTGTCTTCGCTAGCGGTGGGGCACTGTGGTCCCCGGCCGGGGCTGGAGCCCGGCCGGGACGCCCAGGAGGACCAGAGGAGGACTTGTGCCTCCTCCAGACCGAGAGGGGGTGTCCGTCCTGGTTATGCTGGGAGCCTCGGGTACAGGGCTTGGAAGCCCAGCCCTGTAGGGACCGTGGCCACCGCCAGGCGGTGCCCCAGTGCCTGATTATCCCAGGAGCCTGGCACTTCCGCCACACCAGGAAGTGCCGGGGGAAGACGACCGGGGACACCCGGACGGCTTCCAGGTGCGCAGCCGGCACTTCCGCCACACGGGGGTGTGTCCGTGGGAGATTGCCGGGAAGCAGCTGGAGCCCATCCGGGTTCCAATAAAAGGGGCCGCCTCCCTCCAGTCATGGACAAGAGTCGGGTGGAAGAGTGGCAACGTCTGGAGGAGGAAGGAGGCGGTCAGAAGAAAAGAGAGAGAGAGAGAGAAAAAGAAAGAGAGAGAGAGAGAAAAAAGAGAAGAAGAAAAGAGAAGGCATTGGAGTGGCCTGGACTGAGGGGGGATGGTGAGCAGAACTGTAAAAGAAATGGAGAATAAACCTGTGTTTGTGGGTGACATTAACGTGTCTGCCTGTCTGTGTCCGGGGCGAGGTTCACAACAGACAAGTGAAAAAATTACTTGAAGTCTAACTGATCAATCAATTTAGTATACCTGACAATGAAGGACAAAATGCAGAGGTCAGCAACTTTGTTGACAGTTCTTGGAAAATTCACTGAGACTTTTGGGGATACAGAAAAAGCTGATGGATTCAGACTAATGAGGATTTGTCGAACTTTATCAATGAATTTAGGCACATCTTCAGGGTCAGATATGGAAGAGATTAGCAGCAATTATAAAAGAAAGATAGTAAGATTAAAAAGTGATAAAAAGTGGATAAAAGAAAATTAAAAAAAAAAAAATCAAAGAAGATGAAGCATGATGCTTAACAATGTACTTTGAAATCAGCAATGAAGCACATATTGAGCTGGATATTTCTCTGTATCTGCTCTCTCAGTGTGAAGTTACATCTGCCAAAGCTGCAGGGACAGATGGTTTCCAGATAGAGCTGCTAAAAAGCAGAGGTCAAGCAATCATTTCATAGCTGACAAAACTTTCTATTACAGTCTGGAATACAGAATAAGTACCTTCAGGCTGGAAGGATAGCATTATTATGTTACCAAAAAAAATTACCCTATATCTGCTCCAGGCTAAGTGCTAATGTGTTCCTACATAGAGTATTGGAAGTAATAGACCAGCAACTGCATCAAGAGCATTCTGTCTCTAGAAAAGGACACATGGACTTTTGATCAGATCTTTGCATTGAGAAAGTTTATGGACAAACCTGAAATGAAGCATAAGCCAATGATCATTCATTTTATTAACTTCAAGAAAGTGCTGGGGCGACATGGTGGTGCAGTGGGTAGCGCTGCTGCTTCGTAGTTAAGAGACCTGGGTTTGCTTCCTGGGTCTTCCCTGCGTGGAGTTTGCATGTTCTCCCCGTGTCTGCATGAGTTTCCTCCGGGTACTCCGGTTTCCTCCCACAGTCCAAAGATATGCAGGTTAGGTGTATTGGCGATTCTAAATTGTCCCTAGTGTGTGTGTGCCCTACAGTGGGCTGGCGCCCTGCCTGGAGTTTTTTCCTGCCTTGCACCCTGTGTTGGCTGGGATTGGCTCCAGCAGACCCCCGTGACCCTATAGTTAGGATATAGCAGGCTGGATAATGGATGGATGGAAGAAAGTGCTTGATTGTGCGCATTGGTCTTGAACATACTAAAGTATGATGGGATCCCAGGCAAAATATTGATAATCATCAGGAGCTTCGATACTAAAGGCAGAGGGACATTTGGTTTACCGTAGATCCCGAAATATAAGCCGACTCGGTATATTAACCGACCCCCTTCTCTACCTACTAAATTACATGTATTTGTCGATGACCGGTATTTAAGCCGACCCCCTTCTCCAAGCAAAATTTTCTACATTTCCTTAAAAGTGTCTCTTCAGGTGTATTTATCATGTTTATCAGCGAGAATTTGAGACTGCTGGCATTTTTGATGGAATCCAGGGAGTGATTGCGGAGAAGTTTGGTAAAATGAAACCTTTGTGTTGAAACTATATACGCAAATACGGTACATCGGCGGGTGGATTTTCGGAGACTCGTTATAAATTTGATTAACTTAAATACCCAATACAGTGGACCCTTGACTTAATAACTTAATTCGTTCGCGAAGGCTAACCCATAATGCGTTCTGAACCTCCCACTGCAACACTTACTTAACCTTTTCAGAATAAAAAAGGGTTGTATAATGTGCATAATTTACCAAAACAATTTTTCTAAAGTACTAACCAAAAAGTTATAAAAAGTGCCTAACCTACCAGAAGTAGGCTAGTTTAAGCTATATTGCGCGCATGGTCGCAGCGGCTCAGGGCTCTCTTTTTCAGTGCACTTTTTGGTTGTTTTTGTACTTTTTTTTTTGCTTGTTTGTGCACGATTGGTTCGGCGAACATCCGGTACACCCGTCAGAACCTTATACACATCGGTGTCCAGAGCCAGGCATCTGTTTCGAGTGTTTTTCATCACACGCACAACATCCCAGACAACATAGCAAGACCAGCGGGCTCTCCGTGGATTGTTGTCGGGTCTATGAGACGATGCAGACGGAGGATGGAAAGAAAGTAGAAGCAGGGCCGCAGATCCAGTGTTATGCTAAGTCTAAAAAAAAACAACCATACAAGCCCTATACAGAACTTTTTTTTGCAACACCTTTGCATCTTCTCGCACAATTTGCTTATTTGTTTATTTACTTGTGTTCTACACATATGTCTGCACTGAAGGAGCTGTTTTTAATCTCATTGTACATGTGTATAGTGACAATAAAAGGCATTCTATTCTATTCTATTCTAGAAACAACAATTTCATACTGTACTCACCATTTAATTTGACATCTTTGGGCTGCAGGAAGGGAGGAGAAGGAGAATGAAACAGAAGGTGGTTATTGTTTAGAAGGAGCCTCCTTATGCAAATCTTTTCTTTGTAAAATTGTCGAGATGGTGGATTTCGACATGCTGTACATATTAGCGAGATCGGTCACACGAACAGCACTCTCATATTTCCACACAATTTCCATCTTCGTTTCGATTGTGATCGCTTTCTTTACCTTCTCTTCCTTCCTTAGCAATTATGTGTCTTGCTTACATGGTCTTAGTGAATTATATACATAGGTAAATCACTGCAATGACTGAAATTACATCCACAAACACATGTATCTGGGCTCCGACTGACGCTTATTACTAACGCTCTCGGTTGTTTGTTTACAATCGCACAAGCGGATACACGTGACTGCATTCGGGTCGTAACGCAAAATGTTGGTCGTAAATCAAAACAAAAATTTTTATTTTAAACTTCACGATAATTTATTATAAATTGTATTAATGAAATTTTAACAACTAAAACACTTTTTTGAATAAATTCTTTATTTAATTTAAAGTACCGCCATGCAAAGTTACTTCTTCATCTGAAAGATGGCGCTGTAGTTTCATCATTAATTACTTTCGTATTCATCGGCAAAACTGGCATTGCGCTGGAAATCTTGAAGCTGAAACAATACTCGTTGTATAAGCTGACCCCCCTCTTAAATTCCGTAATCTACAGTAATATGCTACCACAAACAATTGTGAATACTTTTGATTGAACAATGAGTTAGAGAAAATAGAATAGTAAATCAAAAACTAGAAAAAAACCATTAGATAGTTTTTAGTGATCTTGACATTGCAGATGATGTACTTTTTGTCACATTCATTATGCAATGGTATGTAGCAATTCTTGCAGAACATCAAAAAATGGACTGCCCTGCTGGTTGTGCTAAAAAAAGCAAGATGAAGATTATGCTGAGTGAAAATTGGCTCACAGAAGATTGCCATATAACTAATAGGAAATTGGTGAAAAACGTAAAATTCTCTTATTATATCAGTTGTCTAACACACAATACCAGTTGTGACTAAAACATGATTTCCATATTTGGAAAGGTACTCTCCAGTGTGGTAATCATCTATGGCACAATAAGGTACTTAATATTCTAGTAAAGGTATGCCTCTTCAAATCATTAGTACTGTTGAAACTCCTACTGTATATGCTGCTGAACCATGGTCAAAGACTTTGGTCAACAAGAAAAAAGTTTAAGAGGTTCACTATAAATGACAAATGAAGATCTTTCCACTGAACTGAATAGGCAGTGTTAAAACTGAAGAGGTGAACAGTCACCCAAATCAACCAGGCTAGGAAAAATAATTAGAGAAAGACAGTGTCAGTGTCAGTGATTTGGTCAGATTTAACAGTTCACAAAGGCCAAATGAAAACTAAGCTAACAATGATCAAATTATCACTGAACAGTGACCAAAGACTTAAGGAATCTGATCAAGTCATGGGATAAAGCAACCGTGAACGCAGAAGATCATTGAGAGTAGCAAAACTGTATTGTCCAATATGTCAGCTGACATTTGCAAAATAATTCTAATAACAACATGTGTTACCAGTAATATATACAAATCCCCAATTCTTAGTCAAAATAATCACAAAAGTTTATTTATATAGAGTTATAAACACAGGCCACTACACACTTCAGAAACATAACCCACTATAAACAAAACAGTAGTGTTTATATATATTCGGAACTCTTTTTGGACCCCCCAATGGGACGACATGCCGAAGCACGATTGCCGCATATGTAGAAGGCTGCTTGTTTGTTGCAGAGGCAACCGTAAGTTTACAGCACTACAGCATATCGCTGCAGAAGCAACTATGAGCCGATCACGGTCAAGCTATAAGCACCTGTCGCCGATGGGTGATGCAAGGAACATTATATATGCAGGGAGTAGTTAAACTTGGCCAATGACCTGACCCCGACTATGCCTGTATGCTGTGTCTGTGTATAGGAGAGTGGTAGATCCCACTACAATAAATAACCGCGCTGTTCCTGTTTCAAGTTGAATGATGATGTTGCTAAAGTACTGAGACTCAGTCTCATTTCTGGGGTGTAAGACAGGCACTCATACAGTACGTCACTATATATATATATATATATATATATATATATATATATATATATATATATATATATATATATATTCTAAAGAGAGACAAACAGAAAGAAAAAGGTTTAGGGGATCCACCCTGTATTTTGCGCAATTCTGGTCAAAAAAAGCGCAGTGTGATAATCCACCAAGTAATCTTTCGAGACTGAGTCACAAACAGGGACTGACTGAAGAGCAAAGGTGGTTGGCTTTTATAGTTGAGGGAAAGAAAGAGGCAGGTCATCTGGATGGGAAGCGAAAGTGAGGTTGTCACGGGGGTGTGGTTTAAAGCCAGAAAAGGAAGAGGACTAGGTCTTACTGCTCCTGTAAGAATGAAAGAAGATCAACAGTCATAATAGAATTGTTCAGATGTTAGTAAATCAATTTTTCATTAACTAGCAAAACTGGGAAGAGGGTGTAATCCTAAACAAAAGAAAATCTACTTTAATCTCCCTGGTCACTCAGTTAGCCTGGGGTACACTGCCCTGCAATGCTGCTGTTTTGCATTTATTACTGGTATTCTTTTTTTTTTCTTAACAGCTGTCCTTTGATTTCACTAATTTCCTGCTCAGCTTATTCTTAACTGTGTTGCCCTGCCCACATTTTGCAGGAATTTTGCTTATATGATATTACTCTTAGAAGTAGTTAAACTACAGAAGCAGACATTCCAAAGCAAGGGACAATGTTGAAATTTCCCTATTCTCACTCACTTTGTTGCTACACTGTATTAATCCCCAAGGGGAAATTGTCTTTTCACATGACCTGTGGAGGATTAGAGTGCAGAGTCAGACATTGTACAGTGCCCCTCATTTGATTGGACAATTTACATTACATACACATAAAATATCAACTTACAAAGACCAGATGTAAAAGTATTAAATAATAATGTAGTGCTACAAGATAATCCACAATGGTGAGGTTTACATCAATGCTATTATGATTATTTTCACTGACCACTTCCTGTTAAAGACATCCAACCTGTGAAGGAAATTGTCAAAACATTTTTAATAATAGACCTGTATTAAACTGTTATTGCATCCTGAAGCTTATTTAAATGAGTCAGTAAGAATATCCTCTGGTGAGCTTTCTTGACCATCACCAATATGTCTTTCTGTGATGTACTAGGGGGCATAAATTTAGCTTAATTTCTAAGTACTGTGTCTGCTCCAATAGCCTTCTTAAACAGAAACTCATTTTCCAGCTACACCAACGGGGAGATCAAATAGATGCTAATACTGTCACTAGTGATCGACTTAGTTTTCAATTTGATGTCCATTATCTTGTTATCTCATAAAAAGACACTCATATAAAACAGAAATACATAACAAATATAAAATCTGATACATTAAATAGTGAATGATGCATATTTTAAGTAGGAAAAAATCAAAGTATATATAAGAATATAAAATCATAGCACAAATGTAAAGTGCCTTCACAAAGTATTCAGACTCCTCAACTGGTTGCACATTTTGCTATATGGCAGTCTTACACTAAAATCATTTAAATTCATTTTTCCCTCATCAACAACACTCAATACCCCAGTATGACAAAATGAAATATTTTAGGATTTTACGCAAATTTATTCAAAATATATTACTAATACATGAGATTGGCACAAGTATTCAGACCCTTTGCTATGACACTTAGATAGAATGGGATTCACCTGACTCAGTGTTTGAAGTCCACCTGTGGTGAAATCTATTGTTTCCACATAATTAGAAAAGGCACACATCTGTCTATATAAGATCACAAAAAACAAGTCATCAGATGAAGGAATTGCCTGCAGAGCTTAAATAAAGGATTGTTCTGTGCCACAGATCTGGTCAAGGCTACAAAAACGTTCTACAGCATTAAAGGTTCCCAGGAGTATGGTGGCCTCCATATTTCTTAACACTAAAATCCATGAAGCATATGAAAAAAGTCATAATCCTGGGCCACCTTAAATTCCTTCACACCTCCTCATCAGCATGTTTTTCTTTGCAAATGTGTCAATCAGCACAAGCAGCAAGCAGCCTGCTTTCCCATTCCCATATATATATATATATTCACACATGTGTGAGTAGGAGAGAGATGTATGGACCAAGTGAAAGTAATTCCACACCCGTCCAGAGGGTGGTGGGGTGCATTAAACCCCCCTCTGTTGTTTTCTTTTCAGACCAAAACGAGAAAATCTGCCTAATTCACCTGTAATGACATCACTTCCGGTTCCGGTACTGAGAAGAACATCACTTCTGGTTCTGCCACCCCGAAGAATATCACTTCCGGTTCTGGCGCCCAGAGGAATGTCACCCAGTTCCACAATGTCACTTGCGGTCATGGCCTTTAAAGCCGCCATGTTTTGAACAGTAATCCAGTTCAGTTCAGGACTTGATTCAGTGCACATGAGTGCTCATTCTAAACCCTTTTGCAGCCAGGGAGAATATATACATATACTATATATGATTTGAGTATGCATCTGCTTTCAAACCATTGTGTCTGTATCTGATGCAGTATACAGTATAGGGAGCATAATTTAGGAATGTATAGTCAAATATAAATTTGATGTAATTAACAAACACCAAAATATACTCAGGTTCAATTATAAACTAAATACTCCTTAATTTAAAACATAAAGATATGATTTACTACTGATCTAATAAATGTAGAAGAAACCTGGTTCAGTCCCAGAGATGGGAAAAAGAATGATATAAATGGATGAACATTGTTAATAAAATTGATCATAATGTTGAAGCAATAGCTACTTATGTAAACAAGAGCTTTCTTAGGATACTACTGCTGTAAACAAAAAAGCAAGGACATGACCTTGAGAGCAGGCATTACAGACATGACATTATTGGCATTAAAATTCTTAATATTAATTCTTAATAGAATATTCTTAACTGAATGCAAATGTCTCTAAATTAAATATTAACTTGCCTAACTAATGGTATTTGTCCTTCTTTTGCTAATGAATTATGAAGTACAGTAATCCATCCTCGATCGCGGGGGTTGCATTCCAGACCCCCCCGCGATAGATGAAAATCCGCGAAGTAGAAACCATATGTTTGCATGGTTATTTTTGTATATTTTAAGCCCTTATAAACTCTCCCACACTGTTAACATTATTAGAGCCCTCTAGACATGAAATAACGGCCTTTAGTCAAAAGTTTAAACTGTGCTCCATGAGAAGACAGAGATGACAGTTCTTTCTCACAATTAAAAGAAAGCAAACATATCTTATCTTCAAAGGAGCGCAGTCATAAAGGAGCGCCATCAGGAGCAGAGAATGTCAGAGAGAGCGCTCGCAAAGAAACAATCAAAAAATCAATACGTGCTTTTAAGTATACAGAAGCACCGCGATAAAGCGGCATTTTGTAGAGGAGCGTCCGTGTCCTCTGTGCAAACAGCCCCTCTGCTCACACCCCCTCCGTCAGGCAGAGAGAGTGAGAAAGATAGAGAGAAGCAAACAAGCACCGCGCGGGAAGCATATCTTACAGCATTGAGGAGTTTTAGTTAATATGTAATACATGCTCTGATTGGGTAGCTTCTAAGCCAACCGCCAATAGCGTCCCTTGTATGAAATCAACTGGGCAATCAAACTGAGGAAGCATGTAACCTAAATTAAAAGACCCATTGTCCAGAAAGCGAACCAGCAAAAATCTGTGATATATATTTAGATGTGCTTACATTTAAAATCCGCGATAGAGTGAAGCTGCGAAAGTCGAAGCGCGATATAGCGACGGATTACTGTATACAAAACTACTCACCTTTAACATCACAAAAAAAAAAACAATCCTAGAATGTGATGCTGGTTCCTGTTCTTTCTTGAATTCTTTCAGACCATAGTGGTTATCTCTGACATTGTCATCATTTGGCAAAATACAGCCATATACCCAGAAATGCTATAAAAAAGTCAAAGCTTCACAACCACCTACTACTCAGGAAAATATTTTGGCATGGAACTGCCTAAGTGTAGAATCAAAACATTTTGAAGGTGAAAGTGTGTAAGCCAAAATAACATGGAAACTAAACAGACCACGCACTACACAACCCAAAGTGCACATTGCATATCTGGTAGCAGGAAGGCCAGCAAACAATTGCAAAGAAAATCTCCAACACACATATTAGCTCTTTTTTCACCAGGATTGTTCGATTGTTTGAAATAAGAGTGTCAAACTGTTGGCTTCTTTTCTATGAAGTTGAAGGCACACACTTAGGCTTGTTTGGTGACTTTTTTGAAATTTTGCATGATCCTCCTCAGTGTTGTTATTAATAATTAGTTTTAAAAAATGTTCCTTTCATTTTACCTTTAGAAAAACATTATTATGTTCTGTAACAGTTTTTGAAGGTTCGGACATGATCCTATAAGAAAAGCAGAGGTTCTAGTGCAGTTATTAGGCTGTGCCGGTACCTGAATTTCTGAGTACATCTTTCTGACTAGTTAGCATCTTGGTACTTTCGCACTGGCTGTGCCATCTTTTGGAAATGCACTTCACCCATTTTGATGACATTTCATTTTCTGATCCTTTCATTAAAACCTTATCTGACTTTCTAAAGAAGTAGCAGAACAAGTAGTGTGTGTGTAATATAACAACACACCCTTGCTATTAATCTTTTTTCCATTGTTTACTTTGTCGTATACGAAGTATAGGGAAAGTATTGGAATCCTCCAAAAATTAAATTTTGAGATTTTGATTAATCTTGAGGTTTAACAACTCCCTGAGTCCAAAAATACCATTTTTGGAATTATGTCTGTATGTCTGGCCGTGTGTACGTACGTACAAATGATAACTTGAGTATGCTTTCACTTAGGTCAACCAAATTGTGCATACAAGTATTAGGTACAAAACATAGATTTCTATCAACTTTTGGGCGATTTCCACTGACCGAAAGTTGTACTTTACCTTTTATTCATGGAGCTGCAAAGTCTGATTTATTCAACTTTACTTTTATAATAATTGTTCAATACATTATTAACTTGATTTGCTGTTGATGGTTCCTTAATGTGCATAATATAAAAATATAATCATTGTCTTGTAGTTTACTCCTCAAATATCCATCCCCATATCTATGTATACAAGAAAGTCTAAGGGAGACCACTCCTGATTTTTTTTTTTCAAAATATTGTGGCTACCTTTAAGGCAGCTATTTTCCATCATTAACTGGAAAGCTTAGGTTGGGTTTGTGCTGTCTTCAATTTTCAAACACGTCTACGGACAACAAGTTAAAGAGTGTGTAGTGAACAGCGGCAAAGTCCTGCACTGCAAAGGCTACATCCACAGGGCTTCTTCCTAAAACATCCAACACAATTCCTCCAGTCCGTGTGCATTATAAAGGAGAGAGCAAAAGATAATGAAGAAAAGATATGACGCTCAGAGAAAATAAAAAGCTAAAACTGCTGTTATCCATTCAGGAGTTCAGTAGCACAAGGAAAGTGAAGGCTAATAATCAATTTGCACATTGTAATAAGTGTGGTGACAGTGGAGACAAACACACACACTACTGGTCTCCACATGTTTGGGAAGTGCCTCTGTCTGCTACGATATCTTTCTGTCACTTTAACTGTTGCATCATTATATCACATAACAACAGCAAACAAAGTTTGCATTGTAGTCTATAAATATACAACTTGTTAAAACTCAGTGGCTATATTGTCATGGCATTTTTGCATTTCCAATTAGACAGTAAAATCTATTCTTAGTTATTCGTTTAGATGTGCAGTCAGAATGTGGATGCTCTCTCCCTGATTTTACTTGTGTCGATACTCAGATTTGTTGATTCGGTTATTTTGAGTACAACATTTACATCTCCTGGAGCTCTTTGTTATCAGTTCTCTTAACTTCCTCAGTCCTTTTGATGGAATGTGAGTCCCCATTTACTTTAAAAATACATTTTTTTGGTTTGTATTTTCACAAGTATACCTGCTAATCCCTTCAAACCTACATTGACTCCTACACTATCATCGAACAACACAGAGAACCTGTGACAAAATGTGACTTAAAAACTGTGATTTAAATAATCTCACCCCATCTTATATATCAGAATGTCTGACACCTTATATTCCAAATCGTAATCTTAAATCCTCAAATTAGTGTCTCCTTAGAATTCCAAGAATAAGGCTTAAAAGAAGTGGTGAGGCGGCCTTCTGCTGCTATGCACCTAAAATCTGGAATAGCCTGCCAATAGGAATTCGCCAGGCTAGTACAGTAGATCACTTTAAAACACTGCTGAAAACATTAGTTTAACATGGCCTTTTTATAACTTCAGTTTAACTTAATCCTGATACTCTATATGTTCAATTCATCATAATAACTATTCATGGTGGCTCTAAAATCCATACTGACCCCTACTCTCTCTTCTGTTTCTTTTTCTGGTTTCTTTGTGGTGATGGCCTGTGCCACCTCCACCTACTCAAAGCTTCATGATGCTCCAACAATGATGGATGGATTAAAAGGCAGAAGTCTACGTGACCATCATCATCAAGTCCTTGATGATGCCCAGAGGGGACTGGGCGGTCTCATGGTCTGGAATCCCTACAGATTTTATTTTTTTTCGCCTGCCGTCTGGAGTTTTTTTTTTTGTTTTTTCTGTCCCCCCTGGCCATTGGACCTTACTCTTATTCTATGTTAATTAATGTTGACTTATTTTATTTTCTTATTGTGTCTTTTATTTTTCTATTCTTTATTATGTAAAGCACTCTGAGCTACTGTTTGTATGAAAATGTGCTATATAAATAAATGTTGTTGTTGTTGTTGACAAAGTATCCTTCACATTTACTATTCGTCCATTGATGCTGTTGAATGCCAATATATAATCTGATGCTACCGAAAGGTTTTTCTCATGTAACAGGTTATGTTTATTTTTAAAACTGGTTACATTTACTTTCAAAACATGAAATGTGCTCTCTACACATGCGACACACATTTATATGTCTAATAGGGTTTTTTAGGAGACTTTTCAACTGTAGATGGTTCATCGTAATCAGAAGCTTGCTGTCTGTCAGACCAGGCTAATAAGAACAACTCTGATCTTTGCAGTTCAAAATCCCTGACCTTACATTGGGCACCACTTTCATGAAGCGTTGCATTGGTTTAGAAATTTGACACCCGGTGAGCCGTCTAATCGTTTTCACCCAGTTTTAGGCAGTTTACTCGTGGTTGTCTCCAGAGATATATATTATACATCTGGCTTCAGTGAGAAAAGTTATGCACACACATACAGTATATATCATCAGGGCCAATTGGTTCACTTCATCAAATTTCACATACTACAAGAAGCAATATTTTTCTAGATAAGTAATTACATTGAACATATGATAGAAAATTAAAAAAATAATAAAGAAAAAAGATGAAGCATAGGGTTGTTGTAAACATTTTAAGAATTAGTTACTGAGGGAGGCTTATTACTTATTTTGCAAAACATCTGGACGAGCTTTGTACCACTCACACTTAATGCAGAACCATTACTGCCTAAAAGTGGTTTATATATTTCACAAAAAAGCAGGAAGCAATATCAAAATACAGCTTCCAAATACTTTCAAAAAAGGAGGTTAGGTATGCTATGGTTAAAGGTAAGACTGTAATTACCAAAATATACCAAATAGAGGAGGGCAAGAAAAGAAACTCAAAAATGTAATTAAGGAATTATTTCATCCATCCATCTATTATCCAACCAGCTATATCCTAACTACAGGGTCACGGGGGTCTGCTGGAGCCAATCCCAGCCAACACAGGGTGCAGGGCAGGAAACAAACCCTGGGCAGAGTGCCAGCCCACCGCAGAAGGAATTATTTTTTTAATAAAAATGTGAAAATGTGAATGACAGAAGATGTCTGTCCAGATTTAGTGTTCTTTAAAAACCAAGTAGAAATCAGAATATAGGTGTTACTAAGCCATATAGTTTGGAGTGCTCATAATGTAGTAGATTTCACATTGGAATAGCAAACCTTATACACAAAAAGTAAATTTATTTCATTTTAGTAACAGGTTTTGAGTAGATACAGTATGGCAAGTTCAAAAAAGAAACAAAGTGGGAAAAACATTTTGGCTGAGGAAGTTCCATAATGAAATGGATGATGCTAATGATGAAAAAAATAAAACACCTTTGTCATGTATTTTTTTGGAATTGGGTCATCCATGTAAAGTGTACCTTCTTAAAAGGTATTTTAGATAAGTAATTCATAAACTGCCGCATAGTTGTACCACTGAGAATGCAATGTCCCATGTGGCTTTTAGCACTGTATCCATAAAGTGACTGCAAGAAATCAAGAAGGTAGAGAACAGGCAACACACATTCAAGTATTTTAGACAGTATACTTTTACTTGTTTTTGAGAGCACTTTTGAAATAAATCTTTAAATGTTTTATTTAGAATTTGGCAAGATCTACTTCTAAAAAGTAATAAAATCCTTATGTTTAATTTATCAGCAATTAAAAAGAAAAAACTGCACTCATATTAACGGTGGAGTGTTAATCACACATTCTGAAAGAAATTTCAGATTATATTCTCTTAATTACGTTACAGTTAATGAGAATATAATAGATTTCAAAAAACAATAAATGTGTCTCTGGTTCTGGAAAAGAAAATGATAATTTAATGTTTCAGCTTCTTTCTAAGCAGTGGGAATATTGACTCTAAAAACTGAAGATATCTGGTGATTTTTTTATGCTGAATTATATAAACTTTCATCACTTTTCAAATGAAAAACTGCTTTGTGTCTAATTTTATTTTATGTATTTGTACTGAATGATTAGTCATCCAGGATACCCTATAGAAACTTATCCACAGCACATATTATTATTTTCCTGGGGAGGAGAGAGAGTATAATTCACTTTTATACAAGTACAATGTTCACACTTTCATAATGCATGAATCTGAGATGTCAAATGTTTAAAGTGCAATGGTATATGCATCCTAAAATAAGTATTTTTGAAACAGTTATTACCCACTCTCATCACAAAGCAGTTCTTGAAACATTCATTTGTTTACGAGATGCTCACTGCAATTGTCATGTTATGCTTTGAAGTGGCAGGGTTTAAGTACCTAATCATTATTAAAAATGTATTTTAAGTAGATAATCGCTATACAAATAAAGATAACCAGAAAATAAAGCGTTAGAATTACTTTAGAGGCATTGCTAGAAAATCTTACAATCATAAATACTATTTAAAGCAGTACCAGTTGCTTATCCAGATGTAATGGGGTGCGGTATAGCTGATCTGCAGCTTAGAAAATGGTTGCCATTTTTAATAAATAAATAATAATTGGCTGGCTTGTTCTCTGTGGGTGTGTGTGATTACACTGCGGCCAGGGGTCGCTAAAGTAATTGGGACAGGACACACTTGCACGTGAGGACTCAATTGCTTTATCGGCTTCCTGTGATGTATGATTAGGATGATATAGAGGGGGGAAGAATCGGAGAAATTGAGAGGCAGAAAAAAAGGAGAGAAGCTGAAAGATGGGAGATAGAAGGGAATGAGCACGAGGGAGCCAGTGTGACAGAATGGACAGTAGGGACGGAATGGGATGGGAATGGAGCCCCAGGGAAAGGAGTGTGTGGCCAGCACTCAAGAGGGGGCTGAATGTTGCTCAGGCTAACCTTGGGAGCAGGAGCAACAACAATATTTGAAAGGACTCCCCCGTGAAGCCGGTGATGGCAGTGGGAGTTAAAGTGGAGAAGACTTGGCGGTGCCTCATGGAACGTCAGGGGATTAGTGATGGGGACATGAGTTGGTCTGAGGGGTGTCTGTGACTGTTGGTCGATGTCTCTGTGGGTTGTTTTTAAGGAGAAGCACCGGGTACTCTAATTTTTAGAAAGGAGACTCCTGCAAGTTATTAATAGATATATTAATAGCTTATTTTTAACCTCCACTATCACTTGGACTTTTTATTGGATTATTCAATGATTGAACATTTTTTCACTTCACTATTTACTTGGACACTGTTTCATTTGGTTTGTTCTTAATAAAACCACTGGATCACTTTTACACCTACTCCTTGTTGTATGTGTGTTGTGTCTTCATCTGCTAGCTTATCCCTTGGGTACGTTTTTGGCAGTAGCGGGCTGACCTGCACTATCACATGGGGTACCTCCATAGACTAAGAAGCAGTGGTGGGTTGATGAAGCCTGATGAATACTGATGAGCAAACCCAGTGGAATATGCTTTTTCTGCGACTTGGCAAAATCGAGAAATATATGTGATGCAAAGGACTAATGGTCAAAATATAAGGTGAAGGAGGCATCGTTCTTAGGTATGGAAAGGAGCGATGTTTTCCATCTGTCCTTGTGTGAGCTTTAATAGTTAGTGCAATTGCCAGGTCTTTATACTTTTCTTGCAGTCTATGTTTCCAAAATAAGAACATGCATTTTCCATGGGCTACAATCTTTTGCTGATATAAGGTAAACAGAAATAACACACACAGTAACTGTTGACAATAAATTGAGCCTCAGACCACAACATGCACCTATTCTCTTTTAATAGGCTGCCTGAGTTGTCTCCACTTGTCCCTTCCCATCTCCCTGTCAGGTTGCTTACATGGCAGTAATGTTTCCCCATGTCAGCTGGCTTGCATAGTTTAGATATTTTCAACTGTGTCAAATCATGGCCTTAGTTTTGACCCAAATCATGTACTGTGGGATAAACATCACAGCAGTGAAACACTGTGGCCTAAGGTCTAAAGGCAAAAGTACCAGAAGTCAAAAATACCTGCTTACAAAAGCCCAGAACCTTATCCAAAAATCTTACGTCAAAAAAGAATGAAGCAAATGTCAAAATCAGAACCAGAAATGTGATACTAATAACTTAAAGGAAAGCCTGAAAGGTCTCTTGCAGTATTCAAAAGTGTAGATGCTCTTGTTACTGCGACACTGTCCTTTATAGTGGGGCTGTCAAATTCAATTGGTGGAGGGCCACAGTGGTGGCAGGTTTTTGTTCCAGCCACCTTCTCCATTAGGACATAATTACTAATGCTAATGGAACATAGAATGTTGATTTGATTTTAATTGACTTGCATTTTAATTGTTTAATTTTTTCTTTAACCAACAGCCAAACATTAATGAAATGTAAAGTGAGCCAACAAATATGCAGGCTAACTTGGAACCCATTTGCACCTGTCTTTTATACATAGTCTGTCTCAATAAAATATTTAAGAAGAACAAAGTAAAGGTCTAAAAAATATTGATCCGCTCTTGTTAACAAAGCATTTTGATGGTGGTCTCAGAAAAAAAAAATACATTTTGGAAATTCCTTGTGTGGCAGAATAAAAACACTAACAAGCTATAGAATTAAATAAAAAAGTTTCTTTAACAGCTAAAAAGGAGAATGAATGGCAGCTCCCTAGGACTGCTTGGGTCAGTTACAGCAGATTTAGACAAGACTACGTAGTACGGTACTAAGGGGAGAAGATTCTCAGGTCTCAATGTTGTCTCAATGACCAGATGAACAAGACTGGACCCATATGTAACTAATCCTTAGCTAATCTTGTTCCTCAGTTTTCTCAGCTAGCCTTCTGATTGTCCATTAATGGCAGTACACTGCGAATTAATGTTTCACCTTCTCTCATTTAACAACATGCTGCTAAACGCTCCTCTAGATTTAAAGGGACAGAGCACAGGGAAAAAAATATATCCTCATGTCAACCTGATAAAATGGCTGCATTGTTAAGCTATATTAGATTAAAATGAGCATTGCTGTCATTATAGTAAACGTTATTCACTTTGAGAGTATGAAAAGGCTTTGAAATCGCTAAACAGAAAGTAACAACAAAAAGAGGTACATATTAATAGAATTGTATAGAAAGAGTAGTTATCTCTGTGTAACTTACTTCCCAAAACTTGATACTTGACATTAATTATACTCTCAGCTTTTTCTAATAACTGAATTAATTCAACAGTCACCAAATACATAGTCTGAGGCTGGACAATATTTGTATGCATCTTTTATACTGTATGATTAATGGTGTGGTAGATAGGGGGTGCTCTTGCTCCCTCGAACCCCTGTCCACGACTCCAAACACCAGGTAAAAGTCCAATACTTGAGTTTATTTAATTGCCACAGTGCACAAAACACCCTCTCCTCCACAATACTCATATAAATACAAACACTAAGCACAATAAACCAATCCTCTACTCCCAGACGCATTGCCACCCTTCCACCCAGCTCAGCTCTGGCAGCTCCCACAGTCCTTTTATATCTCCTGACCCGGAAGTGTTCCTAATCCCCAGTCCATGTGACTCTCAATCACTTCCGGGTCAGGTACAAGTTCTTTTCTTCACCCCGGAAACACATCATTCCTCTTGTCCACGTGTGCTTCTGGGGCGTAGGGAAAATATCCATTATTCCTCCCTGCAGCGTCCCCTAGTGGCCCCCATGGCATCCAGCAGGGCTGCGCATAAAAACTACAATGTCCGTGATGCCCTGCTGGTCTTCTGGGGACCTCCATGCTGCAAGGAGGGCTCAACCTGGCGGCGTGGGGGTATTGGCCAGGATAAACAGCCGGCCATCCACTACAATGGTTAAATTTATGTTGAGCCACATTTGTTTCATTTTCTCATATTATGCAATAAAGGTCAAATTCTGTTAGAACAAACTCCGTTTTAATGAATTTTGTTTTAGTCCTAGTCAATTTCCTATAGAACTAATGTTAAAAAAAGCATTACAGTGAAGTTCATTTTATCTGCAAAATTCATTACAACAAAGTCATGTTCCATGAAAAAAGAAGCAAAAACTTGCATTTCTTCTGGCCTTGACCCAAAAGTTGAGATTCAGAAGCTCTGCTGAACAGCCAATTGAATTGCATGCTTATGTCACTTTGTTTATTCAATATTCAGTGCACTCTTGCAATGGAGAAGAGTATGAAATGGGTATTTAGTAGACTGGTGACATTGTGAGTGGATGTACGGGCGGGATAACTATCAATCAAATTCAACTTCAGCTCTACTTGTGGAGCTCTTGCAGTCCATAGCTAGACTCTATCAGTGAATAGAGTGCAGTCATTGTATTGGGGTTTCGGGGAGGTTGTCCGGGATCAATTGAAAGGCTGCCAAGGTGAATCAATCACGACCGAGAAAAAGTTGTTCCCCTCTGTGAATCGAGCATGATTGTCAGTGTGGAAAGGGGCGGGGGGATTTGGGTTTATGGGGTGGTGGTTGTCCATGCCCGCCAGAACGGTGGGGATGTGGGAGCAGGTTGTGGCCCACAGGTTGTTAAATGCTTTATTGGGTGAAGTAGGTTGCTACCTGTGGCACCGTTTATGGAGTTTAAGGAATGTTTGCTCTGGACAACGAGGAGTGCCATTTATGAAATTTAAGTAGTGATTGTTGTGGAAAATCAGTGTTGTTATTATGTAGATCCAACTCGTCTGGATGACTTTGATTTATGCGGGGACAATTCGAGTTTGGCACAAAGACGATTCTTCATGTCGTCAGTTCGCACACTTCTGGATGGTCCAGGATTTTTCGCGTGATTTTCTATGTAATAAACTTAATAAGTTATAGTGTAATGAAAATTGCATAATTAGATCTGGACCATCCTATATATTAAGGCCACACTCACAGCTCTAGTTTATCCATGATTACATGTTTTTTAGAACTACTTACTTTCTTTTGTGAACTTTTAGGATATGAGTTTGCTCTGTACTTTGATTTTAATTTTTGCTTTACCTTTTCTGTTTTTTTTTTTCATTTCCTTCTTTGATCTGTGGTTTTGACCAGTATTACATTATTTTTGACCTTGTCTTTTCTCCTTGACCTCACTTATATAAATTTTCAGGGTTTCAATTTGAAGTCAGAAATAATGGGGTGGGTATTAAGATGAAAATTACTCCTCATAAAAAACTGGGAGCTCTAATGAAGTCCATTTGATTCAAAAGTGTGATAAAAGATTACAAAACATTAATTAGTAGTTGATTTATCATACTACCCATGTAATACAGAAGACTTGTACTTACATTAATGTTCCTGCATATGGTGAGGAGAAATTTGAGATATTGTGTTTGAAGTTGTGGTCTCTATAATACAAATAAAAAACCTGTAACATCACCAAAGAAGACTGATAAAGTGAAGAGCCACTGGACAGGCTGTTTTCACAAACTGCAAGGAGGAGCAAAGGTTAATAGTTGACATGATAAAGGTTTTTCAAATTATGACAGGACTAAATTCATGAAGTTGCTTTCAAAGTAGTTAATACAACAGAAAAAACAAAGGCATGTAAGGAAGCTGAATACAGTTAAATTTCACACATATGCCAGACTTATTTATTCACAAAGATAGAATAGATCTCCTCTTCTCCCTATATACCTCTTCACTAGGCCCTATCATCTAGTCCCGTGGTTTCTCTTATCAGTGCTATGACGATGATACACAGCCATACCTGTTATTCTCTCCAAACTAGTATCTCTGCATGTATCACTGATATTGAAGCCAGGATGAAGGAACACCATCTTCAGCTTAACCTGGCAAAGATGGAACTTCTTGTTATCCCATTTCATCCATTTATTCAACGTTTCATCTTTGTTTAGCTTGGTTCATTATTAGAAACATCTGCAAAGTTGGTATGCAACCTTGGGGTGGTGATTATAGGCCAGCTGTCCTTCAAAAAGTATAGTAGGAAGGCTAACTCCTGGTCCAGCCTCTGGTCTTGTCACGATTGAACTACTGCAACTCTCTGCTGGAAGGAGCTCAAGCATGTGTCACCAAGTCACTGCTGATCATTCAAAATGCAGCAGTATGTCTGGTGTCAAATCAGCTGAGGCAGGCACATATCACTCTTCTCTTCACATCACTACACTGGTTCTACACTTCTGTAGAGACATATATTAAGCTCAGATTCTTGATGCTAGCCTACAGAGTTGTCAGTGGCTCTCCACCTATATATGAAGACACTTGTGAGGTGCAGTGCTTCTTCTTAATCACTCAGATGTGCTGCTGAACAACATCTAATAATACCATCTCTGTGAGGTATCAAAAGTCAACTCAGACTTTCTTCATGTGTGGCTGATGGAATGAGCTGCCTACATCCATTCGAAACACCTGCTTCCTGAGTATGTTTAAAACACCTATGAAGACTCTCTTGTTTGGTGAATTTCTAAGTGATAGCTGTTAGGTTTTGTAAATCCGAAATTGTAACTCATTTATACATTTTTTTTTACTTTTTACTTTTGGAAATCAGTTTTGTACCCTTGTCCTACAGCACTTGTTCCCCAACAGTTCCCAGATGGATATTACTTTTATGTTGTCCTCTTATAAGTTGCTTTGGATAAAAACACCTGCTAAGCAAATAGATATAAATGCAGTTTCCAAACAATGAAGCTGACATTAGCAGCTAGGGCTCATACATATCTGAATAACTTCAATTGACAAATACTGGGCGGCAGTGTTATTGTGAAAACCTTTATGTTTTTATGTCCTTGACCATATTATAATTAGCACCTAGCCCTTGATATTCATCAAACCATCCAATAAAATCCACATAATCAGAAATGTTTGAATTCTTGTAGTACCTTTAATGAGCTAAAGCCCAGAAAGTGATCAGAAAATGTTCAGGACCTTTAGATTGTCCATCTTCCTTAGTCCCAAAGTGATGCTATTGGCAACTAAGTGTTTGTTTTAATGATTTAAAAATCATCATTGATTTGTGGGATGCTGCTCCAGAGTAGTTTCCTCCAGTAATACAATACAAAATGGAAACACCATAAAACATATTCTTGGTCAGACTGTAGATAAATACAGTTGACATGCCTTTTTAACATTAAATAGAAAATATAACATATATACAGAATCATCATTTACTATTTTCATTTAGTACTGACCAGAATAAGAGGGTACATGGTGATTATACAACATTGACCATCTTGTAAAATCTTTTAGCAAAAGTAATCACTTTCTTGGGGATGCACATGACCATGTAAAAAGTTCAAGCTGTGATGTCTCTTCTAGTTTCTTAATTAGCTGAAGATCCAAATTGTGTATGCCATTTTAACAAACTCTAATTTTTTTTTTAAAAGATTATATTTGAAAATCCGAGTGCCAGACCTGTGAACTTTGTCTGAAGCTGCTTCTGTCATGCATCTTTTCCTTGAGGCTAATAAACTGTATACATTTCTAGAGCCTACAACTGCGATCATAAGCTTCACCAACCTCCACATTGCTATCTGTTATCTATAGAAGGGCAACCTTTAGTATGAACCCAGAGAAGAAAACTGCAACTTTTCTTGAAGATTTGTGTTTGAAATATGAAATTTTCATCCCGGGTGTTCCCACAGAAGTCATGATGGTAGGCTAAGAGCATGACTTGTATTACTCACTTAAGAAAAGGCAGAAAACGTTGGCAGTGCCCGCTGTGAAAAAAAAAAAGCATTGATGTTTGATCGGCATAAGGCATTTTCAGCTGTTTCACTGTTAGATTTTCAAAGCTTTGAAACACAAATGTATTTTATCATTCACAGCAAAAAAACGGCCATTTAAATGGCATACACTTTTGTGATAGTTTCGTAAGCTATAGAATATGAGATGATTGTGCGGTCAGTGACTCAGCAGTAGATTCAAAAGTCTCAAATTTTAATCTCTTTCATTCTAATTAAACATTTGTTTTATAAAAATCTCCAACTCTTAATTTTATATTTTATTTCTCTTATATATGTACTTCCTAATTGCTCACCTCTTACCCGTTCATTGTAAAAAAAAAAAAAAAACAGAACCATGTTATGGTACGTGTACATACCTAATTATACAGCACTACTTAATGCATTTCTTTCAAACACTGACAAAATAAATTATTCATTTAAAATTCCCATTGTATTAGCAAAAATGTGTACTTCAGTTTTTTTAATTTGGCAGTTTAGCAAAAACTATAGCCTTTTGTTAAATCTTTAACAGCTGGATAATTTCTTGGAACATTTTTCTTTCTTCTCAGTTATGAATACAGAAATTATTCAACATTTTCAACATAAATATTTACAGATTTGTCTACATTATCCTCCTGTTTTGATAGCTGCAGATTTCTCAAATGATATGTGTCAAAGTGCCAATGCACATATAATGCTAAATATGGGGCAAACCCTCGTTAGACTTTAAAACACTATTTGCCTGGTTCTTAACATGAATGTTTCTGAGCTTGGTTCAGGGTCATTCTCATTATAATAGATGGCAGTAGTGTTTGTCTGAGTGTCTTATTTTAACAGTGGTCTCAGAAAGCAGTCAGACTCCTTCACATTCTGTACACTTTGTGTTGCAGCTTTATTTTAAATGGATATGTTTGCCATTTTCTTATCAATCTATGCTCAATAACCCATAATAACAAAGTGAAACAATGTTTTCAAAAAGGTTTTTTAAATTTATTAAAAATCAAAAACTAAAATCTCTTATTGATATAAGAGTTTAGACCCTGTGAAAGCATTCAACAGACACAGAAAGAGGTTTGGGGGCAGCCACCTGTATACTTGAATTAGGCTACCCAAAAACGAGATTGTGGTTCAATGTTTACAGATCTCAGTCCAAAACAAAAACAAAAAGAACAAACATGGCGGCTTTAAAGGGAGAAAGGGGAAGTGATGTCATCAGGCCAGAACTGGAGGTGACGTCTTTGAGGCCAGAACAGGAAGTGATGTCATCGGATCCAGGTAAAATTTCCCGTGGTCGTTCTGCAGATGAAAAAGAGTAAGGATTAGTGTACTCTGCTATTCCCTGATCTGGCATGGAATTACCTTTGTTTGAGCCTTTTAACTGCCTCCCATGCACACGTGTGTGACAACCCTTATTCAGTAATGTTAAGAAGTCCATTTGTCAGCAGTTACAGATGTCTTTACAAGATTTGCACATCTGGATTGGCACAGTTTATCCCAATTTTACTGGTAGATCCACTCAACCTCCATTAATTTGGAAGGGGAGTACTGTAAAGCAGCCGTGTTGAAGTCTCTCCACAGATGTTCTATGGGGATTAAGTTTGGACTGCTCAAGGACAGTCAGAGACTTCTTCCGAAGCTACTTCGGCTTTCTCTTGGTGATATGCTTCAGGTCATTGTTGTGCTAAAGATGATCCATCAGCCCACTCTGAGGTCACGTGCAGTGTGGAGTAAGTTTTCTTCAGTTACCTCTCTGTATTTGGCTGCATTTATTCTTACATCAATTCTGGCCAGTTCTGGTGAGAAGTATCCCCATAGCATGATGCTTCCACCAAAGAGATGGAATTAGGCAGGTGATGAGCAGTGCCTGGTTTTCAACAGATATAGTGCTTGGAGTTCTACCCAAACAGTTAAATTTTATTCTCATTAGGCCAGAGAATCTTTTCCTCATGCTCTCAAAGTCTTTTAACTGCTGTGTAGCAAGAGTGATTTCCATCTAACCACTCCATCATAAACACATGATTGGAAAATTCTGAAACTCTGCTAGAGTGACCATTGGGTTCTTGGTCACTTACCTGACCAAGTTTGACCGGTTACTGAGTTTGGCAGAACTCCGAGTGGTTCCGAGTTGGTGGAATCGGCTGCCCCTGTCTATCTGTACTGCTGATTCCCTCAATGTATTCAAGAAGCAATTGAAAACACATCTGTTTTGTGAACATCTGTCTAACTGAAAAAGACAAAAAGACTTTGTGCTGTGATATTTTATATTCTTTTAAGTGTAACTGCTTTATTGATTGTAAATGTATGAGTTATTACATATTTTCACTTGTGGCAATCAACTTTTGTAACTTGTCCTATTACACTTGCTGGACAAACAGGCTTTAGCTTACCGTTACTCGATTGTTTACCTCTTTTGTAAATTGCTTTGGATGAAACCTTCTGCTAAGCAAAATGTAAATGTAATTCTGTAGCAGATTATTTTGAAGTTTAGGGTCATTGTCCTGCTGCAGTGTCATCAGTCCACAAAACATTTTCCCAATGGTGTCAAGGTTGTCTTTGACTTCAGGCATCCTGCATTTTTATTTTTTTGGTGAACACTGGCTACCTTCTTAGCATTATGACATTAATACAAATGCAACAGCAACAATGTCCTTCTTGTATAGCCCAAAATTACACAAGGAACACCTCAATGTGTTTTAACAGGCCCCATTTTTGACAGCCCACCAGCCTCGACTCCCTAGGAAGGCAAGAAAAAACTCCCCCAGAAAAAGGGGAAAAAAATAGAAGAAATCTTGGGAAAGGCAATTCAGAGAGAGACTCCCTTCCTGGTAGGTTGGGTGTACAATGGGTGTTAAAAAAGGGGTAAATACAACACACAAAACAGAATGCGAGTAATCCTCTTCACAGACCTAGATCAAGGCAAAATTTAAAAATACATGATATCACTGACTAAATGCAGAACTATAACATAAGAGGTACAGATTTGTTCAAATAAAAAAACATAATAGTAACTAAGTAACGTAATATAAAGACAATAATATCTGTCCATCAGTTAATTTTAGAACCACAGCCAGATTGTAGAAAAGAAGTCAGAGAAGCCAGACAGAGTTACAGTCCTGGTGACCTCGACCAACAAGTGCTGGGCTGGCAAATCTGATGAAAGGACCCTTCTGCACAATGATTCTAGTGCTCCTTTAGCTGAGATGAATTGTCTGTGGCAGGCAAACAATGACATCATGCCCATTCAAAGTTTTGTGTATTTTAGTCTCAAGGACAGAAATACTAACCTGTTTTAATGAATCACTCAAGCCTTTGCTGTTACTCCAGGGTTCTTTTTTACCTCACTGAGCATTCTGTGTTATGCCTTTCAAGTCATCTTAGCTGAGTGCACAACTCTAGGGAGAGTGGCCACAGTACTAACAAATCCCCATTTATACACGGTTTGTCTAATTGTGGAATAATTAATATCTAGAATCTTTGAAATTACTTTGTATTCCTTGGGAGCTTCATGCAAATTAATAATTCTTGATTATAGATCTCTGGTTTTCAAGGCATGCTTCATATCAGCAGTTGTTTGAATCTTTTTTTATTGGTCAAAGTAGTTCTAGACCACACCTCCTACCTCTTTAATTGGTTTGATTCCAGGTTTGCAAATTGCTGAGTAAAGTTAGCTTTTGTTGAAGTCATCTACCTAGATGTCCACATATTTTTCCAACCAATAAAAGATTTTATTTTGAAAGGTTTTTACATGCATTTCCTTGCCACTGCAGTTGTGTTTATATTTCAATGTGAAATTACTTTTGTAACCAACTGACTCCACATGACATACAGTAACATAGCATATGATTCTCTAACCTGCTTAATTGAACTCAGTGTAACAGGGAACAGGGTCATTTCCCAGCACCACTGAGTACAAGAAACAGCCCTGGATAGGACTCCAGTACATGGTATGACTTCCACAAATGCACACCCATACTCACACAGGTGTATCAGAAAAAAATATCCCATAATACCAATTAATAATGATGGATTTGTGAGGTGGCAGCACTGACTGCATCACCATGCCACCTACTGACACAGCAGAAAAAGTAAATAAAACTATTGAAAAAAATTGTTAGGGAGGAAAATTTAGTAGAATTGGGACATCCTGTCCTGCTCGCATCCTCCATGTCACATGCTTCATCTGGCATGTGGTAATTTTAATTAGTTACTAATGAATCAATATATACTAAATGGAACAGACAAGAGCATGGTCAGAGGACGGGTAAAGGGTTTGTTATCCAATATAAGCAAAGAAACCCAAAGGTCAAAACCAAGATACTAGGCAAAGTTCTAGCACTAGGATGTCAATAGCAGCATGCCACCCTCTTAAATAGGGATTGCCTGATGACGACACAACATGCCACATGACCTTCATGTCATGTGACTAAACATTAGGACATTAGATCAATGTTCAGGAGAACAGGCCATTTAGCCCAACTAACTAGTTCATCTAATTCACCTAAATTGCTCAAAATAACACAGGTCAAGATCTGAAGGTCCCTAAAGTCCTACTTTTCACCACACTACTGGTTGGTTAATTCCATGTGTCTGTGGTTTCATTGCATGAAGAAATACTTCCTAGCTTTTCTGCAAAATCTCTTTTACAAGTTCCCAACCATCTCTCTATGTTCTTGTTGCAGAATCAAGTTTAAAGAAGCAATTGGTATCTACTGTACTAGTTCCTTTCATAATTTTAAACAATGTTATAATTTCTCCTTTTAATCTCCATTTGCTTAAAATGAAAAGGTTCAACTCCTTCAATCCCTATTCAAATCTCATACCTCTTAGTCCCAGAATCAGCCTAGTTACTCTTCTCTGGACTATCAGTTGCCCTGTTATGTCTTTTTTGTAACATGAAGACCAAAACTGAATACAGTCCTCGAGTTCAGGCCTCATCAGTTATAAAATTTAAGCATAACCTCCCTTGACTTAAGCTCCAGATACCATAATAATACTCCTGTCCTAGACATATACTGTTTAATCTTTTTCTTAATAATAATTCTTTACATTCATTTACCTGTGACGCATAGTAAGCTTACTGGCCTATACTTACTTGGATCTGCCAGATCACCTTTTTTTGTAATACTTGTTAGCCCCTTTAGGATCTTTAGGATTTTCCCCAGTTTGCAAAGATTTTTGAAAAAATATCCATTAAGGGTTTATATACATTATGTACTTGTCATTTTCCTGATGATTTTTTAGCCTATTTAATCCAAGCAGTACTTCTTCCAATAATATTTCCAACTCACTAGCCACCTCCTTAGTAGTCACTGTTACTTTTAGGAGGTTAGAACTTAAATAAAGTGCAAGTTCAAAGCATTTTCTATTTCACTGTCTGTATAATCTATCTCACATTTACAGTTCCTTATACTCTTCACCACCTCCTTGACTGTTCAAAGCTAGCCATAGATAACCTGTTTTGATTCCTGCAAAAAATAAAGTTAAAAATTGGGAACATTGGGAAAATTGGGCCTCAGAAAAACATTATTTCAGCTGTGCGTCCATTATGTAGGTCTAACCCCATCAGCCTATCCCTAATTCGATTGGCAGGATTCCAAACTGCACAAATCCAAAAATCTGGCTAAGACCTTTATATATCAACAGGCTAAAACTTGAAACAATAAGGATGACAGGAAAACAATAAAACCTCTGGTTCTGAAAAATAAAATCAAATTCCTTTAATATTTAAGGAGAGTTATTAAGAGAAGTACGTAAGAGTTAGGGGATCGGCTTTGAGCCCTTTCTTATTTGCAATGGTGATGGATAGGTTGACAGACGAGATTAGACAGGAGTCCCTGGGGACTATAATGTTTGCTGATGATACTGTGATCTGTACTGATAGTAAGGAGCAGGTCGAGGAGACAATGGATAGATGGAGATATGCTCTAGAGAGGAAAGGAATGAAGGTCAGTAGGAACAAGACAGGATACATATGTGTGAATTAGAGGAAGATAAGTGGAATGGTGAGGATGCAGGGAGTATAGCTGGCGAAGGTGGATGAGTTTAAATACTTGGGATCAACAGTATAAAGTAATAGGGATTGTGGAAGAGAGGTGAAAAAGAGAGTGCAGGCAGGGTGGAATGGGCAAAGAAGAGTGTCAGGAGTGATTTGTGACAGACGGGTATCAGCAAGAGTGAAAGGGAAGGTCTACAGGACAGTAGTGAGACCAGCTATGTTATATGGGTTGGAGACGATGGCACTGACCAGAAAGCAGGAGTGAGAGCTGGAGTTGGCAAAGTTAAAGATTCTAAGATTTGCATTGGGTGTGACAAAGATGGACAGGATTAGGAATGAGAACATTAGAGGGTCAGCTCAGGTTGGACACTTGGGTAGCAAAGTTAGAAAGGTGATATTGCATTGGTTTGGACATGTGCAGACGAGAGATGCTGGGTATATTGGGAGAAGGATGTTAAAGATAGAACTGCCAGGTAAGAGAAAAAAAGGAAGGCCTAACTGAAGGCTTATGGATGTGGTGAGAGAGAATATCAAGGTGGTGGGAGTAACAAAGCAGGATGCAAGAAAGATATAGAAAAAGATGATCTGCTGTAGCAACCCTAACGGGAGCAGCTGGAAGAAGAAGAAGATTTTAACCACTTATGCACAAGGTGTCCCACAGTCAGGATGCTGCTTTAAACCCACAGGTCAATCAAAAGCACCAATGGTACTTGTATATACCCAAAGACGTCTTCTTTCAAATAAGGTTTCACGTCAGCTCTCTGTTATTATTAAAATATGAGATTTGCTCACAATTTGTGGGCAAAACTGAAAAGGTGTGCGCGAGCAAGGAGGCCTGTGAATCTATACTACTGTAGTTACACCAGTTCTGTCTGGAGGAATGAGTCAAAATTTGGGTAAATTTGTAAGAAGCTTGTGGAAGGCTCCTCTAAATGTTTGGCTCAAGTTAAACAATTTAAAGGCAATGCTACCAAATATTAACAAAGTGTATAATAACTTGTGACCCACTGGAATTGTGATATGATCAATAAAAAGTGAAACACTCTGTGAACTTTATTTGAAAATTACTTTTGCCTCACACAAAGTAGATGTTTTAAACAATATGCCAAATTTACAATTTATTACTATAAAATCTGTGGAGGGGTTATTAAATGAGTTTTAAAGAATTCACCCTAAGCATATGTAAATGTCTTACTTCAGCTGTATACTCCTGCAGTAAGTATTCTAATCCATTTGATATTTCAGCTGCTGTATGACATCTGTAAGCAGATAGGCCTCAGGGTAGAAGATGCATTTTAGGTTAATTCACTGACATTTCTTCTTCCATGGAATCAATACCTTAAGCCAATGAATGATGAAATTCTGTTATTTAGCATTTTGTTTGCTTCTTTTTAAATTTCTTGCTCTTTCTGCAAAACAGTGCATAATGTGCTCTCCACTTTTTGGGTATCATTATATTACTACAGAAATTGTTACTGCCTCAAAATCACATTTTTTTTGCTTTCTGTGCTGAATTTGTATATTCCCCCCATGGGTTTCCTCCCACGATTCAAAAACATGCTTTGTGGCTGAGGGAGATGATGCATGTCCTGTGAAAAAAAACATGGGTTAAGAAAATAGACTTTTGTATATTTATATTAAATTTCTAAAATTGTATTACCAGCTATATTTTTCAGCAAGCCGAATAAGAGGTCAGATTTTATAGCGCTTAGATCATGAACTGTGTGTTTAAAAATCATTTTAAGAAGGGTTATAGTATAGGGTATCTGTGATGCTCCAGACCCACAGCTATGGCACTTTACTTTATCTGGGGCATGGATAGTCATGAACTGAGGATGGACCGGGACAAGTGATGTAGACAGGCAAAACTTTAAAATCAGAAAAATGGCAGTTTATTAACAACAAGAGAATTTAGAGTGCCAATTATGTGCAGACAGTGCATACATAAATCAATAAATAAGTCTACTTAATATTGTGCCTTTACCACTGTTACTGGAGGTGCTCTAAAAAGTAAGTTTAATAAATAAACACATTTAATATAACATAAATTCACTTGAGATTTTCTTAATTATTTTTCTGGACATCTTCCTGGAGCCCTCATACCTGAAGACATGAACTGCCTCCGCATCCGGTCAATGCAGTACATGAAGCTGCCACCTCTGTCGGTTACCGCAGGTTCCCCAGGGTACCTTGTTTTCACCCACAGATGCCATTATGCTTTGGATCCCCATCACTCTCTCTGTGCCTTGTTTCAGCAGTGCCTCTCTCCACTCCCTGTCTGTTCTTCTGGGGTAATCAACACATGAGAAGCTTTAACACAGCTACAAGACTTGCTCTCTGTATAAAACTCAACAGGAGCTGCATTCACTGTCCTCTCACCCTCCCTCTGAAATGCCTCCCCAACTGACAAGAGATTGCTTCAAGACTCTTCTCAAAACACCTCTCTTTACTCTGCATTAACCCGCTTCCCTTTATCTCACTTGACATGCTGCTGGTGCCTGCTGTTCACCGCACCATGCAGCAATCATTTCATTAAGCTAGCTTACACTTTTACGTAAGCTCTGTGCCCTGGCATGAGATAAAATGGATCGGTCTAAAATAATTCAATAAATAATCATTTAAAACAGATAATAAGCCCTTGTGACTCATTTCATCACAGTATCTTTGACTTGTTCCTCCATGATGGCAAACTAAATAAAACAATTAAAAAGTAATTATTAAAGCTTTCTATAGAAACCCACTCTGTGACAAGTAATGGATTAATAACATTTCATCATGACAAACCTAACACGCTTTTAGAATTTACTCCATACAAACTATATAAGGGGTCCTGGTACCTGAATTGGGGTTACCTTTACTAAATGGTATATACAGTATGTAATATTCTATAGCTATTGTAAAAAACTTTTTAAATTGCAAATATTATACATTTTCCAGGATAACACTGACATGTGTCTACGGTCATCTGTACACTATGCCAGTTCAGTCTCACCACCCTAACCTACAGCTCACTGACTAGCAATAAATGAGTTGCAGTCCTTTTACAGTAGACATACAGTATAAAAGCTTGGCATTTTGCAGTTTTATTTGAAAGTCTTAAATCATACAGCATGACATTTCTAGTGAGCACACAGTCTGGAGAAGATTTTGACAGATAGTAGTGGGCCTCACAAAATAACAGGGAGTTCTTTCGAAATAAAGAGTAGTTAGATTACACAAAGAAGGGTGGTGCAGAAATAAGAAGATGCTCATTAAACTACGAGTGGGAGTGCTCAATTTACGTTTAGTTTATTTATATAAGAGAGGTGAAGCCTAAATACTGTAAATGATGAATTTATTATTAGTATTAGAGGAAGCACTTAACTGCGGTGGGCTGGCACCCTGCCCCGGGTTTGTTTCCTACCTTGCACCCTGTGTTGGCTGGGATTGGCTCCAGCAGACCCCCGTGACCCTGTAATTAGGTAATGGATGGATGGAAGCACTTAAATTAGGGAGAATGTTCTAAAATAGCATGGTGCTCAAATAAGGAGTGCATTCAGGTATTAGAGGAATCACTCAGTTTAGATGAGGTATAGGAGAGTAGATACTTATACATATACTCAATAGACAAATGATTAGGAACACCTGTACACCTGCTAATCCAGGGGTCTCCAACTCCGGTCCTGGAGGACCACTGTGGCTGCAGGTTTTCATTCTAACCCTTTTCTTAATGAGTGACCTGTTTTTGCTGCTAATTAACTTTTTTTGAACTAATTTTAATTGACTTGTTCTTGAAGACTCAGACCCCTTAATTGTTTTTTTCCTTAATTAGTAGCCAAACAATAATGAGATACAAAATGAGCCAAAACAACTGGTGTCAAAATGACAATATCTGAAAATAAAGAAAGATGAAGTTCTCAGGAATGTCGATCTGCTCAGGTCCCCAAAACATTTTACCAGCGCTCTTAGAAAGAGAAAATCCACAATTTCAGAAATGTCTGCTAATGCACCATGAGAGCAGCAACAAGCCACAGAATTAAAGAACGGGTTTAATTAATGACAAGAATCAGTACCTCATTAAGCAGCTGGTTGGAGTGAAACTGGTTTTTTGTTTGAGGTCCTGACTTAGTTGGTCTTCTATTGGCTCCCTCACTTCACATTTCATTTCTGTTTGGGTGCCATTTAAAGAAAGAAATTAAGCAATGCAGAGGAATAATGAAGAAATTCAGGGGAACAAATCTTAAAAAAAAAAAGCAATTAAATTAAAATTAATTAAAATTAAAAGTTAATTAGCAGCACAAACAGGGCACTTATTAAAAAAAGGGTTAGAATGAAAACCTGCAGCCACGGTAGTCCTCCAGGACCGGACTTGGCAACCCCTGTGCTAATCCTTGCAATTATCTATTCAGCCAATTATGTGGCAGCAGCGCCATGCATAATATCTTGCAGATACTGTACAGGTCAGGAATTGTATTTAATATTCACATCAAACACCAGTATGGGAAAAAATGTGATCTCATTTATTTCAGCCATGCTATGTTTGCTGGTCCCAGACAGGCTGGATTGAGTATTTCTGTAACTGCTGATCTTCTGGAATTTTCACACTCCGCAGTCTATAGAGTTTACTCAGAACGTGTGAAAAACTAAAAGCAGCCAGCGACCAAGTAGTTCTGTTGATAGAAATGCCTTGTTTATGAGAGAGGTAAGAGGATAATGTTCACACTGTTTCAAGCTGATAGAAAGGTTACAGTAACTCAGATGATCACTTGTACAACAACTGTGGTGAGCAGAAAAGCAGCTCAGAAAACACACAAATCTTTGAAACTTGAAGTGAGTGGGCTACAGCAGCAGAAGACCACTGGGTTTCATTTCTGTCAGCCAAGAACAGAAAGCTGAGGCTAATGTGGGTACAGGCTCACTAAAACTAGGCAGTTAAAGATTACTGGAAAAATGCAGGCTTATCTGAAAAATCTCAAATTCTGTTGAGGCACACAGATGGTAGGGTGAGTAGTTGCCGCTACTAAAATGAATCTATGCGCCCATCCTTCCTAGTATCAGCAGACCAGGAGGATGGTGGTGGTAAAATGGTGTGGGGAATGTTTTTGTGGCTCATTTTGGGCCCGTTAATACCAATCAATCATCACTTGAATGCCGCAGCCTATTTGAGTTTTGCTGCAGAATATATACATCCACAGCCACAATTTACACTTCTTCTAATGGCTACTTTTAGCATGATAATGCACCGTGTCACAAGGAACATGACAATGTGTTCAGTGTGGCCTTGTCTGTCACTGGATTTGAATCCAACAGAGCACCGTTGGGATGTAGTAGAACGATTCGCAGCATGAATGTACAGCTGATGCAATCATGTCAACATGGACCAGGAACTCAAAGGAATATTTCCAGTATCTTGTGGAATCCATGTCTGTTTTGACAGCAAAAGGAGGTACTATCTAGTGCTGTAATAGTATAGTGTTCCTAATAATTTGTTCTGTGAATGTATGTGAGAGAGCACATTCAACACAAATGGGTACATTCAAAAATGAATCTAAAGAAAGGATTTTCTGTTAAATGACGAGATAGTCCTTTTGGACTAGATGCACTAAAGTGTTCGAAAATTAATTTAATAAATAAAGAAGTAATATTAAAGAAAAATGTTTTTCTGTAACTTACTTCAAGACTATGATTTGGATGTAAAGGGCCATTTGACTGTATATTGTAAACTTAATTAAATCACTTTGTTTAAGAAGTAAGAATATGAACAATTTGGGACAAGTCTATCAGATTATGTGGTATCAATGAGTTATTTTCTTTTGCTTCTGCTGCTGAGATGATAATGCCAAAAAACTTGAGCCTCTGCGGCTCCAGAAATGGAGTTAAGTAGGTCAGTACTTTTAAATATGAAGCAAACTGTTCTACAAATGAATAGACTGATTCAGTCTTGTTTATTTATATATCCATTTTAGCAATGAAGAGCTTACCACTTGATCAAGGCTTCATATTGAGACATCTATTAGTGAACCAAACCCTTGACAGATCTGTTAAATTCTTACAAGTTCACTTCACCAAATGGGGTATTTTAGAAATTACTGCAATAGCTAGTGTTAAGTGGAGTGACAGAAATTTAAAATAAAGATCTTGGAACAAGGGGCCCTATTCAAATGGGACACGCTATTTGTGTCACAGCTTCTCTGGCCATTTGTGTTTTTATCCATTTAGTAGGAACACAGAAGCATAACCTATCATCACACGCTCATACATCAAGATCAGAGTCACCTGGCCTGGTTCTTTACTTTGATTTATTCCTTTCTCTTACTTACATGTCCACTGGCAAGAACAAAAAAGGTCAACCAAATCAGCTCGCTCATTCATTCACCTTGAAAATGCCATCCAGTTAGCAGGTTAGATGACAATCTAAAAATATTATCTCCTATTTATGTACTCTGGCATGGTCACTTATACATTTGGGGTTTTGGTATACTAAAACAAATCAAATTCATTTTTAGGACATGTGTAGTTAAGCATGTTACTTTTTAAAATTATTACTTACATTTATCCTGCTTAAAAAGTTTTATTGAGTTAATGCCTTTGGGACTTCAATTTTATTTGACAATTTTCTTTTCAAGAAAGAGTGTCATTGTTTGAACTATTGTAGTTTCTCTCTTTAAAAGCCTCTGTTTTTTCCAAGAACAATTCAAGGACATCAGATAATGTAGCACACATTTATTTTGCAAACGTGTGAGCAGGTTGAAGCTTTGGAAAGGTGAGTGATTCAGTGTGTAATATTCTCAAGATAGTGCTTATCGAAAGTCATGGATAGCAAGCAAAGTTTTCCTAAAATAAAAATAATGTGGTTTCCAATTTACCTGAAAGCTTTCATCTATCTATTCTTGAAGATGTTCACTCTAATTTTAGGATTATGGGGTGTCACACACGTGTGAATAGGAGGCAGCTGAAGGACTTATAGAATAATGATAACACATCTGCCCAGGGGGTGGCGGGGTGCAATAACGCTCTTTCTAAGTTCCCTGCAGACCTTTCCTGGGAAATCCCACCAGGAGCCACTGCCTCGACTCAGGACATGCCACTTCCGGGTGTGGCCCTGAGAATGACATCACTTCCGGTCCCGAGGACGACATCACTTTTGGTCCCGGCCCTGAGGACAACATGACTTCCCCCAGACTTCCTATAAAGCCTCACTCCCTTCCTCTGAAATTCAGTTCTGTTTTGGACTCTGACTTGTAACCACAAATTGTTTTCAGCATTTACTTTTTGCAGCCAGGATACAGATTATACGGGTGGGTGCCCAAAACCTTTGCCATGTCTTGGGTCTCTTCTTGTCACAGAGGTTCAGAGCCTATCCTTGGGTACAAAACAGGAAACAACCCCAGATGGGGTTCTATTCACACACACACACACACACACACACACACACACACACACCTACAGTACTCAGTTTCAAATAACTTTCTATGTCTTTATGATGTAAGTTAAAAAAACAGAAAAACACTGACCAGACAATGACCAGGTTGAGATTCAGACCCAGTCCACCAGTGCTAAACATTGCACTTTCATGCTGCTCCTGTCATTTCACTTTTGTGAAATTGGAAGAAATGAAAACACTTAAAATGATTTAAGCAACAGTGTTGTCAGACATTGACTTCTGTATATTGAAAGATAACTCTTTGGTTTTATTTTGCAGCAGGGGAAGACCATAATGGAAAATGAAAGACATCACAGTAAACAGAGCAAAATCTAGAGGCCTAATCATATCAGGTCGGTCTGCTTTGACTACTAAACTGTATCATACATTTTCTGATCACTTTACTTTAGTGAAGGTTTGATTGTAAATCGATGAAGTTTACATTTTGCCTATCAATCTACATTCAGTAGCCCATAATTACAAAGTGAGAAAATGTTTTCAGAAAGGATTGCAAATGTATTAAAAATCAAAAACTGAAATGTCTCATTCATGTAAGTATTTAGACCCTTTCTGCTTGTACACCAAATTGCGGACAGGTGCCTCCTGTTTGCTTTAATTCCCCTCAAGATGTGTCTAGAAATTGATTGGAGTCCACTTGTAACAAACTGAATTGATTGGACATTGTTTAGAAAGGTGCATACCTGTGTATGTATGGCCCTACATTTCAAATAAAAAACAAGCCACAAACACCAAGGGACTCTCTGTAGATCTCCTCGATTAAAAGTGGGGAAATGTAGTAAAACCATTTCTAAAGCTTTAATGTTCCCAGGATCACATTGACCTTAATAACTGTGAAATGTCAGATTTCAGATAATAGGCCTAAAGCCTGAAATTCTTGTCATACTGAACAGAAATGTGTATTTTGGGAAATTAGAATTTTCTGCTTAGTTAGAAAGTGCAGCTTTTGTTTCATATGACAATATAACCTTGAACTTGTGATAATGATTTTGTAACATTTCTTTGTTTTGAGAAACTAAAAATGTCAGTTGCCCTTGTTGTAGAAAAGGAATGTCGCGTATGTGCATTTATTTTGGACAAGAAGGGAGAGTGGGCCAGTTAGTGACTACTTTTGTAGATTTTTGTCAAAAAGAGAGTTCTGTCAGTTCAGTTGCTGCTTTTTTAACATTTTTGTAAAGAGCTCTGCTTGTTTGCTTCATGGGAAATGGATATCGTGTGAGGCACCTTTCTCTTAACTAAAAAAGACATTTCAATGGAGTTTTCCTCTGCTGCTGCTTAGTCACTAGACATGTTCACAGACTTCTCTCATCTTTATCTTTTAAGGGTATATAATTTGTAACTAAGTAATTTGACCTCATTGAGCATTTTGCTGATATTAAGACTACATAAACCCATCCTTGTTGGATAATTGTTTGTATTGCTTATATTTGCTGCTGTTGGTTTCAATGAAAATAAATATAATTATGAGAAAGCTTAAATAAATGTCTCTTTCTAGGTGCTATTAGCAAGCCAAGAAGTTAAAATGGTTCTTCCTTGTCTAATTGTGGTCTCTTAATGACCCAAGAGGACTTCTTGGTGTAATAATCTATTGTTCGTTAACTGAGTTATAAGTAAACACAATCCCAGGGATAGAAGCAGCCTGTCATAATGATCCCTAGAGTTAAATACTTGGGGTACAATACAGATATTGAGACAGGTAAGAGGTTACAGGTAGTACAGCTATATAGCTAGTTTTTCTATTTCTTCCTATCCCCATTTTAAAAAAGAACCTAAGATTGGTACCTTTCCCGATAAAACAATTCCAAAAATGATGTTTATAGGCATAAAAATGTGCAGAAATGAACCTGAGGATTCCTAATAAAGAATCAAATTAGTATTTGATTCTTTTGATCATATATATATTTTTGATCAGTATTTTGATTATGGTTATGGTTGTGTGCTTGAGAGGGTCCTATGATGTATTGCCATCTTGTTATTGGGATATACAGTATATTGGTTCAAGAGTAAGTAAGATATATCTTTTTGTCTATGGCATATGATTGTACATAATAGTACAAAGTGCTAGTAAGTTTGTACTGCAAAAATGTTTTCACTGATTATTGGCACAGGCGTTTGTTTGCCTCTGATTTGGCTGTTTTTTTGGTTGTCGGTCTTTTGTAGCTTTAGTATTGTCACGTGTACTGTGTATAAAGTATTCTAAGTAATAACTCATTCTTCCTCTAAGCCCTAATTGATCAGCTAGCTTACTCGATTATAATAAAAATATAAACTTTAATAATAATTTGTCCTTCCTGTACGAAGGGTCAAATTGTTTAGAGTCAAGCTGCAAAATTCAGGGTGTCTTAAGGGGCCCTGAACCCCTAATGCACTCTGTTGACTCCCAGAAAGCCTGAAAGTTACAATTTGTTGGGTTTCCTGAAAAACAAAAGAAAAACATGTTATAATGTTAGAAATTACTTAGTGCCCATTTGCGAGACTATATTGCAGCAGAGTGCATAGAGCTCCCTACAGGCAGTAGTGGAGGGTAGCAGTCTGTGAGCACCTTTTAGACAGGATGGGATCAAATGAGTGTCTGAAAGCATGGTGGGCAGTGTGAATGTTTGATTGTCTGCAGCACGCTGGCTAGGATGGAGAGCACATTTTAAAAAAAATTACGAGTGTTCAAGAAAGAAGAACATAGCTTTCTCAGGAAACAAATAAATTGGAATCCCTCATGGGCATAAATGCTTGCTTTAAACAGTTTTATTTAGGGAAGCCAACCTTGACACTCACAAACATAGGTAAACATAGACATGTAAAACCACCAATGAACTGATAAAAAATAAATTTTAAACAAATATAGAAGGGGAAAAAACAATTATTAGATAAACAAGTTACACACAACAGCCCATCCAAATTCCCCGAATGGTTATAATTATTTAACAAACACTACATAAAAAAACATTCAACGAAGCACTGTGCACAAAACGGTTAACAATAAACACTCACTATACAAACAGTTCGATCCCACAGATGCGCTGATGGTGAAAATGAATTGAGATGCCCAGTGAACAGTTTGCTGAATGCTATGAAAGTTTTGTCCAATTGTGTTCCAGTTGTTATGTGAAGATCTGCAGAAGCTTGGGGGCACTCCCTGGACAAAAATCTTTACCATCCCAGACAAAATCACACTAACAAACAGGCACAGGACAAACACATAAATCCTGAAAGAAACCACGATCCACTTTGTAATCTGGAGGTTGGGTGAAGTATGGAAACACAAAAAATGAATGATTGGTCTATTTTTGCAAGCTTTTTCTGGCACACCTTTAAAGTCCTTGCCATACCTTATTTCCCCCAGAAATCGCGATGGCAACACTCATAGCTGAACAATAGCAAAGGTCTACCAGTGCTGATGGGATTTGTAGTCCATTTAAGTAGCACTGCTACATAGATATAATGAAATGTGTAACGGTGATTACTGATACCAAGACAGTTTTCAGAATGGGTGATATTGTAAGCCAGCCACATCTTATTCCCAGTTTGAATTGGTTTTGGAGACATTTATTGTGTAAAAATGGGAAAGTAAAATAATTGGTCTTGTCAGGTTCTTAGAATGTAATGTTTCTGTATATTGTTGCTGGATAAATGAGTGTTTTGGCACACTGTTTACTGTACTGCTCACAGAGAAAAAAAAATCCAAGATGAACAGGTTTGAAGATGGAATGAGAATATAAACATGTGAGGGTCAGAATTAGAACATAAATCTTTCGTCAAAGCCAAAAATCAAAGTCAGAAAAACACAATCAACAGGCAAATATGAGAAACCTGAAACACTTAATAAAAATGGATAGGGACTGAAAAACTTGAATGACAATTGCTGAGTGTCAACAGCTTAAATATCCTAATGTTAATGACATCAGCAGATGTGACTTCCATGACTGCACCCTGACAACCTTGTAATGCATCATGGAAATGGAACTACAAAATGATGGCACCCAAAATGAAAACAAAGCATAATATAAGTGAATAAATGTAGGTCTTCACAACCACTTAAAACTCTGCAATATGAATTTCTTCTCCAGCTTACGCACTGACTCCAAAATCTGGGCTTCTGGTAGGTAATGATCTTTAAATCCTCCTCTTGTTTCCTTAATGGTTCATCTCACTTCAACATTCAATGTCAAAAACCCAGAGCCACAACTGCATCCATAAGCCCAGTGTATCATTTAAAAGGACAGGCATCATTTAGAACTTTTGTACCACTTGCTGTCTGTAATAAGGAATGGGATGTACCTTGTAACAACTGGAGATTATTTGCTTTCACCCATTCCATTGAGAGAACCTGGCATTTCAACTGTTTCTTGTAGTATTTCTCTAAGTGTGGTGTTCTTATCAAGGTTTAGTTCTTACTGACCCATTTTGACCTCCATCTACCCACGATGACATTTAGAATGGCTGTCTGTTTGTCAGCCTGAGTTTCCTTCACAAACAGATCTTTCCCTGTCCTTTGCTACTTTCTTGTCCTTTCTGTCCTTGGAAACATCTATCAAGATAAAAGCCACCTATCAAGATAAAAATAAAATTAAAGCGCACAAATACAAAAAACAAACCTGTTTGAAACTAAAGTACATTTCTGCAGGAGGGCAATGAATCACCAAAACAGTAAAGCTTGCCTAATGGAATGAATCAGGCTAATCTGAACATCTCTGATGTATCAGGGCTGTTGTCAACAGTGAGATGGCTCTTTTTCTTTACTAAGGAAAGAGTCATAGCAGCAAAAATAGCTGCTTATGTGACCTCTTCATGGCCACTGCTGTGACACTGTATGATCGCATTACCATCTGTCAAATGACATGACATGACAGACTGTAGTCCTGCTGGACATAAATGCAAGTTGTATGATTTTTTTTTTTTTTTGACTGCTCTTTTTATTGTAATGAATGGCAGGGTAATATTATTGGCTTGTTGTTTTTAACTTGGAAACTACTGTAACAAATATGTTTCTAAATAGGTTTTTTAAATATTTTAATACAAAATAAGGTAAAGGGTCTGTCTTCTTTTAAAAAAATATTTTAATGGCTGTATCATATATATTTGTAGGAGCAAAAGACTCATTGTTCTTTGTGCTCCTGACAATAAAACTGAATTTATTATAGAACTCATAGTTTAATACATTTTATGAAGTCTCACACTTAAGAGACATATGCCAGCAGCCATACCACATGCACTTAAGAACAGGTCTTCCACCTAAAGCTTAGCATATTTGGGCCCAGCCAGTACATTGATGGGAGACCAACCAGAAAAAGCTTGGGTTGCTGCTGGAAGAGATGTTGGTGAGGCCAGCATGGAGCGTTTACCCTGTGGTCAGAATGTGGATCTCAATGCCCCAGTGCAGTGATGGGGACATTGTGCTGTAAAAATGGTATCCTTCGGATAACAACAACAATATTTATTTATATAGCACATTTTCATACAAATAATGTAGCCCAAAGTGTTTTACATGATGAAGAAAGACAAAAAAGACAAAATAAATAAGAATTAAAAAAGACAAAACTCATTAACATAGAATAAAAGTAAGGTCCGATGGCCAGGGAGGAGAGAAAAAACAAAACAAAAAAAAAACTACAGACGGCTGGAGAAAAAATAAAATCTGCAGACCATGAGACCGCCCAGCCCCCTCTAAGCATTCTATCTAACAAGTAGTTAAAAAAGTTCTATCTTGGTCTCATCAGACCAGAGAATCTTATTTCTCACCATCTCAGAGTCCTTCAGGTGTCTTTTAGCAAACTCCAAGATAGAGCTTTTTGGTCTTAATTCTAAGCGGTATGTGTGGAGACAACCAGGCACTGCTCATCACTTGTCCAATACAGTCCCCACAGTGAAACATGGCGGTGGCAGCATCATGCTGTGGGGGTGTTTTTCAACTGCAGGGACAGGACGACTGGTTGCAATCGAGGGAAAGATGAATGCGGCCAAGTACAGGGATATCCTGGACAAAAACCTTCTCCAGAGTGCTAAGGACCTCAGACTGGGCCGAAGGTTTACCTTCCAACAAGACAATGACCCTAAGCACACAGCTAAAATAATGAAGGAGTGGCTTCACAACAACTCTGTGACTGTTCTTGAATGGCCCAGCCAGAGCCCTGACTTAAACCCAATTGAGCATCTCTTGAGAGACCTAAAAATGGCTGTCCACCAACGTTTACCATCCAATCTGACAGAACTGGAGAGGATCTGCAAGGAGGAATGGCAGAGGATCCCCAAATCCAGGTATGAAAAACTTGTTGCATCTTTCCCAAGAAGACTCATAGCTGTATTAGCTCAAAAGGGTGCTTCTACTAAATACTGAGCAAAGGGTCTGAATACTTAGGGCCATGTGATATTTCAGTTTTTCTTTTTTAACAAATCTGAAACAATTTCAAAAATTCTTTTTTTGTCTGTCAATATGGGGTGCTGTGTGTACATTAATGAAGGAAAAAATTAATTTAAATGATTTTAGCAAATGGCAGCAATATAACAAAGAGTGAAAAATTGAAGGGGGTCTGAATACTTTCCGTACCCACTGTAAATGATCAGTCTTCATTGTATTTAGGGTTCTCATGGAAGGACTTGATGATGATGGTCATGTGGACTTCTGGCCTTTAATCCATCAATGTAGGAACATCATGGTGCTTTGATTAGGGGATGGTGGCGAAAACCGGGAAAATAACAGAAGAGAGAGCAGGGGTTAGTATGGATTTTGGAGCCACCATGAATAGTAATGATAATTAATTGAATATACAGAGCATCAGAATTAAACTAAAATGAAATTATGAGAAAGCCATGTTAAAGTAATGTGTTTTTAGCAGTTTTTTAAAGTGCTCCACCATATCAGCCTGGCCAATTCTTATTGGCAGTCTATTCCAGATTTTAGGTGCATAACAGCAGAAGGCTGCCTCACCGCTTCTTTTAAGTTTAGCTTTTGGAATTCTAAGCAGACACTGATTTGAAGATCTAAGGTGACGATATGGAATATAAAGTGTCAGACATTTTTATATATAAAATGGAGTGAGATTATTTAAGGCTTTGTAAACCATAAGCAGTATTTTAAAGTCAATTAAGACATAAAGCTGAGGTCCTGTCTCTTTGTGGTCATAAAAGATCCCTGAACATCCTTCATAAAGAGTGTATCCAAATGTCCAGGCTACACTGCATAGTCATTCTGGCCCCCTAATCAACCTCTGTCTCTAATTGGCTCTTTCTCTTTCACCACTCCACCATCTAACACTGAATGTGTGCTGAGCATACTAGTGTAAAAATGGATGCCATTGCATAATCCAGGTTGGTGAGGACAAAAAGGGGTGCTTACTCTGTGGTCTGAACGTGGATCCCAATTCCTAGTGCAGTGATGGGGACACTTGGCTGTAAAAATGGTGCCATCCTTCAATGAGACCTATATCAAGATCCTGACTCTCTGTGGTCACCAAAGTTTGCCGGGCATCTTTCGTAAAGAGTATGGTGTATCCTGATGTCCTGGCTGAATTAGCCACCACAACCTGGTCATTCTAGCCACCTAATTAACCCCCATCTCTAGTGGATTAACCCTTGGATCTTTCACCCTTGCAACACCTAACAGCTAATGTGTGGTGAGTGTACTGATGCAAAAATGCAGGTGGATGATGCACATTAGTGGTGGTTGAAATGGCCCCCTGATCAATATGTAAAGCACTTTGAGTAGTGAGAAAAGTACTATATAAATCTAAAGACTTATTACTATTGTTATTATTATTAAACTGAAAGAATTTTATTTAAATGACAATGCAAAATGGAAGTATATTGTCCATTTTTTAAACTTTACTAGTTGTAATAGGGATTATGGCAAGTGTGGTAAAATTGCTTAAAAATACTTTCTGCAGGTAAGAAGCAAATATAATGGATGTACTGGGACATGTATTCCCCTGAGCTGCAGAGTGGCAAAACATTTCACCAGTTGTTCTGGTTTGGTTTCCTGTAGGGTTGCCTGAGAATTGCAGTTTGGGCAGACATCTCTCTCGGGAACTTCCAGGGCTGCTGGGGTGACCACTGGGGATGCAGTAACACTCTTTGTCAGGGTTTTTGTGTGACCTGGAAATGCTTTCAAGCTAAGCTCCTGTGGTATAATGTGTCCACCGTTTTAACAAATAAATAATTAATTGGCTGGCTCGCTCTTTATGGGTATGCCTGCTCACGCAGCTGTGGTTGGCTGGTGAAGTAACTGGGGTGAGATGCACCTGTACAGTATATCTCAGTTCCTTTATCAGCTTCCTGCAGTGCGCAATTGGGATGCTGCACCATTGGAGGCATATAAGGATGAGCTGACACAAGGAAACAGATGTGGAGAAAACACCTCCTAGGGCCTCAAGTCTAAAACTTGCTTACAGTCGGAAATGTGCATAATCCGTTTCTTACACAAAAGTTGTGATTTATAAAGCACAAACTTTGCATGAAAACATACAATACAAAGTGTAACATGAACAGGTTAACAGAACATATTAGATAAGAATGGAAATGCAGGGCACATGTACGTCAGTATGTGTGAAGTGTGGCCATCAGGTAATGTGGTATACTGACGTCTATAATTGTCGGAAAATGCAATTTGTTGCATAAACGTTATTGTCAGTGAAAATATTCCCCTGTGTGTAACCCACAAGTACCTGTACGTTTTACCTGGGTTTCGATGTAACTCTTAAAAATGTAGTGTACAACAGGCCATGAGTAAAAACAGGGCCTGGCAAATAAACTCCAACATTATTAAACGTTTGTTGTTGTGACATGGTGATAGTCATACAATATGCTAAATGAACAGGGAATTGCCTACACCGTAATATAAAGGGAATATCTTGTTTTGAGTTGTCAGTGTTATGGAATTCTTGTAGTTTTTCCGTTGTAATGTTTACTGTTTTGTCTGGCAGTTTGCCGCTGCTCTTCAGAAAGGTTGTGTGTGTAATTTGTTTTTCATTCACCATCTAGGTGCAAGACTTGCTGTCGCTGATCTTTGGATAATGTCACTCTGTGGTTCCTCATACGTTGTGTTTGCTGTTCTAAGGCATCTAGCCTGTGATGGTTGGTGTGGTGTGATGTAGATGTTTCTGCTTCTGTGCATTAGTGTGAGTATGTAGGCCAGCGAGACCATTTCTGTTGGTCACAGCTAGGTGAGGTGTAAAATGGTAGTGTCATAATGCAGTCAGTAACAAAGTATGAACCAAATAAACAGTTAAATACCACCATTGATAATTGGTCTCATTGAAGAATTGAAGACTTGAAGGTAAGCCTAAGACCAGACCTCTGCCAGGAACACAGATTCCTCACTATTGTTGTTGTAGAGTAATATAGTAGTTTTGGCAACCATTATTTATATTGAGCATGGACGGACATAAGTGAAATAATATAAGGATTTTTAATCAATTCATGATAATTTTTACAATTTAATATAAGCATAGACTTAAATGAAGTTGTAACAATAGATTATTAAAAGCATAAGGAAAAGGATTGAAGGTAACTAATGAGTTAACTAAATGCGACTTAAAGCTTGGGCATATGAGCCTTTTGCCTCATCTAGAGGCGCAACCAAGATAGTTGCTAAGGTTAAAATGAATTAGCTATGTCATGAACACCCTCTTAAAAAGTGACAACAAGCTAGTGAGAATGCCCAAACACCCCCATTGTGAAGCTGTGTTAAGATCCTTAGGAAAACCCATAGGACACCCCTATTAATGAAATGATGTTTCGAATAATGGAAAAATGGACATGTATACGAAGTTACTGGTGGCTGTAGTCGATTGGCTAAGATAAAAGAAGTTCTGCATATTAAGAGTTAGACGATGTGATGCATTCAATAAATTAATGGCAATATAAAAGTATAAAATGGATTGAATTGTATTAATTATAGCTCAGTCCATGGATTGAGACATTTGTGCATATGGATGTGCAAATAAAAAATCGTCCTGCATTTTCATCAGGTTTCTGAAAATTATTTATTTGAATACAGAGGAAAGAGAAACGCAATAAAGTGAACATAAAATCTTGTTTCATTGCACGGTTCAATACCAAGTTAGTCATATTCCCATGTTCTTGAACTAATTACATCATAGTTAACTGCTATGTTCTTGTGATGGTGTGGGTTGGCTCCATGTACTTTGGCAGCATTTGAACCCGGAACTGTTCATATCATGTTCAAGGGTGAGTCGGGCAAATGAGGACACACACAGTCAACAGACGGTGCCAAGTGCACCAGTGCTTTTATCCCACAAACAAAATTCAAACAAAGTGCAAATGTGTAGTGCAGTCAATAATTAATTCAAACAACCAGGTACTCTTCTGTGAGTTAAAAAGTCATAGATAAACCAAATGATAATAACCAGAATAAAACTTGGCAGTGATCAGGTTCTTTCTATCTTCCCCTCGGGCCGAGTGTGTCTTCTCTACTTCGTCTACCCAGCTCAAATTACAGGTCGCTCAGCCGGCAGAGACGTCAGCTGCTGTGGTTCCCACTTTTGGCTTCTGTCCCAGTTGCCTCCCTCGGCATCTGTTTCACCACTCAGTGCTGACTGTCCTTCTGTCCACCATGCTCGCCTCAGCATCTATGGGATCCCTGGGAGGGGCACCTCCATCATACCACGCTACTCCACAATTGTCAGCGGGGGATCATCTACCCTTGGAGCACCCATTTTCTGCACCTCCATAGGGCTACCAACCATGCTGCCTTCTCTCTGGCACAGTTTTCTGTCTTTCTTCTGATCTTTTTTGTTCTCCTGTTGTTTCCTGCTCAGATTTTTTTATAGGATGCAGATGTACTGGCACTGATTATAACCTCTGGGGTGCTAATGAGACAATCGACTGAACCACTTGTGTCTGCACGTGAATGCCAATCACCACAATTCACACCCTGGAGTTCCTCAGCCATGCTACCACACATACTCACACCCTGCATACGCCTATATATATTTACTTACTTTACACAATCACCAAGTACCCCAAAATACCACATTTCTCTCAATATTGCTGTCCTTAATGTTGGTAATAATGTCTAATGCAGATACCCACTGTAATATGCCTTAGTGTGTTGCATATCTAGTCTGTCTTTAATAAGGGTGTTCTGTGTGTTGTACAACATCATTGACAATCGCAGCATTAGCTCTTTTGGAGTAGTGAGGTCTCAGAAATTGCAATGATTTTTTGGCTCATGATCATGGCTGGCTTATAAGCCAATTTAGACTTCCTAGAGCCATCTTCTTGGAGTTGAGTGTTTACCTTCAGCTTACATTACAGAGACCATGCAGATATCACACAATCTCTGTTTTGCTACAGGTCTTAAAAATTGTAAGGTGTTTGGCAACGGGTGCCTTTCAGAGTGAACTGGCAGACCAGTCAGGAATCTCGCAGTCATGCCTGAGCCATGCCATGCCATTTGTATGATGCTATCCTGATACATCTAATTTCCCTACGGTCATGGTAAGTAGGTCGAGATCAAAAGGCAAGTTGCAGCAATTGCTAATTTTCCTAATGTAATTGGCAAAATTGACTGCATACATGTTGCGATAAAGAGACACCTTCACCGAATAAATTTGCTTTTGTAAACAGAAAACACTTTCATTCAATTAATATGCAACTAATATGTGTTACTGAAATTAGTTTGACTAATATTGTTGCAAAGTGATCTGGCAACACCCACAATTCCTTTATTTCATGGGATAGTAGTTTGGGAACTAATGCCTCAAGTCCACATTCACTGTGTGTTCTTGTGTATGAAGTAAAGATGCCACTCAGGAACATTGCCAAATTTATATGGTTATTAGATCATGAAATTTTAAAAGAGGTATTTTTTAAGCCATACATTGCTACTGGCAGGAGGTGACAGGGAGTGGATAAAATAGTTTGAAGTAGATTTGACATTTTCTTTGCATATGCATCATTTTTGTCTTTCCAGCTTAATCCAAATTTCAGTATGGACTCCAAGCAAGGTATTATATACAAGGCCCCTGATGTAGTGGAAGTTGCACTTTCTGTTGAACTTTGAGAGAAGAGTCCGTGACTCACCCAGGTACATTCAGATTCAGGAGGAAAGGACTGGCAGAAGCTCACTTGGTCTCAGGAGAAGGAGTAGGAGATCAAAGAGTGCAAAATCATCTCCATTATATGACAAAAATAATAGAGTATATTGTTATGTTTCACTCAGATGGTTTGTTTCCTGGAGGCTGTTGAAGTTTCCTTAAGGCTATTTAATGCTGCTTTACACTCTATAAATAAAGTTTGACGCTTTATTTATTAAACATGATTCCAATCTTTCTGCATTCCTTTAACAAATAATGTCCATAGTGAGCAAAAAATCAATCAAACGTTGCAAATGTCAGCTTTGCTCTTCCATTTACTAGTGAAGTGCTCTTATTTATTTCACATAACATTCTTACTGTTGTCCCTTTGAGATTCCCTTGTCTTTTGGCCACAACATAAAGATGTTGAGTAATGAATTATAAAGCACATTACTGTAAATTTGCTTCAGACAGCTTGATCTGTTATTCATTTCCGAGATTTGACAATTTTATCTGAAGTTTGCACAATTTCCTAATGTCAGGTTCTGTTTATGTTAAAAAGAAATGCTCAACCCAAAAATAATTATTTCTTTATCTGTTACTTACGCCGGTTTCTGTAGTAATGGCAGAGAAAAAACGTATATGTAATATTTTATGGAGAATGGAAATATCAAAGTTCCTGAGTCAATAGGCTTTTATGGGGGACCAACACTGAGCAAACAATATTAAAATGTCCAAGAGTAAAATCTCAGGTATCCATTCATATGCTCATAACATCCCAAACACATGCATTTTTTATTGAAAACTCCTCTTGTGAACAGCTAGGAGCGCATTCAGACTGGATTGAGCTTTTGAACTGAGGGACAGAGTAGTGCTGAGTAGAAGGTCAGTCACGCAGATAATAAAGGAAAAAGCCATTCCCTCTATGATAGAGATTGTCCAGGCCTGACACACACTTCCCACTGATATTATGGCTTGCAGAAAAATAAGGAAAAAAAATAAAACAAAACAGAACTTTCTAGAGCTCTTCATTCTTACCAGAGCAACACAGGCAGATTTCAACTTCTAAATTAATCTCCCCTCCAGTTGTTTCCTATTATCTGTCATCTCAGACTCATTTTAAAAATGTTCCTTCCTGCTGTTAGTCTAGTTGAAGTCAAGGTCAAATGAACATGGAACATTGAAGTGAGATTTATTTGGGCAGAGGGAGTGAAATCTGCTGAAATTTACCAAATGATGTTGGCTCAGTTTAGAAGTGAAAACAGCATGCATCGAAAAAAAGTTTATGAATGAGTATAAAGGTTTAAAGTGGAAAGAACAAATATAATCAACAAAGCTCGATCTGGTCGACCATCAATATGGTGCACACGAGCCCATATCAACATGGCGAATGCCTTCATCAAAGAAGACCAGTTATTGTCTGCTGTTGCTGCACATTTGGATATCAGCTATGGATCTGCACATGCCATAGTGCATGGTAACTTGGGGTAACATAATGTTTGTGGAAGATCGGTTTCCAAACAGCTTTCTGATTTCCAAAAACATCCAGCTTTTGAAACTATTTCTTTATAATTTAAAAGCCTTACCTCTACTGTAAGGCCTAATGAGACATAGTCTCCCATTTACCAGGAGCCAGGCTTGCCTTGAGCTGAGACCAGTTTTATGGGTTATATTTGAAGGATCCAACCCTTTGCTATTTTGTGGAACCAGGGTAATCATAACACCAGGATTCTTAGTGAAGTGCTTGATACTGTATCTACATCCAGACAGTGTACAGAGTGATCAAGAAGGCTAATAGGATGCTACATTATATGTTACAAAATGTGGAGTCCAAGACAAAGAAGGTTTCGTGTAAGTTATATAAAGCACTAGTGAGGCCATTCCTGGAGTATTCAGTTTTGGTTCCCATATTATAAAATACATACAGTATAGCAGCAGCAGTAGAGAAAGTCCAGAGAAGAATGTCTAGGCTGATTCTGAGACAGGGAGGTACAAACTATGAGGAAAGACTCAAACAGTTGAACCTGTTTAGTTTAAGAAAATGGATATTAACAGGGGAAATAATTGAAAAGACCTGGTACACTGGACGGAGGAAGTTACTTTATAATAAATTCTGCAACAAGAACAGGATGACATGGCTGGAAAGTTATTAGGGGAAGATTTCAGTTAGAAAGTTTTTCAGCATGGAAAGGACCATAGGACTGTAGTGACCAACAAATCTCAACTTTATTTTATTTACAGTATTAGACAATTTAGGTGAATAGCATTATAGTATTAATTCATGATAGTAATCCCAGTAAATGTGGTATAGTTTTACTTTTGATGATTAATCTGTGGAAAGCACCTTGAGTGGCATGTAAATGTATGATAAGGTACTATATAAACAATGTTGTTGTTATTATTATTAAATAGGAAAAATGAGCTTTGAATGGTCTGTTCTCTTCAAAATTGTTCTAATGTTCTAAAGGGAATAGTTTAGTCCATTTAACAACCAATACCATGGATGGATATGAAAGATACCAAAAATATCAGAATAGATTTAAGGTTTAGTAAAACAATTTATTAGTAAATAGGCACTACTTATATGCATACTACAGTCAATGAAAAGAGTTAAATGCCATATGAGGTCACCATCCCCATGGTGGAAAGTGTTTGCTACATTGAAAAGTACACAGACTAATGTATAAAGATATAATAATAATCATATATATATATATATATATATATATATATATATATATATATATATATCCTTAACAATTCCACAGTGTTCAGTCTTAGATAACAACTAATCCACCTTAATAAACATCATCATAGTAAAACAGGAATGAAAGTAAATTCTATCACTCCTTTATGTCTGTTCCCATGTCCTCTGGGGAAGATTAAACAGCATTATTGCTAATAATGGACTTCTGACACATTGACTTACATCATGAGGAAAATGACAGTTACTGTACAAAGAGGTAATGAAGAACAGTTACTGCAGCCAGATCATTCTCAGCCCTGCCCAAATCCTGTGCCAAGCTTTTTCTCTCCATACACTATGTCTGAAAGTTAGCAGATTACATGGTTGTGAGAAAAGCCCTGTGAGTAAATGAAGTCTGTTAGTATTTTTTAATTCATTTTGTAAGCATTGATCCCCAATTTTTCTTGCAGTCAACAATGACTTACAAATCAAACATGTGAAATAAAATTGTTTTCATAATTGTGATATCCTAAGTGACTTGCTCATGTCAGTGATTGGGACTGAATTGGTGACCTCGTGTCTTACTGTTCAACATTTTAGCTAAAACAAATGTCTCCTGCAGTATACTGCAGATGTCTTGCGCTGTGCTCTTTTTAGCTGTCTTACTCTTGTACAGCTTTATATAGCTATTAAAGCACATCTGAGAAATGTTCGCAATGGATTTATTGTTTGTATCCTTTGTATTAATATTACTGCTAATTCAGTATTATCTCCTTTATTGAAAATTGCTTAACATGGCCTTGCATTATGCAACATGTAAAACTTGCTCACTTAAGATTAAACATTCCCCAGACAATGGGCCCAAGATAGTTTGACTGCACATAATACTACCAACAAACAGTTTATTAAAAAGAGAGCAATGAATATTCATTTTGTATTTATTTAAGAGGCAGAACAATCGAATCAGCAGCTTATGGTGCACACTACTAGTCTTTTCTCATTACAAATATCTTTGAAGCTACCAAACTAGATTCTTTATTTGAGGGCAAGTGTGTTTTGCATGTTTTATTTTCTAAAGCAAATGTGCGGGTGGCTTCTTTTGTCTGTTCTTGCACGCTGTTTTGCATTTTGTTAGCATGCATGAATATTCATATGCTTCCTTTTCCCATGGTAGCTGCACCTGGAGTGCATTCCAAGTGCAGTGAAGCATTTCATTCGGCTTGTGTCTTTTTTGTATGGCTGACATGTAATAACTTTGACAGCATCTCCCAGCACATTTTGCTTGTTAGTTGTTGAAAAGGTGAGAAAAGCAATACTGCTGTGGTTAGGAGTTTTAAATTAATAAGTAAATAATCTGAAATTATTAAGGTATATTATGTGCTGTCTTAAAATATTGCTGGGTTTTATCTTTGGTAAATAAAAAGATAACTTTTATGTCTGCTGCTCATGTTAAGGTTTGGATCAGGCATGTCGATATCTTTAGTAGTTATTAAAAATTAATAGTGTTTAGTGGCAGGTGAAGGGGTGGGGGGTCCCCCGTAAGGCAGAGGGTTTAATGTGATTCATCCATGATGAAAAGCTGGTATTGGCTCTTGAAGATCAGGGGTTTAAGACAATGAAGCCTCTCCCCAGTGACTCTACTGGTGTGAATACTGGCCACTAAATCTATCTATCACTATGTAGTGCTTGGGCCATTTGCATGATGCCAAACTGTGGTACACTGTGTCCAAATATTTTCAGAATGTGTTCTGTTGCAGCCTGGTATAAAACAACATCAGATTAAGGAAAAAGATACAAACCACAGAAGGACATACTGCAGTAGAGTATGGCTTTTATCCCTGTACTTGCCATTTGTTGGCTGTCAACATTATAAAGACCTGTGTACATAGTTTGTGGTTGTTAATAAAAAGCGCTGTTAAATGTTTACCATGTTCATGTTGGGATGAGACTATGGTGGGAGTTCAAAGAACCTCAATGCTTTACTTACATAATACAGTTAAATTGGAAATGTTTGTTTCAGAAGTGAGTCATTCATTCATTACACAGGACCACACATTATTTTTCCAAGGTGTTGCTTCATTATAACATTTTGGTTATTATTATGCACAGGTAGTAGATGATAAAATGAAAATAGTAAAGGTCTTAGAAATAAACTTGATCCTTTAGCATTAAAATTCAAGGGAGAAGTAAAGAAATTAGATGTAATCATGGACCTAAATTTTAAATCACACACTGACCAGATTACTATAACTGCATTTTTCCATTTAGGGAACATTGCAAAAGTTACACCTCTTATAACACTCAAAGATGCTGTGGAATTAATTAATGCATTGGTTTTTAGTCGAGTAGACTGCAGTGCACTCTTAACTGGGCTAGCTACCTAAGGAAGAAATCAATCGGTTGCAATTAATTCAGAATGCAGCAAAAAATGTTAACCAGAAGAAGAAAATCAGAGCACATGTTGTCAGTTTTAGCATCATTGCATTGATTACCTGTTTCCTTTTGAATTGACTTAAAAATATTACTAATGGTAAATAAAGCTTTAAATAATCTTGCCCCTTCCTATATTCTGGAGTGCCTATCCCTCGACATTCCAAGTCATAACCTTAGATCTTCCAATAGCGGTCTGCTTATTATTACAAGAGTTACCGTATATGCTTGTGTATAAGTCAGATCTTGAAACCTGAAAAAATAGTCATAAAAATCAAACCCCAACTTATACGCCTGTTAAAAAATGCGACACTTCATTTTTTTTTACATCTTCTTGCTTCCTCCAGTCTCGCTCCAGTTTCTCAGACACATCAAATTTTGTTACAGCAGCACAGTTACCAATTTCTTTCGCTACTTAATGACACTTAATTTAAAACCAGCTTCATATTTTCTTCTGATCGAACACTCCATCATAGATAAGGGATGCTCTTATGATAAAGGTGTATGAGGGTGTGAGATATAAAAAACACAAAACAGTGCAAACGACACTTTGGAATAGTTTGGGTATTACCTTGTGGTGACATAAGCAAAATACATAGAAAAAAAGGCAGTGGGCTCCATGGTTATTCTCTCAGGTGGGCGTTAGCACATCATAATCTCTTGGACCAATAGTGTGAGTTTTCCGCATTCGACTTATACGATCGTCATTAATACGATCGTCATTATAAAAAAATGGAAAGTATATGGTAAAATCAAGCCCCGACTAATCTGCGGAGAACAAAAATGTGAGTGTATATGGTAAGTATAAAAGAAGTCGTGAGGCAGCCTTTTGCTGTTATACACCACAAATCTAAAATACTTAACCAGGAGAGATATGCCAGGCTAACACCATGGGTCATTTTAAAAAACTCCTTAAATCCTCCCTTTTTTAAAAACTGGCCTTTTCATAGGTACATTATACTTCTATCTCTAATAGGCAATACATGTATAGTATTATCATATTCTTTATGTACACAGTTTGCTGTGTTTTAGTGAAACGTGGCTAACAACTAACATACCAGATGCTAACGTGGAGCTACCTGAGTTTAGCACGGTTAGAGTGGACAGAGACGCAAGTACCTGCGGGAAGCAGAAAGGAGGAGGACTCGCATTCTATGTCAATACAAGATAGTGCAACTCTGGACATGTAAACGTTAAAATCTCCACTTGCTGCAGGGACATCGAACTGTTGGCTGTAGGTTTGCATCACTATTACTTCCCCTTAAAGTTTGGACACGTGATTGTTGTTATTGTTTACATCCCCCCTCGAGCAAACGCAGAGATAGTGAGTGACGTCATCCATTCCGCAGTTGCTAAATTACAAACACAGCACCCTGAGGCGCTTGTGCTAATCGCTGGAGACTTTAACCATGTAACGCTGGACAAAACATTACCTGCATTCTCCCAGTATGTGGACTGTAACACCCGGGGAAATAGAACTATTGACCTACTGTATGCAAACATTAAAGACGCATACGTACAGTGCCACCCCACTGCCTGTGCTTGGAAAAGCAGATCATAACCTGGTTCTGCTTCAGCCTCACTACAAACCAAGAGTGAGGGAACTACCTACAACCACACGCTCATTCAGGAAGTGGTCCCCTGAGGCAGAGCAGGCTCTGAGAGACTGCTTTGGAACTACGGACTGCAGGGATCACATAGTGAGAACATTGAGGAGGTTGTTGACTGCACTACTGATTACATAAACTTCTGTATGGACAGTGTAGTTCCAGTAAGAACAGTACGCTGCTATGATCAGATCAGCATGAGCTCAAGCGCGTGAAGAAGGAGCTCTGAATCCAGCTCAGGGCGGCAAAGGAGCAGTACAGGAGAAAGCTGGAGCAGAAGTTGCAAAATAACAGCATGGAGTACTGCATCCTCCAACCATCCTTCTGCTGATACCAGCATAGGTGAGACATCCCCACCCACAATTACAGCAGCGCAGGTGAACAGAGAGCTCAGGAGACTTCGTGCCAGCAAAGCAGCGGGTCCAGATGGAGTATCACCACGACTGCTGAAGGCCTGTGTGCTGGAGCTGGGGAGTCCTCTACAACGCATCCTCAACCTGAGCCTGAAACAGGGGAGAGTCCTGAGGCTTTGGAAAACATCCTGTATCACCCAAGTCCTAAAGGTATCATGAGCTGAATGACTTCCGGCCTGTCGATCTGACGTTACATGTGATGAAGACCATGGAGCGGCTGTCGCTTCACCACCTGAGGCCACAGGTCCGCCACGCCCTTGACCCTCTGCAGTTCGCATACCAGGAGAAGGTGGGAGCAGAGGATGCCATCATCTATATACTACACCGATCCCTCTCCCACTTGGACAGAGGCAGTGGTGCTGTAAGAATTATGTTTTTGGACTAATCTAGCGCCTTCAACACCGTCCAACCTCTGCTCCTTAGGGACAAGCTGACAGAGATGGGAGTAGATTCATACCTGGTGGCATGGATCGTGGACTATCTTACTGACAGACCTCAGTATGTGCGTCTCGAGAACTGCCGGTCTGACATTGTGGTCAGCAACACAGGAGCGCCGCAGGGGACTGTACTTTCTCCGCTCCTGTTCAGCCTATATACGTTGGACGTCCAACACAACTCGAACGTGCAAAAGTTCGCTGACAACACTGCTATCGTGGGATGCATCAGGAGTGAGCAGGAGGAGGAGTATAGGAAGCTAATCAAGGACTTTGTTAAATGGTGCAACACAAACCACTTACACCTGAACACCAGCAAGACTAAGGAACTGGTGGAGGATTTTAGGAGGCCCAGGACCCTGTGATCGGCAGAGGAGACTATCTGCAGAGGGTACAGACCTATAAATACCTGGGAGTGCAGCTGGATGATAAATTGGACTGGACTAACAATACTGATGCTCTGTTTAAGAAAGGTCAGAGCCGACTATACTTCCTTAGAAGGCTGGCGTCCTTCAACATCTGCAATAAGATGCTGCAGATGTTCTATCAGATGGTTGTGGCGAGCGCCCTCTTCTACGCGGTGGTGTGCTGAGGAGGCAGCATAAAGAAGAAGGACGCCTCACACCAGGACAAACTTGTGAGGAAGGCAGGCGATGGGCGCTGAGCAGGCTCCTGTCAATCATGGAGAATCCACTGCATTCAATGAAAGGGGATCATCTTCAGGCAGAGGAGCAGCTTCAGCAACAGACTGCTGTCACTGTCCTGCTCCACTGACAGACTGAGGAGATTGTTCCTCCCCCACACTATGCGACTCTTCAATTGCACCCAGGGGGGTAAACGTTAACATTATTCAAAGTTATTGTCTGTTTTTACCTGCATTTTTATTACTCTTTAATTTAATATTATTTTTGTATCTGTATGCTGCAGCTAGATTATTTGAATTTCCCTTTGGGATTAATAAAGTATCTATCTATCTATCTATCTATCTATCTATCTATCTATCTATCTATCTATCTATCTATCTATCTATCTATCTATCTATCTATCTATCTATCTATCTATCTATTTGAAATCATTATTAATTCATACTTTTCTCTGTATTCTTTTCCAAGAAACTTGAAAACAAATTTATTGAATTTAGCATGTTTAATTGCCTAATGAATCTGATGCATCAGTGGTAGTGCTGCTGCTTTGCTGTAAGGAGACTGTGGAAGATTGTGGGTTCACTTCCTAGTTCCTCC